>NC_139516.1:63413957-64613957 GCF_947247035.1 Vipera ursinii | reverse complement strand
GAGTGCTCTTGGATTAGTCACTAACTCTTTATGTAAAACTTGCCTTGTAGAGTTATTAAGTGGGTAAGATAGTCGGGGAGGATTATGCATGATGATTTTAACTCCAGGGAGGTGCAAAGAAACAAATGAAGACAAATTCTGTGTTCCTTAGGTTAGATGTCAGTCAGCAGCAGCAACAGCAAAAGTACTTAATTTCAGATGAATGTAAAGAGAAAAATAAACATTGATTTCAGCAAGTAACTAATTGAAAACTAGAAGGGTGACCACCTCCTCTGGGAGAATCCACTGCTTTTGCAAGTATCTGCCTGCCTCTAAAGGACTTCTAGAGAATTCTGTGCATATTAATGAAATCCTAATTAAATATCTCTGCTTTGGTTATTCTTTTCACTAGCTTTCATCTAGAAAAGTGACCCAAATTTTGCTCATGGAAGAAAACAAAACAGGCTTGCTTTTGTTCAACAATCAATGGTTTGAGGATCTGTCTGAAGAGTTCTGAATTCATTAACATTGTGAGCTATTCTTTTTCTTCTGGCTCTGAATATAAAAAAGCACTTGTTCTTTAGACGAGTGTACACGCCGCACACATCCATGGAGCCTCACTGCCGAGCAAATGAAATGAACAAGAGGGAAAAGAGCCACTGTCATGAAAAGAAAAAGCTGAATTGAAATAATCGCAATACAATAAAACAACATACTATAGGAAGCCCAGCATCTGGAGAAAAAGAAAGCCAAAAGCCCAAGCCGTCCAGATCTTTGGGAAAGCATTTGTTAGCCTTCTTCTATAGACCGGTGAATGAGTATTGCAAAATGACAATGCATGAACAGCAATCATTTGCAAGGAATATAGGCTATAATCTATAAGCACCATCTATTAGCAACAATTCCTACCGAGTCAAAGAAACTTGTAAGTAAACATGCGTAGGATTTTGTGGCGTTTTTCTAGGCACCTTCAATTAGCAGTTGAAGTTGGCCAATTGTCTCCTTTGATGCAAAAAGAAAAAGAAAAAAAAGAAAAACCATAAACACCCATTTTACTCCCATGTCACACCTTTGCTCCGTGAGCTGCATTGGATACCAGTTGTCTTCCCGGTGAGGTTCAAGGTGTTGGTAATGACCTACAAAGCCCTTCATGGCATGGGTCCGGAATACCTTGGGGAGCACCTGCAGCCGGCGTCAACTTCCCTCCGCCCAGTACGCTCCCACAGAGAGGGCCTCCTCAGGGTGCCACCGGTCAAAGAATGCCGACTGGTGGCCCCCAGGGGGAGAGCGTTCTCTGTGGGTGCACCGGATTTATGGAACCATCTTCCGGTCGAGCTCCGGATGGCGCCCGATCTCCGCTCCTTCCGGCGCGATCTTAAAACCCATCACTTTAAACAAGCTGGCCTGGCCTGATGGGACGGGGTGGGATTTTTATAAATGAACTTCAATTTTAATTTGTATTAATTTATGGGCATTGTTTAATCACGTTTTAATAATTTTTAATTTTTGTATCTAGTTTTTATGTATTGCCCTGTTCACCGCCCTGAGTCCTCCGGGAGAAGGGCGGTATATAAATTAAATAAATAAATAAATAAATAAAATAAATAAATATTGTGTTACTGATCCTTCTGCCAAAAAAAATGACATATGGGCTTATGTGTATTACTTTCCAAGAATCTTAAGCTACTCCTTCCTAGAAAAGCTACAACTGATATTTCTGCATTATACTTCCTCTCTTCCCTGAAGAAGAATCTGAAGGGGAAAACCCATCCACTTCTCAAACAAAACTCTAAGAAAAACATTCCAGATTATTGAACGATTTCACATGTTGAAGAGGGCTGAAAACATTTTATTGATTTGATAGATTATTGAATTTTTAATTGACTTCAGTTTAGTAATCATGAACCGCAAACTAAGATTTGGGCCAAAGCTAGACATATAAACTAATTTTGAGTTTTTGCTAATGTAATACAAGAAATTCTCATTCTATGTGATGAATAAGTCAATGAAATTTTCCACACTCACAAATGAATTATAGTGTCTTGATTTTCTAGGTGAAGTAATTACTAGTAAAGCCAGATTCCATTGTAGCGTAAACTAGTATACATATATTCCCAGTGACATCCAAGTAGAAGAAAAAGGAGCAAAGCACACATAAAACATAGAGAAACTGGTCCAATTTGTTTTGCCACGTACTTACCTAAACAAACTATGGCATGCTTCTGCATTTCAGCTCAGCCTATTTATAAAAACAGTCAGCTAGGAGAGGTGGAAAAAGGAACCTAGCCGGATTTAGGTGTTATTTTTCTAAACATTTGCTCCAGTAAGCAGGCAATTTTTCAAAAGCGCATGGCCCCATTGAGATCTTAAACTGCACAGCAAAGAATTTATTAAAACAAGCTTTCTTTTAGCAAGTTCTAGATCTTTGCAGTCCATCAGTGGAAAAGATGGAATGAGAGTGAAAAAGAATATTTTCCGGGGGGAAAATCTGGATACTATAAATGGATGCTCCTTAAAGTTAAGGTCATCTGAAGCAAAATGAAAATATCAGACAAATGAAAATATCAGACTTTCAAAAAACATATGTGCTCAATGGCTTACAGCCCAGTCTTTCATGGCTATGGCTCTGTGTTAAATAACAGATACTGGGTCAAGTTGCTACAGGTTATGATTGAGAGGCAGGCCATGCAATAAGATTTTGAAACAATTTGAAATTTGAGCTCTCCTTATGGCTAAAGCAAATGCTTTCTTCTAATGAAAGAGAGTTGCATAATAGGGAATAATTATGATTGAAGAAGACATTTCTTCAACAGCAATCTAGAAACCCGCTTTGTGCTAGGAAAAAGCTGGTTCTTAAGAAGGCCCTCGACCATTATGGTCTACTTTTTAAAATGAAGATATTAATCAAAAGTAAGCTTTTGACAAATGGTTGTATCTAATGCCTGTGCTATAAGCCAGTGACAATTATGTCATTTCTCAGCCTGCAAAAGCTATTACTAACATCACTTTTACGATTTATTGCCAACAAGAGAAAAGAGTTTTTCACATGGTGTTGTTTTGTTGGATCAAGTGTATATAAAGTACAGATGGCTTTCTCACTCTGTCTTGCTTCACAGGAATTCAGTTTGTAAGAGATTTCATGAAAACTCAGTATTTTCCCTCCCCCCTCTCTCTCATATGTTGGAGGGGGGGGAATAAGGAAGGAATTTTGAACTTAAGAGACACCCACAATGGAGTTGAACTAAAATACCCTCCAGGTCCCTTCCAACTCTATGATTCTACCAATTCCTTAAGTCTTGCTTATAGAAAGCAATACTTCCCTTGAAAAGTTAATGGGGTGGTGCACAGCAGCCTGTAGGCAGAGGTCTAAATCACTGTCCGCTTGCAAGTGATTGAGTAACTATAGATAAGTCTATAGCTATTTGAACATTTAGCATTAAGGCATGAAGGCCGCTTCCTAAAAGCAAATTATTCTTAAACAATTCATAAATATTTTTGCTCACTGTTTATTCTATTATTGATTGATGCTACGTATATATAAATCTATAATGAGAAAATACCAAGATAATTAAGAACCAAAGAAAAAGGGAAAAATGAATTGCATAAAGAAGGCTAAGTGCAGTTGTTCAACAACCAAACGGTGAATAAAATAATACAAGGAAATAAGAAATGAACAATAGTATATTGGTAAAATGAAATTGGTTGTATATTTTAAATTACATTTATTAGTATGTTAGTAAAATTGTAGGTGACAGTGGGTTTCCATAAAATCAAAAAAATTGTTTAGTGTTGCAGGGGAGAGAGACTTAAACATGACTAGTTTAAATTTGAAAGGAATCAAAGTCTACTTTAAGCCCAGACTATCAGGAATTGTGGCAGTAATTAAAGATATATAGAAGGATTCTCAGTAGGTTTACCAATGTCTCTTAATTATTTATTTCTGGATTTTAATAGCTGCTACATGAAATCTAGCAAAGTTACATGCAATAAATGGTCCTTTATTTGAGAGGGGGGAAAACAAGAAGAAAAATTTAATTATGACCTGTAAACATGTCAGAAAGAATGAAAGTTTATTGACCATAATGATTATAAGGGCAGGGCAAAATCACACATCAACTGGTCTTAACAGCATTTGCATTATAAGACTTCAGAGTTGGAAGAGATGACAGTCTGAAATCAAATTGAGATATATTAGTTTGTAAGCCAAAAGAAAAGAAAATTTAAAACAGCTCAATTATGAAATTAAACATGGAAAGCTACAAAAATCTTAGTGAATTCATTGATGACAAAGAAGTGAATGCAGCAATTTTGTCTTCTTGGGCTCAGTTAAAGTAAATAATAAACGTGGGAAGTAAAGGCAGGAGAAGTAAAGACATTAACCTAGGAAAGATTTAGATAAGATAGTAAAAAAATAAGGACATGATAACAGCACCATAGATCAGAATGATTAAAACAGCAACTTTTCCCTTCATATACAGCTGTGAAAACTGGATATTGCAAAAGAGTAAATTAGGTGTCTGAATTAGGCAATTAATGGAATCTAATACACATTGGAATTGAAATTGTTCATCACTTGGAGAAAGTGTAGAAAAGTATCAGCTATTGTACATGTTCATCAGATGCAGAAAAATAATCCAAGCCATTCTGTGTCATGCACTTTTTCCTACTCTTTTCCCAAGTGATGATAACCTTAAGAATACTTTTTCCTCTCCTTCCTTTGTGGATATCTCAAGAAATTGAAACATTTTTTAAAAAATTTTAATATGAATTATGCCTTTTGAGGGAAGATTGGAAATAAAAACATTAGCAGTCATTTGATCAGCACAAATTTGTGAAGGCAATATGGTATTACAACATGTAGAATTTCTTTGGAACATACTGTAGGATAAAATTATATCTGCAAAGATCTAAAATGATGTATACTGTTTCAAAGGAGAATGTAAGATTTCATCTATTGGCCTAGTTTAAACTTTGAGCATTTTGGACAGAAGCCTTCTGACTTTTGAGACAACTCAAAAGATAGTAAGTTTGTCCATAATTTCTTTTCTTTTTTTAATACAAGTTTTATTGATTTTTTTAGTTTTACATCCAAGTATTTATGAAGCAATATGGCGATTGGGTAGTTAAAAGTAAACAATAGTAAATAACAAAGTCATTTGTAGATAGGTCAAGTTACATCAACAAGAATTCCCTCTCCAATTCCCTTAGTTCTGATAGCATAGTCAAATTAATCAAATTAATACTTTTCTAATTATAACACAATCAATTAGAACAATTTTCAATATATTTTCACATATACATATTTCTTTTAGTAAAAGACCAAAAGCATCTTTAGGATAAGCTGTTTTCTAACTGAGCTTTGAAGGACTAAATCTATTTTCAAAGGCCCATTTCCTGAAATTGCCTGAAATTTCTCTCTCTCTGTCTCTCTCTCTCTAGCCCAGACATGTCAAACACAAGGCCCGGGGGCCCACAAAGTGGTTTCATGTGGCCCGCAAAGCCATCCTGGAAACAGTGAGGGAACGGCCCCCGCTGCCTTGGCCCTGGCCCAGAGACCCTCCTGCCAGAGACCCTCAGATCTGTCCCACTCCTGCCCAGGCCCCCATAGGCACCCTTGATGCGAATGATGTAGAGCTGGCCATGCCCACCCAGTAAGCCACGCCCATCCAGTAGGCCATATGCACTCTAGCCACGCCCACCCAGTAGGCCACGCCCACCCAGGCCACACCCACCTGGCCCCCTGAGGGCAACCGCAATGCTGATGCGGCCCTCAATGAAATTGAGTTTGACACCCCTGCTCTAGCCCATGAAAATTTATACCATAAACAGGTTTGTTTCCAAACACTGTAAAATGTTCTTTTTTTGAGATGACAGAATAACACAGTGACAAAATGCCTTTAAGTTGTTTGAAATTCCTGCAAGTGCCCTTGAAGCATCATCAAAAGAGCAGTGTGCCGATATGCAAGTTTATTTTGACATCAGCATATTGCCTCTAGAATATAGATGTCAGCAAGAATCCATGGATGACAACAAACTGTTGAAAGTAATAATCCATCTTAATCTCAGCCCCCAAGTTCAAAGAATCATAAACTATCATAATTTTCTTTCGTGATTTATACATACATATAACCTTGCTTTTTCTGGCCTTTATTATATAAAATCTACTTAATGTAAGAAACAAATGAGAAAGACCACCTGAAATTTAAACTTCATAAAGACAATTGTACATATAGTTTTCCCCGAGATATATCTTTTGTTTTATGTTTCTTGGTGAATGAAACACCAGCCATTTGTACGATCTATTTGCTTTCCCATCTTCAGCATCTGTCCACTCTACCAGGTAAGGTAGAGGTAAGGTAAGGAAAATTAAATCCAAAACTACACCATGTAAGAACAGAGAATGTAGGAAAGGGGCATAATGAAAGGGGGAAAAAAAGAGTATATTGAACTCAGCTATGGCAGCATCCTTTAGGATGCGGTCACCTGAAAGCTTACTGCAGTTACACAAGATGGATAATGTATATTGTGCTATTACAGTCTTTGGCAAATGGTGGTCATACCTGTAGGCAACTTGGTGTCTCACAGAGAATTATAGCAAGAACAGACAATGGCTTTGGCTTTTCAATAGTGACCAAGGTTAGTGTGGGATTAATATTTGGTTTACTATAGGTTTCTGAGTGCCCATTAGTGACCAGGTTCCTCCAACAAAATATGAATGAAAAGGGTTAGATTGCAGTTCCCATCATCCCAAGTCATGTTGAACATGTTGAGTGGGATAATAGAAGTAAGTCTACATCTGATTACCAGTTGTGACAAGCTAGTAATTATAATCTGTACTTTTCTTCATTTTTCTGTGGAGGGAGGAAACCACCTTGTTGTTGGTAAAAGGATGATTTCTCTAGAAAGATTTGGAATACGCTTCTTACTGTGATTCAGTTCACAAGCATTACAGTTTACTATGTTGAATAAACCCAAATGTGTATGTCATAAAGTTTGAGAATGATTCTGTGTAAGGCATAGATACTGTCATGTTTAATATCTTGGGTATTTGGATTTTAAGGTAAGGTACTTTTCCCACCCCACCCCCCATTTTTTATTTGAAATCTTCACTTCCTCTTTTGTGTGAATGAGATATTTTAGTGGGGGAGGAAAAGGATGAGTTTCATCAGGATTCTCTGTCTTGCAATGACAGTAGCCTCCATTTGAATCCAGTAATACAGCTTTGTCAAATCACAGATAATTGTGGACTGTCTGTATATTTTATAGAATTATTTTCAGTGCCAGTGGCACTGAAAATAATTCTAAGCTAAATAGGTCTAACCATCCTGTCATCTTAAAAGGGAGAGTTGCTATTGCTTTTTAAATAGGTATTATTATATTATCTTACAACTACCTCTATTACGTTGGTTCAAAACATGCTTGATTATAATTTTTGAAAGAAGGGATGAATTACTTCAATTCTTAAGCTATTGCCATACTGCAGTTTCCATGCATCTCTTATTACTGTCCATCTTGTTTATACTGGTAGGAACAAGAGTTAACCCACTCCTATTAGTTAATCTGGGATATCAGTACAGGTTTTTTTTTCTCATGCTGTGGGTGCTGGTACAATTCCACTCTATGCACTGGATTCAATAGATTTATGTTTGAGAAGACATATAAGGGATTGCACTGTTAGACTTTTAATATATGAAAACTTTCTTATATATTTGTAATTATCAAGTCATTGAATCGTTTTATAAAGCCTATGAAGGAGGATTTCTTGTATGTCTGATTCTCTTTGCCTGATAATAACAGGAATTCTTGCAGTTTCTTTTCTGGGAATCTTGGATTTGGCAGTTTGAATAACCACACTGCATTCTTTTGGTTTTGATTACCTTTAGCAAGTCTTTGTCTTGTCAAGTAAGAGCAGTTGAAGAGGTAGGTGTGGTTGCAATTGGGAAATCTAACAAAGGTGTGTTGTACATTCAGTTGGCCCAAAGCACATTGTGTGGATGGATATAAATCTGGTTTCTGGCTATACAGTATCTATAATTATGGTGCCCAATCCATGCTGAAGCAATTCTTTACAAAGTCAACATAAGATAACAAAATAATTTTCAAGCACTCAGAATAATTAGAATACTCTTTTATTATAATAATATGATGATGACACACAAGTAGTTCTCTCTACATTTTTCAACAGTTTACAAGGTAAAATGACTTCTGGGGAAGAAATGGAGAATTGAAAATGACTCTGCTAACAGTGAGCTGAACACAGCAGTGGAATGAAGAACCAACAAGTGGACCAGCTCTTCATAATTCCTCTCCAGATAAGGAGAGGATTTGAGATTGCCCCTAAGTACTCCATACAGAATGCTTCCAATGAGTTGAAGGAAAGCTCTTTGCATTCAAACTGCAGTCAGTATCTTTTGAAAAGACACTGGGTTCTCATACTTCCCTTTCTAATCAATTTCAGAAATTGCTTGTTAAATGCATTCCAGCTAATGGGAAACTTTGGGCTGATACGTTTTATAGCACCAGGTAAATTTTATTCAATCCTTGGTGAAAGAAGTTTTAAAAACAAGTTTAAAGACAAAAAAATTATTTTGGAATAAACAGCAAAATGGTGATTAGAACTTTGCTTTTGGGTTCACATGGATTTGGAATAAGACTTTGTAATTAATTATAAGAATTCTTCCTTCGGAAAAATGTTTTTGTTTTAAATTCTTAAAAAGAAACTGAGAGAATGAGACTTAGAATGTTGGACACTAGAGGGAACCAGAAGGAACTAAATTTTAAAATTAAAGGTGAGGAACTCCTGATTAATTAATTCATTTTATTTACATCTTACATACCTTAATCACCCATCTTCCTCAGAGAGATGGAGAATAATCTATAATGAAGCCAAATACCTTAATTCTGAATATATTGAAGGACATTTTGGAACAATGTACCAGAAATTTATTTTAAAAGTGTCTGCTCTATAGACCAAATGTGTTTAAAAAATGTTATGGAAGAGGAACAGGTTTTACAGGATAAGACTGAGACTCATCTGAAATTGGATTTAAAAATGACAGGCTGCAAGAAAGATATGGAAAAAGATGCTATACTGGATATGCAAATGAAATCAGCTTAATAATTAAAAGGGATATTCAAAGGACAAACCCAAAGAGTGATGCAAAAAGGTATCAATTTCCTATATTGTATTTACAAAAGCTTGTTATAATTTAATTTAATTTAATTTAATTATGGGACTTATATGCCGCCCTATCTCCCGAAGGACTCAGGGCGGCTAACAACAATAAAACAACAGTAAAAACAGTAAATACAAATATTAAAAACGATTAAATTTACAAAGCCCCATTAATTATTTACAAAACCAATGAAATTAAAACAATATTAAAACCCCCATCTTCAGTCCAGGTTGGCCAGTTGGAACAGGTATGTCTTTAGGTTGCGATGAAAGGACCGGAGATCTGGGGCCATCTGAAGTTCTCAGGGGAGCTGATTCTAAAGGGCAGGCGTCCCTACAGAGAAGGCCCTCCCCCTGGGGGTCGCCTGAAGTAGCCGAAGGACCACTCGGGACGACAGGCTACTTAACTAAAGGTTTATTTAGAGCAAGACAAAACAGAATAACTCGCCCGGCTTTTATAGCCGGCAGCTGTCAGTGAGGGCCAATCAGGAACGTTCGTTTTGGCGCCGCGTCTATCCGGACCAATCCGCGTCGTCTGTTCTTGACAGTTCAGGCTTCCGCATGGCTCGGTGTTTTGACAGCCGCGAGCTGTCAGTGGTTGCGCCTGCGCCGTGCGGGGAACTTTGACAGCTGTCAAAGTTCCCGCGTGTTCTCCTGTCAGATTTGTTTTCCCTCATCGTATAACCGGTTAACTTGTTAACTTATATATTAAAGCTGTTTACAGATATAATACACCCCTTACCCCTCCCCTGGAGCGTTTCCTCCCCCTTGGTCATTGGAACCTGCCCACTGGTAGTCCTTTAGGTAGGCGGGGGCTCTTCGGTTCCTGTTGGAGTGACGTGGAAGTGGGGCGATGTCTGGTTCTGCCGGTAGTGCGTCTCTTTGCCCCTCTTCCTCTTGGTTTGGCAACGGTAGTATTTCTGGGGGGGGTTGCAGGTCGTGTTCCTCCGGTTGGGGTTCTGGGTTGAGTGGGGGTTGTCTGGGTCTGAGTTGGTCGATATGGCGGCGTAGATTGCCGTGAGTTTGTGTGGCTATAAGATAGGAAATGGGTCCTGTTTGTTTTAGCACTGTCCCTTGGACCCATTTGTTTTTATCCGTGTATGATCGTGCCCATATCATTTGCCCTGGTTTGAGTGTGCGGTTTGGGGGGGGGTTGCTCGTTTTCTTCCGGGTATGTGTCAGGATGTAGTCTGTCGAGCCGCGTTATCAGCCTCCTCCCCCATCTTAGTTCTGCAGGGGATTTGCCCGTTGTTGTGCATGGAGTTGCGTGTTGTGACATTAGGAACTGGCTGAGTCGTCGCTGCCAGTTCCCCTTGACGAATTTTTTCAAAGCTTCTTTTGTGGAACGCACCATAATTTCAGCCATCCCGTTTGTCGATGGGTGGAAGGGTGCAGACGTGACCAGCCTAATACAATTCTTCATAGCGAACATCTGAAATTCACGAGAGGTGAATTGAGGGCCATTGTCTGAAACTATGGTGTCTGGGAGGCCGTGTGTGGCGAATATTTTCCTTAGGGCTTGTATAGTGGCTCCTGACGTTGTTTTTCTAAGGGGAGTGACTTCTAACCATTTAGAATAACTGTCCACTACAATTAGGAAACTCTGTCCCTGGATAGGTCCTGCGAAATCTAAATGTATGCGTGACCATGGGTTTTTTGTAGTTTCCCATTTGTGAATTGGTGCTTGGGGTGGTTCGTTTCGTGTTGCTTGACAGGTGTAGCACCCTCCCACATATTTTTCTATCTTTTTATCTATGCCAGGCCACCAGACATAACTTCTGGCCATAGCTTTCATCTTGACAATGCCTGGGTGTCCTTCATGTAAGATGTCTAACGTTTGATTTATGTTCTTATTTGGTATTATGACTCGATTTCCCCATAGTAGGCATCCCCTATGTGAAAATATTTCATTTTTCCTGTTAAAGTATGGCTGGAATTGGGAGTGTGGGTTTTGTGCTGGCCACCCTGTTGTGGCCCACCTGAGAATTCTGCTGAGTATTTTGTCCTTAGCTGAGTTGTTAGCTATAATCTTTGCAGAGAGGGGACAGTCTGGAAGTTGAGAAATTGGTAGAATCAGTCCGGCTGGGTCTGGGTCTGGGTCCTTGCTTTGAATTGGCAGTCTGCTGAGGCAGTCTGCGTGTCCTAATTCCTTCCCTGGTTTATGGATTAACTGATAAGAATAGGCAGATAAGAATGTGGACCACCGTAGTATTCTCGGTGAGAGAATCTGAGGTGTTGTTTTATTCCACGTGAATATCCCTAGTAGGGGTTTGTGATCTGTGAATATAGTAAAGGGTCTCCCATAGAGGTAGTCATGAAATTTTTTAACCCCTGCGACTATTGCTAGGGCTTCTCTGTCTATTTGTGCGTAATTCCTTTCTGCTTTTGACAGAGTGCGTGAATAAAAGGCTATGGGTCTTTGGGTGCCGTCCTTGTATAAATGACTTAACACTGCCCCAATCCCATAGGGAGATGCGTCGCAAGCGATGCATATTGGTGTGTCTTCTCGGAAAAGGGTGATCGTTGAAATATTACAAATAATCTTTTTTAATGATTGGAAGCTATTTTCATGTATTTTGGTCCAGGACCAGGCAGTTCCCTTGTCCAGGAGCCTATGCAGAGGCTCTGCGATAGTGGCTTTGTGGGGAAGGAAGGCGTGATAAAAGTTTAATAATCCTAAAAAGGAGTTCTTGTTTATTCCTTGGGCTTGGTGCTGTTTGAATAGCTCTTAGTTTTTCTGTGGTGGGGTGGATGCCTTGGCCGTCTATTTTGTACCCTAGGAATTCTGTGGATGTGACTCCGATGGAGCACTTTTCCCGTTTAAGTTTGAGACCGGCTTCTCTGAGCCGGCTCAGCACAGCTGACAGTCTGTCAGCTAAGTTTGCTTCATTTTCTCCGGCGATGAGAACATCGTCGAAATAGGGGCAGACCCCGGGTATTCCCTTCAGGGTTTTCTCCATGATACCCTGGAAGATACCCGGGGCTGCCGATATGCCGAATTGGAGCCTTTTTACTTTAAAGGCACCGCGGTGGGTGACAATTGTCTGGGCTTCCGCGGTGTCATTTGTGACAGGCAGTTGCAAATACGCCTGCGTAAGATCAAGTTTAGCAAAAATGGCGCCGGAGCGGATGGAAGCAAATACGTCCCTTACCGCTGGCACCGGGTAAGCATGGGGGCTGAGAGCTAGGTTGAGGGTCACCTTAAAGTCCGCACATAATCTTATTTCCCCGTTAGGTTTAACAGGGGTGACTATTGGGGTCTCCCAGCTTCCCCCCTCCGTAGGTTCGAGCACCCCGAGACCTACGAGGCGTTCTAGTTCATTTTCTATTTTTTCTTTAAGGGCAAAGGGTACTCTCCTAGCTCTTATCTTTATGGGTTGGATTGCTGGGTTTAATTGTAAAGAGATGGGGGGACCGGTGTATTTCCCTAGCGTGCCATCGAAGATGTCTGCATACTTGTTGCAAACGGCTTCGAGACTGGGTGATTGGACTGTATTTACCCCCGTTATGGCGATCCCTAGAGGGCCGAACCAGTTCAGCCCTATCAGGTTGGTGCGGTTCCCTGGCGTTACTAGAACTTCTAAGGGACCCTTGAATTTTTTGTACTCCACTGCAACCTTAGCCCTCCCTTCCAGAGGAATAGGGGTTTTTTGGAAGTCTGCTAGGTGGACCTGGGTTTGCCTCAGAGGAATTTTTCCCTTGCTTTGTTTGCAGATCTCCTGATACGTTTCAAATGAAATTAAGGAGACTGCTGACCCGGAATCCACCTCCATGAGGCAGGGCACTCCCTGAATTTTTACCCTGATCCTCACCTTTGAGCTTAGGCTGTTTACCCTATCAATTGTTTCTACAAGGGCCCCTGGCGTTTTTCCTCTGTTGGCCTGGGTAGCTGGCCTACCTGGGGAATTGGCCTCCAAATCATTGACATTGTCGCGGCCCCGGCTGCGGCACACCGGTTTGATGTGGCCAGTCTTCCCGCAATTGTGGCACTTAGCGTTTCTGAACCGGCAGCTTCCTCGGGCATGATTGCCCCCGCAGCTGGCGCAGGCGGCCCGTTGCTCGTAACGCGGCGGTGGCGGAGGGGGGTTCCTGGATCTTCGGCGATCCGATGTGTCGCTTCTTCTCTGTTGTCTGCGTTCCATTCTGCGCTGAAGGGCTTCCCCGTCAGTGAAGTCCACCGACTCGTCGCTGTCGCTGAGCGTTGCGCTCTCTTGGTATACGGTCGCTGGGCTCTCTGGGGTCGTGGTAGTCGGTTTCTTCTTGTGGTTATACTCGTAGGCCATGATTTCTCTGGTCAATTCTGCCAGGCTCATGTCGGTTTTGGATGTCAGCTTCTTCTGTAGACGTTCGTCCCTCAACCCGATCACCACCTGGTCTCTGATGCGGTCTTCTAGGTCGGGGAAGCGGCAGTTCCGCGCGGCGTGTCTGACCCCAGCGATGAAATCGTTTGCGGGTTCGTCTGGTCGTTGTTTCTTCTGGGCGAATTGCACCCGCCAGTACAGTTCTGAGCGGGCCAGCATATAATGCTTAGTAAGCTGGTCTACCAGGTCCGTGTAGGAGACCTCGGTGATGGGTACCGGGCTAAAGAGCCCGACGGCAGCGTCGTATACTGGGGGTCCGCTGATGTATAGAAGCGCGGCGGCCTTTGCTCTGTCGTCGGTGATTTTGCTGACGAGGAGAAATCCCTCGACTTGCCCCAGGTGTGATTGCCATCTCTCGGGATGGCGGGTATCGAATTCCCTCACGCGCCCGAAGTTTGCCATGTCGTCCGGTCCTAGGTCTCGCTCCGTTGGAAGTTAAAACTTCTAGTGACAGCTCTGGCCGGGAACTCTCTTCCATGGCCGTGACTTCAGCTCAGGAGCGATCCCACCTTCGTCGCCAGTGAAGTAGCCGAAGGACCACTCGGGACGACAGGCTACTTAACTAAAGGTTTATTTAGAGCAAGACAAAACAGAATAACTCGCCCGGCTTTTATAGCCGGCAGCTGTCAGTGAGGGCCAATCAGGAACGTTCGTTTTGGCGCCGCGTCTATCCGGACCAATCCGCGTCGTCTGTTCTTGACAGTTCAGGCTTCCGCATGGCTCGGTGTTTTGACAGCCGCGAGCTGTCAGTGGTTGCGCCTGCGCCGTGCGGGGAACTTTGACAGCTGTCAAAGTTCCCGCGTGTTCTCCTGTCAGATTTGTTTTCCCTCATCGTATAACCGGTTAACTTGTTAACTTATATATTAAAGCTGTTTACAGATATAATACATCGCCAGCCAACATTGTCTGGCCGACGGCACCCTGAGGAGACCCTCTCTGTGTGAGCACACAGGGCGATGGGAAGTCATTCCTGGCAGCAGACGGTCCTGTAAATATCCCAGGCCTAAGCCATGTAGGGCTTTATAGGTAAGAACCAGCACCTTGAACCTCACCCAAAGGACAACCGGCAACCAATGCAGCCCACACAGGAGGGTTGTAATATGGGAGTATCGGGATGCTCCCATCACAACCTGCGCGGCCGCATTCTGCACCAGCTGAAGCCTCCGGGTGGTCTTCAAGGGCAGCCCCATGTAGAGAGCGTTGCAGTAATCTATAGCTTTGAAAAACTTTGTGATAAGGGTCAATGATAAAAATGAAGAGCTATCATATTATAGGACATTATTTAAAAATCTAGATTGTTGAAAGTAAAAGGAAGGAAAGTTGGTTTATTTGATCAAGTTTATTATAGATATATTATCTCTGGTAATCCTTAATAGACTTTTGCTGACCAGAATTGAAAGACGAGGCTTTAAGAATTTGTTTATAGATAAAGAGATGGTATGGAGGAAGTATCCCATATTTGCTATATTTTAAGAGGTGATTAAATTACTTAAATTGTTTATACTTGTGATGAGGGGGAAGTAATTATGTATTGATTTTCTTTTATATATTCTTACTTTTTTTCTTTTCCATTTTTTTCTTTCTATTTCTATTTTCCATTTTAATTTTTATTCATTTATTTTATGTAGTTTGTATTAGTTTTTTTAATCTTTTAAAATTGTAATTCTTAATAAAAATTACTATTTAAAAGGGGTAGAAGGAAGGGTGACTTTTAATATTCCCTGCAACTTCCAGTAATCCCTATAACTTCTTCAAATCTCTTCTGGAGAAAAATTGGGAGCCTCTCTCTAGCAGAAATTGAGGAAGAGTTAGAATAGAATGGGTAATTACCAAGAGTCAGCTTCCTCCTCTTTTATTTCACTGATGGATGACATTTATTGGCAGGTCCTCTAATTACTTGGTTCCCCTCCAGTGTTGTAACATAAGCAATAGCCAAGCATCCTATTTATTACCAATGTATTAGTTATGTTTCATGCTTAAAATTATTTATTTCGTAAATATTGTAGAAGAGAAGTGATGTCAATGTTGAACTTTGATGAACTGAAAAAAAGGAAATGTTAACTCTCACTTTTGCTTATTATTTGGAACTATATTTCCATTTGGAGAAGATTGTTTGTACAGTAGGAAATGTGTTCCAGCTAACATTACTAATAACTTGCTCTGTTCAACCTTTTTCTTTAGAGTTTGAGAGACAGTATGAATGCTTAGAGTATGGCGTGAGAAGAACAAAAGCTATTGAAACAATTCACTCCCTGCAAATCCTTATTTAAGAAGGTTCATGTACAGTTATATTGATTTTAAAAGATTTGCCTATGGACTCAATAACCAGATTTTAATTTACTCCCAAGAATAAAATGCTACTGATTATTATCTTATCTTATTAACTTTTGTATTTTGGTTTTTTAATCACCCTGTAAACCGCCCTGAGTCCTTCGGGAAAGGGCGGTATATAAATGTAATAAAATAAAATAAATAAATAAATAAATTATCTAATTTCATAGAAATTTTAATGCTTTGAAAATCACATTGAGATTACTTCTGTTTTTTAAGAGGTATTTCTCTGAAAGGCTTTTACAAAAATATAAGCCATGAACAGTAGGAGACAACAAACAAACTTAGTGACCTATTATATCAGAATCTGAAACAGAACCTACTTTCTAGAAAATTTGAGTTAGTCATCAGAAATTCAGGATTTGACACATATACGTGGGAATAACATTATCTCTTATTTGTGTGAATAGGTTATGGTTATTATGGGAGGTAAGTCACAAAATATTGTCTAATGCTTAAGGATTTCCAAATACAAATGCAACAAGAAGCAACGGATGGAAACTAATCAAGGAGAGAAGCAACTTGGAACTAAGGAGAAACTTTCTGACTTTTAGAACAATTAACCAGTGGAACAACCTGCCTCCAGAAGTGGTGAAGTTTTTAAGAAGAGACGGGACAGCCACTTGTCTGAAATGGTATAGGGTTTCCTGCCTGAGCAGGGGGGTTGGATTAGTTGACCTCCAAGGTCCCTTCCAACATTATTATTATTATTATTATTATTATTATTATTATTATTATTATTATTATTATTATTATTATTTATTATTATTATTATTATTATTATTATTGTTGTTGTTGATGATGATGATGATGATGATGAAGAAGTTGTTGTTATTCTTATTTTCAGAAGTTTTTTTTTTAAAAAATACTCATCAGTTTTCATTTTTTAAAAAAGTGGGAAAAGACTACAGAAAATTATTTTGCTTTGATGAATAGGAATTTTACTGGTTTTAATTAAACAATACATAAGAAATCATTAGATCATGACACAGCTGATTTGTAATAGCAGATTTAAGGTGTAATGAGTGCAACATTATAAAAATAATAAAATGTGGTAAAATGTTGCAAAATTGCAGAAAAGAAATGGGCACAAATGATGTCTCTGATCTATTTGTTTTATCTACATACAGTTATATTATTCCCTTTTTATGTTAATAGTGCAGTGTTCATATCAGGATATAGGAGGGGGTTGACAAATATAGGATGTCAAATGGCTATACTGGTTTTTCATCTTTGTTCATGGTCAGATACAATCATCACAATGTCCTGCTGAACAGAACGCCCTTTATTCTCTTTGTCTTATTGACCTTCTTGAAAATTAATGAGCTAGCAGTCATTTAGCAGTCTCCACAAATTATTTTAAAAACTTGCCTTTCAACTATTTTTGAAATACTCTCTGATTAAAGTTGAAAGTGTGAAAGGAATGTTCACACTGACATATAAGAACATTGCTCCTTAATCCATTTTTGCAATTAATCAACGGATTAAATTTTCCAGCCTCAGACGTTTGCGGTTCTCCCTTAAAATGGATGGTCTGAAGATGGTATAAGGTAGTTTTTTGTTGTATTAAAGCTGTCAGTACTAAAAATAAAACCTAGACTTCAGGAGAGCTACAATTAAATTTCTCATTACTTCAATTACCAAACTATGCCCTGAATTCCAGATGCCCAATTATCATGAAAACTGAGTTACCACATTCTGAATTGGGGTTCACCATTTCTCTGTTCAGCCTTATGAAATTGCCACATGCATTGTATACTACTCCAGATAGACCCAAATTATTCCATTGATTAATATTCTTTGGGTCTACAAAACAAAGGCAAATTAATATAGGTAGACTATTTGGGAAAACCAAAATACCAGGATTTTTCAATGCATTTGTAAAATCAGAGTGGCAGTCTGTTGACACAACTGGGACTTTCCTTTTAAATTCCTCATTTTATATAACAAATGCTAAGTGCAACATCCAAACCTCTTGTACCAATATGAGTCAACGTATTTTATTCTCCCAGCTGTGTAAATCTTAGGGGAAGCAACTGAATATGCATATCAATGAATTTATTAGATAATGCCTGTTCCAGAATAAGAAGCTTGAAAATAATACTTCACTTTCATAAAAGGATATTTTTTACATTTTGACAGCTGTTCATTACTATTCATGTTCGTACTATTCGTGTTATGTTCTCTTACAGAGAAGGCAAGAAAGGGAAGTCCTCTTAACTCCCAATGATAGTCAATGTTAGCAATGAAATAAATGAAAGTGTAATTTATCTGACATCTATTTTTTACTATTTAATGTATTTATACTATGCTGAAACGCATCAAAGTGGTTTACAGTAAAAAAAGAAATAAAATAGATCATAAATTTTATAAAATAATATAAAACTGCATTAAGTACAGATAAAACACATTCATTATAGTACAGATGAAGGGAGAAAAATGTTCTGCTGAAGTGTTGGTTGACTTTAATAGGCTTCTCAAAGTTTTTTTTTAATTCTGACATTCAACCAATAATAATTTCTGATCATTATCCTATTATATTAAGCGCAGGCTTGCCTTTCTGCATATTTGTATGGTTGAACTGAATCCTCTTTTTCAACAGTTGTTCATGAAAATATGCAAGGAAGTATAATTCATTTCTACAAAAAAAAAACTTGTGTCTCAGTGTCTCTAGGATCATTTGGGGATAATAAAGTAGCCCAAAGTCTGTTTGAAAGGAAGAGTTTAGTACATACAGTACAAAAAGCAAAGGGATTAAAAGAATAACAAGTCTAACTCAAAACTGCCTGAAATTTATTAAAAAAAACATCCATAACATATTAACAGGATCAAAGAGAGGATGGAATTGTTGATAGATCCTTATTCTCTGCCTACCTCAATCACCATTTTAATATACTTAACAATAACATAAAGACACACAACCTTTAGTTCATGTGTTGAAAGATAAGAACTTGGAAACATTAATGTAGTTACAGGAATTTATTTGGGAATCATAAAAGCTTTATTAAAAAGGGAAAGTAAACAATTGTTTTTACAAAGTACATTATGTCCTAATCCTTCAAAAATTCATCTGGAATCATTCCAATATATCATCATCATCATCATCATCATCATCATGATATATTTACATCCTTAAATGTCAATAAAGATTTACATCCTTAAATGTCAATAAAGCAACCTATATTTTCTCTATTTCCCTTCAAATTCTCTCTATTTCAGACACAGAAAACCCTTAAATCACCTGATTGCTGAAGAAATAAATACTGATGCAATCAGAGATTTAGGGATATGAACATTTCTAGATATGAATGAATATAAGGAATTCTATGTATGATTCAGAAATGAATGCATGTAATTTAAAACTCTCTTTGGCGATATGTTGATAGGGGATAGGTTTCTAGTATTTGGGGCATGTATCTGGCCCATGATTCCTGAAGGAATGAAATTTAGGAAAGTTGCGACTGTTTCAGTGTTACTGGCTGCTGCTACATTGCTGGGCTACTGTTGCGGTTATGTAAACATCATTTTCAATATTCCATGACAGTTTCCCAGCCAGTCTCGCAATCCCTCATTCATTCCCCCACTCAGCCTCAGCCACTTCTTGTCTACTGGGAAGGGAAGGGAAGATTTCTGATGCTGCCTGCCAGATTCCCATAAGGAAACTGAATGGGGAAGTTGGCAGGAAGTTTGAAGCTGCTCCTGTTCCCACTGCCTTTTTGGTCTCACCCTCTGGTCATTCTGTTTATCTGTTTAAGGAAGGAAATATATCTGAAACCTTGACCCAATGGCAGAGGTTTCTAGTCCTTTCTATAATGCTACTCAGTGCAGTAAAATTCTGCACTGAAATCAGTTTATCATTATTTCTTTAATCCCCTCTAGGTCATCTTAGACTCCTACATTTAGTACAAAAATCTGGAAAGGATAAAAAAGGTTGCCAATAATTGATTCAAATACACTTTTCCATTTTAAAAAGAACAGTTTACAACAGTTTATGTAACAGAAACAAATAAACAAAAACATGCATATATGACCTTTTCTAATTTATATATAGCAGGAAGTCCAGGAATAGTGTATTTGTGGTTATTTAGATTGGCTTATTTGAATGATTTACGTTTACATTAATTGTATGTTTATTTAATTGCATGCTTCATTATTGCAAACATATTCTAAATGATCTGTTCTTTTCAGTGATAATGAGTTTTTTTATTCTTTATTTTATTTTAAAAGTAAAGAAAGGGAAGAGAGGGGAGAGTATAGAAAATTCCAACATGAATTCCTAAGAAAAATCCATTATTTTCAGTTAGTTCTGTTTTTATTTTCAGCACTTTTTAAGAAGCGAAGATGATTTGTTGGCCAAAGAAGTAATTGAAGAATCATGATCAGGAGACTAATTCACAGAAGAGATCTTTTATTCACGTATTAGGTATGGTGGCCTATAAGATGGCAATTTTAGTACTAGTAGAACTAGAACTGTTTATTTTCTTATTCTTGGTGGTCTGTGTCAGTTTATGCCTGGTTTTGCATCTACAAAGCTTGTATTTTTAGGCAATATCTTTATTTTACCAAGTTCTAGAATTTCCCCACTACCATTTTTTCAGTGTTTCATCTTTGCCTCCCAGAGATTATATACAGAACTAACATTTTCACATACACCGGGGGGGGGGGGGGGTTAAAATATACCTCATTTTGTTTCAGCCCTTAACTTTTTTGGGGGGGGTGAGTATGTTGCCACAGGACATAGCTTCATTTCAAATAAGCGTTTTATCCTGGATCAATTCCCTCATCCTTGAACTAGACTTCAAACTAAGTTTTGGTTAAGAGTGCCAAATACAAAACAAGCATAACTTCTTGATTGGTTTTGGCTCAAGCAGTTGAGGAAAGAAAGGTGGGGGGGAGTGTGACTGCTGATCTGTAAAAGATACTCTATGCTATGAGGAAAAGAAAGAAAAAGAACCACTTCCGTGAAGAAATGAAAAAAGTGAGGAATGCTGTGAAAGATAATAGGTATCTCTAATCCAGACGAAGAATCTTCTCTTAGCAACCACTGCATACTGTTTGGGTTTTAGGCTAAAAAGGCCCTCCTAGTACTTTGAAAAAAAAATATACATAAAAATCAAATCTCATATTGTTCAGCACTCGGAACATTCTCCTCTGAAAAATCCTGATTCTTCATTGCAAACTGGTTTCTAAGATATGTGATGCAGAGGAAGTAATATCTCATTTGTATGACAGACACCAATTCTGCTAGTTTTTAAGAAAGCTGTTAAGACCTGGCTTTTCCTCCTGACATTAGGGGCCAGATGAGCAGAGAACCCTTTTGGTTATTCTATTATGGTGCTTGGAAATCATTTTTTATATATATTATTTATATATTAGTGCTATATAGTACAGTCTGGGGGGGACTGGTGTGTGTGTGTGTGTGTGTGTGTGTGTGTGTGTGGTTATACACCACCCAGAGTTGCATTGTTTGGGTTATGCAGCCTTTTAAATGTAATAGATCAATACATTTATTCATTATATATGACAGGAGATTGGAAACTTTGCTAACATCGTTTTTGTCTCATACAAGCAAATTGTGCATACACAAGTTCCTACCTGTAAATATTAAGAGAAAGAAATGTCTATTCATGTAATAATATTAAATTAATGTGAAATCATGAGTACCTCAGAATAAAACAAGTTACTTATTCTAAAAATTGTGAGTGGCAATAGATTGGAGCAGAGTGGAGGGGAAAAAAACAAAGTATGACAAGACACAGTTTTAAGATGTATTGTTCAAAAAGAATCAAAAGAAGTAAAGTCACAAAGTACCCTTTTTATTAGAGATAAAGAGCTCCTACTAGCTTGAAGGAAGACACAACATTTGCTATATTGGATCTTGCTTTTTGAAGTTCGTTTCAATCCAATCTCCTTTAAAGTACAAAACAGCTTAATGCTTAGCAGCACACAGGTATACAATGTCTTCTGATGTTGCACCTCTAAAAGACTTCAAAATTTAGAATCTGTCAGCATCATATTACACACAGTTTATTTTTAAATCTGTTCCACTGAATGTATTATGACTGCTTTCCAAGTAAGCTTGTTTCTAAATATATATATACTGGGATTTACTGTGGAATAGGTTTGCCATAATCATTTCTAAAACGGAATTCTTTCTGAATGAAGAATTGTTGATCGAGACGGTTGATTGAGATGGAAAGCTCTTTGTGATAGATCATATAACTCCGCAGAATCTTTTTTAAAAAAAGTTGAAATAATAAAAAAAATTCTTTACTCCATACCTAACTGCAGATTCCCAATGAAATAGATGGGTTTCCATTTTTTTCTAAGAATTTATTTGTTTCCTTCACCCTTTCTTACCATTGTATCCATAAATCAGGACTGCAACAGTCTGAGAAATGAAGTGGCCGGATATAGGTGCCTGGAACACACCAGTCTGTGAAATGTTAAAAAGAGGAAAAAAAAGAGTTTTAACTACTGCCTTTTAGAAGGACCTGTCCTTGGGTCTAGCCCTGATTCTTAAAGGTCTAAAGAAGACCTCTCAGTTTTCTTCTGCCTGTCACATGCTTTTTTTTACTTTTTAATGCAGATATAAACCTAGAGTATTCCACTAACCCATTCTTAGCTCTTTTTTGTTCCTCTGCTTGGGAATGGCTGAAAAACACTAAGTGCTTTTAAGGTCAACCCACATATATTATTCTTCAACAATAGTTAAATAAATGCCTGCAGAATATTCCCTCCAAGCCCTCTTGCTTTACACAAGCAAACACAAGAAGGCAGCTGCCACACAGATACCCCTCCGAAAAAGAACCACATGTCAAGTACTTACTTTAGAAATATGAAAGCAAACATAATGTTATCATCACTAAACAGACATCTGCTCAAACACTTTCCAACAATCTCTGCTGTGTTCATATGTGGTGTTTACTATATGCCTCTCTCTATGAAAACAAAGTTAGAATGGTGACCTACGCAGTTTTACAATTAAGGAAGTGACTGATGAATGAGATTAGAAATAATTGATTTTCCAAGTATGGGGCACAAAAGGCACAAACTCCTACCTTTCCTTTCCCCCCGCCCCCCAATGGGGGAAAGTCAGATGTCAATGTTCGGTATGTACCCCACTGCTGTGCATCTTTCTGTCTGATGTGTTAGCATGAGGGATGAACTGAAACTGGTTGTACTGTAGGTTTGCCTATGTGTCGAAAGACCTTATGCTTCTTCCTACCCTTTGTTGCCTTTGGCCTTCAGATCGAGGACAAGAATTTCCAGATTAATTCTACTGCTAATTCTGCTATATAAAGGTTGCTGAAAAACATTTCCCCAGATCAGTAGACGATGGCTGGACTGGGGCAATTTCAGTTCAATTATTGGATTTTTTTTTAATCAGCAAGCTGGCTTTTTTATACCCCCCGCCCCCCAAAAAAAAACTTTTAGAAAACCAGACAGGAGCAATGGTATTTACTCTGCTTGTAAATTAGTAAGTTGATACGTGTCAACCTGCTGTGATAGCACTACTCAAGAGTCTCTGGCTGGGCTCACCAATACTGATTTTGGTTCATGTGTCCATTCCTCTGGTTGTGGACTTACAACATTTGGCTGCAGTAGCTGAGCCCAAGACTCAACCACAATTTTATTTCATGACATTCTAGGAACTGTTAACATTGGGTAATTACTTAGATTCAGTTGTTGCCACTAGATAAACCCATAACAAAGGTAGAGATGGATAGGACTAGGGTTAAGGTTAGGCTAGGAGTGCAGGAGAATGCTCCCTCAGATTTTTTCTGTATCTTGTCTTTATTTGACCTAGTTCTAAAATTGCTAAAACTCACTTGCACCTTATCGTGCATGAATACAACTTAGAAACTTTGTTTTCTGTCATTTACTGTAACACATTGTAATGTTGCTCCTCTCCTACCTAGGTAGGTTATCTGTCTTGTTGTGCTCTCCCTTAAGCAGCCACAAGCCACTCTTTTATATAGGTAAATTCTAATGCACTTCACTGACCATGACTTTTCAGTCTCAGATGACCCCTAAAGGTGGGATCAGAGTAGTTCCTTACTAGCCACTTTGGCTGGTGCAAGCATCTCTTCACCTCTGATCCCTGAACTGCCATTTAGGGCCACTCTGCTCTGGGCAGCAAAAATCCTAATGAAACTCTATGCAGTATCAGCCCAGAGACCTAGATCAGCCCAAATTTCAGTCTGTTGGCCATTTGACTACATCATAAAACGGGTCAGAAAGAGATCACTCATACTATTCTCCCCCTACCTATCACTATTTCTTTGCACTATTTTGGAACATATGCTTACTGTTATTCTAGAAGAGCCCTAAAACCATGCTCTAAAGACTATGGGTATAGTCTGATTCCCCACCTCTGTCAGACCCTGTTATGTTGTCAACAACTCAGGTTGATACGGTCTGTCAAGTTGGAGATTAGCCAGAGACAGATGAAGTAAAGATCCTCTCTTCCCCTATCACCTGCCTCCTCTCCCAATTATTCCTGAGGTTGGGAGAGATGGCAGATGAATGGGAAAAGTTTGGACAAGCAGGTGAATCCACAGGACCAATTCTTTGTCAACTTCATTTTCACGTAGTTATCTTGTGGTTAGTAGATTGACTGGTGGTGTTGAGAAGGTGATGGTGTGGAACATATTGTCATTTGACTAATATGCAATCCTTGCTCTTAACCAAAGGGTAAAGACACATTAGCCAAGAAAAAAAGTATTGGACAATGAGGACAGTAAAGGCTATTCTAGTTTAGCATTCTCCTGTGACAAGATGAGACAAGAACACTTTAACTAAGCATGAGGGAAGGGAAATAATGTGGCACTGATAGATAGAATTCCCCTGAGCTTACAGACCATCTCCTGCTTAAGAAGAACCAGACCCATTGATTCTCACTGTCTTTAGACTGATATCTTCACTTGGGAATGAAGGGGGCATGACAGGATTCACCCTTCCAACAGAAATTACACAGAACAGTAGGCAACTGGTCAAGTGCACATTCTGCATATAATAGGGTTTCCAAGGCAGCTGGAATTTGCACTGTTTACAACAAATTGCAACTGGATTGTATGTGTGATTGTGCATTTGTCTGTGTGAGAGAGAGAGAGTGGAGAGAGAGTGAAAGAGAAAGAGAGAAAGACAGACAGACAGACAGACACACACACACACACACACACACACAGAGAGAGAGAGAGAGAGAGAGAGAGAGAGAGAGAGAGAGAGAGAGAGAGAGAGAGAGAACAACCTATCCCCAAAAGTGCTAAATTCACCACATCAGTTGAGAACGCCTGGACGTAAGAATTGTGTGGAATATATATATTCTGAAAATGCCATGCTTCAGAAATTGAGGAAATTGGAACTTTTGGGTGGATAATGCTATGGAGGAAAAAATATTTCCATTTCTTTCAATCCACACCAAGTGGGAAGGATGTTGGATGCTTATACTGTATGTAGCAGCTGGCAGCAGTTTCAAACTATTTGTTGTTGTTCACATGAATGTAAGTATAAAACAAGGACCATATAAGACTTCATAAATAAACAGAGGCCCGCTAGTTTTTCCTTGAGATTGCTGGGTCCTTTTATTCCGACTTCTAACCACAGACGTGTGTGGAGTTTGCCAAATTGGGAATATAATATGATCTGAAAGTTTCAACCTAAAGGAACCTCTTCTTTCTTGGCTGCAATGATAAACAGCATTATGGCCAAATTGTGACATGTTGAGCATGACACAATTTCATTTCAAAATAAAACAATACCAAAGCAAGTTGAAAATTCTGACATTGACAAACATAGGTAAATATGACATTTGGCTGTAACCTTTAGATGTAATACGGATGCAAATTCTGACTGTCAATGACAGATCAAAGGCGAATTTGGAAAGATGTAGAATTCTTGGAATTTTATTACTGCATACAAGGCATTTACTGTATTCTATATACTGTACATTATAAAAGCAGAGGACTTATAAAATGTCCCATCCTGGCTATATACAACTGGAGTTCTTGATTTTTAAGGGGAAATGAAACTACATACAGGTGAAGTTCCATATTGGAATGCAGAAAAAAAGCAGATTTTAGTATATTCAGAGTAATATTAAACAGGATTCCATACTGGAAAAGCTAATAAGAAATGGAAATCAAATTGGATGGATGTTCCTATAAAAAAAAGAAGAATGTGAAAACAACAATTTTAAAGAAAGATAGCTGGAATGCACAGAAAACTTTAGTGAAGTTATGCAACTTTTTAAAACAAGTTATAGGAGGGAGAAAGAGGGACACAAAGGAAAAATAGGCAACCGGCGTAGAGAGAACGTCAACATAAGCTCGGAGAATGTACTAATGTAGTAATAAATGCTAACAAAAGGAACAAAAACAGCTAATGAGATCTGTTCCTAGTAAGAAAGGAATTGCTGTATAGAAACATGATTAAGGATATCTGTTTACTTTGAATGAGTTCAAGTCTCCATAGCCAGCTTAAACTGCATCCTCCAGTGCTGAATGAACTGATTCTTGCTGAAACATTAGGGATTATCTTTGAGATATTCTGAAAAAAGGTAAATTGCCAAATGATTGAAGACAAGGGTTTCCTATTTTCCTAAAGAAAAAAAAGAGGGATCCAAGGAATCTGGCAGTGTTTAACATATGCTAAGTCATGATTTTTTAAAGATGATTTGTTGACTAAGCACCAACTGCCTTATCAACTCAGCACTATCTTAAACTACTAACCTTAGTTTATACTACACATCAGGGGTCTTAAAACTTGGCCCTTTTATCACTTGTGGACCTCAACGCTGTTGAAGGAAAAGCTTCATAGTGGTTCAGTCCAAACTGGGAATAAACAACATGGCGACCGCTTTAGGAAGAAGGTTGCAGTTTATTGAAGAGGAGAGCCAGACAGGAAGATGCCTCTCAAAGAAAAGAGAGTGAGCACATGTAGGGAGTGGGTTTTTATACCCTCTGGGGCTCTTGAAGTTGTTTCTTATTCCTGTTTGAGGCTTTGTATTTCCTATGTCATGTATTTTGACCTGTGTCTGAGTGTGCCTTTCTGGTATTCTGATGGTGGTGGGTTAATCCTATTATGTCCCAAAGGTCCTATCCTGCTTCCCTGTGGCTGTGGCTGATGACTCTTAGATTTTGGTTGTTGATTCTAGGGATCTTTCTTCCTAATCCCAGTTTCCTGACTGCAATCTTTCTGACAAGATTATCACATCTGCAATTCTGCTGACTTGGTTTCTGTTTGGGACAGAGAGACTTGTGGGGGAGGGTTGGTTTCTGCCTTTAAATCCTTTAGGGAAATATATTCTGTCTTTTAAATATTTTCAAAAAATATTTCTTTCTCTGGGGGGAGGGGCTGACTTCCCACAACTCCCAGAATTGCTCAGCCAGGCATGTTGGCTGAAGAATTCTGGGAGTTGAAATCCACAAGTCATAAAAGGACCAAGTTTTAAAATCCCTGCTATATATCATAATGGCTGAATTCAGTGCTATGCTTACCAATTGAAGAACTCTAAAATGAAAAAAAATATCTTGTTAATAGTTTCATAAAATGACACAAAGGTCACGGTTTGAATAATATGCTATTAGATTATATTATTGAATCACATTTTGCTGCCTTTCTAAGTAATTATTTCCAGAATTCATGAGCAGCATTTAATTTAAATTAATATTTAAGGATCTATAAATTTATTACAATGACACTGTAGAGATAAAGTGTAGTTGAGGCAAGTTTTTCTGCTTGTCATAGTCTATGAGTATATAAAAACTTCAAATTTCAAATAGCCATTTTAGAGGTAGTTATTTTTAAGCAAGTTATTTTATTAGCTGAACAAATTGTCATAACTAACGTGGCATTATTGGGGCAGGTCAGCAGATAACTTTGTTAAATAAATAAAGGTGATTGATTTTAAAAATGCTTCTCATGAGCAACCTGAACAGTTACTGTATTTAAAAAAAACATATTTTCAATTGAAACATTTTAAAAAACTGGATGGTGATTCATACAAATGGCAGGGAAAGTTAAAGTTGTGGAGTTTTGTTTCTTTTTGCATTTATGATCCACACCTCTCATGGCCAAACAACACTTTTGAAAATAATGTTGAAAAAATATATAGTCACATTCTAAATAAGGAAGAGTTCCTTGAAATATGGAACATATATCAGGCTCAAACAATTAAGGTTATGGAATTATAATAACATAGAGGTGGAAGGGATTTTTGGAGATCTTTTACTATAATCCCCTGTCCAAAGCAAGAGAACTTATACCATCCCAGACAAATGGATGTCCAATCTTTTCTTAAAAACTCCAGTGAGAAAGCACCCACAACTACGGGTGATTTCCTTGGAATCAAAGTTTGCACTGTTTAAGTATTCCTACTATGAATTTGAAATACCTAAACAATGCAAACTTTGATTCCAAGGAAATTACATTTTGAGAAAATGTATATTGCTTATGTCACGTGGAAGTTAATATTAACAAGAACCATGCTGGCCCAGTGGTTAGAATGCAGTACTGCAGGCTACTTCTGCTGACTGCCAGTTGCCAGCAGTTTGGCAGTTCAATTTTCACCAGCTCAAGGTTGACTCGGCCTTCCATCCTTCTGAGGTTAGTAAAATGAGGGCCCAGATTGTTAGGGGCCATATGCTGATTCTGTAAACCGCTATAAAGCACTGTGAAGTGATATATAAGTCTAAATGCTATTGTTATTGCTATTATATAATCTCGCTAGAGTTCTGATTGTTAAAATATATTACATGTTAATATAATTCAATATATTGGTATATAAGTCTAAGTGCTATTGCTATATTCCTAAACAGGAAATTTCTTAGGCATTTGTAAAGCAATATACAGTATGTCATACAGAAATGCAGGGAGAATCGAGAAAGAAGTGGTCTTTTCTTCTTTTTATATGCTTCATTCTCTTTTTTAAATAGATTGTGGAATTGCCTGAATAATTTCCTAGAGAAATTAGTGAAACTCACTTGTTGTCATTGTTTGGGGCCGCCAGTTTGGCTCCTGGAGGAATATCAGAAAAGAAAAGGGCCTTTATGAACAGATCTGTCATTCATATAATCTACATACATGCAGAGCAGAAAAACTGCTCTGAAGTTGAAATCATTATATTTTCAGTGATCACAACTGCTTGGCTAGTTGATTAAAGAATAGGAACTGTAAATAAACAATTTCTAAAAAGCTATTGTTAGAATTTATGAGAACTGAAATGAGAAGATCTGCACGCTGGCAGTGATGTGTAGAGATTCTGTCTTTATTCACTGACTTTATTCATTTACATTTATTTATTTCAGCACTTATAATTGATCAGTTCCTGAATTTACTTCTCTTTAGAGTTTATCTTCTTCACATTTAAATGAGACCATGAAATAATGTTGCTAAACTACAGTCAATAATAGAATCAATGTTTGTTAGATCCATAAAGTTCCCAAGATCCCAAAACAAAATACATAAAATGTCACCATAGGGTTTAAGCATGGGAAGCCAAAGAGGCTGCACGTTGTTGGAAAGTTGATTATAAAATGAAAACATCAACACATCCTAAGCCATGTTGTACATGTTGGATAAGTCATTCCAATCCATTAAATAGACTTAAGTGTAGAATAGAAGAGATCTCCAGGTATCCTACTTTCCAGGTCTCTTCTGCTGCTATTATGTATATAAAAAGGTTAAAGCCAGAATAACCAAATTCTCTCTCCCTTTGAGTCCATTCCTGCTTTTCCCCCAGAATAGTATAATTTCCATTAGCTCTGCAAAATGCAGTTCCTTTAGCTAGAAATGGAGATAGATTATATAAATGGTTGTTATTAAGTCTTCTGCCTCTTTTATATCTTGCGTCTTTCTCATCTGTCTGTCTGTCTGTCTCTTTTTTACCCCATATTTTTTTGCCAATGAAAAGCTTTTGATCTTTGCTAATGTTTCATAAATCAAGATTATATCATATTATTTGCTAAAGTGGCTTGGGTAAAGTGTACAAGTTAAAAGAGTTGATGAAAGTGCATAAAAAAAGATCAGCACAGTAGGAAGACGAAGAATGCTAGTTTAAACCGGTTTTGTTTTGTTTTTTTTCTAACCCAACCTCTTCAAATTCAGTGAGCTGTATAACACTACAGTGCTGTAGAACCTGGAAGTAAACTTCACTGAGGCCAGTGGGGCTTTACTTTTGACAAGACAGGCATAGAATGGCACTATAATGTTGCTTACCTTCATTTTGCATTTAACCACACTGTTATTCCTCATTAAAAGTTGCAATGATCCCCCAGGAGGGGAAGGGTGATGTTATCACTGTTCAATTTCTTATTTTTTTATAAACAGAGAGTCCCTGTGTCTTCTCAATAGGTTTTTTTTTTCTGGCAGAGTTTGATCTTTCATAAATATAGGTGAGAATAACCTCTGGATACTAGCCTGCAGCACTGAAGTATGAAATTTTGAATTCTATGGGTCACTGTTTTTGCAGCAGCCAGATGTGAATAAAAGGCAATGACTGTTTTATTGTTGTTTTCTTAAGAAACAGAGAAAGGTTTGTTTTTCTGTGTGTCAACTAACTCCTTTTTTTTTTTTTTTGCAAATTGTGGGGAAAAGAAACCAGTAGCCAACATGTGGCTTGGAAATGGCATTTGCCACTTTAATAGACAAAACTAAATAATAAAAATCAATCTAAATATTCTTGTCTGCAGCTAATAAAATATACAGTATTTTGAGCCCAAATTGAGCCCCAAAAGTTGCAGTTAGGTTCATGTTAACTTGAATATTAACATTATGATTGGAATTTGTAATTGTTTCTCAACTGAATTATCAGGCTGATTTTCACTTGTTAAACCAGGGACCTCCCATTGCTTTAGGTCGTGGGAACAACTGTTTAGAACAGATTGTGACACATAAATAAAATGGCTTCTAGAGTGACTTGCCCATTCCATCACCCCCAAAATTAGTGTCATGAGTTACAAAGACTCCGCCTGTCCCTGCTTATCTTTTCCGAACAAGGGAGAACATTTAGAAAAGAAACCCTAACTGCAAGAAAGCTTGTGGCACTTTTGCAGCCTAGAGACATACGTACTTCGACATGGAGATGACGAAGTAGGTTGGCCTTCTGTTTTACAACTTCCCTGAGTCTCATTTTTTAAATTCATTATTTTTAAAAATTAAGTGGGACAGGGAAGCCTGGGTGGAATGGGACAGTTAGGCAGGCATCTATCCTACTGTAGATTTTGCTTGGGTCTAGTTGCATGGTCTTGTTAATATAATGACGGATGGAATGATGAGAGTATTTGGGAGTTCAGAATTCACAAAATTAATTCCAAAGAGGTTTGTAAGAAAATATATATGTACCTCAGTCACTGCATTTTGATACAAGGATTGCAATTGCTGCACCAGTCTTCCAAGTATGCCATTTTCCACACTGAGATTCACTTTTTTTGGGAACAGATTTCATTGGTAGTTGCTTTCTATGAGTGGGATGACCATCTATCTAGCTCACTGTTGCCAGTACAAGAGATTTTAGAATTAGAATTAGAATAGAATAGAGCTGGAAGGGACCTTGGAGGTCTCCTAGTCCAACCCTCTGCTCAAGCAGGAGGACCTATACCATCTCAGACAAGTGACTGTCTAGCCTCTTCTTAAAAATCTCCAGTGATGGAGCACCCATGATTTCTGGAGGCAAGCTGCTCCACTGGTCAATTGTCCTCACTGTCAGAAAGTTTCTTCTTAATTCCAGGTTGCTTCTCTCTTTGATCAGTTTCCAACCATTGTTTCTCGTCCTTCCCTCTGGTGCTTTGGTGAACAACCAGCCCACCCCCTCTGCCTTGTGGTAGCCCCTCAGATACTGGAACACTGCTATCATGTCTCCCCTATTTCTTCTTTTCTTTAGATTAGTCAAACCCAAGTCCTGCAGCCATTCTTCATATGTTTTAGGCCTTTAATCTTAGTTGCTCTTCTCTGAATATTTTCCAAACTCTCAACATCTTTTTTGTGATATGGTGACCAAAATTGGCTACAGAATTCCAGGTGTGGTCTTACTAGGGTTTTATAAAGTGGTACTAATACTTTGCATGATCTTGATTCTGTGCCTCTGTTTATATAACCCAGGATTGTATTAGCTTTTTTGGTTGCTGCTGTACACTGCTGGCACATAGTGAAGTGATCATTCACTAGGACTCCAAGGTCCATCTCACAGTTACATTTTTAAGCCAGGTCTCACCCAATTTGTACTTGTACCTTTGATTTTTCCTGCCTAAATGTAAAACTTTGCCTTTCTCCACATCGAAACTCATTTTGTTGGATAGGGCCCATTGTTCAAGTTTGTCCAGATCTTTTTGGATCCTGAGTTTGTCTTCTGAGGTGTTGGCTACTCTTGCCAGTTTGGTGTCATCTGCAAATTTGATGAGTTCCCCTTCAATTCTCTCATCTAAATCATTGATGAAGATATTGAAGAGTACTGGGCCTAAGACAGAACCTTGTGGCACCCCACTGCTTACGTCTCTCCATGTGGATGTAGTGCTATTGAGGACTATTCACTGAGTACGGTTTGCCAGCCAGCTACAGATCCATCTGGTGGTGATGTTGTCTATTCCATCTTTTTCTAGTTTACCAAGGAGTAGGTTGTAGTCTACTTTATCAAATGCCTTACTGATACTACGCCCACAAGAGATGATTATTTTTTTTATTATTTGGTTTTTGAGTGGGACATCAGGATTGTACTCCAAAGTGAGAACTGTTGGTAAGAACAGAGGATTCCATATCACTACTCTTTTCTGTCTTCTGAGATTTTAGTAATTAATTCATGTGGGATTAAGTGCATCTTTGCAGCTACAATGAGTTGAAATTTGTTCTTTGAACAAAAACCCAGATCTACCGGTAAGTTTCTCAGAAAGGTGTAATCTATTTTAGAATCATGATTAATATCAAAATAGACAACCAGATCTAACACATATGAAGTAAATCCCAGGCCTTCTCTACAAGTATATCATTTGCTTCCATAAAGTTGCTTGTAATCCAGCAGCCATTTGCTGCAGACAGCCATGTACAGTACTTTAGAATTTTAAAAAAGGTAAAAAAAATGTCAAAATAGTAAAAAAAATATTTACTATCTAGACACCTTTGTCCTGTAGGCTAGCAACTCACCCACCCCCCTTGCATCTCTGTTGAAAGGATAATTCCTTGTCAAGTCTCTTCCACCTAAAAGCAATTTTACAATAGATTGATAGTAACCCTCAATTGACAACATCTTGGAATTGATTACAAACATAATGGAGGGCAGAGCATCAGAGGCCCCAGGTCTGAAATGAACAACCTGTTTTGCACTGCTACAGCTGGATGGTGTAACAAAAGTAACAAAAATAAGCAATCTAGCATCTTCAAATGGAAGATTGTGGCAATGTGTCTTTTCTAAGATTTCTAAAGATTTCTTCACCCCAAAACACAATCTTGTGGTCTTCTAGGGCTGCATGATGGGGGTTTGCAGAATTGAATGAAAATAGAGGGCTTGGGTTTGCTTAGTCTTGACAAAGACCAATATTGCTTATTGTAACTACACTAGCAGGTTTCTCTAAGTTCTTCGTGGTGATATTGTCAATCGAATATGGGTTCATCTGCCTTCCGAGCAGATGTTTTATAATGGATCTACAAGATCTCCTCTGGTACTAGGTAGAAAGTAATAAAAGAATAGGTTTCAGCAGTAAAATAATGTATACATTTAGGGATGTAGAATCAACCAACCAACCAACCAACTCTGCATTACACTTAGAAGCTAAGCTTAAAAACCCAATGTTATATACTTGCGGGTATGTTCCTTAATATATAAAAAAGAGGTGATCAGTTGAAAGTACCAACTAAGCAGTTTCTCTTAATAATTCCAGGAAATAGGCTTCTCGGTTCTATTTGGTTCTGCATGATGGATCCCTTTTTATATTGAATGTGATACCTGAGCATATCTATGAAAATGATGTGTCAAATCCGAATTTAATTTCTGCAGGAACACCACAGTTTAAGAACACAAAGCCTAAGCCAAAGAATTATGTACAATTTACAAAGCTGCTGGAGTGGTTAAGGGGTTGGCTCAGTGGTGGGATTCAACCAGTTCTCACCAATTCGGCAGAACCGGTAGCTAATTTTTTGTTGCCCAGGCCCAGAATGGACTTCCGGAAGTGGCATCCACACAGAGAACTGGTTGAATCTCACCTCTGGGTTGCTCAGAAACCAGGATAATGTGAGTTCTAGTTCCACCTTAGCCAAGAAAGCATCTGGTTGACTGGCCAGTCATTCTCTCTCAGTCCAATCTCCTTCACAAAGTTATTTTTGGGAAAATAGGAAGAGGTAGGTGCATTATGTGTGTTCACAGCCTTGAGTTATTTATAAAAATAGTAAGAGAGGGATAAAAAAATCTAATTAAAAATGTGATCATTTGTATATTCATAGACTTTAGGAGTTACAAATAAATGTGTTCCTTCACAAATGGAGAGATAAGAGCTTTGGATTGCTAATGTGACTGTTTTAAAATTAATTACAGTTAAGTCACTCAGAGGCTAGGCTTAAGGTTAAATGTCTCATTATTAGCTAAGAGAATGACTTCAAGTGTCTTTTTTATTTTCATATGACATTTAGCTATCAATGATGTGATTGTTTCTGCCACTGGTTCTTCTTCTGTCACAGGCACAGTGCTGGGTGGGCAAAGAGACTACCTATTTAATTGGGGCAAAGCTGCACTGGGTTGCAGTGAGTTTTGCAAAGAACATTAGACTGTTTTGTTTCAGCTCAGATTAAGTAACCAAACTGAATATGAAGTGGTTGGAAGGTACCATTTACATTATCCTTAAAGGTCCCTCCCTCCGCTTTCCAGGCTTTTTTTTTCAGATATTTACAAACTGTCTTTCTGGATATGTTGAGGCAAAAGTTTCCCTTAGCACTAAGTACTGAATAACTCCAAAGAATATTATTGCATGGTTGTTTGGGAACATGGAGGGACACGGTGGCTCAGTGGGTTAGGACGCTGAGCCTGTCAGTCAGAAGGTCGGCAGTTTGGCGGGTCGAATCCCGAGTGCCGCGTAGCAGAGTGAGCGCCTGTTACTCGTCCCAGCTTCTGCCAACCTAGCAGTTCGAAAGCACGTAAAAATGCAAGTAGAAAAATAGGGACCACTACGGTGGGAAGGTAACAGCGTTCTGTGCACCTTTGGTGTCTAGTCATGCCGGCCACATAACCATGGAGACGTCCTCAGACAATTGCTGGCTTTTCAGCTTTGAAATGGAGATGAGTACCGGCCCCTAGAGTTGGAAATGACTAGCACGCATGTGCGGGGGAAACTTTACCTTTACCTTTGGGAACATGAACAAGACTCCTTTCAAGATTCCTCCTTACTCTGTTAAACATATCTTTCAAGATCAGACCAAGATCCATCTAGCCCAGCATAAGGTAAAGGTAAAGGTTCCCCCGCACATGCATGCTAGTCGTTTCCAACTCTACGGGCTGGTGCTCATCTCCGTTTCAAAGCTGAAGAGCCAGCGCTTGTCCGAGGACATCTCCGTGGTCATGTGGCCAGCATGACTAGATGCCAAAGGCGCACGGAATGCTGTTACCTTCCCATCGTAGTGGTCCCTATTTTCCTACTTGCATTTTTACGTGCTTTCGAACTGCTAGGTTGGCAGAAGCTGGGACGAGTAACAGGCGCTCACTCTGTTACGCGACACTCAGGATTCGACCCGCCAAACTGCCAACCTTCTGATCGACAAGCTCAGCATCCTAACCCACTGAGCCACCACGTCCCAGCATACATCACCTCAAAATGTGGTGGAATAAAGTGTGTGGCTTCAGATTTGCAAGATTCTGTTAATGAGCATTACAATAAAATAAAATTAGTTCATCTAGTCTTGTTTCCTGTCTGGTTTACCTAGGAGGGAGGAAATATAACTGATCATAAAATTTTAACTGATCTTAACTACAGATCTTAACTAAAATTTTAATAGCAACCTTAGTTCGTAGGTTACCATTTACAATGCAAACATAGTGGATTCCATAATGCATAACAAAGAGCTCAAGGAATTTTTAAAATCTTGCATTTTGACCTTTGTGCCTGCAAAATTGTGCCTATACGTTTATGTATTGCAGAGGTTTTTATAGGTGAAGCCAATCATATTGTCTCTTCCCGATTATTTTATAACCTTTTTTGCCATAGTTTGTTGATTTTGATCACGCGAGGATGGGGATGCTCGCAACAGTCATAAGTGTGAAAAACAGTCATAGGTCACTTTTTCAATGCAGTAACTTCAAATGGTCACTAAATGAATGGTTGTAAGTCAAGAACTATCTGCAGAATGCTGGCCCACCAGGTATACTTTATGTTTGCATGTTTGTTTGTTTACTGTAAAGAGATGGCTAGGAGAGGCGTTACTGATGGAGCCTGACAAGATGTTGCAGTGTTAGTAGTTGAAAGTATCAAATGTTGATGGAAAATATACTGAATATTTCCATCAACAGTTGACATTTTCAGCTACTAACACTTCTTTCGGCTACTGAAGGGGAGTCCTGAAACCAAAATCTATAACAATGAATAAAGGTCATACGTTATGCTCCAAACATAAAATAAAAGTTTTTTTAATTAAAACATTCTTTACATATTTTATTTCCAATATTTATTTCCTGCCTAGTAGCAAGATCATCTGGGCAATTTCCTGTAAAAGACAAACTGTGCTGTAACAAGTTACAGAATGAGACATCTTGACAGTTTCTTCCAAAGTTGGTACCTGAATTGAATGTTTTTGTCCAAAAAAACTGAATCAGCGCATAACACCTAATACTTTGTTTTGGAGAAACATATAGAAATGTTTTCCTTTCCTTCAACAGTCTATGTTTCCAAAAAAAAAATCCTCTCCCTAATATTGCAGCCTGGTTTAATGAACTAATTTGATGTGGCTACTTCAAATCAAAACCAGGAGTGCTTTTCCTTCATACATACCATATAATGTGCCTTGAATACCAGCGATTCAGAACTATCCAAACAAATCAGTTTCTTTAACAGATGTTAACTTTTCCCCTCTGTCTCCTTTTCTGAACTCAATATGGTGGGTGAGATATGGATCATCTGATCTGTTGAGAAGCTGTTGTTGAAGGTTATGGCTGAAAGAAAAGCACGCCTAAAGGGCATTGAAAACACGCAGGACTTTTTTTTTCCTTCTGAAATTCAAAACTGTTTTATATTTCTTATACATTCCTTGGCACAAATATAGTACCTTAACAGTGCAACTTAACTTGACAATGCAACTTAACTTATTTTTCACCACAAAATGTCTCTCTGTGTGTATGTTTGTGTGTGTGTGTATACATACATCTTCTATCCTAATTCAAGCATATCTATCTGTCTGTATATATAAGTGTGTGTTTGTGTGTGTATACACACGCACAGTCATACACATATACACAGTATTTTTGAAGCCCAACTTGATACATATTTATTTGACTATAAAGTCAACGTGTCTCTCACCTTTTGTATATCTAAATGTATGAATGTTGTTTTTCACTTTCAAAGGACAATGCATGTTATGGTATGTATGTATGAGATTAATAGATTTTTCTACTAGCTATGGCTGTTCATATGGACAATGACATGTTATATACTGTCTCAAAGGTGCTTTTCCAAAAGGCAACTGGACTTTCTTGTTTTGTTTTGTTTTGTTTTGTTTTTTGAAAATGTTTCACTTCTCATCCAAGAAGCCTTTTCATTTCTGAAGAAATGGCCTTCTGCTATTGAGACTCTTTCTGTGGTATACTGAGTATCTTATCTATTCTAATTTCATCTTTCTTTCCCCAAAATCTCTTACTGCAAGTTGATCCTTGGGTATGGGCAACACATTGGTGTGGGTGTGGGTGTGGGTGTGTGTACACACACACACACACACACACAAACACAAACACACACACATACTGGCTGCAAACCAGCTGAGAAGAAAGAGACAAAGTTAAAGGGACAAAGAAGAAATCGTTATACTTTAAAGTGTCTGTCATCTTGCTCAATAGATGCAGCTCTCTTGAGAAAGAGAGAAACAATGCTTTTGAACCACAGCTTTGTTCTCATGTGAGAGAATCTGATTTCGTGGGGACATAGTGGTTCTTGTGTGTTTTCATGAGACAGAAGAATAAATGATGGATGGATGAACAAATGAGAGAGATGGAGGGTAGGTGTAAGCATGCTTTCATGATAATTGATATGCATGTGAATGAATTGAGGCATATGTGAAATAATAGAGAGAAAGAGGAAGGAAGGAAAGAAGGAAGGAAAGAAGGAAGGAAGGAAGGAAGGAAGGAAGGAAGGAAGGAAGGAAGGAAGGAAGGAAGGAAGGAAGGAAGTTTGGATGTGAAATATGAGTGAATAAAGTAGAAAGACAAATAGAAGAGAAAAAAATAGTATCTCCTGAAATATAGAGTTGTAAATACTGTATTATATTTTACATTGTCCATATGCATTTTATTATAAACTCTCTCATACATATAGTGTTGTGTTTTTTTTAAAAAGGGTTGTGATCTAAAACAATTCATTTTTCCCCATTCTATTTCCATTTATATTTCCATTTACATGATCTGTAACATGACCATATTAAAACATTTTAAAATCAGGGTGAGAAATGGTTGGAGCATATCAAATCTATTTCAAAATTTAGGCCCCTTAGACTTTTTCAGCCAAGCGGGATGATTTCGTTTGAACCAGCATCAATTTTGGAAGCCTTAATTTAATAAAATAAAAGTGGAATCTGCAAGGGATCCACCCACCTCAACTTGAGCCCTGTGAGCCTACAACAAATAAAGCAGGAGGTAAAGAAATGATATTATACTGGTTTTCCTCTTGTTAAAAATCCACCTACTAACATCTGTGGGAGGAGAAAAGTATCAACCTCAACCTGATACTGCTAAAATGAGGCATAATCCCGCAGCCACACAGTTAAAAGGAATTCTTTGTGTGGCTGCATTACCAAATTTTCCACCTAAGACTTGGAAGATACAGCCTCCGAAACTTGCATCATCTACTTTGCATGATAAAAAATATAGCAAAATCAAAGTTCAGAATCCTACATGCCCATCCACCTGTTTTTGGAAATGCCTATAAATTTGGACAGTAAATCCACGACGTGCCTTAAGCTCAATTAGGCAACTTTAACTTTCCTTTTTTTTTTTTTGAGGAAAGAATTTTGCCTGACATCTTCAGCACAAAGGTAACACATTTCTTTCCAAAGACAGATAAGATACATCTTTAAGCAGTCTCTGTCTTAACTTTATTAAGACACGCAGAAATTTTTATAAAAGTTGGACAAGCTTTCCAAGGATAACTTGAAGAAGGTATGGGGATCTCACTGCTGGCCCTTCCAGCCACACCTTTAGAAGAAAATCTTAATACAGATAGTTCTCAACTTACAGCCGTTTGTTTAGTGGCCATTCGGAGTTACAATGGAACTGAAAACAGTGTGTTACAACTATTTCTCACATTTACAATCATCACAACATCCTCAATGTCATGTGTTTGAAGTTTGGGCGCTTGCCAGCTGGCATATATTTTACAATGGCTGCAGCGTCCTGGGGGTCAGTTGGTCACCATTTGTGACTTTTCAACAAGCAAAATCAATGGTAAAAGCCAGATTCACTTAATGACCAGATGGTTCACTCAACAGCTACAGTGATTCGTGGTTAAAAAAAGGGTTGTAACATTAGGCATGGCTCACTTTCAAAACCACCTTGTTGCTTAGCAACAAGACATTCTGGTTTCAATTGTGGTTGTAAGTCAAGGACTACCTGTAACGTAGACTGCTAATAGCAAAAGCAATTTTATTTTATTTTTTAATTTTTTTTTAGGAACTGAGAAGTACGATTCATGTTGTAGTTGCCAGTTACTCCTAATTGCTTCTTTGTGGAATGATGACATTTTTGCAGCCCTCTGCACCTCTTTAAGCAACACCCTACACATATACTGATGCCACTTTGTATAAGATGAGTGAAAACAGACAGCCATAACCTGGAAATAGGTGTCAGCAGAACTTCCAGTCATCATGATCCATCTTTTCCACATGGTTTTAGTTGCCTCTTGGGAACATAAAAACAGTTATGAATGATCTAATAAGGATCAGCAGGCACCTGCAAAACGCCTGCCTCCAGCTGCAGGAAATCAAATTCAAGAAGCAAAAAAAAAAAAAAAATGGAGAAGAGGAAGGAGGGTGACCCATCTGGGTGCATTCTCCACACATCATTACAAACCCACAGCAAAGGGAATGCATTAATGCCCTTTTTGGCACGAAGGGTGCAGGCCTCTGGGGAAAAAAAAAGCGTCTCATATGAATGTTTGCTTAAGGAACTTATAGCATTTGCTTTCCAATGATCTGATGGAGCGGGGATAATGATATATTTGTGTAGAAAAATGGAGGCATTCAGATTTCAAGTGGAGAGTTGAGAAGCAAGATCACAGAAACTGCAACCACACAGATCTGTATTTCAGGGAAGAAAACCAGTAGCCTTCCAGATGCACTGGAACCATAATTCCCAGCAGTTTCTTCACTGGTCATGTTGGCCGCTGCTGCTGGAAGTTGTTGTTCATTTCTTCTTCTTCCAATGATGAGTGTAGTGAGTTTTAACATCCAGGGAACTAGACAAGGATTGGGATTGGACTAGGACATGTATTACTTTTTCTCCCAATACAGGAAATAGAGAACCTTTTTCCCGGGTCAAGTTCTCTCCCTGGGTTTATATAATATATTTAATTGCTATAATTTTGATTATTACTATAGAGATCTTTAACACAGTGAGAGATGGTAAACTTGTCTCAGAGGGATAGCAGTTTATTGCCAGAGATGGGCAATAAAAGGGAAAAATGGAAGCAAAAATGGGAAAATATTGACATTTGGTAAAGATTTGCACTGCTTCCCTGTGGGAGGGGGTGATTCCTAGCATTTTAAGGAAGTTGTGGCCCACCCATTTCTTAAGAAGCCATTGCTAAATTCCACTCTATTGGATAATTTTCATCCTGTCTACAGTTTTCCATTTTTAGGGAAGGTTGTTGTGTGAAGTTTCTGGATGGAACGGATTATCTGTACTTTTTCCAGTCAGGATTCATACCTGTATATGGGACAGAAATAGCATAGGCCACACTTTTTGATGATTTCTAGAAGGAGTGGAATGGTGGCATCCATCGTCTCTCTACCTGGCCTCTCTGTGGCCTTCAATACCATCAATCATGGTATCCTTCTGGAGTGGCTTCAGGGGTTGATAGTGGAGGCTCTGTGGTCACTTCCAGTAGGTGTTTCAGGAAACAAAGACATCTGGCCCCTGACTCCTGTTTTGTGGGGGTTGGTACTTTCTCCATTTTTTTGTTTAACATTTACATGATGCTGCTGGGTGAGATCATTTACCACCACAGACTGATGACACCCAGCTGTATGCCTTGTCCCATGGTGAGTTAAGCAATGCCATGACATCCCTCTTGCAGTGCTTGGAGGCTTTAAGGACTGGTTGGGGAGCAACAGGCTGAAACTGAACACAGCAAAACAGAATGAGGTAGAACTGCCCCAGACAGTTCCTGTGTATATTTTAGTTCTTCTAGATTCAAAATTCCTGCTCAGTAATGGCCAGGAGGACCTTTACACAATTGCAGATTATGCACCAGTTATTCTTTTCCTGGACCAACAATCCCTGTTTACAGTCACTCATGCTCTAGTCACCTTGATTATTGCAAGGTTTCCTACATGGGGCTGCCGTTGAAGAGTATTTGGAAGCTTCAATTGGTTCAAAATGTGGCAGTCTGTATAGCTTTGTGCAGACTTAGATATGCATATGTATCATCTCTCCTGTGGGAACTGCATTGGCTACCCTTCAAAGCCCTACATGGTTTGGGACTAAGTTATTTTAAGGGCTGTCTTTTCCTGGTCACATTAATCCAACCCACCAGAGTGGAGAGCTAAGGAATGCTATGGGTCCTCCCCTAAAGAAGTCCATCTGGCAGGACCAAGAAGAAGGGCTTCTCTGTGGTGGCGCCTTCCTGTGGAACAACATCCCCATGGAGATAAGATTGGATCCCACTTTGACACTCTTTCATAAGATCGTGAATATCTGCTTTTGCCAATAGACCTGGAGACCCCAGAGTGGGGTGGTCCAACAAAAGGCTCACTTGGTTGTTGTCACCAAGGAGATGGGAAATTATTGCTTTTTATTGTTTTCATATTATAAGCTACCTGGAATCACTGAGAATTATTTGGTTGGCCATATAAATTTTCGTAAATAAATAAATGGATCATTCAGACTTCATCATAAGTCATTATTTGTGATGGGAGCAAGTACCAACTTTCTTTAGTCTCATTGACTTTCCCTCAAAACGAAAAAGGCATTGTTTTTTTATGATTTTTAAATTCAGTTAACAAAGAGCAGGAAAAGTGCATAAAAACATTGTAAACATGATGGAAACTCATCATGAGGAAACAGCTGGAATTTGAGAATATAAATTTCAAATGCAGATTAACCACTCTTCTCTGCAGACTGCAATGTTCAATGTCTGGAAAGACTGTAGAATTTGTACTCAGAGACATCTAAAGTTGAACTGTCTTATTTATTCCCATTTTACTTTTCATTCTTGGAAGGGCTAGTTGTTAATTTGTGACTATAGAGAAGGTGTGTCAAAATCTCCAGAATTCTAAAAATGTGGACTGACTCCAGCCAGGGTGGATTACAATCTTTCATTCCACAACAAGCAATTTTTGTTATCTGTGCCTGATGCTCTCTTTCTTTACTCTGCCTTCTGTGGTGGGTGGTCAGGTAAGCATTTAAGTGTCCGCTTACACAATGATGAATCAGCTTGTAAAAACAGAATTGGGGGCCTGCATTCCAGACTGATGTTAGCAGCCTCTGCTGCTTGCATTTCAGAAATGAGATTTCATCAATGGATATTTTAAAATTCAATTTCCACTTGTTAGTTATTGTAGGTCCCTGGTCTCCTTTTCTGATTTAGAATGAAATTTTTTTTTCACCACAACTCTCTACAAGTCTATCTCTCTGTGGCTGCTTTTGGAAGTGGTTTTTTATTTTTATTTTGCATACAAGTAATGTTGCCATTATCACTGAAATATAAATAGGCTAACTTTACAGATTTTTTTTCCTCCCCTTTAACGATTTGGCTATACTGATGTTTAATTCACTTGTTCATTGCTTTCTAATGGTCAGCAAGTCTGTCTAGATATCTTTTGATAGCCAAGAGATAAAGATCTATGGATCTACTTCTATGTGGGTTGCAGTGCCTCTGTTTTTTCTTGATTGATCGTATCAGGTTCAGTAGAACAACCCATTATTCTTATGGAAGTTTTCCTGTTTTTCCACCCAGTCTAAACATTAGGCCAAAAGAGTCTTCTTATTCTCCTCTTCCTCCTCTTCATTTTCCCACCCAAGTGACACCAGTGCACTTATAGTGCTGACCTACTCATTGAAAAAGAGGCAGATGCATAGCAAATACCAGAAACATTTTTTTTTACTTATGGTACCTTTGCTTAAGGAAAAATGCACATTCACATGTATGTTTTCTACTTGAAAAGGCTGATTCCCTGCCCTGGTTACTAGTTCATGAATGGCAACCTGCAGCAGTGTGAGGGATGTAGAAGATAGGGCAAAACTGAGACTTCAAGAGATGCAGACATGTCAACACTCTGGTAATAAAGCTCAGAGGGCAAAGGCCTAATATATTCAATATGCTCTATAATATTGGAAATGTAACCCAAAACATCAGAACAGTACAGATGTCCTAACATGCTGGCTTTGTTTTGTAAACAAATCCCAAAGACCATGAAAAAGGTCTGGATGAGAAGACTTAAGAAGAATATTAATGATGGTATGGTTAATATGGCTTTTCTGAGTGCATGCAACATACATAATAGCTTTTTAAATATCTGACTAAAGGGCCCCAATTCTACCACAAGAGTATAAGATGCAAGATATCTCTCAAATTAGCTATATTCTCAGTACTAGAAGAGTTTTCCTTCTATGGGCACTTCTAAAGTTATTTTTTTCCTTCCTCTTTTAATGGCAGAATTATGTAACATGCCTAGCAGAAAATCCCCTCCTGCTGGCTCCTTCAGAAGGTTGTTGAATGAAGTCACAAAGCAACTCCAGATTTGTATTTCTCAAAAATAAATGGGATTGACATTTTTCCCAGCCAGCAAAGGCTCAGCTTGACCAACAACAAGATGCTTCAAGAAAGTTGTATCCTTCCTCTTTTTAATGGAGAAGCTGGACTACCGTAGTCATAATTGTAATTCTGTAGACTGAAAAGAAACTCCTTTTGCTTTTCAGAAATTTCAACATATGTGTCAGCACAGCAAAAGGCAACAGCATAGCTTAAGTCTATATGTGAAACTATATTTCTTCAGATAGTTTGTTTAAGAATAATTTGGTGCCTGACTTGTGATTTGCCATTGTTTGATCAATAACATAAGTAGCAGAAGCAGCAGCAGCAAAAAAATTCTCTTCAGGTGATCAGGGGAAAAAAAATAGTCTCTCTTCCTAGAAAAATAATATAAGGTTAAGTGCATGGAAAATAAATGCAACAATCCAGAAATGTATTTGGGAATGAGTAGTTATTTATTATTACCAAGTATTAATATCTGTGGGAGAAACAGATGTCCTTATGGTTTCTAGATTCGCATCCTTAATATATCAATTTATGGTCTTGATTTCTCAAATGCTCATTTTGTCTCCAATGAAAAATATTCAGGAACTAAAATGTTGGGTCAAGCAACACTTCCAGTTGTTATTTATCAGTGACAGACACGTACCTTTGATTTAACTGTTAAGTGTCATAACTGAGCCTGACGATATTGCAAAATTGACAGAATTTCAAAAAAGGTGAATTTAGGAATTTATGAGAATTATCCTTCTCATCTTTCCTATTATCTATTCCTTTAGCATTTTATGAATATCACTTTGTTGTTTGTATCTTATGATTTATGTTGGTTGCTTTTATTTAATGTCTTATGACTATCACTGAGTGTTGTATCTTATGATTTATGATTATTTTACTATGATTGTGATCATGATTTATCACTTGTTGCTTGTATGTACACTGAAAGTTTATTCACCAGAGATAGAGTCCTTGTGTGTGTCAAATTACACTTTGCCAATAAAGATTCTATTCTATTCTATTCTATTTTGATTGACATATTAATCTGAGAAATATAAATTAGGTTGGTTTTTTTAAAAATTCACAGTGAATAGCATTTCTATAGCATCCCAAATCAAAGTTAAATATAAGGCTAAATGATGCTTTCATCACAAAGAGAAACAACTAAAATATGTAACTAAACCAAACTATTCCATCAAACTGGATCAATATTACAGAAGACATAAGAAGCACAGCCATCTTGCGATTCCTGTCTGATGTCTCATATGAATGGATTTGTCTGTTTCATTCTGTTGTGAGTTCACTAAACCCTCAATCAGGGTGCTCCTAAACTCTAGTTTAACTATCATAATTGCTACAATTAAATCAAAGCATATGTACTTTGCCACAGTTTTCAGTTCTCTTGGGTGGTTTAGATCAGGGATTTTCAAACTTCTTCAGACTATGGATCTTGTTAGTTCACAAAAATAACAACAAAATCCCTGATGAAGAGGCAAAGCTGTAGTTATAAAAAAAATACCCCATTTGTGTGATATTTTTTTATTTTTGCTTTTGCTTTAACTTCTTACAGAACCCATAAATTCTTATAAAGGGTTCTGTGAAACACAATTTGACAAGGAAAACTTTAGATCATTTCCTCTCTGCTGTTACACATACATATTTCTACTATATACTGATAATCAGTGTAGGTAGTATAAAACAATGGTATCAATATTCTTATGTGCAGTATTTTACAAATGTATACATTTTTTTTCCTATTTGCTTTCCCCCAGTGGTAGGATACTTATAGGTGAACAACTGGTTCTCTGTGTGGAAGCTGCTTCCAAGAAGTGCATTCTGGGCCTGAGCAACAAAAAAAAATAGCTACTGGTTCTGCCGAAATGGTGCGAACTGGCTGACTCCCACCACTACTTTCCCCTTATTTTCAGTATCTATCTCTCCGTTTTGAGAACTACAGTTTTCATATTCTCATAATTCTTGCAGAAGCTATGGTTGCAGTTTTCTCCATTGAGCTGGAATGATCAGATTATAAGTACAGTGAAGACTTGGACTGAACTCATAAAGATTTAGATAAACTTTAGTAAACACTCCAGTGGAATGTTCTGAGATTTTAGTTTTTTTGTAAAAAAAGAAGTTAAATTCTTCTTCCCACAAAACTCTACTACTTCATTACATTCCCACATACCACATGCATTTGTTACTTGTTCTCCATTAATACTCATGTTACAATTATACTTAATACTTTGATCCATTTTTTTTAAAGCACACAACATTTTTTCTAGTCTACTTCGTACCATTTGGTTAAAAAAGGTTCTTCATAAAGGAATGATTGCCAAATAGCTAAAGATTCTTCTTTGTTAATGGGCAGGCCTGGCTGAGGAATTCTGGGAGTTGAGGTCCACAAGTCATAAAACGGCCAAGTTTGAAGACTACTGTTCTAGAGTAAGGGATATCTTCAGGAGTCAACGACAGTATAGACTGGAAAGTTTTCCACCAAGCCTGCATTTCTCATTCTGCACTCCTGTTCCTTGAAGCTTCCCACCAAATGGGCTTGTTTTTGCCAAGGATGACATGGTCATACATTATTGCTTTGTGTTAAAGAAACCCCCTATATTACCTACTGTTTCTCTAAAAACCAGTTTGTGAAACTGGACTGAAGTAAATGACAGAGGAAGGAAAGGGGAAGGAAAAATTAGGAAGACAGAAAAGGTTGGGTTTCCTTATTTCTTTATACCCTATAGGGTGAAGGTAGGTCACCAAGAGCTCAGAGAGCAAAATGGACACTGCCCACAAATTTGTAGTGCTTGGGTATAGGTAGGAAGGCGCGTACTTTTCTAGCCTGCCTGATCAATATTTCCTGGTAAAATACATTGGAAAATCCAATTCAAGGAAAATAACTCTTAGGGTTAGGGTTAGGTCACCATGCACTCATACAGTAAAAGGGACTTTGCCAACAAACTCGGAGTGCTTGAGTATGGTTAGGAGGACACTTACTTTTCTAGTCTGCCCTGTCTATGTTTCGTGGTAAAATAAATGAGAAAATCACATAGGAGGAAAATTCAACTTAGGTTTAGAACACCATGAACTCATAGAGCAAAATAGACTTCACCAACAAACTTGGAGTTCTTGGGTATTGTTAGGGGGGCAATTACTTTTCTAGGCTCCCCTATCTTTGTTTCCTTGTAAAATACACGAGAAAATCCCATTGGAGGAAAATTCCACTTAGGGTTAGGATTAGATCCACATGAACTCATACAGGAAAATGGACTTTGCCAATAAACTCGGAGTGCTTGGGTATGCTTAGGAGGGCACTTAACTTTCTCGAATGCCATATCTATGTTTCCTGGTAAAATTCATGGAAAAATCCCATTGGAGGAAAATTGCACTTTGGTATAGGTTTAGATCACCATGAACCCATACAGGAAAATGGATATCGTCAACAAACCCGGAGTGCTTGGATATGGTTAGGAGGACAATTACTTTTCTAGGCTGCCCTATGTTTCCTGGTAAAATACATAGGAAAATCCCACAGGAGGAAAATTCCACTTAGGGTTAGGGTTAGGTCCCCATGAACCCATACAGGAAAATGTACTTTGCCAACAAACCCGGAGTCCTTGGGTATGGTTAGGAGGGCATTTAACTTTGTAAGCTGCCCTATTCATGTTTCCTGGAAAAATACATGGGAAAATCCAATTGGAGGAAAATTACACTTAGGGTTAGGGTTAGGACACCATGAACTCATGCAGGAAAATGGACTTTGCTAACAAACTCTGAGTGCTTGGGTATGGTTAGGAGGGCACTTACCTTTCTAGGCTGCCCTTTCTATGTTTCTTGGTAAAATACATGGGAAAATCCCATTGGAGGAAAATTCCTCTTAGGGTTAGGTCACCATAAACCCATACAGGAAAATCGACTTCACCATCAAACCTGGAGTGCTTGGGTTACGGTTAGGACATCATGAACTCATAGAGCAAAATAGAGTTCACCAAAAAACTTGGAGTGCTTGGGTATCGTTAGGGGGGCACTTACTTTTCTACACTTCCCTATGTATGTTTCCTGGTAACACACATGGGAAAATCCCTTTGGAGGAAAATTCCACTTAGGGTTTTTTTTTTTTTTTAAATTCCATTTATATCCCGCCCTTCTCCGAAGACTCAAGGCGGCTTACAAGCTTAGCAGTAGCCTTCATTCTATGTACATGCCTGCTTGTTAGGGCTTAGGGTTAGGGTTTGGTCACTCTGAACTCAAAGAGCAAAATGCCCATCGCCAGCAAACCCAGACTAGTTAGCTATGGTTAGGAGGGCACTTACTTTTCTAGGCTGCCCGATCTTTGTTTCCTGGTAAATTACATGGGAAAATCCCATTGGAGGAAAATTCCACTTAGGTTTAGGGTTAGGTCACCATGAACTCAAACAGGAAAATGGAATTCGCCAACAAACCTGGAGTGCTTGGGAATGGTTAGGAGGGCACTTACCTTTCTAGACTGCCCTTTCTATGTTTGTTTCCTGGTAAAATACATGGGAAAATCCCATTGGAGGAAAATTCCACTTATGGTTAGGGTTAGGAAACTATGAACTCATAGAACAAAATGGACATTGCCAATGTAGTCAGAGTGCTTGGGTATGGTTAGGAGGGCACTTACTTTTCTAAGCTATCCTATCTGTTTCCTTGTAAAATACATGGGAAAATCCCATTGGAGGAAAATTCCATTTAGGATTAGGGTTAGGTCAGCATGAACGCATATAGGAAACTGCACATCGCCAACAAACTTGGAGGGCTTGGTTATGGTTAGGAGGACATGTACTTTTCTAGGCTGCCCTATCTATGTTTCCTGTAATATACATGGGAAAATCCCTTTGGAGGAAAATTCCACTTAGTGTTAGGGTTAGATCACCATGAACTCAAAGAGCAAAATGGACATTGCCATCTAACCCGAAGTGCTTGGGTATGGTTAGGAGAGCACTTACTTTTCCATGAACTCCCATTTATGAACAATGGCTCATACGGACAGTTCCATTTCATGGCTCGAGTACAATATTCTAGATCGGACTTGTATGCCCTCAGGGGGGTTTTTCCCTCCTGGATACGACCAGCCTCCCTTTCTAACATTTCCCTTGATGACGGGCCCAATTGTTGGGACCCCAAGAGGTGGCTGGGCTTAACTAGGGGCCTCTGGTGGAGACGCATTAAGAGGCCCCTGATAAATTTTTTAGCTAGGTATTTTAAAGGGTTAGGGAAGGGGAGGGACAGTAGGGTGGGGAGGGAATTTTTAATTGGTACTCAGTCTGGGCCTATGAAGGGTCCCGGTGAGATAGGGTTGGGGGTGGAGACTGCTGGTTCTGTGTGTGCTGGGGTGGGGATGCAAATCCCCACGATGATAGGGAATGGTGGCAGGTGGTTGCACGGAGGGCCATATCAACATCTGGGATCGCGCCCCCGCTGTATTCGAGCGCTGGCGCACTCCGACCCTCCGGTTAGCACCCTCTCACCTGGGGGTGAGGGTGATCAGGTCCCTGAGCTTAGGCTGGTTTATTTTAACACTAGATCCGTTGTTAACAAAGCTCCCCTCATTCATGACTTGATCGAGGAGGAATGCGCGGATCTGGCGTGCATTATGGAAACTTGGGTGGGCTCAGAGGGAGGGGTCCCTCTGACTGAATTATGCCCTCCAGGTTTCTGTGTGCTACACCAGCCACGGGCTCAGGGTAGGGGTGGAGAGGTGGCGGTGGTTATCAGGGAGACTTTATGTCCGCGGGAGACCACCATTGTCCAGACTGGCGGGAGTGAGACCCTCCGCCTGAGATGTGGCCCTCGGGTTCAGATGGGCTTGTTGCTTACATACCTGGCACCCAGATGTGTGGCAACAGCCCTGCCCGAGCTGCTCAACACCCTCTCAGGGTTTGCGGTGGAGTTCCCCAGGCTTATGGTGCTGGGTGACTTCAACCTGCCTTCACTGGGAGGGTTGTCTGAGTTGGCTCGGGAGTCCATGGCTTCCATGACAGCCATGGGCCTGACCCAAGTAATTCAGGGCCTGACTCATGTGGGGGGTCACACTCTCGACCTGGTGTTCCTGTCCGGACAGTGGTTGGATGATCTGGGAGGGGGTTCACCAGTCATTGTTCCCCTGTCATGGTCCGACCATTATCTCCTGTGGCTGGTCTTCCATTATGCTACCCCCCACTGCTGGGCTGCGGAACCGACCAGGTGGTTCCGCCCTAGGCATCTAATGGACCCGGAACAGTTCCAGATGGCGCTTGGGTCTATACCCATCGCCCTCACTCACAGCCCAGTTGATGCCTTGGTTGATGCCTGGGATAGGGCGGCCGCTGAGGCACTCGACTGTGTTGTACCCTTGCAACCCCTGACCCGGCGCAGATCCCGTTGGCCTCCATGGTTTTCTGTGGAGCTCCGGGAGATGAAGCATCGGAGACGGGGTCTAGAGAGCTGTTGGAGATCCACCCAATCCGAATCTGACCGATTGCAGTTAAGAATCTTTATAAGATCTTATCTTGCGGCGATGAGGACGGCGAAGGCTAATTAATTCGCTGCCCTCATCGCGTCCACAGATAATCACCTGGCCGCCCTGTTTAGGGTGACTTGTTCCCTTCTTAACCAGGAGGTGAGGGAGGATCCCTTGGAGGGGCGGGCCGAGGAGTTTAGTCATCATCTGACGGACAAAATCGCTCAGATTTGGGCCGGTTTGGACTCTGACTGGGCGGAGTCTGACGTGGAGGAATCGGACGGTCTTGAGCATGTTATCTGGACTGAGTTCGATCCTGTTTACCCTGATGATGTGGACAGGATGAGGAGGAGGCTGAGCTCCACCACTTGTTTGTTGGACCTGTGCCCCTCCTGGCTGGTTTATGCAGCTCGGGAGGAGACACGAGGCTGGTTCCAGGCAGTAATAACTGCTTCCTTGAAGGAGGGTGTCTTCCCCGCCTTCCTGAAGGAGGCAGTGGTGAGACCCCTCCTCAAGAAGCCTGCCCTGGACCCAGCTGTTTTAAATAACTATTGTCCAGTCTCCAACCTTCACTTTCTGGCAAAGGTTGTTGAGAGTGTGGTGGCGCATCAGCTTCCTCTGTTCCTGGAGGAAACTGATTATCTGGACCCGTACCAATTGGGTTTGAGGCCTGGGCACAGCATGGAGACGGCATTGGTCACGCTGGTGAATGATCTCTGGCGGGCTCGGGACAGGGGTTGTTCCTCTGTCCTAGTCCTATTAGATCTCTCAGTGCCTTTCGATACCATCGACCATGGTATCCTACTGCAGCGTCTCAGGGGATTGGGAGTGGGAGGCACTGTTCTGCGGTGGTTCTCCTCCTATCTCCTGGGCCGCTCACAGTCGGTGTTGACGGGAGGGCAGAGGTCCGCCCCGAGGCCTCTCATTTGTGTAGTTCCTCAGGGGTCGGTTGTCTCGCCCCTCCTATTCAACATCTATATGAAGCCGCTGGGTGATATCATTCGTGGTTTTGGGTTGGGGTATCATCAGTACACTGATGATACCCAACTTTTTTCTCCACCCCGAACCAACCCAGCGATGCCCTCGCCGTGATGTCCCATTGCCTGGAAGCGGTCCGGGTCTGGATGGGGAGAAACAGGCTCCGTCTCAATCCTGCCAAGACTGAGTGGCTGTGCATACTGGCATCTCGGGTCAACCAGACTATTCCATCTCTAACGATGGGGGGTGAGGTGTTACCCCCCCATTGATAGGGCTCACAACTTGGGCGTCCTCCTGGATTTGAAGATCATATAGGAGCCATGACCAGGGGGGCTTTTGCCCAGGTTCGCCTGGTGCGCCAGTTGCGACCCTACCTGGATCGAGATGCCCTACGCACAGTCACTCAGCTGGTGTAGAATGCAGCTGCGCGAGTTGTGATGGGGGTCTCCCGATACTCCCATGTAACACCTCTACTCTGTGAGCTGCATTGGCTTCCGGTTGCCCTTCGGGTGAGATTCAAGGTGTTGGTGATGACCTATAAAGCCCTAAATGGCAAGGGTCTGGGATATCTTAGGGAACACCTGCTGCCAGCATCAAGCTCCCTTCATCCAGTGCGCTCCCACAGGGAGGGTCTTCTCAGGGTGCCGCGGGTTAAAGATTGCTGGCAGGTAACACCCAGGGGTAGGGCCTTCTCAGTGGGCGTGCCTGCCCTTTGGAACCAGCTGCCCGCGGAGCTTAGGACTGCCCCCAATCTCCTTTCATTCCGCCGGGACCTGAAGACCTGGCTCTTCGAGCTCTCTGGCCCAGGCTGAGAATTTTTAATTTTAACTGGGGTTTTTATTTTCTCTCAGGGTTTCATTTAATTTTTTTAATTGTTTTAGCTTTTGTATTGATTTTCTTTTAAATATCCTGGAAACCGCCCTGAGTCCTTCGGGAAAGGGCGGTATATAAATCTAAATAATAAATAATAATAAATAAACTCATACAGGAAAATGGAATTTGCCAACAAACTCGTAGTGCTTGGTTATGGTTAGGAGGACACTTACTTTTCTTTGCTGCCCTATCTATTTTTCCTGGTAAAATACATGGGAAAATCCCATTGGAGAAAATTCCACTTAGGGTTAGTGTTAGTGTTAGGTCACCATGAACTCAAAGAGGAAAATGGAAAAGTTTTTATAAAACCCAGCTGAAGGCGTAGGAATGGGACGACGGTACATGTGGCCACATAGAAGGCTTTGCGTTCCACCTGTGGCATGCGTGCCATAGGTTCGCCACCATGGCCCTATGATATGAAAAGTACAGTTGTATATTAAAACTGAATTCAGAGCATTGTCATTCACAGGCATTATTATTATTATTGTTGTTGTTGTTGTTGTTGTTGTTATGTTATGTTATGTTATGATACGTTATGAGGTAAACCGTTGACAGCTCCCTGACAGTTCGAAGCCAGGCGGCAAGAGTAAATTGGACAGCGCACACGTGGCAGCTTGTTGACAGCTCCGAGCTGTCAAAAGTGCCGCCGGCTGATTGGAGAGAGTTCCCAGCAGCGCACACACGGCAGCTTGTTGACAGCTCCTAACTGTCAAAATTGCCGCCGGCTGATTGGAAAGAGTTCCGCGGCGGGAGAATACGCTGTTGGGATTGGACAAGGGTTTGCTGGCTCCGGTATAAAAGGGTGACCAAAACACGCTGTCAGCTGTCCGGTTCCTCACTGAATAAATTGTTCTCTACCGCAAGCCAGCTGTCTCTTTGTGGTCATTAACCCTGCGCTACACTACAATTATTATTATTATTATTATTATTATTATTATTATTATTATTATTATTATTATTATTATTATTATTATTATTATTATTATCTCCCATGATTTTCAATAGGATAAAGTTTCAGTTAATTTGGACTAGATGCTTAGTCCTTCTAACCCAAGGATCAAGCATACAATAGGAAGTATATATATATTTTAAAATATTCTGAGATAGTTCCAATGGCCATACAGATGGCCCTGCATATACTGTAATAGGGCTATCTAATGTATTCAGAAGAGCTTTGTTGGCCCTCTGTTTGTGAAATGAAGTCCTTTGCAAGGCTTGTTCAGCTATTTTGAAAGCTGTTCCCTGTAGTCTTCACAACACATGTTTACGTATGTAACGACGCGACTGCTAGGAAATCCAGTGTAGGAAAGGAGAGCTGTGCATTCAAGCGACTGAGAGAGTTTCAGTAGCAGTTATGTGTGCCTTGCAAAGTCCATGACTACTTATAAGACTTCAAAGAACTTTGCACTAACATGTTTTGTAAAGTGATTATTTTCAAGCTTTTGCAAAGCCGTGGCGTATAGCTAGTGGAAGACTGAATCAGTTACTAAGTCTTGCTTTTGATACTACCTTATTTTCTTAAGCACATATTTATTATCTTGTACTATTTGTAGAAATTAGAAAGATGTGTCAGTCAGGAAGAATACAGCTGGAAGGGACCTTGCAGGTCTTCTAGTCCACAACCCCTTGCTCAAGCAGGAGACCTTATACCATTTCAGACAAGTGGCTGTCCAGTCTTCTTAAAAACATCCAGTGATGAAGCACCCACAACTTCTGATGGCAAAGCTGTTCCGCTGGTTAATTTTTCTCACTGTTAGGAAGTTTCTCCTTACATGTGCAGATATGGTCTTAGTAATGACGCTTAGTAATGACACTTATAAGGGACGCAGTGGCTCAGTGGGTTAGGATGCTGAGTTTGTCAATCAGAAGGTTGGCAGTTTGGCGGGTCGAATCCCGAGTGCCACATAACAGAGTGAGCACCTGTTACTCGTCCCAGCTTCTGCCAACCTAGCAGTTCGAAAGCACATAAAAATGCAAGTAGAAAAATAGGGACCACTACGGTGGGAAGGTAACAGCATTCTGTGCACCTTTGGCATCTAGTCATGCTGGCCACATGACCACGGAGACGTCCTCGGACAAACGCTGGCTCTTCGGCTTTGAAACGGAGATGAGCACTGGCCCCTAGAGTTAGAAATGACTAGCACGCATGTACAGAATATGGTCTTAGTAATGACACTGATGAATCCACAGGAGTGAAAACATATCCACTGAGGATGACTGGAATGAGCATCATTGTTTAGTGTTGTCTTACTTATTTCAACTGTTCTTTTGCAGAGATGAAGGAGGAAGGATTCATCCAAATTCATTGCAGACCAGATACTGGAATGCTGAAAGATACCCCCTGTCAGTGAACAATGATACATAAATCTCAAAGAGCTGAATTTCTATGTTTTGCACTATTCATATCATACCTGCCATTATTTCTTTAGAGTTAATATTTTCTAAATTTCCTAAACCATTTACATGAAGTTTGGGCTTCTGTAAAACTGTATCTCTTGATCTTTGAAAGAGAAAACAACAAACCGTGATTTACAGGCTGTGCCCTCCCTCTGCCACCAAAAGAAAATAAAGAATAGATTATGATTTACAGACTGTGCTTCGTTTCAGTGGGGCCACTACATTGACTTTGTCAGTTGCTAATGTGATAACATGAACCAGTAGTTGAGCAAAGGTAGCACTGTAATTTTCCTGGTGGGTAATGTTGGGTGAAGGATTACAGTAAATACACAACCATTAAGTAATGCCTTATGGAGAAACCCTTATAGCTTTCATTTGGGGCTTGGGTGACAAATAAACTGTGCTGAGGCCATTTCTGCACCATCAAAGCTTTCTGTTGTCTGGGAGCAGCCTCTTTTGTCTGTTTGTGTCTGTGAAGCACCACATCAGCACCACATCCTTTGTTCTCCATTGTGAGACACATAAATTTACAAGCCATATGGTGTTGTTTGCTATTTAGCAAATGCTCTCAGACCTTTGATGTGCAGGACTCCCATACAGCAAGAGTGCAGAGCTAAACAAATCTTTAGGATGGCTGAAACAGAATGGGTGGTAACTGCCGCCTACTTGAAGAATTGCACAATCCTTCGTGAAAGTTACAGTTTAAAAATAGTATTTTTTTGTCCAGCTAAATACAGCGTGATTCTTCCTGTTTAATTCTATTTCAATTAGATACCTACTTTAGCAAAATAACAATTGGAATTATAACAATTTCTGCTTATATTCCATTATTGTTAGCCTTTAAATGACTACTACTGTTTTTTTTCCTCCTCCTCCTTTTCACTTTTAAATTAAACTCACGTTTTTTTAAAAAAATATATGACAAAACACTATTAAATGAAGTACATCAGTATAGCTGTAATAAAATGATATGGTAATGAAAAATAGTGAATAAGTTAAAAAGTTAAAAATGGAAAAAGAAGAAATGAGCAAGAAATGAGTTGGACATATTACTACATTGGGAAGGTCGTAATATTAGGCAGAATGGTTGCTATTTTATGTCCTGGGGTTGAAGCAGCATGTAAACAAAGATAATGAATAGCAATTTGATTAAATTGATGTACAATTTTTAGCCAGGGAAGTAAGGTGAGTTTCGGATTTTCTACCTCAGAGTCTAAAACAATAAAAGAGAGGGTGGGACCTACCAATTGACTTTCAATAGAAAAAAAAAGTCTTCATTCCAATAGAAAATAGGAAAGTGTAATTCATTCCAGAAAGAGGAAGCAAACCACCTACACAATGTCTTCCAACGAAATTATCAAAACGTCACTCACCACACAACCTCCTGCTATAGCACACCCAATACAATCTATGAAAACGAGAATACTCCCATGCATTAAGAAAAAATCTTATAAACAATCACACAATTATAGACTGCTACAACCACATGGAACCACTGTATTACACCTACTAAAGCCCCCCAAATATCTTTAGCAAACCAAAAGACCCAGTAGCCCAAGAAGGGGATGGGGGAAGGAGTCATTTACAATATATAATATACGAGTCAGAAAGAGGGCTGAGAAAATATCTATAGACCCCTCACATCCTGGACATAAACTGTTTCAACTTTTCCCCTCAGGATGCTGGTACAGGGCATTCCATGCCAAAACAACAATAATAGTTTTTTCCCCCCATGCCATCACTATGCTAAACACCTAATGCCCCAGCTCTAATAATAATAATAATAATAATAATAATAATAATAATAATAATAATAATAATAATAATAATAATAATAATAATAATAATAAAGTTGGAAGGGACCTTGGAGGTCATCTAGTCCAACCCTCTGCTCAGGCAGGAAACCTTATACTCAGGCAAATGGCTGTCCAGTCTCTTCTTAAAAACCTCCAGTGTTGGAGCATTCACCACCTCTGGAGGCAGGTTGTTCCACTGGTTAATTGTTCTAACTGTCAGGAAGTTTCTCCTTAGTTCTAGGTTGCTTCTCTCCTTGACTAGTTTCCATCCGTTGCTTCTTGTCCTGCCTTCAGGTGCTTTGGAGAATAGCTTGGCTCCCTCTTCTTTGTGGTAGCCCCTGAGATATTGGATATCTATTCATGTACTAGGGCTGTATTGCTATTCTTCTTCTCATCTTTCTCAGCTTCTCATCTTTCCCATTACCTTCTTCTATTGGTATCTGGTATTGGTCTGACAGCCGCGGATAGGAAAGTATTACAGAGGGTAGTGAGCACAGCACAAGACATTGTGGGCTGTTCCCTGACACCACTGGATGACATCGCCAGGGCTCGTTGCCTTGGAAGAGTGAGGAAGATTCTCAGGGATGACTCACACCCTGGACGGTATCTCTTTACTCTCCTACCATCCGGTAGGAGATATAGGAATATAGCCAGCCGTACCAACAGGCTGAAGAACAGCTTTTATCCGTGGGCTGTTAGGCTTTTGAATGGGATATAATCTTATGCAGAGTTGACTTGGGAGGCCGGTGTGTGGTGTAGTTGGTTCACATAGTGTGGTGGGATGGAGGGTTTGTTGTCACTGTGTGTTGGGGGGAGAGAGCACAGGGGGAGGCTCAGCTAATCTCAATGTACACATGTTGTACTTTGACAATAAAGGTTTATTATTCCTTATGATTTATCCCGTGTTAGTATCTTATGATTTATGATTGTATCTTATGATTTATGATCTATGACCTATCACTTTGTGTATGTACACTGAGAGCTTATGCACTGAAGAAAAATCCCTTGAGTGTCCAATGACACTTGGCCAATAAATAATATTACTATTCCCATTCCTGTAAGAGCCTGTGAACACCCACAAGCAATCAGAAAACATAAAGAAAACACATAGACAGTTTCAAATGGGAAATTACTGTATTAGCATCCTGGACAAAGCCAAGTCTGAAAATGTTAGGGATTTCCTGGCCTTCAGCCAAATCAGCCCTCAATGTACTCATAGAGATAAAGCATGCTACCTAGGGGGAAAAAACAACAACAAATGAAAATACATCCTCTCCAGCAGCCACAGATAAGCAAGGATTAACCCCTAACAACCAGGCAGAAAATAATACTGTAATCAAGGAACCAACAAGGAGGAAACCATACCCCCACCAAAACTGGCAACACTATATAAAGAGCCAATAAACCCCACACTCACTTGCACAGATGTTCTTACCTAGCTGGGAAATGCAAGCAAACACCCAAGCTCATAAAGCACCAATAACTCCTCAATATCTTTATTCTTTTTGTTATTCATTCCCCATCATTAAAAGAGCGAATTGTGAAGGTGATCAGCGTAACCACTACTTCTCAGTATGGTTTGGTATCATGTGAGAAGAGTTACTGGGTGGACCTGGTCCCTTAGTACAGATACTCACTTGTAATTCCTTTGGCCTACTTTTCTATTATATGCTTTCATACAACATGCCAAAACCTAGTGGGAGGATCAGTGAGAGCAAATAGTGAAGAATTTTCTTTTGCCATCAACTCCAGGTTACAGTTTTAATTATAGGAAGGTATGATTTCTCCACAAATGATGTGTTGAGTTGATGAAAGATATTGGGATCTCCTGTGGGTACATTCATTCATAATTTGCTTGAGAGAAGATACTGGCATTCCTTGCTGCCAAATAAGTAAAAACTAAAAGTTTCTGTGCACACTCATCTGTAAAAACCTTTAGACTGCCTTCTCCATTGTTATGTATGCAGGCACCTGCATAGCAACAGCCACCAGGGGGCGTTGGCCTGAACGGTTTTGGCGGGAAACCCAGTTTCGGCGGGAAACCTAGGGCCAACCCCATTGGCTGTCCGCTTACCTGGCTAGGTATTTAAGGAGGCCAGGTAACCCTCACCCCTCAGTTCGCTACCCCCCATCCAATAAAGAGCTGAACTCACACACCGGCTGGCATCTCTTCCTTGCGTCGGACCCACTACACAACATCCATAATCCAGACATTTCTGAAAATAACTGCTTTAAATCATTGTTATTATCATCACAGTGAGAAGAGGTGAGCTGGGAAAACTTGCAACGACTATATAATTCTGTACCTGTTCATTTTTCTTTGCTAACAAACAGAGCCAGTTTCAGATGCTGTATTTTCACCTGGGATCAGCAACAAATATGGAAGCGGTTGTTTTTTTGAGGGACACCCCCCCACACGCACACACCCATAGAACTTCAGTTTACTAGTAATGAATCATCACATGTGTGTTCAGTTCTTGGCTTGGCGACAGTTTGTTAGGCTGAGCTAGTAGTAATTATTAACAGTGCTAGGGGGAAACCAGACTAGTTTACTAGAAAAGAAATGAAGCACAGTGATTGAGCAATCACAAAACTTTCCAAACTTTTATAGAGGAAATGGACAGTTTGCAGGCAAAAAGCCAGACTCAGATTTTTAATCCTGTCTCTCAAAGGAGAAAACTCATGAGCTTATTCATGTGATAGTTTTGTGTATATATTTTAACATACAAACAGCAGTATATTCTATATTCTTCTGCTCAAAACTGCATTGGTAATATCACTGAAGATTGGGTCATATATAAGCACTTGTTTGTCTGCAGTAGAGTTTCATTCTGGCTCATTGGGACCCTGACATATATAGCAAAGTTCTTCAGAACAAAGCAACTGTGGTCCTGTTTAGACAGTATGTCCCTAGTAATCCATTCAAAACACTGTTTCTCAGAAAGATTATGTCAAGGATGAAACTTTGGCAGCTACATGCTTCTGCGTTTCAACTTGACTTTAGATTAAGGGGGGGGGTGACATGTTACTTTCAAATGGGTAGATGGCGAAATGAAACTTCTTTGATTCAGCTGAAGACCATGAGAGTTTGAAGCCTTGTCAAGGGCACCAGAACAGGTCTGGATTTGAAGCAGATGGTTCCCATAATGAAGTGAACTTGTTGATATGGATTATGTAAGATGTTGGGGGTTGGGCTGGGAAAACTATTGTTTAAGACTATGAATTGGTGTTGGGACCTCCAAGTTAGTTTTGCTTCGACATAACCAGGCAGTGTATTTAATAAACAGTAAGATTTTTGGAATCACAATGACTTTGGAATTTTATTTGGATTCTTGAACTGGATGTTGACAGATTATATATGTAATAAGGAACATTCCTCAATCTCCTTGCATTGTTCATGGAAATCTGACGGAGGCTTCCATTCACATTTCCTTGAATGTGAGTAAACCTCTTCACTCCTTATAAGATTACAAATCATTCAATGAATTTAAATATGAAAAGAGGATTTTTTTTAAAAAAAGAAAAAAAATATTGTTGCACATGATAAGTAAATGAAGCTGGTTAGTGCTTTGTATCGCTTCCTCATCTGCCTTGAAATGTTGAGAATTTTATGTGTTTCCCTAGGTGCTTCTCTTGTATCTTACTTACCTTTTTCTTTGTTAGAGGTTTAGGGTACCCCTCCTGGTTGTCTAAGGCTGCCCTGAAGGATGACATGTGGATGGGTTCTAGCAGTGATGAATTAATCCTTGGGAGAAAAAGGTTGTTCCTTGTTGAAGCTTGTTGAAACTTTATTCCCCACCCCACCCCCACCCAGGGAGAAACGTTGATTTCTTCATCAGGCCTGGGGATTCCCTGGCCAAACAGAGCCCTTATGTCTTCCTTCTGATTCAAGCCCCCAAAAAGCCCAGGAGAAACCTTGATTAAAAGGAAATAAAATCCCCTTTTCTTCATTCTTTAAGTGAAAAATAAAAGTGAAAGCTCATTCCTCAGGATCTTCTTAGACAAAGAGACATCCTACTCAGTGGTGGGATTCAAATATGTGAACAACCAGTTCTCTGTGTGGATGTCACTTCTGGAAGTCCATTCTGGGCCTGGGCAACCAAAAATTAGCTACCGGTTCTGCCGAACTGGTGAGAACATCTTGATTAGGTAGTTAGATGATGCAGTAAACTTGTTTAGTCTTCAGTTCTAGTTTGCTATAAGGATTTCTTTGCCCACAAGCAGAATTGTCCATAACAAAATGTTTGATATATTTCTCATAGACGTGCTGTGGCCATTTTTTTGCCGTTTACAGCTCTGTATGACAGATGGGAATACATTATCACAGAATGTTTTGAATTTTTAAATCTATTTTTAAGCTATGGTATGATGCTTTATACTTTAATTTTTAAAAAATATATAATTGTAATTAAATTAAGTTTTATTATAAAAATAAAATTAATTTTATTTATTTTAATTATTGTTTTCTACCACAGATGTTTTAGTATAATTTGCTAACATTATCATCTTCCAAAAATCTTTTTACTGTAGTGGGTTGAAATCAAAATTTTATTTTATACAAGTAAAAGTATAGGGAAAAATCTGCCCCAAATTGCCCTGAATTGTTCTAGATTCGGGGTTTGCCTTCAAGTAAAGCACAACCTAGTTCGTGCAATCATGATCAATTGATTTACTTCAATCAAACTGATTTACTTAGATGTTGCCATTTAATCTCTTAGTGAGTGATTCCTTTCCTGTCTTGTATTCTAAAAATTATAAAGGTAATAAGCAAGTCTAGATTTTCATAATCAGAAAGACATTTTACTCTGAAACCAAATTATCCCATTATATCTCCTCTGACAGGAAGTAGGTATTTTGAGTCTCTGACATGAGTTAAATGATTGCTTGATCATTTTAAATAGAAATGATAAGGACTGAAATTGCATTTTTCATAGCTGCATTGAAAAATCCCAAATAAGTACAGCAACCATGGAATAGAGACTGAATTATAATCAAGTTCTTTCAATCATGCAATTTCTGTGGCACTCTCTCGACCTTCACCAATTCAAGTTGATCGTGTTTTGCTTTCCTTGATGACTGTAGTGGTGTAATTGCATTTCCCAAGAGTTATAACCTGGCACAAAGGCGTTTGCCTTCCAACAATATAAAGTATTAAACGACAAACCATTTTTTCAGTGAACTGTACTATAATAGCCCATCTCTTTAACAAAGCTGCTAAATTTAAAGGAATTGTTAACATTACTAGTAAACGTTTATCTGCAGCGAAATGCCTTCCTTGGGTGGTCAATGTTTGTCTCTTGCTTTATCTCATCTATTGAAAAAGTTATTGCTTCAGTTTTATGTGCACTGGCACCGACTTTTCTGTTTACAACATGGAAGAGAGGAAGAATTAAGCTCCGTTTCACGGTTTATTTATTCAGAAATGAAGCAGGTAACAGCTGACCATATAGGGTAAGGATGTACGTACGGGGTGAATCGAGGTGTTTGTTTTAATATGGATTTAATGCTGAAAGCAACAATCCCAAAGCACTTTCTCCTTCTACTGTTATATTTAATTACTATCCCAATGTGCTACATTTGGAATTTCGGGATTTCCAACCACCGGACTTAGAATTCTGAGTCATATGATCCCAAGCCATGTGAATGATTCCAAATGTCAGCTTTCCAGATAAGGCAGGTCAGAAAGAACTATTGGAACCCTAGTTTATTGTCATGGTATATAATAATAGACTCTTGAGACCCTGACAAGACTTTCTGTCTCCCTTTTCTTACGCATATCTTTCTTACTACATCCTTTCCTTCAGGTGACATAAGCTGCTCACGCACATAAGGTGGTATTCCTATAACTGCCCATGCATTCTTTTTTCAAGGAGATCAACAGCCCCATAGCAACTATTTTTCCTTAGGTAAATGTTTTGTCATTAAAGCTACACATTGCTTCATTGGGAAGCTAGTCTCAGGAGGAGATGCTTTCTTTCCATAGCAGCAGATCTAACTAGAGAACAGAGTACTAAAATTTTAAACTACAAAAAAGAATTTCTCAAAAACTAAGAGACCTACATAAAATGCCTTGGACCTGTGCCTATTGTGTATGACATAAGGTCTGAGGGCTTTAGGTGGTTCCTAGCCTCATCCTTTGCCTTTGCCTTTTTCTAAGGAGCTGTGGTGGCGCAATGGTTAGAATGCAGTATTGCAGGCTAATTCTGCTGATTGTCAACAGTTTGATTCTCACCGGCTCAAGGTTGACTCAGCTTTCCATCTTTCAGAGGTCAGTAAAATGAGGACCTCAGGGGCAATATGCAGATTCTGTAAACTGCTTAGAGAGTGCTGTAAGGCACTGTGAAGTGGCATATAAGTCTAAGTGCTACTGCTATTGGTAAGAGCCTTCTACTAGTACTGTAAATCATTAAAAAGCTGTGTCTCAGTTTCAAAGTATTTTTACGTGAAAAATACTTCAAAACTATAAAACAAACTTACCATATGTTTGCTAAGCAAACTTAGCAAAGAACAAACCTAAAACTCTTCCCTTCCAGCCATAGATAATGACAGAACATTCTGACTGCATCCCATACGCATGATACCACCATGCCTACTGAGGACCTCATCCTGTCTAAAGTTGTTGAGTGTTCTCCCAGCCATAAAAGGTTTCTCCCTCACCCTGATGTATGAGGTCCAGGTTAAAGAACAAGAGCAGGTTCTGCAATTTCTTCTGGGCATAGCTGTTGGAACACTTAATTGTCTTCTGGGGCTTCTCAAAGTCTTCTGGAGTGGGTAGCTATAACAATACATTTAATGCTCATCATCAATCTTCTTCTTCATCATCATCATCCTTAGACTACCCTCCAGCAATCTGGGCTTTTCTCCATACAGTGTGCTAATTAAACCACATGTCCCTGTGCATGAAATAGCAGCATGCAGACATCAAGCCAACTTAATCCTGGAAAAATAGAACAGTTTTCTTACCCTGTGTTTCTTAAATGTTTAAATGTCATTTCTTGCAAAATATTTTCTTTCGCAGCTAGCCAGCACATATGCTAGTCTTGGTGAGACACCTTTGCAGAACACTTCCATGTTGAAACTCTCCAGACACTAAGTATGTAGATTTGACTTAGGACAGGGCTCTGTTCCATGGCCTTTCTTCTGAGCAAAAATGAGATTTATCTTACCTCACAGAATGATACTGCCAAATGACCTTTGAACTAACCCCTGGAGCCTAAAAATTAGAACTGACCCCTCATGGGCCCACAATTTGACAGATGATCTGTTATTTTTATCTTAAGCAGAAGCAAAGAGACCATAGGCAAGATGATATTTGAAAGATAATAATTCTTGCACTCTGTGTTTGTGTGTGTGTGTGTGTGTGTGTGTGTTTGCGTGCTATGCCCTTTATCATTGCCCTAAATCTGAACTTTCCTTTGTGTTAATTTTTTTACTCTTCTTTTTTCTGTAATGGAAAACGGTGCTTCAGAGGATGATACTAGTGGTAAGGCTAAAATTTACTAGTGGCATCTACCCTTTCCTCTGTCCTCTGCATTGTTTCATTATTTCATCTACTAAATCTCCCCATCATTTCCTATAATTCTCTCCTAGTTCTCATGTTTGAGTAAAATGTAAATAGTTGAGTTGTGATTTCATAATGGTGAGGAAAACTGTGTTCAGCCAGCTGTCCAGTCTGATATTAACTGTTGGATAACTTCAAGACCTGTCTTGGCTTTTCTTATTGTTCTTTGTTTGTTTTTACAACAAACTTGGACTTCATACTCCTTCAAATAAATTACATTTCCTTCTAACAGATAGCTATTCCCTAGGGAAAAAATAGCAGCTATATTTTAATATTATGACCTATATATAAGAGTTCTGAATATTGTGGACATCATCCTTATGAAATACACTTTATAAGAGGTGATCAATATTTTTCTGCTGTTAGGTACATTTCCCAAGGATGAAACTTTCTCAAATAAATGCATCAGGATTCCATTTTTTTTAAAAAATGAGACTTGTAATCTGAATTGCTAACCTAAATTATCTGAAGTAAATTCTATTAATCTGAATTTCATGAGCAAATCAACAATGAGGGGCTGAGTTGAATATCTTTCAAACGCAGTCATTGCATTTTGCCTGTGGGGCTGACGCTGGCTTCTTGAAAAAATGTTGAATTCACTGGACGTTCTCTGCAGTCCTGTATATGAACTCCCTATACAGTACTTGGGACAGCCAAAACAAAACAGTACAGAACAGGATGGGATAGGCTGGCTTCCCTGGAGCTACTTAGAATTTATGCTCCAGTGTGCTAAGATAAACTATGCCTCATACAAGTAAAAAAAAGAATATGGAAATACAGCAACAACTCACCTCTTCAAAGAAACTTGCTGCTTAAATAATCCTGATTATAAAAATACTTGGCAGGCAGTCATCACTTTGGGGTAGTGTATAATCCCATAAACTTCTTTTTTTTGTTAATCTCACTAGATTAGCACTTGGAAGGAGGCATCTTCCCTGGAACTCTCAACCCCAAAGGGTTGTTACCATAGAAACTTCTTCCTTACTGGGCCAAGCTGCTAAAAAAACCAGAAGAAATCTCGATTCAAAGGAAACAGTAGACAGTTTAATGGCTAGCTTTGTTTCTCCATAGTTTACAGTAGTTGGAAGCAATAAAAAAATCATAATAAATGTTTATTTTACAGCTAACATTCCTACTGTTCTCTCAGCACACTAACAGAAGGCATGCAGAATTTGAAGCTCAGTGTTTATTGGCACAGTATCTGAGACAAATACAGTTGACACGCAAAGGAGAAACTGGGAAAAAATTTAGTCCTTTCTTGAACAAGCTTCCAACCTGGAAATGCTAATAAGCAGTGCTTTTTTTGTAAAAGAAAAAGGTGCCGGAACTCACACATGTCATACAACCTGCCTTGCCTACCCTACAAGGTTCCATCCAAAAAAGGTGCCGGAACTCCATTCTGAGTGTTCTATGAGAAAAAAAGCCCTGCTGATAAGTACTTAAGAAAAGAAAAGCAGTCCGAGTTAAAATTAAAAAAAAATGAATATAGTAAAGAGATTCAATATACTTTGCATGTTACTTAGCCATCGTATCGATACATAGAAGTCTGAAGGGGCAGAGATGATAACTGCCTTGGCATCCCTGAAATGGGAAGTGGAGACATAAATGTGTGGGTGCTTTTTAATTCAGATCCATTATATATGTTACAGAGCAGGTAAGGAATTTGGAGTATGTCAATGTGATACAATGGTTAAAGTGCTGGGCTAGGAATAGAAAAGACCCAAGTTCAAGTCCATTTTCAGCCACAGAAACTAAGAGACTTTGGCCATTCAGACACTCTAAGCCCATCGCATTTCATAAGATTGTCGTAGGGCAGACATGTCAAACACAAGGCCCGGGGGCCAGATCCGGCCCACGAAGTGATTTCATGTGGCCCATGAAGCCATCCTGGAAACAGTGAGGGAACGGCACCCACTGCCTTGGCCCTGGCTCAGAGACCCTCCTTCTGTCAGAGACCCTCAGATCTGTCCCACTCCTGCCCAGACCCCCATAGGCACCTTTTATGTGAACAATGTAGAGCTGGCCATGCCCACCCAGTAGGCCATACACACTCTAGCCACGCCCACCCAGTAGGCCACGCTCACCCTGGCCATACCCACCCGGCCCTCTGAGGGCCACCGCAATGCTGATGAGGTCCTCAATGAAATTGAGTTTGACACCATTGAGGTGTCAAGGAGGAAGGAGTTTCTACATGTAAGCTTCTGATGGAAAGGTAAATCAGTAATGTAATCCTAAGAGGTAAAACTGTGCTGGTATATTGTCTAAAGACTGGCTTCTCAGTTAAGAATAATCCACAGAAACCAAGAAACGGAATATTGCATGAAAAGCCTCCCATAGTTGTTCCTAATGCTATTAATGTAGTTAAAAAGAATTGGTTATTTAAGACTCATTGAATCAGGCCACCTCCTAGTGAGTTGGTGGAGAAACATTTGCTGTCCCACTTTTCCGTCTGTGATTACCTGCAGCTGCCCCAAGTAAAACACAGTTCATCCCTCTACTTTTGTCTATTGTCTCCCTGTTCTTCTACCTTTTTTATTGCCATGCAGTATGAGATCTTCTGCTTCCTTTTCATCACTTCAAAAATTAGCAGTCTTTATTTAATCCAGGATTGATAGATTGGCTCTTCTTGCAGACTTTGGTATTCTTAAACCACTATCTATATCAATCTATAACTCAAGGGTATTTTGTTGCTCTTTCTCAGTGACAACTTTCACAGCTGATCCTTAACTGGTAAAATATTTGCTTTAAGTGTGCTGATCTTTGTGGTCAGAAGTATTATTTTAATTAAATCTTTCATTATCTTCCCTTCCTCAGTTTTCCAATTAACTGTCCCTCTCTGTTTTTTAACTCAAGAAAAACCCATCTACCATCTTTACTTTTTTGCTCTCATTTGTAAGTTTAGAATCCTGGTTGACCTTAATATTTAACGTTAAGCTGGATTTTTCACCATCCATGTTTTACTTTTGTGATTTATTATTCATTGATTGTGTTTATATACATACACTAAATCACCAAATATTCCTGTGATTTACAATAATAAAAACAACCATATGCAACTATACAAACAGAAAATCCCTAAAATCACCTGAAGCAATAGAATATTCAATAAGAAACAATAATAGGTGTTTACACAAATGGCATTCCTCAAAATCTCTATAAAAGAGTTCAGTTTTAATGGATTTCTAGAAAACCACCAGGGAAGATCATCTATCATCAGGGAAAGGGAATTTTACTGTGCGGCTTCCATCACAAAAAACATTATCTCTGAGCTTGTACCCATCTCACCTAATATAAACTTGGAACATGAAATTTTCCCATTAGGGATGAATGCAGAAAAGGAATTCTGCAGATATTCAATTCTTCTATGTCTTCTTTAACTTCAGCTACCCGGCTGGTTGTTATATTCATAATTCAAACTATCTATGTTATCCACTTTTGATTCCAGTTACCATCTCTTCCAGTCCCGCCTTTTTGATTATACAAGTAGTCCTGGCCTTACAACTGCAACTGAGCTGAAAATTTTTTGTTACTAAGAGAGACAGTTGTTAAGTGAATTTTGGCCCATTTTACAATCCTTCTTGCCAACAGTTGTTGAGTGAATCACTGAGGTTGTTAAAATGGTAACACATGGTTGTTAAATGAATCTGGCTTCCCCATTGACTTTGCTTGTCAGATGGTAGCAAAAGTTAATCCTATGACGCCGGGACACTGAGACTGTCATAACTACGTTGCCAAGAATCTGAATTTTGATCAAGTGACCATGGGGATGCTACTATGGTCATAACTGTGAAAAAAAGTCACAAGTCACTTTTTCAGTGCTGTTGTAACTTCTAATGGTCACTACATGAACTGTTATAAATTGAGGATTACCTGTATATTTGCTATACAAATTAAACAGGCATGGGGATAACACAGTATGAATATTTGTCTTATTCCCATGTCCGCCCTCAATTATTCTGTTTCTCCAAACTCAGTTCTTAGTTGTTCATTGTATGAACCAGTGTTTCTCAACTTTGGTAACTTTAAGATGTGGGGACTTCAACTCCCAGAATTCTGGGACTTGAAGTACACAGATCTTAAAGTTGACAAGGTTGAGAAACACTGGTACAAACTATTTAGAAGAATAATCAGGGGCTTTGGTGTACTCTTTCCAATATTGTAATGGGCTGTAACAACAACCTTGGAAGACAGGAGGAAGAGTTACTGCCTAGATAAATTATAAAATCTAACTCCACAGTTGAAGAAGTGAGGAAGACTAAACTTTGAACAACTATTTGAAATAATCAACTAAATATTCCGAATGCTTCTATGCTCATTACTTGGAGAAGTGCCACCTTTGCATTCTAAGATCATGAGTTCCTATGGATATGCATGTTGAAAAACAACATTTGTGATTAGGAAGGCTTCTGGTCAATATTCAGTGCTGAAGCTGATGTCTTTTTGATATTGCAATACCCTTGGATATTCAAAGTCAAGCCAACAGGAAAAAACTAGCAATTCCCCAAATAACTTCAGCCATGTGCAGATCCTTTCACAACCTGGTACCCTCCAGTATATTATATTACTATCTGTCAGCTGGTCAATCAGGCTGAGAATGTTGGGAATCTGGAGGATACCAGTTAGAGAACTATGAGGCATAAAAGTTTAGAAATAGAGATAACAAAAAGCATCTGTTCCTTCCCATAAAACCATTTGAGAAGATCTCTTGCCTGTACTTGTCAGATGTTAAACAGTTAAATAGATACGGTCTAGGATAGTTACAGATGTCAACTTGGGGATGATAAGAGAAATGAGAGCAGAAAAGAAAGCTCCTGGCCAACCCAGCATTAATATATTTGTCATTTTTTTTAAAAAAATGTTTTATTCATTCATTCATTCATTCATTCATTCATTCATTCATTCATTTTTCCTATTTCTTAACTGCCCATATCCTCAGAGAGGGGCTGTGGCAGCAATCAATTTAATCAATATATAAAAACATTATATGAAGTTAATATTAAAATGTTAAAATTAAGATTATTTGTTTAAAACAATTATAAAATGTAACACTATACATTTTTAAAAGGTAAACCATTCCAACATGGGTATTTGGCAATTGTTAATATAGGTTTGGGACATTCTCATGGGCCCAACCAGCCCCATGGTTCTGGGGTCCTCTGTGCCCCCATGCAAGGCTGAACTGCTAAATTTTGATCCCTTTGTAGAAGGCCAGGAGAGTGGGGACCCACTGCACCTCTGGGGACAAGATGTTCCTTAATGCATGGGCAACAGCAGAGAAGGTTGTCTTCCTAGACCCCACCAGTCAAAATTCTTTGACTGATATGCTTTTCAGATAAAAGAAAACAACCACCCAGTAAAGCTAGTGTGAAATGAATAAAATCATTAAATACAATACAGCTCTTGCATCTTGCCCAGCTGTAGAAAGGAATGGAAGTGGTGGGTTTTTTTGACATAAAACATTCTTGCTTCTTCCAAATTAGAGTCACTTTGCTTACACCAATTCTGAAAGTTAAAATAGCAGTTACATAAAGCACACTAAAAATCTCTTCGCACACACTAACATATACTCAGATCTCAAAAAGAGCACGGACTCATAAATTAGAAGTAACAAAGAGCAATATGAATCATATTAATGATAATATATAACTTTGGCGCTGTCAAAAAGCCAAGATCTTTAATAAGACAGGCAGGAACAAAAACATTGTACTGTATTAAAGCTGTGCCAAAGTCTGAAGTGTTGCTTTGCTTTAAAAAAAGCTCAGATGTCATCATCTTTTTTGAAATTACCTCATGAAGTGTCCTGTCCCCTCTCTTTTTAGAAGTAATGCTGCCACTTATTGTCATGTCAAGCCTCTCATTTAGCAGTACTGGAGCTACCAGACAAGGCTCAGGGCAATATGAAGCACCTCATCAAGAAAAGTCATGTCACCACCGCAAAGCAAACAGTCTCATAAAAGCTATGTATAACTCCTCACAAATATGGTGGTAGATTGGGCTAGTTCTGAGGAAACCAATATCTTGAATGAGCAGGTCTGCGCATTTTAAATCAAAGGAGTAGGTATTAATTTGTTGGTAGAGTTAATGTTTGCAGGCAATTTTTTTTAAAACAAAAAAATGTCGTATTATTTTTCTTTGGAGAAAAATCCCTGCAATACTTCAAAATATAAAGCAGACTATTAAAATAATGAGGAAAATTAAAATAGTTCTTCGACTAAACAGCAGTAATCTTTCTGCTGTTTAGATTTGAGATTATCCCCTGAGATTGAAAAATGGCTCTGCTTGTTTTTAGCCTTTAATGGAGAAGTGATCCGTAGAAATAAATGGGATAAGTCTTTCAAGAGCATGGAGATAAACATTATCTTCTGTTAATTGTCACAGTTCAACAGTTTCTAAAGACATGGCAATATTACCCAGAAATCAGCCTTGCTTTGAGGAGACCAGACATATTTATCTTCTGGAGAAAAGAAAAAGATTACCTCAGTGTCTTTGGGTTGTTTTATCTCTGTTTGGCAAAATGTGTAGAAGAGAGTTGAAGAGCAAAATTGTTTCTATCCAGTCTTCATCAAATTCAAAACAATTCTGTATAACACACAGTGTAGTGAGAAAGAAAGAAATTGTCCAGAGAAACTGTTCATTTCAGTTCTGATAATTAAAAGGCTAGATTGATCAAAATTTGGTTTATCTCAGTAACTTATAGGAAGGCCATATTATTTACAGGTGTATATGCTGATTATTATTATTATTATTTTAAAAATAAACTTTATGCAGGCGCTTTGACATCTGTGACTATTCCAGTCTAGAAAGCCTTAGGGAAACCTGATTTTTACATAAATCAGAATTGGACCACCTGCCTACCCTACCACTAAGTGTAATCTTTAAAACCTAGATACAAATGTTTAGGACAGCAGATGACAAGAAACATAATTATTAGATGGGAAAAGAGGAGATAGATGTCACAGGATTGTGATCAAAATCATTAGTTGAGAAGACTGTGGTGGAAGTTGACAAGGTGGAATGTGTAGGCCAGGGGTGTCAAACTCAATTTCATTGAGGGCCGCATCAGCATTGCGGTTGCCCTCAGGGGGCCGGATAGGTATGGCTGGGGTGGGCGTGGCCTACTGGGTGGGCGTGGCTAGAGTGTGTATGGCCTACTGGGTGGGTGTGGCCAGCTCTACATCATTCACATCAAGGGTGCCTATGGGGGCCTGGGCAGGAGTGGGACAGATCTGAGGGTCTCTGGCAGAAGGAGGGTCTCTGGGCCAGGGCCAAGGCAGTGGGGGCCGTTCCCTCACTGTTTCCAGGATGGCTTCGTGGGCCACATGAAACCACTTCACGGGCCGGATCCGGCCCCCGGGCCTTGTGTTTGACATGTCTGGTGTAGGCTGTTCAAGCTTCCTTACAAACTTTTCAAGAGACGATTGAATAGTGTCTCTTTCCTTTCTTGACTCTATAATATAGCAATGTATGGTCACTCCCTCTTTTCACTTCCAAAAATTGTGTGACATTGAGGTCTATCTTCTCAAACTATCCTGAGGAGCAAATTTTATTTCTTTGGTGTGAACCTTTGTAGCTCTTTAACTGGTTCATTTTGGGGGGCCCTCAGCAATTTGCTTCTGCTGTTTTGACTGCTTCTAACTTTATCAGATCTTAATTTAATAACTCAGTTCCATTGCTTTTATTTGCTTTTCATCATCATTCACATCCAGTCTCAGCTTTATCTGTTCAGCAAAGTTCATAATTTTTCTATCACCCTTTGTATGTCTTATCTCTCTAATAGTCATCTTCGAAGCTGTTAACCAACCAGGGTAATCCCCCTCCCCCAGATAACACATTCAAACATATTTGGAGAACTAGTGCTCACGGCTTAGAGACATTTCTGTTGATTTTGTAAGCAGTAAAAAATTCTGATTCTTGGTCAGATTTTTCTGCTACCTGCACTAATGTTGCTTATAGGTAGTAAACTCTTTGTTCCATGGATTACATGCCATGTTCAATAGAAAAAACACGAATTTAACATTTGGATGTGCAAGACAGCCAAGTTAATAAGCATGAATGGGATCTTATCTCGGCAGCAGTCTTCCACTTTAGGAATAAAACATTTGATGTCTTATTCTTTTGAACTAGTTTTCAAAAAAAAAGTCCCACTGTGATTTAAGTGCTTCCATTTGAAAGGAAATGCACAGGAGGACAGCCTTTTTGATGCACATAAATCTAGGGGGATTCTGAATGATAACCTGGTGGTAGTTTCAGCCGGTAATGTTTTGCTTCAAACAAAATCATAAAGCTATCAAGTATAGCCTTAAAACTACACTAGTTAGCTTTATGATTGTCTTTTCCTCTGGAAATATACATTCTTTCTCATATTTTCTTCCAGAACAGCTGTGTCTCATTGGTCTCTGTGTCTCTTTAGTATTAAATAATTGTAATCACCTTCACCAATATATTTTTTAACAAATCAGGATACATGCCTGTTGCTTTCATAGCAGCATAGGAGCTATGATGTTGTTCTCTTTCAAACTTTATTATTGTCATGTTCTGCAAGTTGGTCCTACATTCTTGCTATGACTTGATTGCTTTTCATTCATTATTATAGTGCAATTTACATATAAAGTAACACAAGCATTTCAGAATAAAGTAATAGCAATGCATGATTCAGAGAGGAATACATTCATGCACAGACTATTTTGTGTTACATAATAATGCAATTCTTATACAACATTTTAGATATGTTTTATGAAAACATTTAAGATCTAGAAAAGCAGAGATACAAAAAGCTGGCTACTTAGAGCAATACTTTCCCCTATAATAATGTATGGGTATGAGAGTTGGACACTAAGAATGGCTGATCAAAGAAGAATGGACTCCTTTGAACTGTGGCGCTGGTGTAAATTATTGCATATACCATAGACAGCCAGAACAACCAACAGAGTTGTATAAAACCAGAAACATCACTAGAAGCCAAAATCACAACACAACACTTCATCTTATTTACTTTGGTCATGTCAGGCATGCAAATTCATTGGAGAAGTCAATGATGCTAGGAATGGTTAGTGAATCATGAAGAATAGGCAAGCAAAGAAGTTGCTGGCTTGATAACTTCAAAACTGATACAAAGATGAACATCCAACATTTGAAAGAAGCTGTGCTTGACAGGGCAGCATGGAGATCACTTGTCTATAAAGTCATCAAGAACTGGACACAACTGAATGGTTAAAACTAATTAACTACTATATATCTCCGATCATACATACAGTAACTCAGACATTGGCTTTATTCTTTATGGCAGTATATTGTGTGCTTATATTCTTATGGAACTGTTCAAAAATTACACATCAAAAAATATACTTATAGCTGTTAGACATTTCTTTTAATGCAGTAACTGTGCATATTGAAAATGCACCTACAGGTGAAACTCGAAAAATTAGAATATCGTGCAAAAGTTCATTTATTTCAGTAATGCAACTTGTATTATATATGTAAACAGTTAATATACATCATCTAACAGGTTGTTTTAACGAGGGAAAACATTCTGACAGGAGAACACGCGGGAACTTTGACAGCTGTCAAAGTTCCCCCACACAGCGCAGGCGCGACCACTGACAGCTCGCGGCTGTCAAAACACCGGACCATGCGGAAGCCTGAGCTGTCAAGAGAAGACTACGCGGATTGGTCCGGATTGGACGCGGCGCCAAAATGGACGCTCCTGATTGGCCCTCGCTGACAGCTGCCGGCTATAAAAGCCGGGCAAGTTATCCTATGTTTGCCTTGCTCTAAATAAACCCTTTAGTAACTAGCCTGTCGTCCCGAGTGGTCCTTCGGCTACTTCACTGGCGACGAGGGTGGGATCGCTCCGGAGCTGAAGTCACAGCCTAGGAAGAGAGTTCCTGAGCTGAAGTCACGGCCGAGGAAGAGAGTTCCCGGCAAGAGCTGTCACTGGAAGTTTTAACTTCCATAGGAGCGACCCAGGACCAGACGACATGGCAAACTTCGGGCGTGTGAGGGAATTTGATACCCGCCATCCCGAGAGATGGCAATCACACCTAGGCCAGGTCGAGGGATTCCTCCTCGTCAGTAAAATCACTGACAACAGAGCAAAGGCCGCCGCGCTACTATACATCAGCGGACCGCCAGTGTACGATGCTGCCGTGGGCCTGTTCAGCCCGGTGCCCATCACAGAGGTCTCCTACGCGGACCTGGTGGACCAGCTGAACAAGTACTATATGCCGGCTCGCTCAGAACTGTACTGGCGGGTCCAATTCGCCCAGAAGAAACAGCGGCCAGACGAGCCCGCCAACGAGTTCATCGCTGGGGTCAGACACGCTGCGCGGAACTGCTGTTTCCCCGACCTGGAGGACCGCATCAGAGACCAGGTGGTGATCGGGTTGAGGGACGAGAGGTTGCAGAAGAAGCTGACATCCAAACCCGACATGAGCCTGGCAGAGCTGACCAGAGAAATCATGGCCTACGAGCACAGCCACAAGAAGAAACCGACTACCACGACCCTAGAGAGCCCAGCGACCGTCTTCCAAGAAAGCGCCACCCTCAGCGACAGCGAAGAGTCGGTGGATTTCACCGACGGAGAAGCCCTGCAACGCAGAATGGAACGCAGGCAACCAAGGAGAGGCGACACTTCGGACCGCCGAAGGTCCAGGAACCCCCCTCCGCCACCGCCACGCTATGAGCAACGGGCCGCCTGTGCCAGCTGCGGGGGCAACCATGCCCGAGGAAGCTGCCGGTTTAGAAACGCTAAGTGCCACAATTGCGGGAAGACTGGCCACATCAAACCGGTGTGCCGCAGCAAGGGCCGGGACAACATCAATGATTTGGAGGCAAACTCCCCAGGTAGGCCAGCTACCCAGGCCAGCAGAGAAAAACCGCCAGGGCCCCTGGTAGAAACAATTGACAGGGTTAACAGCCTAAGCTCAAAGGTTAAGATCAGGGTAAGAATTCAGGGGGTGCCCTGCCTCATGGAAGTGGATTCTGGGTCAGCAGTCTCCTTAATTTCGCTAAAAACTTATCAGGAGATCTGTCAACAGGGCAAGGGAAAAATTCCTCTGAGGCAAACCCAGGTCCACCTAGCAGACTTCCAGAAAACCCCCATTCCTCTGGAAGGGAGGGCTAAGGTTACCGTGCAGTACAAAGAGTTCAAGGGTCCCTTAGAAGTCCTAGTTACGCCAGGAAACCGCACCAACTTGATAGGGTTAAACTGGTTCGGGCCGCTAGGAATCGCCATAACGGGGGTAAATACCATTCAATCACTCAGCCTAGAAGCCGTTTGCAACAAGTATGCAGACGTCTTCGATGGCACGTTAGGGAAATACACCGGTCCCCCCATCTCCTTACAGTTAAACCCAGCAATCCAACCAATTAAGATAAGAGCTAGGAGAGTACCCTTTGCCCTTAAAGAAAAAATAGAAAACGAACTCGATCGCCTCATAGGTCTTGGGGTGCTCGAACCAACGGAAGGGGGAAGCTGGGAGACCCCTATAGTCACCCCTATTAAACCTAACGGGGAAGTGAGATTATGTGCGGACTATAAAGCGACCCTCAACCTAGCCCTCAGCCCCCACGCTTACCCGGTGCCAGCGGTAAGGGACGTATTTGCTTCCATCCGCTCTGGCGCCATTTTCGCCAAACTTGATCTCACGCAGGCGTATTTGTAACTGCCTGTCACCAATGACACCGCGGAAGCCCAGACTATTGTCACCCACCGCAGTGCCTTTAAAGTGAAAAGGCTCCAATTCGGCATATCGGCTGCCCCGGGTATTTTCCAGGGTATCATGGAGAAAACCCTGAAAGGAATACCCGGGGTCTGCCCCTATTTCGACGATGTTCTCATCGCCGGAGAAAACGAAGCAAACTTAGCTGACAGGCTGTCAGCTGTGCTAAGCCGGCTCAGAGAAGCCGGCCTCAAACTTAAACGGGAAAAGTGCTCTATTGGAGTCACATCCACAGAATTCCTAGGGTACAAAATAGATGGCCAAGGCATCCACCCCACCACAGAAAAACTAAGGGCTATTCAAACAGCACCAAGCCCAAAGAATAAACAAGAGCTCCAAGCTTTTTTAGGATTATTAAACTTTTACCATGCCTTCCTTCCCCATAAAGCCACTATCGCTGAGCCTCTGCATAGGCTCCTGGACAAGGGAACTGTTTGGTCCTGGACCAAAATACATGAGAATAGTTTCCAATCATTAAAAAAGATTATTTGCCACAGCTCAACGATCACCCTTTTCAGAGAAGACACCCCAATATGCATCGCTTGCGATGCCTCTCCCTATGGAATCGGGGCAGTGTTAAGTCATTTATTCAAGGATGGTACACAAAGACCCATAGCCTTCTATTCACGCACTCTGTCTAAAGCAGAAAGAAATTACGCACAAATAGACAGAGAAGCCCTAGCGATAGTCGCAGGGGTTAAAAATTTTTATGACTACCTTTACGGAAGGCCCTTTACTATATTTACAGATCACAAACCCCTTCTGGGCATATTCACGTGGAATAAAACTACACCACAAATTCTCTCTCCGAGAATACTACGGTGGTCCACATTCTTATCGGCCTATTCCTATCAGTTAATACATAAACCGGGGAAGGAATTAGGACACGCAGACTGCCTCAGCAGACTGCCCATTCAAAGCGAGGACTCAGACCCAGCCCCAGCTGGACTGATTCTAGCAATCTCTCAACTTCCAGATTGTCCCCTGTCAGCAAACATTATAGCCAACAATTCAGCTAAAGACAATATACTTAGCAGAATCCTCAAATGGGCCACAACAGGGTGGCCAGCACAAAACCCACACCCCCAATTCCAGCCATATTTTAGCAGGAAAAATGAAATATCCACTCATAGGGGATGCCTGCTGTGGGGAAATCGGGTCATAATACCAGAGAAGAACATAAACCAAACATTACACATTTTACATGAAGGACATCCAGGCATTGTCAAGATGAAAGCGATGGCTAGAAGTTATGTCTGGTGGCCGGGCATAGATAAAGAGATAGAAAAATATGTGGGAGGGTGCTATACCTGTCAAGCGACCTGAAACGAGCCACCCCAAGCACCAATTCACAAATGGGAAACTACGAGGAACCCATGGTCACGCATACATTTAGATTTCGCAGGACCTATCCAGGGGCAAAGTTTCTTAATTGTAGTGGACAGCTATTCTAAATGGCTAGAAGTCACTCCCCTTAGAAAAACAACGTCAGGAGCCACTATACAAGCCTTAAGGAAAATATTCGCCACACATGGCCTTCCAGACACCATAGTTTCAGACAATGGACCTCAATTCACCTCTCGTGAATTTCAGATGTTCGCTATGAAGAATTGTATTAGGCTGGTCACGTCTGTGCCGTTCCACCCATCGTCGAACGGGATGGCTGAAATTATGGTGCGGTCCACAAAAGAAGCTTTGAAAAAATTCGCAAAGGGGAACTGGCAGCGGCGTCTCAGTCAGTTCCTCATGTCACAACATGCAACACCATGCACAACAACGGGCAAATCACCGGCGGAACTGAGATGGGGGAGGAGGCTAATTACGAGGCTCGACAGACTGCATCCTGACACATACCCGGAAGAAAAAGAGCACCCCTACCCAAACCGCACACTCAACCCAGGGCAATTGATATGGGCACGGTCATATACGGATAAAAACAAGTGTGTCCAGGGGACAGTACTAAAACAAACGGGACCCATTTCATACCTAATAGCCACACAAACTCACGGCAACGTACGCCGCCATATCGACCAACTCAGACCCAGACAACCACCACACAACTTAGAACACCAACCAATGGAACTCGAGCTACAACCCCCCCCCCCAGAAATACTACCTATACCGAACCATGAAGAAGAACAACAGGGAAATGAACTACCTGAACCAGACAATCCCCCACTTCCTCACCGTTCCAACAGGAACCGAAGGGCCCCCGCCTACCTTAAGGACTACCAGTGGGCAGGTTCCGGCAACCAAGGGGGAGGGAACGCTCCAGGGGAGGGGTAAGGGGTGTATTATATATGTAAACAGTTAATATACATCATCTAACAGGTTGTTTTAACGAGGGAAAACATTCTGACAGGAGAACACGCGGGAACTTTGACAGCTGTCAAAGTTCCCCCACACAGCGCAGGCGCGACCACTGACAGCTCGCGGCTGTCAAAACACCGGACCATGCGGAAGCCTGAGCTGTCAAGAGAAGACGACGCGGATTGGTCCGGATTGGACGCGGCGCCAAAATGGACGCTCCTGATTGGCCCTCGCTGACAGCTGCCGGCTATAAAAGCCGGGCAAGTTATCCTATGTTTGCCTTGCTCTAAATAAACCCTTTAGTAACTAGCCTGTCGTCCCGAGTGGTCCTTCGGCTACTTCACAACTTAAAAGGGGAAATTAATATATGAGATAGACTCATTACATGCAAAGCAAGATAGTTTAAGCCGTGATTTGTCATAATTGTGATGATTATGGCGTACAGCTCATGAAAACCCCAAATCCACAATCTCAGAAAATTAGAATATTACATGCAATCAATAAAACAAGGAGCGTACATAGAACAATATCGGACCTCTGAAAAGTATAAGCATGCATATGTACTCAGTACTTGGTTTGGGCCCCTTTTGCAGCAATTACTGCCTCAATGCAGCGTGGCATGGAAGCTACCAGCTTGTGGCACTGCTGAGGTGTTATGGAAGACCAGGATGCTTCAATAGTGGCCTTCAGCTCTTCTGCATTGTTTGGTCTCATGTCTCTCATCTTTCTCTTGGCAATGCCCCATAGATTCTCTTTGGGGTTCAGGTCAGGCAAGTTTGCTGGCCAATCAAGCACAGTAATCCCACGGTCATTGAATCAGGTTTTGGTGCTTTTGGCAGTGTGGGCAGGTGCCAAGTCCTGCTGGAAAATGAAGTCAGCATCCCCATAAAGCTCGTCTGCGGAAGGAAGCATGAAGTGCTCCAAAATCTCCTGGTAGATGGCTGCATTGACCCTGGACTTAATGAAGCACAGTGGACCAACACCAGCAGATGACATGGCTCCCCAAATCAACACAGAATGTGGAAACTTCACACTGGACTTCAAGCATCGTGCAGTGTGTGCCTCTCCATTCTTCCTCCAGACTCTGGGTCCTTGGTTTCCAAATGAGATGCAAAAGTTGCTCTCATCAGAAAAGAGGACTTTGGACCACTGAGCAACAGACCAGGTCTGTTTTTCTTTAGCCCAGGTAAGACGCTTCTGATGTTGTTTGCTGTTCAGGAGCGGCTTGACAAGAGGAATACGACATTTGAAGCCCATGTCCAGGATCCATCTATGTGTGGTGGCTCTTGATGCACTGACTCCAACCTCAGTCCACTCCTTGTGAAAGTCCCCAACACTTTTGAATGGCCTTTTCCTGACAATCCTCTCCAGGCTGCGGTCATCCCTGCTGCTTGTGAACCTTTTTCTTCCACACTTTTCCCTTCCACATAACTTTCTATTAATGTGCTTTGATACAGCACTTTGGGAACATCCAACTTCTTTTGCAATTACCTTTTGAGGCTTTCCCTCCTTATGGAGGGTGTCAATAATGGTTTTCTGCACAACTGTCAGGTCAGCAGTCTTCCCCATGATTGTGATTCCTACTGAACCAGACTGAGAGACCATTTAAAGGCTCAGGAACCCTTTGCAGGTGTTATGGCTTAATTAGCTGATTAGAGTGGGACACTTTGAGCCTAGAATATTGCACCTTTTCACAATATTCTAATTTTCTGAGATTGTGGATTTGGGGTTTTCATGAGCTGTATGCCATAATAATCACAATTATGACAAATCACGGCTTGAACTATCTTGCTTTGCATGTAATGAGTCTATCTCATATGTTAGTTTCCCCTTTTAAGTTGCATTATTGAATTAAATGAACTTTTGCACGATATTTTAATTTTTCGAGTTTCACCTATAAAAGTGATGATATCCCATCCTTCCCAGCAGCATGAATGCACAAATAAAACATAATTCTTATAATGGATTTATGGAGACAGCCGTGTTTTTTCCACACACAATATCTCTGGACGTACTCTCTGTGGGAGCTGCTTGTAGAATCAGTAGATTTAGCCTTGGCCTTTTCATGTATAGAATTTTAAATGGTAAATTTCATTTATTTAAAATATGTATAGCCTTCTCACTGCCCAGAGCATTTAAAATATTTATATCCTGCCCACTATCAGAGAATTTAAAATATTTATAGCCTACCCACCATGGAGACAATTGAAGGTCTTCAAACTGCAGGCAGACAATCACATTCTATAATGCTTACCTATACTAAGGACATTGTGCAAACAAAAGATTAGTACATAATGCAAAAGTCTGGGCTACAATCTTTTTCCCTTAACTTTTATTTTTATGTTTCTTGGAAAGTATTATTTTTTATGTGGGAAAACTGATTAAAAGTACTTTAATTGACATGCATGCAAGATCACATAAATTATTAGTACTGCTTTATAAAAACCCTAGTAAGACCACACCTGGAATACTGCAACCAATTTTGGTCACCACACTACAAAAAAGATGTTGAGAATTTGGAAAAAAATTCAGAGAAGAACAACTAATATGATTAAAGGCCTGGAGAGTAAAACGTATGAATAACGGCTGCTGGATTTGGGTTTGGCTAGCCTAAAGAAAAGAAGAAATAGGGGTCACATGATAGCGGTATTCCAGTATTTGAGGGGCTGCCACAAAGAAGAGGGGGACAAATTATTCTCCAAAGCACACTGGAGGGCAGGACAAGAAACAATGGTTGGAAACTGATCAAAGAGAAGCAACCTGGAATTAAGGAGAAACTTCCTAACAGTGAGAACAATTAATCAGTGGAACAGCTTCCCTTCAGAAATGGTGGGCATTCAATCACTGGAGATTTTTAAGAAGAGACTAGACAGTTACTTGTCTGAAATGGTATAGGTTCTCCTGCTTGAGCAGGCTTGACTAGAAGACCTCCAATGTCCCTTCTAGCTCTATCCTATCCTATCCTATCCTATCCTATCCTATCCTATCCTATCCTATCCTATCCTATCCTATCCTATCCTATCCTATCCTATCCACTAGTGGAAAGTGAATAATAATATTTTCCTTTGCAATTTATTAATTACAAATGTGCTAGAAATGGGATATTATTATGGTATGTCTCCAGAATAACTGCCATTCTTTCCTCTGAGTTTTTATAACTAAGTAACTCAGTCTTTGCTGATGGATGACAGACTCTAAATCTAAGTTCCCAACTTTTTTTTTAATTTAAGAATCATTTTCCTGGTTAATATGGAAGGTGACTTTTTTTGTTGGCCCTGTTGATTCCTTCCCCATGGCTATCTCTGCTCAGAGAGACTACTTTTTCTATAAACCTGGAAAGCACTTCAAAGCTGCATTGTGTAAACATAAATCCATCCCTTTTGTACTTTGGAAATAGGTAATGTAGAAGTTGAGAGGTGAAGGGTACTGAAGCTCTTGTTTATTTCACCAGGAGTCAAGAGATGGGAAACATCTGCCACTTACACGCTATGTAAGTCTTGAAAACAAAGAAGCCTCAACTGTAGTCCGGCTGAATCAGCACTGGCATAAAAGCTAACGACAGGCTGCTTATTTAAAAAGATCATTATACAGAACAGTCATGTAGGGAAGCCAAGAGGACCTGAAAAATGGGATAGAAGGGAGGAGGGAATAGAATCCTGGAGGACCCAGGATTGTTTTTCATGATTTCTTGCTAGGGGTCAAATCGGATCTCACTTAAGACATTTTTCATGTCATATTTCCCCAGGAGCCAGTATAGACACAACCCCTTTGCAGCTGCAACACCCATTTGATTCATCACAGTTTTTTATACTTAGCACTATGTTGATGTTCCGAAGGTTACTTTAAATTAATATTCATTTTCAGCTGAATATTTATGACTATGAATACATGCAAACATAAAATGGGGTAGCTGCATAGCCTTTAATTCGTAGGAAGATGTTAGTGTGAAAAATATCCAGCGTTATTATTTCCTTCATTACGAGGCCAGATTCAAAATGTGAAGTGAAATGAGGAAAAACTATGGTGTTTTTTAAAAATTTATTTATTATTTTACTTTACTCTGTGCCTCACTTTCTTAGTTTTGTGAAGTTTATTTCTGCTAAATGTGAAGCTCACAAGCTTCTTAGAAGAACTAACAATCAAAGGAAGAGATTATCAGTTCCTTTATTTTTCTGATAGGATCTAAATCAGCATTTCCCAACCTGGGCAATTTTAAGATGTGTGGACTTAATTATTGGGCATTATTAATAATTCCCAGCATGGAGTTAAAGTTTACACATCTTAAAGTTGCTGATCTAAGTAACACTGGCCTAAGTTATGGTCTGTATGGGTTTGTATATGTGAGAGAGAGATTGAGAGGCAGGGAGAAAGACAGAAATAGATAAGGCAACTGGCTGTTTGAAGGAACATAAATCTAATGCAGAATGCCATTTCTTTTAGGAAAGCTTTTAGTACGTACTTCTTCTTTGCAAACAGACAGATTTATAACAAAGACATTTCCAAAGGAAATAAACTTTTAAACTAAGGGTAAACTGGGAAACTAAACCTCATGGAGTTATAAATTGACTTCTTCTCATTTATGGAAATGATGAGCATCTGATAATATTCTTTTTTTTGTCCAGAAAAAAGACACTCGAGAACTTTATCTGGAAACATCCTCAAAGCTTCAACCATGATATGCTCGGATTTGAAGGAGCTAATCTTGCTGGTTTGCTCAATTGTCTGATACTCTAAACAATTATATATAGAATAGAGCTGGAAGGGACCTTGGAGGTCTTCTAGACCAGCTGCCCCGCTTGAGCAGGAGAACCTACACCAACCATCTCAGACTGGTGATTGTCTAGTCTTTTCTTAAAGATCTCCAGTGATGGGGCACCCACGATTTCTAGATGTAAGCTGTTCCACTGGTTGATTGTCCTCACTGTCAGGAAGTTTCTCCTATTTGGCCTTTAAACAAGAAATTAAGGACTGCTGCAAATGACCCTTTGGCTTATTCTATACTTTTTTAAAAAAAATCCCATTTATATCCCGCCCTTCTCCGAAGACTCAGGGCGGCTTACACTCTAAGCACAAATCAATGTGCTTAGCAATAGCCTTCATTCTATGTATATGCCTGCTTATTAGGGCTTTCGCCCCCCCCCCAAGTGGCATTATTACAAAGTCAGCTTATTGCCCCCAACAATCTGGGTCCTCATTTTACCTACCTCGGAAGGATGGAAGGCTGAGTCAACCTTGAGCCTGGTGGGATGCGAACCTGCACTAATTGCAGGCAGCTGGTGTTACTTAAGGAGGCATTAGCCCATATTATGATTTTAAATAAAATCATAATACCGGACATTTTCTCTATCTGACAGAGTGAGGATTGAGGATTATTGCAAACACAATGCACTACTATTGAAACATATCACTCATACAGACATTCCTTACTAATTCCTAAGAAATGAATTGATACAGGCTTAATTATGAAAGTTCTATAATGCAGACGATTATTCATCAGACTTGCATTTATCATGCCAGTTTTAAAATATGGCCTATGTGTCTGTCCCCATGTGTCATGTCCAAATAGTTCAGAGATCAATTTTATCTGATCTCAAGAATTGTTTAGAAAATTGAAAAAAGAGAACCTTGTAATCTTTAAAACTTAAAAAAAAACTATTAACAAATTATATTGTACTTTTTGATGCAAACAAAAGGGAAAATTGTTATAGACCAAATCATATAAAATAAAGTAAAATTGTATTGTAGACTTGCCTGCAATCCAGAGAGGGGTGGGTGGGAAATATTCTGTTCATGGATGTGAATTGATAGGTAGGAACAAAACAGTAATCTAGAAAAAAGAGACTGAACTGTTCAGAGATCCAAGAATAAATCAGAAGGATAACGGTTTGATGAATATATTCTTGGGAAAAAATCTGTGTTTTGAATATGTGCTTTAAGCACAAATCTATCTGTATATCCCCATGGCAATACAATAAATCTGAAAGTGCTGTTGCTTTGATTCCTTATGATGAAAGATTGAAAGACTTGATGAGGGTGATAAAAGGATGGATATTTTTTTTGGACAGTGTCAGAGTGGACTTTGGAGAACAAGCATGGAAGAAAAGGAAAGAATAAATGAAATGAAAATGATAATAGAAAAGAGATAATACGTGCTGTATAAAAAGTATTAAAAGAGTAATTAATTTCACTGGAGAATTGAACAGAATAAAAAGCATTGTTATCCAGATTGCCACAGAAGTATATGGAGTTACACTAATAAGAAAGAATAAACTATGGATGAGAAAAATGAACATAAAAATATGCTTGCTGTAAAGAAAAAGAGGATGAAAGATATTGCACAAAATGTACACAGAGAAGAAGGCAATTTAAAAAATGTACAGTACTTAAAAAGATGGAAAAAGATAGATAGATAGATAGATAGATAGATAGATAGATAGATAGATAGATAGATAGATAGATAACTATTGTCATTTTTTTCTGTGGGCACAATGGCACACATTAAAAATGAAGTTTAGTTGCTTGCTCTCGAAGTGTACACACACATAACACACATTTAAACATACTACAGTATATACAACATATGTATAGAGCTATACCCTTACATATAAGTAATACATAAATATTAATCATTGTCCATCTTGAATACATAATTTATAATAATAATTTATAATTTAATAACATTTATATACCGCCCTTCTCCCTGAGGACTCAGGGCGGTTCACAGGGCAGAATAAAATAGCAAATACAAACATTAAAAAAGATTAAACAATTGCCCTAGTTAAAAACAATATAAATACAACGCTAAAAACCCCCAGAAAAATTAAAAAACGAAAGATAAAACAACCCCAACACTCCCCCTCAGGCTAGGCCGGCTTGTACAAACAGAAATGTCTTGAGATCGCGGCGAAAGGAGCGAAGATCGGGCGCCGTCCGGAGCTCTACCGGTAGCTGATTCCACAGCTCCGGAGCGCCCACAGAGAAGGATCTCCCCCTGGGGGCCACCAATCGACATTCTCTGATCGGTGGCACCCTGAGGAGGCCCTCTCTGTGGGAACGCACAGGGCGCAGGGAGCTTGATGCCGGCAGCAGATGTTCCCTGAGGTACTCCGGCCCCATGCCATGGAGTGCTTTGAATACCGTTACCAGTACCTTGAATCTCACCCGGAAGACAACTGGCAACCAATGCAGCTCACGGAGCAGAGGCGTAACGTGGGAGTATCGGGAGACTCCCAACACCACTCTCGCGGCTGCATTCTGTACCAGTTGGAGCTTCCGAGTGGTCCTCAAGGGCAGCCCCATGTAGAGAGCGTTGCAGTAGTCCAGACGAGAGGACACGAGCGCATGAGTGACCGTGCACAGATCATCCCGGCTAAGATAGGGCCGCAACTGACGCACCAGGCGAACCTGTGCGAAGGCCCCCCTAGTCACGGCTCCTATATGATCTTCCAAGGTGAGCCGTGAATCTAGGAGGACCCCCAAGTTGCGAGCCCTATCTACGGGGGGTAATAATTCACCCCCCATAGCTAGAGGTGGAATGTCCGAATAAACCCGGGATGAAGGTATGCAAAGCCACTCAGTCTTGTCGGGGTTGAGCTGGAGTCTGTTCCTCCCCATCCAGACCCGAACCGCCTCCAGGCAACGGGACAACACGTCGAGGGCATCACTGGGGTGGTTTGGGGTCGAAAAGAAAAGTTGGGTATCATCAGCGTACTGATGATACCCAACTCCAAAGCCACGAATGATCTCACCCAGCGGCTTCATGTAGATGTTGAACAGGAGAGGCGAGAGGACCGACCCCTGAGGAACTCCACAAATGAGAGACCTTGCGGTCGACCTCTGCCCCCCTGCCAACACCGACTGCGAACGTCCCAAGAGATAGGAGGAGAACCACTGTAAAACTGTGCCTCCCACTCCCAATCCCCTGAGACGCCGCAGCAAGATACCATGGTCGATGGTATCGAAAGCCGCCGAGAGGTCTAATAGGACTAGGACAGAGGAATGCCCCCTGTCCCGAGCCCTCCAGAGATCATTCACCAGCGCGACCAATGCCGTCTCCGTGCTGTGCCCGGGCCTGAAACCCGATTGGTACGGGTCTAGATAATCCGCTTCATCCAGGACCAGAGGGAGCTGATGCGCCACCACACTCTCAACAACCTTCGCAAGAAAGCGAAGGTTGGAGACAGGACGAAAGTTGTTCAATACAGCCGGGTCCAGGGCAGGCTTCTTGAGGAGAGGCCTCACCACCGCCTCCTTCAAGACGGCGGGGAAGATACCCTCACTCAAAGAAGCCGATATAACTGCCTGGAACCAGCTGCGTGTCCTCTCCCGGGCTGCATAAACCAGCCAGGAAGGGCACGGGTCCAGTAAACATGTGGTGGTGCTCAGCCTCCCCATGATCCTGTCCACTTCCTCCGGAGTCACAGAATCAAACTCCTCCCAGATGATATCGACAAGACCACCCGTGTCCTGATCGTCAGACTCTGCCCAGTCAGAGTCCAAACCGGTCCGAATCCGAGCGATTTTGTCCGACAGATGTTGGTTAAACTCCTCGGCACGTCCCTGCAAGGGATCCTCCCTCACCTCCTGATTTAGGAGGGAGCGAGTCACCCTAAACAGGGCAGCCGGGCGATTATCTGCGGACGCAATAAGGGTGGCGAAGTGGTTGGACCTCGCCTCCCTAATTGCAGCGAGATAAGACCTAATATAGGCTCTTAGTCGCAATCGGTCGGGTTCGGATCGGCTGGACCTCCAACCGCTCTCTAGGCCCCGTCTCCGACGCTTCATCTCCCGGAGCTCCGCAGAAAACCATGGAGCCCGGCGGGATCTGCACCGGGTCAGGGGCCGCAAGGGTACAACTCGGTCAAGGGCCTCAGTGGCCGTCCTTTCCCAGGCTTCCACTAAGGCCTCGGCCGAGCTGTGAGCGAGGGAGGCAGGTGGGGACCCCAGCGCCGCCTGGAACCTCTGGGGATCCATTAAGCATCTGGGGCGGTACCATTTGAGTGGTTCCAAACACCCACGGCGGGGGGTGGCAAAACGGAAGACCAGCCGCAGGAGATGATGATCGGTCCATGACAGGGGCATAATAATTGGAGAGCCCCCACCAAGATCATCTAACCACCGTCCAGACAAGAAAACAAGGTCAAGGGTGTGGCCTCCTTCATGAGTCGGTCCCGTAATTACTTGCGTCAGGTCCATGGCCGTCATGGAAGCCATGAACTCCCGAGCCAACTCAGATGATCCTCCCAGCGATGGTAGGTTGAAGTCCCCCAAAACTATAAGTTTCGGGAACTCAACCACCAGCCCAGAGAGGACATCAAGCAGCTCAGGCAGGGCTGCTGCTGCGTGACTAGGCGAAAGGTACACCAGCAGCAAGCCCAACTGCGCACCAGGGCCGCATCTCAAAAAGAGAGACTCACAACCGACTGTCTGGGGAACGGTGGCCTCCCGCGGACACAAGGTCTCCCTCACAACAACAGCCACTCCCCCACCCCTACCCTGAGCCCGAGGCCGGTGCAGCACCCGGAAACCTGGTGGGCAAAGATCAACCAGAGGAACACCGCCCTCTGGGCCCAACCAGGTCTCCGTGATGCAAGCCAGGTCAGCCTGCTCACCCTCGACCAAGTCTCGAACGAGAGGAGCCTTATTAACGACCGACCTGGCATTCAAATACACCAGCCGGAGCTCAGGAGGCTGCACATCCTCACTCCCGGGACCTCGGGGCGGAACCAGAGGGTTGGAGTGCCTCACCGCTTGTAAGCAGCGGAGAGGCCTTCCCTGAGACCGATACGGCCCTCTGTTCCTACACCTGCTGCCATTCCCTATCGTCGTGGGAATGGACAATCCCACGACTGGCCCTGGAGCCCCAGAAGCAGCCGACCCCCGCTCCTCCCCTCCGCGATCAGCCTCAGCACTAGCCTGAACAAAGGTAGTTGGACTGCCCCCCTCGTCCAAACAACCAAAAAAAGAACCCTCCCTCCTCCCTAACCCCCAAAAAAATTTTGACAAAAAACAAATCAAGGACCTCCTGTTAGGTTTACGTCGGAGGCCCATAGCCGTGCCCGGCCATCTCTCAGGATCCCAATAGATGGGACCTTCCTCGAGATTATACTCGGCTGGAAAGGCGGGCCGCCTCCAGGAAGGGGGAGCACCCCTGAGGGCGAGCAAGTCCGTAGAGGAGTACCTAAAACAAGGCATAAAGCAGTCCAGATATAGGCAGTCCATAATCAGTTGATTTAAGGAGGAACCAAACAGAGAGCAAATAGATGTCCCGAGCCTCCACCCAGCCACTGCCACTCAGCTGGGTGTCACCCCAGGACAGGAAGGAGGAAGCTTTAGAGTTCACAAGGCTGATATTGTATGGAACAAAACTGTGACTGAATCGGGATGTTCTTCTTCGGATACCACAAATCCTCCTCCCGGAAGGTAACAAGGAAAACAGGTTTTGCGGAACTCTGCTCAAGCAATGCAGAACAAGCAATGCAGAATAATTGTAACAGAACGAAGCACTCATTTTGTAAAGGATTGCAGAGGTCTAAATAAAAAAAAAATCTCACAGAGTGAATGGAATTCAGAATAAAAGAGCAGAAGTGCTCCAAGATAAAAACTGAAATAAAATAATGTTGGAAGAAGTATTTTAGAGATTTTGATAATCAATATGAGAACGATAGTGCCTTGTCAAAGAGGGAAATTGAAATGACTACTATAAAAATTAGTACGCAAGGCGAAAATTATGAAAAATATCATAAAGGCTGTGAGAATTTTGAAAAACAAATTGAAGACTACAGGTGCAGAACGTATGAGAAATTAAAACATGGAAGTGTTTGTTTAGAGGTGCACACTCTGCTAAATGTATCAGTGCCTGATGATTGAAAAGAAGCTGTTCTATACAAATGATAGACAGGGAAAGTAAAAACAAAAAAAAAACCATGTTTGTTAAACATGCCTGGCAGAATTGCAATTTAAAAGGTTAAAGAAGTGACAGAGAGCATAATTTGTCACTTGCAATGCTGGTTTATGCCAGGCAGGGGGTGTGAGAACAGTTTTTTCCCCCCCTGAAAATGGCCTTCAAATATGAGAAAATTTATTGCACCTTTGTTAATTTTAGGAAAAAATAAATAAATAGTCCTGAACTATGGAATGTTTTGCATGTAGCATGCTGAATGCTTACTAACTAGTTGAACCTTCAGTAACTAGTAAGATAAGGATGTATGAAATCCCTGTGGTTGTTTGATGTATATAAAGGTATACAGAATTTGTCTGGCAAGATTAGAGGTGTGTTGGCTTGGTGTGTGGAAAAAAAACCTGTACTTTTGTACACTGATAATTTTGTGTCTTGGTTTAAGAACCAAAATGATATGTACCCAAAGTTAGATAATGTGATGCTAGAAGAAATATGGATCTGAAAATTAAGCATCAAAAAGCATAGCAGCTGCACTGAATAGATAAATGGAGTGGATAATTGTAAAATATACATCAATTGCAAAAAAAAATAATAGAACAATTACATGAATTTTTATATTTTAAGAATGTTTACTAAAACTTGAAGAATGATGGAGAAATGTTAAGAATACCAAATACTTGTATAAAAGTAGTAGGTAATATTGGGGAGTAATAAATAATAAATAATTGCCAAATCATTGAAAAATGGGTTGCTATATGTAAATGACATATGGGTAAGTTCCACAGTATGGAAATAAGTTACTTATGAAATGTTTGTGGTAAAAGGAGAAGGGATAGAGTTAAGAAAGAATGGCTACAGAGTGAATGTGAAATGAAAACAAACATGACTGACTACTTCAAAAGCAGTACATTATATGGCATCATATAGAAAGAATAAATGAGGATAAATTGCAACATGAATATATGAGGAGTAAGGTGAAGAGATGCAGGCAGATTGAAAAAAAATATGGTTGTGGCCCTACATGGCATGGGTCTGGAGTACCTCGGGGATCACCTGCTGCCGACGTCAACTTCCCTCCGCCCTGTGCGTTCCCACATAGAGGGCCTCCTCAGGGTGCCACCGGTCAGAGAATGTCAGCTGGTGGCCCCCAGTGGGAGGGCCTTCTCTGTGGGTGCCCCAGCTTTATGGAATCAGCTGCCGGTTGAACTCCGGATGGCACCTGACCTTCGCTCCTTCCGACGCGGCCTGAAGACCTACCTATTTGAGCAAGCCGGCCTGGCCTGATGGGGGATGTGCTGGGGTTTTTATTGGGGATTTTTATGACTCTACTGTTTTTAGCTCGGGCTCTTATTTAATTCTTTTTTAATTTTTGTATTCTGTATTTTTATGTGCCCTGTTCACCGCCCTGAGTCCTTCGGGAGAAGGGAGGTATACAAATATAATAAATGAAATGAAATTATTGATAGGGCCCTTGAAAAGAGGGAAAAGAGAAATTTAAATAACAAAAGGCAACACTGTATATAAAATGGTATTTTAAATAAACTATTAGAATTTTAAAACAGAATAAAAAGTAACAAAACCTAGTATTTAGGAGAAAGAGAAAGGAAGGAAGGAAGGAAGGAAGGAAGGAAGGAAGGAAGGAAGGAAGGAAGGAAGGGTGCAGAAATCACAGGAAACAAAAAAAAAGATTATGAAGTGAAATCCTACTTTCTTTTACAGCAGTTATAAGTATGAATATAAATTAATCAATGGTTTATTTTTTGCTATAATCTTTTTTTAATTATCAAAACCATCAATTGTATATGGATAGAGAATAATATTGCTGTTTATTATTTTTAATAGACTTTATTTTCTTTTTCTTAACTCAGGCTTTGGATTTCATTTCATTCAAGGGTATTTCTTACTCTTTTTACATCCTCTGGGTAACGTCGTTTAGGTGGAAAAGGAATAATTTCATATGTAATGATTTATGTATGCAGAGTATCCTTAGGATGTAGTAAAAAAAAAAGTCAAGATTGCAATGAGATCAAAGTTCACCTTTTTTTTCCTGTGCAACATATATATAAACCAGGCAAATTTTTGATTATGCTATTGTGGCCATTATTGGTGTACAAATTTAATGGTTAAATAAAAATAAAATCTTGACTTTTTAGAACATACCCTGTGGAAATGTCTACATGCATATTTGTATGTTATGGACTGAATCCTAGGTAAATAACTATCTTTATTGCATTTGGGCAAGTTAAAATGAAAAAGTTGGCAAATCCTTCCAGTATTCACTACGTAACAAAAGAGTAAAATGTAAAAGACTGGGGGATATTTATGCTAAGATCTGCAAAGCCTTATGTTTTATATTGCCAATATGAGCAGAGTCTTGAATGACGTAAAAAAGCAACCAATAAAATAAAACATAATCTCTCTAATAATACAGAATAAAATATTCCCCACCCATATATGTAAAACATATTAAAAAGGGAACAGCAACTGGGTCCCAGGGCTACTGAAAATTAAAAACTAGATTATTCATCCAGTTCCAGTGGGGAAGAAGGGAAATTAATGCAGGATTCTCACAAATGTTATCTCTATGGTGGTATTGTTCCTATTTCAAAGGAAATGTCCATTAGTTTATAGCCTGATTTTATATTCTGAGAATCAAATTTTATCTCAAGAAAGTTAGCTAAATTAATGAAGTTAACCTAAGCAAAAATGGTCCAATAAGAAAGGTGGACTGGATTTATTTTGGCCCAAATGCTTTGTTATGTTAAATCCAGCACACTATGTTTTTATGAGCTGGAAAAAAAATCTGCTCAAAATAAACCTTTCACTGTATCTAGAAGATGTATGTACTTTAAATGCAAGCTGCCACTTTGTTCGGAGCTGTAAAAGTAAATTGACATTGCATGTCAAACACGTACACATGTGGGTGCAAAAATCAACAGTGTTTTCAGCCCTGAACTATATATATGTATTTTCTCAAAATCAGTAAACTGTGTCCTTCACAATAAGCTGTTTCAGGAAAGAACATATCTGACACAATTCACATAGGTTATGATTTACAAGTGACACTGGAGGTTTAAGTCATTTTAATTCATGGTTTCAGAGATTTAGTGAGAGAATAAAAGTTGAGAGGACATTAATTTTATGCTGAACTTACCAATTACATCATACGTAGGGGTATGAATATACTTCCCCTGGATGTTGGCTATCCATTTAGGACGTATCTAGTACTCAAAATTAAATTTATGAAACAAGAATGGCAATTTAGAAAAGATTTTTAAAGGACATAAGTATTTTGAGATAATATTTTGAGGTAACTATGATTTATGATCTATGACCTGTCCCTTTGTTGTTGTATGTGTGTATACTGAATGCTTATGCACTGGAGACAAATTCCTTATATGTCCAATCATACTTGGCCAGTAAAGAAAGCTCTATTCTATTCTATTCTATTCTATTCTATTCTATTCTATTCTATTCTATTCTATTCTATTCTATTCTATTCTATTCTATTCTATTCTATTCTTCTATGACATCATTATAAATAGCTCTGAAATAGTTGAAAGTATCCTCTAGTTGTATGAAATTGAAATGCCTTATTAAACCTGGCCTTCTCACATCTTGGCCTTTCGCCTAATAACAAAGGTAGTGTATTAAATTTGTATTGCATAACTATATTTTTGTGTGGATAGGTTCAAGGTGGCATTATCAACCATGATGACTTTTGCTCCATCCTGTGCGTCAGTCGCAGATACTGGTTGACCCGTTTCTTCCTTTTGCTGGAGAGACAAATGGTGAGAACACATCAGATGTGTTATCTCCTGTGAATATTCTTAGCAGAAAAGAATAGCAAATCTTGAACTGGAAATGAACTATGATTTCTTCTTAGGTGTCACAACCCTTTCCTTGAAAACTCCCTTTCAAAGGAAAAATAAATAACTTGTTTTCAAGATATTTGGGAGTAGGTTATTAAACACAATAAATCATTCCAGTCTATTTTGTATGATTAAAAAAAAGAATTATATAACCATTATAATTAATTTAACTTAGAACTAATCTAAGATAAATTAATTATGGCTAATACAAGAAGCATGGATTTCAGTTGTTTAAAATATTTGACCAAGGCTCTATTCACTCATAAGGTTTAATTAAGTGAATTTTTTTTTGTCTTGTACTGAAATGGTAGAAAAGGAAGAAAAAGGCAAGAACGTTTGCTGTGCTTTCATAAAGAGCTATGTATTTGAACCTATCACAGCTCCACTAAAGGCCTTAATTTGGTTCAAATTATCATTGGTCCAACAGTTTTGAAACCCAAGCATAATTTAAGCTGATGATAAAATCTTCAAGAATGTTAAAGTAACAGGCTACCATTCTTTGTGGGTGCAAAGGACCAATTAACTAATAGCTGTCAAAGCCAGCTGAAACTAATCATTTTGCATTATTAATATGGATGGTATTACTCAAGTTGAACAATATAATCTACTCAGTGATAATTCCTGTTTTTGTTTCAGGGCAAACATAACACAGCCCATTTTGCAGAACTGTCAATAGGCTATAATCATTTAAGGCAGCTATTTCAATTCAGGACTAGAGGGCTTTATCATGTCTTGAGGTTTGCTGCCCTAAATAGTTATTGTAATATGAAAATGTATATATAATTGATGACAGAAGATAATAGGACAGCAGGTTTGGGGAGGTAATCATTTCCCATGACCCCACCCCAGTGATGAGATTCAAATATGTGAACAACCGGTTCTCTGTGTGGATGCTGCTTCCTGAAGTCCATTTTGGGCCTGGGCAACAAAAAATTAGCTACTGGTTCTGCCGAACTGGTGTGAACTGGCTGAATCCCACTACTGCCCCACTCTGCTGTACTCCACTGCCAAGCCTACCTAATCTGATGTACCTATCCACATGCTGGAAGAACCAACAAAGAAATAAAAAAATCCTTATTTGCTATTTGTGCTGCCATTGAACAAGAAAAAGTATCATTTGCTGGGGTTAGGACAGATTAATAAAGAGAGCTTCTGGGCACTGGTGTAGGGACAGATTTTTCTCCCCCAAATCCAATTATTTCTAATGAGAATATTCCACACAATTCAGTTTCTGTTAATACTTAAAAATAATTAGAAAATTGGATATTGTTGCATTTTAAAAATCACTGGCTAGCCAGATTTAGAATTAATATACTTGCCATTATAATAATTATATAATTTATATAAAGGCAGAATCCAAAAACATTCATGGAGTGCTCAGTCATCAGTTTCACTGAATTCTGAATGAGACATACTGACGTAACACATTATTACAATTCCTGTTAGTGTAATAACTGGGCAGACACAAGGTAAATAATTCTGAACTATTCTAGGCTCCCATGCTCAGAAGCAGAATCTATCATTTTTAAACAGTTACAACAAAAAATTAGTCATAACATTTTATTTATTTTATTTATTTTTGGATTTATATACCGCCCCTCTCCCGAAGGACTCGGGATGCTTCTCAAGATGATCAGGTGCATTATACGTTCTGGGTATATTATACTATTAAAATTTAATATATAAGTGCTCTTCCAATACAAACATACCTGTTGTGCAGTGTACTAAGTAAGAGATGGTTGATGTAATAATATGAACTTCCTCCTTCACCCAAGTCACACAATTTCATTTTGTCTTAAAAGCAAAAGGCTTACAAAGAAGCAATATGATTATGCAGGCTGAAAGGCAGACACACTGCACAAAAGTATTAGCTGAAAATGTATTTGATTGCATACGTAACAAAATGCGTATATATTTTATTAAATGACAAATGCCACTACTATTTCTTTTTTTGACTAGGCAGGCATCGGTTTGGCTTGTAAATTGAATTCTATTGCTTACAACAAATTGTGAAATGTACTAGCTGTAACTAAAATCTATTTAGTTTATGAAGTGTGAAAATTAAAGAAATAAACAAATGTCTCAAACTTCTCCCTCCCTGCTTTTAATCCCCTTGAAAAACAAGCTTTTTCAGTTCCAAAAAGAAATTCATAGATGGATGAGGCAAGTTGTTTAGAAATATTTTCATGCAATCATAGCTTAACTTTATGATGGGCAGATAAAATTCAGCACAAGTTGTTTCCTCATCGATTACACATTAAAAATTTCTGGGAATTATAGGAGTTGTAATCCAATGCATATGAAAAGCTTATTTATTTATTTATGTGGCATCCTCCTGCAATCCCAAACAATTCTCATTGCTTGATTAAATATTTAAAAGTTCATATCACACTTCTGCACTGTGGATGATGTACACTAACAATGAGCTCTGCTAAGCTTACATTACTGGAATATTTAATACAGTCATCAAGAGAATTTTAAACCAAACTTTGCCTTTGGCTTAAACTTCAGTATGAAAATTGAGTAGCTTTTGCCTGTACACAAAAAGATGAAACTAAAGAGAATGAATGGCTTTCATTTAGATGAATCAAACTACAAAAGTCAACCATGATATTTAAAGAAATCAGACATATTGATTCATAATTAAACACACCATGATTTATTTATTCAATCATATTGAAATAGAATGTGTAATATTCAGAATATTTTAACTCATATGAAGCCATGAGTATCTTAATTTTCATTATACTAGAGGTTAAGTATATGTTCAAATAATGAAAATCCATGGCAGTTCATCTAATCCAGACAGAATACTTGAGATGTTTTATCATTATGAAATTGTGTTGAAGAAATAACAAACACTTTACAATTAAAAGTGTCTTTGCTCAGCCAGCTTATAAATATTTTGCAGACAGCCATTTCATGCTATTATGCAAACCTAGAGATTGTACTTTATTGCTATGAGTTGCCCCAAGTTGTTTTAAGATCAGCCCTATACATTATTTTGAATTAATTAATTAAAAATTTACATCTAAAATAGCCTCTCAATGACCATTGATGCAAATTTTCAATATTCTTATGTTCTATCTACTTCTCTAACCAGGGAACATTGGGATATTTGCGAATTATATTAATCAACAAATGCTGTTTTGTAGCCAACTACTGTAGCCCAGTAAAAAAAATTGTTTTAATTTGACCGCAAAGTTTTATCCTATTGGATAAATAGTGTGGACGTCCAAAAATAGTTTGAAGATTTTGCTCTTGTCTTCTGATCACCAACTCATGCTCATAGATCCTGGTTTTGAGCCTCTTAGTTGTTTCCCCAATGTAATTGCATTAGCAATTCTTGCATTGAATTCTGTATATTATTGAAGATCTTTCTTCATTGGGGACCGGCTCATTGGGATGCATTACCATGGCATGGAGGGTTTGGTCTGGTCTATGGGCAACATTGATGTTGAAGGGGGCCAACAACTGTGCAGTTGCCTTGGACACCCCATTAATATATGGGAGTGTCGTTTGTGTGGTCAGCATTTCAAGTGTCATTGCAGAGGTGGTCCTCCAGCAATTAGAGACTGCAGTTATGACCAAGTACTGCCCCAAGTTCTGGGCTAGATACATGGACAACACATTTGTAGTCATTAAGAAACATTATAGTGCCAGTTTCATGGACGAGCTGAACTCAGTTTATCCTGACATCCGTTTCACTGCTGAAGAAGAGGCCAAAGGCTTTCTTGCCTTTTTGGATGTACTAGTCAGCCATCAACCTAATGGCAACCTTCATACGACTGTCTACTGCAAGCCAACCCACATGGATAGAACCTTGCATTACAGGAGCAACCATCCCGTGGCACACAAGATCAGTTGCATTCGGACATTGTTTAAATGGGTCAGCTCGCACTGCAATACAGTTAGGGCCAAAGTCGAGGAGAAGAAATGTCTATACCACATTTGCAGGCATAATGGCTACCTTGTTGAATTTGTTAGGAGACACAGCAGGCCACACAAATCCCGTGGTAGCCTACATGATAGTGCACCAAGAATGCTGACCACATGAACGACACTCCCATATATTAACGGGGTGTCCAAGGCAACTGCATAGTTGACCCCGTTCAACGTCAATGTCACCCATAGACCAGACCAAACCCTCTGTGCCATGGTAATGCATCCCAAAGAGCTGGTCCCCAATGGAGAAAGATCTTCAATAATATACAGAATTCAATGCAAGAATTGCCAGTGCAATTACATTGGGGAAACAACTAAGAGGCTCAAAACCAGGATCCATGAGCACAAGTTGGCGATCAGAAGACAAGAGCAATGCTCACAGGTGTGGGCTGTTCTTTCTGCCACGATCAGCCTCCCATCATCTCACGTGCCTCCATTCTAGATGTTTTAGAGGTTCCCCCCCTCCTTTTCACCTATCACAATGCACTGGCACTCTGAGGTCAAGAGGTCCTTGAAGGCACCCTCCATAAGTGCTTGCGTTGCTCGCGCTGTTCTTCCCAACTCCTGAGTGCTTGATAGGCAGGGAGCAGATCTATATGGCGGTTAATTGAAAACTCATCCAAGAACCAAGGTTCTTTGAGCAGTTGGCCACCCTTGGTGCTGTCCTGGTCAATGGCCTCAGCCCCCACCAAGTCAAAAGTATGGTTATGACTGGCCATGTGCGCCCACACCTGTGAGTGTTGTTCTTGCTGTCTGATGGCAAGCTCATGTTCATGCATCTTGGTTCTCAGTTATTTTGCTGTCTCCCCAATGTAGCTACAACAACAATCCTCACATCTCACCCTGTATATCACTGAGGACCTTTCCTCATTGGGGAGCAGGTCCTTTGGATGCATTACGCTAGCGTGCAGGGTTTGGTTAGGTTTATTGGCAATACTGATGTTATAGGGAGGTCAATATCCGTGCCGTGGCTTCAGATACACCATTGATATAAGGCAGCATTATCCATGCCATCGGTGTGCCCTCCTGTTGGTCCTTAAGGGGCTCATGTGGCCTGCTGTACCGTCTGATAAAATGCAACGGATACCCGTTACTCCTGCAGATGTGGTAGAGGTGGCATCTCTCCTCCTCCTATGGCCTATCCATACTGTGGTGTGTATCCACTCGCTTGAACAGCGTCCTGATACAGCTGACCTTATGGGATATAGGGTGGTTGCTTCTATAATGAAGAATTCTATCAGTATGCATGGGTTTGCAGTAGACCGATGTGCAGAGAGAACCATCCAATTGGCAGCTGACCAACACATCCAGGAAGGCCAAGGTTCCATTGGGCTCCTCCTCCACTGTAAAGCGGATATCTGGATAAACGGAGTTCAGCTCACTCATGAACCTGGTTTTGTCCTACCTCTTGATGACCACGAACATATCATCCATGTACCTAGCCCAAAACTTGGGACAATACATGGATATCACCTGGGCCTCCAGTTGTTGTAGGACTACCTCTGCAATGACCCCCTAGATCGGGGACCCCATCGGCATACCCTTTTTCTGCTCATAGATGACACCTTGGAATGTGAAATACATTCTGAAGCATAGGGTTATAGGTTGTATGAGGTTCTCAGTGCCAAATGAGTCCTGGTGTCGCCCTGCCCCATGTTGCAGGTGATCCCTTATCATTGCAATCGTTAAATCCTGCAGGATTGACGTAAAGAGCGAGTTGACATCATAAGATATGACCTCATCCTCCTCTATACTCAAAGGTCTTATTTTATCCAGGAACTCACCCAACAAGCCTACTGTGGTGTCACTATCTGCCACCAGATGCCCTATCCTACCACTCAACCATTTAGCCAGCCCTGAGGTCGGGGTTCCCCTGAATGACATGATAGGTTGCAGAGGAGCCCCTTCCTATGGATTTTTGGGAGTCCGTAAAACCTGGCCATGGGCACATCCTTAGGACGCATGGCTCTCAGCACGTCCTCATCGATTTTCTCCTGCCGTTTAAATCTGTGCCATCAATGCAGGACAAGGACTTCTTGACCACATGGCGCCAGCACATTGCGATGGGTGAAAAGGAGGGGGGAAATCCCTAAAACATCTAGCATGGAGGCACATGAGATGACGGGAGGGCCGGTCATGGCAGAAAGAACAGCTCACAATCTGCCCCTGACAACAGGCATCTGGACACATTCACACTTTACAAGGAGGGCACAGTGCCCTCAACCTGAGAACATAAGGGTGAGAGTGAGTGCAAGGCAGCACAGGACAATACAGCTGGCAGAGGTGAATAGAGCCGTGATGTGCTCTATGAGCAGAGTGCAGAAAATGTCGGCAATATAAATGTGTTCCCTCATCTCTGGCAATTTTACTCTGACATTGGCAGTTGGTCAACGAAAGCTAAGTGCATTAAAACTGTTTTAGTTTTGACTCTATCCCGGTGTTCAAGTATTCTTTTCTAGCATTAACATATATATATGTTATATATATATATATATATATATATATATATATATATATATATATATATATATATATATATATATATATATATATATATATATATAACACATACATACATACATTATATATATAATATATATTAAAAAGTCCTTCAGTTCTGTTGTGCTTTTCCCCCCACCATACCAGGTTATTGTAACCTGATGAAATGTGATAAAACATCAAAGTTAATGATGGAAGTGCAAAAATGATAAGCCAGTCTTCCAGTCAGCTGCCCTTAAATCAATAAGGTGGACAGGGAAATAGGAATGAATGAGTTCACTGTTGTCACACAGAAGTGCTTTCAAAAGGAACTTTCATAGCTAATCTTTGAATGGGCTGGAATGCTGGAGAGAACTAAGATCAACTGAGGGATTTAACTCTGTGGCGGATAGAAATGAATTGGCAAGGATTTAGAGAGCCATGAAGAATGGAAAGGGGAAAATATGGGGAGATTTTAATTCACCCAGTGCCCTTGGGGAAAGGAATGCATTTTAGAATATTTGGATATTTTTACTAAAGGAAACACATGCAACAGAGAAGCTTTAATCATGAGTTGGCATCATTTAGGGTGCTGTGCTATGTGAATGGCATGCAAAGCTAGGGTTAAATAAGCACTCAATTTATTTATATATTTATTGCTGTAACCTATTTTTTGAGGAAGGAATCTGTCAGAGTTCACACAGGGCTACTTTGCTGCTCCAAGGTGTAATAGCAAGTTTATCACATTTGAAAAATTATTTCATGAATCAGGCCTGAGCTGAAGAATGAAATATTGTATTGAAGTATAATCAATATGAGGTTATGGAAGTACAGAGAGAGAATGAGCCAACATAGCAATAGCATTGATAACTTAGACTTATATACTACTTTAAGTGCTCTACAGCCCTCTCTAAGTAGTTTACAAAGTCAGCACATTGCCCCCCAACAATCTAGGTCCTCATTTTACCAACCTTGGAAGGATGGAAGGCTGAGTCAACCTTGAGCAGGTGAGAATTGAACTGCTGGCAGTCAGCAGAATTAGCCTGCAATACTGCATTCTAACCACTATGCTACCACAGATCCAACCACCATGTAGAACAGGGGTCTTCAAACTTGGCCCTTTTATGACTTGTGGACTTCAACTCCCAGAATTCCTCAGCCAGCATGCCTGGCTGAGCAATTCTGGGAGTTGAAGTCCACAAGTCATAAAAGGGCCAAGTTTGAAGACCTCTGATGTAGAGGAACTATTTGTCAACTCCAAAGCCTCAGGACTATAGCAATAAAGTCCTAACACGTTTTCTGACATGTGACACAATCCTAAGCAGTCTGGCTAAGGAATAAACTGTTGAATTCAGGTGGTTTTTTCCTGTTATAAGAGCATAAAATGGAAGTCTTAAGTGTAAAATGTATCCTTCCTCTATGTTAGCTGGACTTTCCCTAAGTGAATATAGGTGGTCCTCAACTTACAGCAGTTCATTAGTGACCATCAAAGTTACAGCGGCACTGAAAAAAGTAACTATGACCATTTTTCACACTTACAACTTTTGTAGCAGCACCATGATCATGTGATCAAAATTCAGATGCTTGGCAACAGGTTCATACCTATGACTGTTGCTGTGTCCCAAGATAATGTGATCACCTTTGACACAACTGACTTATCAATTGCAGTGATTCACTTAACAAGTGTGGCAAGAAACCTTGTAAAATGGGGCAAAACTCACTTTACAAATGTCTCACTTAACAAAAGAAATTCAGGTTCATTTGTGGTTGTAAGTCAAGGACTACCTGTAGTTGTCAGCCCTGCAAGGTAGACCAGATCTGAAAAGCCGAGTTGTGATAACTAAGCATATGTTTATTACAGAGTTAGAATAGCAGACCATGCAGCTCTGAATATGCCTCTTCCCTTCCCTGTGTTTATCCTAAAGAAGACTTCATTAGAGAGTCAAGTCTTCTCAGAGAGAAGTTGCTAGAAAAGGCCTCTGTGGGAAGGGACTTTTGTAAGTGTCTGTGTGTTCACACATGCATTTGGATACCCAGGGAAGAAGCTGCTTGCAAAGATCTTCAGCACAATCCCCTTACGCTAAGCAGCAAGAGAACTGCACCACACTGTTTTTTAAAATACAATTTAAAGTTATTTTTAGTCCAGAGTAAAATCACTATACCCGAAGGAACTATACCAGAGAATTGTATTTCAGTGTTTGATTTGTGTAAAGCAGTTTGGATATTAATTGCATAATAAATTCGTTTCCTGTTCACAGCCAAAGGTGGCTTACCTTATTTATTTTGCACTTTCTAGCTTCTTTCTAAGATAGAACAGTTGTGCAACATGAATTTATTCACACTTTTAATATCTTCTGAGATGATTAATTTAATGCTATCTATAGAATGGTTAAGACATGTAGCCATTTATATCATATGTATGATAATTGATGTTCCTATAAAGAAAAAAACCTAGTTGTAGAAGTAGCCTCTCTATCATACTTAGGGCCTCCATGTTTGAAACCTAGACTGTCAATTTCATATACAAGGTGGGGGTTTTCTCAAAGTTTAACAAACTTGGTCTCAAAACAATGCCTCCATCCTGATTGGGGTTGTACTTTCTAAAGTACAAAATAAATTTAAAAAAATATTGGAAAAGAATTTATTTTCAACCCCAATCAGGATGGAGTTGAAGTCCACAAGTCATCAATTATCATACATACTGTATGATGTAAATGGCTACATGTCTTAATCATTCTATAGATAGCATTAAATTAATCATCTCAGAAGATATTAAAAGTGTGAATAAATTCATGTTGCACAACTATCCTATCTTAGAAAGAAGCTTGTTTTACCTGTGCAATAAAATATTGCTGCCCAGAATTACTTATTTTTTATATATACTATTTTATATTAATTGACAGTGCTTATTAGTTGGGAATTGGAATATCATATGCATTTAATTTCTTTCAATATGAAATGGGAGACAAGGAAAATAAAATCTGGTTCATGATTCTTTCAAAATAATACCATCAGTTTTTTTAAAAAAATCAGATAGTCCAGTGGCTGATCTTATCAACACTGCCCACTGGATTCAAAAACCTCCAAAGAAACTTAAGGGAATATAAACAATCAAGGAAAAAATTCCTATAAATCTTTTTTCCATCCTTAACCCTTAATTTCTCAACAAAGTTAATTAAACAGTTGTGTTTCAAAGCTGTATATTTTCAGGTGAGATTCCTATGTTCTTTCAACAGTAATCTCCTTAAAATGACGAGAATGTTCAAAGATTCCAGGCTCAAAATGATCAGGTTTTCAGAAAGCAATTTTTTTGGAAAAATGGACCACAACCTTACTTAAATATGATATGGGAGTAAGATATTCATTTTCACTGAATATCTTACCGAAAATACTCTTTTTATTCCAAACAATACCTGTAAGACTGGGAAAAGCCTTTTTTGATGAATTAAATACAACAATACTGAAATTTATCAGGCAAGGAAAAAAAGCTAGAATCAGACTGAAAATGCTACAAGAAGCGAAAGAAAATGGAGGATTTGGACTGCCGGACTGGACGTTATACTACAAAGCAACTATATTAACATGGCTTAAAGAGTGGATAATGCTCAGAGGTAAAAGACTATTATACGTAGAGGGGCATGACCTACAACTTGGTTGGCATGCCTTTCTGTGGTATGGGAAGAATAAAATTCATGGATACTTTCAAACCACTTTATAAGAAATACACTTCTTTTAGAATGGGAAAAAAAGCAAAAATTTATATCAAGAATATGACATGGGAGTAAACTAAAATTTAGCCTAAAGAATGCACCTCTCATTTCTTATTTGATGCATAGAATTTATAGGAAACTGTCACAGGGGTGAATAAGAAACAATATTTTTACTACTCCATTTAAAATAAGGCACACGAGTAGTAATGCAGGGTAATCGTGATGGATATATAAAACAAACTCTTGATAAACTTGGCTTTAGTAGTTAATTTTCTCCACTTCTCAATTTAACATTATAGATACAAACTGACAACTACAGATATAACTAAAGTCTTTTTTCTCAAAGAGATCTATTTCTTGTCAGTGCAATAGGAAGTATTGGATATTATTATAAGCTTAATCATATTTATCTTCATAAGTTACACTAATTGGATTATATATAATTGGAGGGATGATTTGTACACAGTATGTTTTATTATAGCTGTTTTGTTAGCCATCAAGACTCTATTTGTTTTTGCAGCCGGATATAAATTTACTTAATAAATAAATAATGTCTCAACACAGCAAAGATATAATAAGTCCATGTGCAAAGAAGCAAATGGCAGGCTTCATCATTAATGTGACTTGATTTTAATTAAGCTAAGTTAGCGAAAATATATAAAGCATGACTTCTAGAATTCTTTCCTATCTCTTAATAGCAGCTTCTTTCTGGGACAGATGGCCAAGAAGAGGGAAGAGGGGAGGGAGTAATATTTATAAAAACAACAATTTAATAGTTAGAAGATCCTAGTAAATTTGGCCAGTGAGAATAGGTAGAACAATCAGGAACAAACTATTCCAGAGGCAATGGGATATCTCTCAGAAGGCTTGAGCATTGAGTCTCTGTAGTTGACCTTCCCTTGCATTTGAGATGGCTTCTTTAGTTAGACCACATTAGAAAGGCAGATTCAACTCAGAGAAGAAGTCTTGGAGATATCTGGATCCCAAAATGTACAAGGTTTTAAAATTGATAATAGCACTTTAAATTGCACTCCAAAGCTGACTGGCACATCTGTCTCAAATTTGACATCAGTGATTCCCAGAAAATGGATTACGTTTATTCAAAATTTTATCAACATCTTGAAATTTGAAAGGTTTAAATTTTTGCTTGAATAGGTTACTGGAGTTGATTGAAAAATAGATTGCTGCAGACATTTGGACGGTTGTACTAGAAACAGAGAATGCATTTTCTTTGGATCTGAGAACAAAGCATCCGCATTACCAAACTAACTTCTTCCAATGGAATGAAATTTAAAACAACATACTTTGTTTTCCGGAAGAACAAAAAATAGAGATGTTGAGAACAAGCAAGGTAGTGCTAACTATTATCCGGCACCCAGCTTGCATAATAAATTGTCAATGGGTTGATTTTGAAATTATTATCCTTAAGATAAAACTAAACCAATAATTGATTGACAGGATTCTCACTCTTTCAGTTTTTAAATATGTTCAAGAAATCTCCTGAAGCACTTAGCCAATTACAGAGAACAAATAGCTAATCTTTTATTGACATTTTTTCCCTCTAAGTCCCAAATATAGTAATAATACCAGCCCAGGCCTATCACACCTTGTCAGCCTTTCTTGGAAAGAAGAAAACACCAGCTTGGGAAATTATACTTTTGCTGGTATGTTTTTTTTAACTGCTTCCAAACACTGTTAAAATTACCACATTGTAGCCATAGCCAAATGTTGTACTATCTAGCTATAACTTTTGCATTACTGGCAAAAGGATTAACAATTTTTAAAATTTCCCAGGGTCAACTGGCAAGCAAAATGCATTCTGAAAAAAATCATACATCACCAAGAACAAAGAAGAAACACATTTGCATACCCAAAGTCAACCAGAGCTCAAGCCATTATTAAGTTAAACAAACAAATAGAAGCTTATCAGCATAAGATAGTCCCAAAGCATCATTGAGTCCTCAGCGTAACACGTCGTAGATGCATTCTAGAAACTCTACACGATGGATAAATGTGCATAAGAGTCCATCCCAACACAGAACCCTTTGAACTTTAAAATACACTAAGGTAACAATGTTGCACTAGTAGTCTTGCTGTTTGCAATCTCAACAAAGCATTAGAAACACTGGATGAAGCATAGCAGTAAATATATACTTCTGACAAACTTCCATTATGTGAATCCTGCTGTCTTGTACAAATGAAGCAAATCACATAGCACAGCTAGGCAACTATAGTTCCTTTACAACAGGGGTCTTCAAACTTGGCCCTTTTATGACTTGTGGACTTCAACTCGTTGATTTCCACAAGTCATAAAAGGGCCAAGTTTGAAGACTCCTGCTTTACAACCTGTGAAACTTCAACTCCCAGAATTCCAGAGCCTGCTATATAAGTTGTAAAGGAGCCATAGTTGTGACCCCTGTCACATAATCCATTGCATCATGACCCATGGACACAAATTACATAACTCTGGCATCTGTATGATGATGTCATGATGTGCGTGATGATGATATGGCTTCTACTGGACTACACTAATAACTTATTTATTTATTTTATTTCATTAGTTTTCTATACCACCCTATTCCCGAAGGACTCAGGGCGGTTTACAGGGCAATATTTAAAAGACAATATAAAATTAAGATAAAAAATAGAATTAAAAAGAATTAAATTAATTAATAGCCCAACAGTAAAACAATGTTAAAAACATGAAACTAAAAACCCCCTCAGTCCAGTCCAATAATGGGGATGAATAAACACAAATGCTTTAAATAAAATTGTATTTTATTTTAAGGTTCAGCAGTATCTTATTAAGCAGATAATGGCATGAAACTGCAAGGGTGCTTCTCCTGTCTGAGTTGGGACAGGGGTTGGGCTGTGGTCCATTACCCCATTCCCCAAGCAGTCAGAGCAAAGAGGGGATGGGAGGACAGACAGATGCACACTTTAGACCTCAAATCAAAACTTAAAAGGGCCAATTGTCTTTTATTTTTTTTAAAAAAAATCTCATTCTTTTCTTTTCATATGTTGACATGGTTACATTTTATTAAAGCCAGAAGCTTCCAAGATTGGAAATGTCCCATGCTTTTCTACCACTTTTCTACCACTCTGAGAGGGCCTGGGCACCTGATATATGAAAATAAATTATATTCAGTGGGTGCAGCTGAAAGGTAAACTATCCTTGATCACAGAACAGATGTTCCTAAAGAAGAAAAATGCATGTATATCCTGTTGTTTTGCTCCCTGGCAGTAGATTCCACCCCAGACCAAACCTGAAATTGAGATGGAACTTTCCTTGACTTTAGACAAATTCTGCCTGTTTTGTTTCTTTAAAAAAAAAGACAGGCTTACATAAAAGAATTTCTAAAACCCCCTCACAAGATACTCTGAATGAGGCTGTCATCCCAAAGAGGTTTGTTTATTGACATGAATTGACACCCCACCCCTCCTCCAGGCAGCTGCTTAAATTAAACTGTCCAGGCCTTGAGAAGTGGCATGAAACACCAGGAACACGTGTGAGGCCTAATGCGATACTTAGAAATTCGACTTTCCCCAATGATAGATGGCTGAAATGAAGAATGGGAAGTTTGTCCTTTGAAGAATTCATTTATCTTGGTACTTGAGAATAAAATCCCAATGGCAGCCCTGGAAGATAGACAAAGAACATTCTTTCTGGAGTTTTAAAGCAACAATGGCATTGTCAGCAAAGCATTCCTGCATGTTAGAAACACTCTTTATAGCGCATTCTATTTTTGTGGAAATATTTAAACTTTTCTTCATGAAAACATTATTATTATTGCAAGTTAAATCAAACTCAAAACCGAATTTCCCAGAGATCCTCAACCACAGGCAGATTGCCATCCAATAGTTTTACTTTTCCTTATTAGATTCTTGAATATTTGGCTTATTCCGCTTTTAAGAAAAAAAAATGAGAAAGATATGGACAAACATGCACAAATACACATTTTCAGATACACATAGATTTATTAATTTCATTTGTAAACATTGTGTGTCTTATCCTACTTGTATATAGGCATATGCTAACTTCGCTGTTTAGCTCTTCCGTACTATGACGTGATCTATAATACAAATATATGTATGTTGTGATTTTTTTTTAGTCTTTAAGGCACTACAGGATTTAGATGTTGCAATAGCTATTGCTTCTAGTATTATTCAGTGTCACAACTGTGCCGAGCATTAAAATCCAAAACAATGTGTTTAGTAAAATATTCAGACAGGTTTTAGGCCCAGCCAGAATATAACAATCATCTTTATTGTTGATCAAGATTAAACTAACCCAGGTAAACTGTCAAATTGGCTTCCTTCTTTCCTAGATCTGTCCACTCAAAATGATTAATATGAAAACCAACATACAGTTTTAAAAATTGGGTGCCTTATGTTTGGCGGGTCGAATCCCGAGTGCCGTGTAACAGAGTGAGTGCCTGTTACTCGTCCCAGCTTCTGCCAACCTAGCAGTTCGAAAGCACATAAAAATGCAAGTAGAAAAATAGGGACCACTACGGTGGGAAGGTAACAGCGTTCCGTGCGCCTTTGGCATCTAGTCATGCCGGCCACATGACCACGGAGACATCCTCGGACAAGTGCTGGCTCTTCGGCTTTGAAACAGAGATGAGCACCGGCCCCTAGAGTCAGAAACGACTAGCACGCATGTGCGGGGGAAACTTTCCCTTTCCCTTTATGTTTATTGCTTGCTTGCTTGCTTGTTTTTCCCTTCTTTCTTTAGTGCTTTTTCTCTTCTCCCTATAATCTTGTTGGAGTTATTTTTATTATATCTTGTCAATCCTAAACTTCGGGGATAATAAATGCTCTAATCCCAGGGTCCTCAACCTTGGTAACTTTAAGACTTGTGGACTTCCACGAGTCTTAAAGTTGCCAAGTTTGGAGACCCCTGCTCTAATCAAGCTGGTTATCTTTTGGATGATAATTCAGAGATTCCTCAGTAGGAATAAGTATCCAATTGTGAAACATTATTTTAATGTAAACAATGCCATTCAATTTAGATGTGGAATTTTAAAGGTGACAATGGATTATATAATACTGCACCTCCTCCCCACATGCATTTTGCTCCCTTTATCTCCACCTTGCTCAATTTTATTTTAACTGAATTTTAAGATCTCCATTTATTGCTTTAATGTTTTACATTGTATTTTAATTGAATGCTTGTAAACCACATAGGGTTGCCTGTAGCAAGATGGGTGGCATGCAAGTAAAATGAATGAATGAATGAATATCATATTGCAATTGTTAATTTACAAACACACACACACACACACACACACACAAACACAAACACAAAACTACTAGAGGATGCAGCTTAGTAGAAGCATAACAACCACAGCGGGAGTAATCGTTTCAGAGATTTTCTGACAGTAGATGTTAAACCATAATTTATTATCTGTGGATTTAAAAAAGTATATAGTTTGATCATATATTATTATTTGACTGATCTGAAAGACTAAAATTAAAACGCTGGATTCCAATCAGACCTGAAACAGTCTCACAGAGAACAAGTTGTAGCAACAATAACAAGCTACAATTAGCATGTTAGAGATCCACAGATATCCATGAAATTTCTTATATGTTCATGTAAACCATAATTTCCTAATGTACAGTAACCTAATGTACTTTACAGGATGGTTGTAAATACAGTATAAGATTAGCATTTGCTAATAATATTTAGCATAGGAATATCAGCAAAAAGTGCCCAAATTTGTTGGAGTAATAGCTATCTTACTATGATCTAGCTATAAATTCTAAGAACACAATAATTATTAAGGAATTAATTATTGCCTCATAACTTTATTAGATAAATATAAGTCCTACAATAATTCAGTTCATCAAATGGGATAACCTAGGAAAAATTAAAATAAGTTTTAAAATTAGTGCATCTATCTATCAATCTAGCTAGCTAGCTCTCTATCTCTCGTCTATCTTTCTTTTTAAATCTTTCCAAGGGGCTCCATTTATTAAAGCATGTAGTATATTGAAAATTGCAAACCAAAAACATCAAACAAAACATCATATGGAGCTAGAAGCTCTTATTTTTCTTTTCCAGAGTATAGTAGACTCACAGGAGGCAGACTTGGGCAGTACAATCTTAACAGCAGCTGTGCAAATATTATAATATTGTGTGCTATTGTTGTGTTAGGTTGCAATCATAGACATTTTGATATCTGGGCTTGTTTAACTAGAGCCAAAGGCAAGATAAGCAAAGGAAGTAGATATATTGAAACCCTGGTCATATAACTGGGAACAGATTTAGTTTCCTCTATCAAATCTTCAATTGGAACAAAAAATCAAAAATAAAATAAAGCAGGTTTTGTGTTAACAGCCATTATGCAGGGGAAAGACTGGCATAGGTGATATTTTCCATTTGGAAATATGGACCTTTTTTTTACTGGGAAGTAATGGTTATAACAGTATCCCAGTTCACACACAGTGAGTAAATGGGCACAAATATTAAGAAGCATCTTTATCCTGCTTGCGTTCTTTCAATTATATTCACAGCAGCTGCACTGCCTGAAACAAAGTTGCTAAAAAGAATAATCCAAGTACTCTACATACGTGTGCCTCTCTGTTCATAGTGCATGTGATAGCAATAGCATTTATATACCACCTCACAGTGTTTACAGCCCTCTCTAAGCAGTTTACAGAGTCTGCATATTGTCCCCAACAATCTCAGTCCTCATTTTACCAACCTCGGAAGGATGGAAGGCTGAATCAACCTTAAGCCAGTGAGAATCGACTCCTGAATTGCTGGCAGCTGGCAGTCAGCAGTAGTAGCTTGCAGTACTGCATTCTAACCACTGCACCACCAGGGAATTGTGCCTTTCTTGTTTGAACAATTCCTTCCATTAAGTCTCTCGCCACCTGCTGGTTTCCACATGAATATGCTTTCATTAATTGCAACAGTTTATAGAAAGGGGTTCAAGTCCATAGAATGAAGGGAAGATGACAATATAATCTCAGGCATTTTGAAGAACATTAGTTGTGACATAAATAAGAGTTAATTTTTCTCCCATCCTATTTCTTTCTCCGATGGTTTTGCAATTTGTTCTTTTCAACCCAATGAAATGTTGGAAAGAAATGTATGTGAAGCAGGCCAGATAGGGGTGTCTACCTTTTTTGTCCATTCACTGAATAACTCCCCCAAAGCTGAACAGAACTGGACTATATCTGGTACGGTGTGAGAAGTCAACGAAAGAAAGACTGTGAGATTGAAAATGATCACCACTGGGATTAGTATTTAGTGTTAGTATTCAACACTTTTCAGTGGAGTTTGAGTGCTTCCACCTTCTTCTTTCAAGGGAGCCAGTTCATCGATGCTAACTTAAACCAGTACAAAGAAGCTGCAACAAGCTGAAAAAGAAGGATATGAGAAAGGGAAACAAAAGTAGCATTACATCATTAATAGTGTCCCTTAAAGCCATGGAGTTAAAGGCTGCTTTTGAGAGGAAGTGGCTTCATATAAAAGGAGACCTAACTTCTATATAATTCTCTCCAGGTTTTTGGAGTGAGACAATGTATTTGCAGCTGCACTGCACTGTGGATTCCCTGTGCTTCACAGAGTCTCTCCTTTGAGGTTACTCACTTCTCAATGATCTCCATTATAAGATTCTGGGTCTCTGTTACCTCAATGCACTGATTTCTTAAAGTTTGACAATCTGAAGATGATGGTTATGCAAAGAAAGAAAGAAAAAACAATGCAGAGCAAACTTCCTAATCATTGATTTTTTCCCCTGACTTCATATGGGAGGGTTCCAAATGAGAAACTGCAAAACACTATTTTTCATTCTGAACTGATTAACTGTCTGGTTCCATAGATTGCCTTTTTTTATTCAGTTGTCTTCAAAGTTCAAGGAGCATTGGGTACATATTTCAAAAGGCAGCTGCTATTAGTTTTCAGTGGGATTTCAGTTATACTTTACTCAGTTTTCCAACTGGTTAATGCTAGAAGTAGATGAATGTCTGAAGGAAGAACTATACATTCTGACTTCAATTCCTTGTGATGTATCTAATTTATTTATTTTTATTTATTTAGAAAATTGATATTGCCACCTACTAACACATAGTGACTCAAGGTGGCTTACAGGACATAAAAGCACAATATAAAAGAAAAAAATAAAATAATAATAACCCTCCCATCCTCCCACCGGGGCGACAACACACATTCATAGCCATTTAATGGGTTCCATCCCACTCTGGATTCCCCAGGCCTGCTGGCAGAACCACGTCTTCAGGGCCTTCTGAAAGAGTGTCAGAGTGGGGGCCAGTCTAATTTCTGAAGGGATGATGTTCCAGAGGGAGGGAGCCACCATAGAGAAGGGCTTTCTTCTGGGTCCTGCCAGATGTATTTCCTTAGGGGGTGGGACCCGCAACATTCCTTGCCTCCCTGCTCTAGTGGGTCAGGTGGATGTGACCAGCAAGAGACGGTCCCTCAGATAACCTGGTCCCAAGCCAGGAAGGGCTTTAAAGGTGACAACCAACACCTTGAATTGCACCCAGAAGCAAATTGGCAACCAATGCAGCTCCCACAGGAGAGGTAAAACATGTGCACACCAAGGTCTGCACAAAACTATGCAGGCTGCTGCATTTTGAACCAACTGGAGCTTCTGGATGCTTTTCAGGGGCAGCTCCAGATTGACTCTGCTGCAATAGTCAAGACAGGAGGTTACTAGGGCATGAGTGACTGTGAGTAGGGATTGTTGAACTGTGTTTGTGACAAAAAGCTACTTCTATTCTTTGAAATTTAGATGTTTAAATGCACAAAACGTATCAGTATCCTACATTATTTTGCTTGTGCTCTATGCCTTCCTCAGATTGAGGAAAACCTTTTCCAGATGTGTCACACACCTCCAAATTGTCCATTATTTCTCTTTCTCACCGCATCTGCAGTTTGTTATGAATTTTATTTAGGAGAAGAGAATCAGAGGTTGCCATTTTGTTTTCCAGAACACCCTTTTCTGATGTACTATTGCAATTGCACAAAATTCAAAATGGTTACATCTGTGGAAAATGTCTACTTACACTGTCACTCACTGTCACTGTTACAGAGTGGCAATTGAATATTTAAGAAAAATATCCAAAGGTATAGGCTAAATGTATCATTTGTCTGATATTTTTTCTTCTTTAAATTATGCTATTGATTTGTAGTTTAATTATCTGTTACTCTCTGACCTGGTATTTTGCCATTTTTCTTGTTATCTTGCAAAAACACTTTGAAGGAAATAGCATAAATTTGGTAAATGAGATTTTCTTGCAAAAGAAGTAATAAAACTATTTGGAATTTTGAGAAGAATTGAGTCATTTCCATGCTCTCTTTAGAAGGAAAATATTTGTTAATGACTGCAGAGTTTTGTAGAAAATGATTCTTTAAAATACACAGATTAGAATTTACCAAGCAAATAAGAAATCAAATATGCAGTATTTACATGGAATTGGTATGTTCACCATTATACTTTTCTTCAGAAATAATGAAAACTTAAAATATTGTTTCCTCCAGCTTTCATACTGCTGATTTACTTTACTTATTTAGCTTTTTGCTATTCATTTCCAATTCTTTAAATTCTTAAGTTCATGGTTAATTTTTCTTTTGTTCAAGCAAGTGGCTTTTCTTTTGTACAAGCCAATGGATTTTCAAACTTGTTGTTCTGAAGGTCTCTAATAGCCTTAAGGTAAAATTTCCAAAAGTGATTAGAAAGGGAAGTTAGTGAAACCAGTGTCCTTTAAAAGGCACTTCTGTGGTTGAAATCATGATGGCTGGTCCCTTCATCTCACAGCAGTCAAACCCAAGGGAGACCACTGTCCTGTGTTGTCCTTATGAGGAGCAACGTGGTTAATCTTCTGTCCTCTCCTTACGTGGAGAGGTTCTGAAGAATTGATCTACTTGCCAGTACTTCAGTTTTTGCTGTGGTTGTTGTCTCTGCTCTTTTGGAGACATGCTTGTTTCTCCATGCCTCCCTTGGAAATCTTCTAAAGATTGACAATTTTGGGGTCATTCCTGAACTTGCAATTTGTTTCCCTGGATTGTTTGCAAAAGGAAGCTTTTGAGTCACCTTTTTCTAGGCAGGATGGTTTCAGTTGCAATGTGCTATGCTTAAAGATTTATGGCTGCAATAAATATTTTGACTTTGCAGCCAAAGCTGGCTGCAGGACTGACAGCATAGACTAGGTTGTAAACAAGAGGCTGATAGCAAGTAAACATGTGCTGTCTGTGGGACAATGGCTGGTGCAAGTGGACTCAACATAGCTGAAGCCTATCAGACAATGCTTCTGTCTGGATGTGCACTTGACTACATATACATTAAATTAAAAAGCCTATCAATAAAAGAAAATATTTGTAGCTTGGGGTTGAAATGAGAGGTCCTTGGTGCTCTGAGCTTGGTTGTTTTCTTACATATGTTTCATTACCTAATTAGATAACGTCATCAGTAGTAGATGCTGATGACTAAAACTGATGATGTTACTTAGTTTGGGTGATGAAACATCTGGAAGAAAACCAAGCTCAGAGAGCACCACACCTATTGCATGGCTGTGTCCTACTTTTTAATTTGATGTGATAATTTACAACTGTGTGTCAATTTTGAACAATAACTTTCATTTATATTCTTTATAAAGAATTTATGAAACAGCATTTTTGTTGAACTGAGAAATGTTTTCCTGTTGCATTTATCTTCCTTGCCATGATTTCTTGAAGGATTCTCACAAAACTATAGTACAACAATCTACTAAATATTTTGACAAAATTTGTTATCCATCATAGGGGGACTTTGTAGAAGCAAATTCAGTTTTTCAGTTATTATAGAGAGATATACAGTTCAGTGCAGTATACTGAATAGAGCTTATTCTTTGTGATAAAGCACAAATAAAGCTTTTATGCTTACACTATAGGGTCTTGAAATAAATAAATATAAATACCTATATAGCGTCTGTCTGGAACTTAACTCTTGGTGGCTACATGACCACATCCATATAATTTTCTTGGCAAAAATGTAGATTTGGTTTCAATATGATTTTTTTTAATTTCCCATTTTAGCTTATAGACATGGTATTTCTTAGTGGGTTTTCATCCAACTGATCCATTCCCTACCTTAGCTTTTTTTTTAGGCAAGCCAAATTTTCCAGATCTGCCACTAACTGTAACTCTTGAATGAAATATGATGCATTAATATATATAAAGCCACATTCTCAATTGATCTTCAGAACATTTGGCATATCTTAATGATTACAAGCATATGTTTACATGTTTTGAGCAGAGAAGTGCCTTGTTCATTCTTCGGTATTTGCAGCTATCTCTAGGAATTAACATTTTATAGGTCAAGGACTGTATTCACCCTTGTGTATCAAGTTGAGGGCTACACAAGGTCAGGAAAGAATTGTGAGGGCAGAATGGAAAATGCAGATGGAACTCTAAGGAACAAATTGATATTTTAATAGATTAAATAAGTACATATTCTGCTTCTGGCACCAGTCAACATGTTGATTCCAACATCTTTAGAAGAGTGAGAATACAGTATGTACTTCTAATTTTGTTTCTATCATTTCAAATGGGATTTTTGAAAAAGTTCAAAGGGTTCCCTTTAAAAATGTAAGCCAAATTACAAAAGGTTTCTGAATTTATTGTAAATTTGGCTGATAAATTCTAAATTAAAACATTTCTTTGTTGTTTTCTATTCTGTCTGTGTTCTATACCAAATAAGGTTCAGCATTGAAGGATAACTGCGAGAGGTGTCTAATACAGAGGTCTTGGCCAGAGCTATAGAAATAGCCTGAACCAGGTTATTCTGACAATTAAGGTCCAACTCAGTGCTGGGACTTGGAGCAAAATGTCATGAACAAAGGTAAAATGTCATGAACAAAGGTAAAATAACAAACTCTTTTGCCTTTCGATAGTATGTGGAATTTTCAGGACAACTAGATTTTTACCACATGAAACATTCCAAATTCCATAGAAATCAGTGCAAAAACTTTTTAGGTCCGACGTGTAATGTTTTAGACATTCTTTAACTTTCTTATTTTGGGACAGAATATGATAAAATTTTACGAGTAACATCTCCTTGCAAATCCCAGTCAGATTTTGGTTGTCCTTGGGCAATGGGAAGGAATGTCTATAACAGACATGTCAAACACAAGGCCCGGGGGCCAGATCCGGCCCGTGAAGTGGTTTCATGTGGCCCGCAAAGCCATCCTGGAAACAGTGAGGGAACGGCCCCCACTGCCTTGGCCCTGGCCCAGAGACCCTCCTTCTGCCAGAGACCCTCAGATCTGTCCCACTCCTGCCCAGGCCCCCATAGGCACCCTTGATGCGAAAGATGTAGAGCTGGCCACACCCACCCAGTAGGCCATATGCACTCTAGCCATGCCCACCCAGTAGGCCACGCCCACCCAGGCCACACCCACCCGGCCCCCTGAGGGCAACTGCAATGCTGATGCGGCCCTCAATGAAATTGAGTTTGACACCCCTGGTCTATAAGAAAAGATATTACTGCTTGCCTTTAGTGAAAGTGGTTTCAGAAGGTAAAGTGGAACTATACAGATTTATTTAGAAAGGTTGAACTATTGAAGATAAAAAGAGAAAAATATTCAATCAGTATTAATTGCAGTTTAGAATATCATTATTACAGACGTAACATATTTACAGTTAAGTCACATTTAAGAAGTAGGCCATAAAAAAAACCTTGCTGCAATTCACATTAAAGCACAAACTTATATAGCAATAGTTTCAGTCTTATTGCTTAATATTAAGTTCTCTATCGTACTATTGCTTAGTATGTAAAAATATCACTTCGTATGTAAATATATAAATGCATGCATTTATATGATAAAAAGGAAATGAGAGATAAAAAAACAAATTTAATAAAAAGTAAAATATCTAAAACATAAAGAAAAAAGAGAAAAGGAAGCAATAATCACAACTGCTATAAAAAAGAAAAAAAAAGATTTCTGATTCACCCCTTTTTTGCACATTGGCTGATTTGTGATATTTCTAAAGCATCCAGTCCCACTTCAAAGCCATGCTGTAAGTGGTTGTATTTACCATGCTTTGTGATATGTTAACAAGTGCCTTAATTTTCTGTAAAAATATAATAGATGTGGAATAGAAAGTAACCGCAATTCTGTTTCAAACTTCTTCTGAAGGAATTACAGTGGTGACCTGGGACTCATGGTTAATTGATTATGGGAGGTGCAATGTGTACCAAAATTGATGAGTACCAAACAATTTTTTCCCCATAAGGATTAATTTATTTTATTTTTATTTTAATTCCATTTATATCCCGCCCTTCTCCGAAGACTCAGGGCGGCTTACAAGCTTAGCAGTAGCCTTCATTCTATGTATATGCCTGCTTGTTAGGGCTTTCACACCACCACCCCAAGTGGCATTATTACAAAGTCAGCTTAATTGCCCCCAACAATCTGGGTCCTCATTTTACCTACCTGGGAAGGATGGAAGGCTGAGTCAACCTTGAGCCTGGTGGGATGCGAACCTGCACTAATTGCAGGCAGCTGGTGTTACTTAAGGAGGCATTAGCCCACTGCTCCACCAGGCTCTTTATTGGTAATTATATGGCATTGAAATAATTGTTCTCTAAATAAAACAAAAGAGAACGGCAACAATTTAGCATAGCAGAAATGTTTCACTGAATTCAGTGGAACTTATCTCTGTGGGAACAGCTCAACTTGCCTAAAATTTTAAATGTAACTGGATGTTAGCCTTTACAAATCTTAGTGCCGACATGGATTTCTATCACCCTAAGCTAAACCCAATCATACACATAATGTAATGTGTCACAAGGCAGCCAACACTTACAAGTTGTGCATTGAGTACCAAACAAATGATGAGGACCGGGATAAAATTTTCATGTCAAAATGTGATGAGTACCAAATTCACTGAGTTTCAAAGTAGTTGAGTACCAAGGTACCACTGTATGTGCTGAGTATGCTCCTGATTAGCAGTTGAACAACCTAAGTTAGGTCACTCAGAGAGAAAAATCACACTATTTTTTTTGTAAACACAATATTTCTATTAAAATATATTTTTTGATTAAGTATGAACTGAAAATTACCAAAAATGGAACATTTTAAGGAGTGCTACAGTGCCAATTGTGTTAGTGAAAAATGAAGAATATAAAAGCCATATTGAATACGTTACAGAATTACAAGTGTTGGTTTTCTCATTCACTGAGGCACAATGTATCATAATTAATAATTACAGCACACGCATAAAATATTGTTATGTATTCCAAACTTTTCATATTTTCACAAATTTTCACATTACAATTTTGGGAGTGGAGAAAGCAGACTTGATATTGTCCCTGTCAAAGCTTGGTCTTTGAGAGATTGTGGAAAAATCTCTCATTTCTCCATTATGATTTGATCTTTTCTGAAGCTGGCTTTTATTTTATTTTATTTTAATTTTATTTGAATATATATTTACATAGGATTGTAATTAGCTCTTCTATAGAGTGTGAAAAAATAAAATATAGGCTCTTACATACATTATTGCTTGGTAATATTTCCAGTTTTTTCCTCAATAGATGAGACTGCTTAAAATATAAAAATCCAGCAATAATGGCATTTGTAATGACTTGTAAATTTAGTTTTTAATGAAACAGACAAAGAAGGAAAGTTGTAATAGCTCTTTCTGCTTTTACCTATGCTGTTAGCAAGGAATAAAACTAAGCTTTAAAAAAGGTCAAATTAAAAAGAAATCCAGCTTGAACTATTTTAAATTAAAAATAGAAATGATAAATCATACTTAAAATCATTCCTAAAAACTGAAGTGTTAGTTGAACAAGGACGCCAAAATCTTAATCAAGCATACAAAAGTATTTGTGTTGTGCAGAATGCCTTTGTAGTATCCTTCCTCAGCCAAAAACAAACTTTAGCAAATTGTCCGACTTTTTCCAAGAATTGCATTTTCCTCTTATTCTGCTATTTATGTATCTGCCAAGCATTTAATTTTCATGGCTCTCTGTACAGCAAAATTTCTATTGATTTTGTTAAGTTCAGATACCATATCTTTTGTTATTTCCAGCCAAAGATGCTGTGCCAGTATAAATCAGAGAAAATCTGATCTTTAATAGCTCCAAATGTCTACATTCTGGAAAGGACTGAACGTTCCCAAGACATACAAGTCTGTGCTTCAATCTGAATAAACTATGGAAGATTTTATTCACTGTATTTGTCCACATCTACTGACATAATGTATTAAAATGAGAGAGCGCAATGTTTCTTTTCCATGAGAAAAACATTTTGAGCCATATGATATATTAGCAAGGGAAATTGGTGTGGGGAACACACAGGAATTAAAGGCCCATTAATTGCCAATAGAGTAGTGTGTACACTTAACAAATTCCCAAATAGTCACCAGTTTGTTCATTCCTCAACCACATGGAGGAGGCCTAAAATCAGTTTATTGCCTGTATGTGTACACATAGTTTAGGACATTGAGCTTGTCGATCAGAAGGTCGGCAGTTTGGTGGGTCGAATCCCGAGTGCCGCGTAACAGAGTGAGCACCTGTTACTCGTCCCAGCTTCTGCCAACCTAGCAATTCGAAAGCACATAAAAATGCAAGTAGAAAAATAAGGACCACTACGGTAGGAAGGTAACAGCGATCCGTGTGCCTTTGGCGTCTAGTCATGCCGGCCACATGACCACGGAGACATCCTCGGACAAGCGCTGGCTCTTCAGCTTTGAAACGGAGATGAGCACCGGCCCCTGGAGTCAGAAACGACTAGCATGCATGTGCGGGGGAACCTTTACCTTTACCTTTAAGCATGTACATGTGAAAGTGCTTGCAAACACTTTTTCCTAGCTGGGAATGCAGTGATTTCGAAACCTGTCAAGGAGGAAAAAATTAATCCATGAAATAGTATTTCTTTTGCTGTTTCTCAGTGTTGCTTTTAAGCAGCAGAAAACTAGAAAGATACAGTTATGAGAATACAGTGCACTTTTTTAAAAAAGCAAACCTGTACTATATCGCTTTCCATGGAATTTTGTCCAATTACAGGCTGTTCCAGAAGGGGAGACAGTTCTTTCTTTGTAGAACAACAACAATAACAATAATAATATTGAAATGTGTGCCAATAATAATAATAATAATAATAATAATAATAATAATAATAATAATAATAATAATAATAATAATAAATTGGAAGGGACCTTGGAGGTCATCTAGTCCAACCCCCTGCTCAGGCAGGAAACCCTATACCATTTCAGACAAATGGCTGGCCAGTCTCTTCTTAAAAACTTCCAGTGTTGGAGCATTCACCACTTCTGGAGGCAGGTTGTTCCACTGGTTAATTGTTCTAACTGTCAGGAAGTATCTCCTTAGTTCTAGGTTGCTTCTCTCCTTGACTAGTTTCCATCCGTTGCTTCTTGTCCTGCTTTCAGGTGCTTTGGAGAATAGCTTGACTCCCAGTTCTTTGTGGCAGCCCCTGAGATATTGGATCACTGCTATCGTGTCACCCCTCACCCTTCTCTTCATTAAACTACACGTACCCAATTCCAGCAACCGTTCCCTATATCTTTTAGCCTCCATTCCCCCAATCATCTTTGTTGCTCTTCTCTGTACTCTTTCTAGAGTCTCAACATCTTTTTTACATCGTGGTGACCAAAACTGGATGCAGTATTCCAGGTGTGGCCTTACCAAGGCATTGTAAAGTGGTATTAGTACTTCACATGATCTTGATTCTATCCCTCTGTTAATGCAGCCTAGCACTGTGTTGGCTTTTTTGGCAGCTGCAGCACACTGCTGGCTCATATTTAAGTGATTGTCCACTAGGACTCCGAGATCTCTCTCACAGTTACTAAAATGAGAAACTTTATTTGGGGATCTCAAGGGTTTCATGCTGTATTTTTTATTTGAAAAAAAAAGCAAGAAATTTAACATTGTCAGTTTTGATTCTGATTATGCAAACAAAGCAATAGTAAGGGAAACAAATGGGTGAATATATAAGAACGCACACTCAGAATTAGAGTAAGCCATTTTTTTACGAAAAGAGATAATTTCAAGTAGTGATTGGAAGGATGAAGAACATGTTTACATTTTGTTATAAAGCTATATTCCAGGCTAATGGCAAGTGGGAGTCTGTAGTGCTGAAACTTTATAGAATTAATTAAAAAAGTATATTGTCAGAAGAGACACACACTCCATGTTCTAAGCAGTGTAGCATCCATCATGCAGAGAGAAAAAATGAACAATCAAGTACTTCTTTCCTGATTTATGTGGTTGACATGAGATATTTGTTATGAATTTCCTTGGGAACATTTATGCATTCATACTCTGAAACACCATCTGATAATGAATTACACATTTGATGCATATTGGAAGCATACTCCTTTTGGCTGAGCAGGTGCAATTTTTGAAAGGTATTTGTTGGCTGTACAGATTTTTACAATGAATCATTCCTCTTTTGCATGCTGCAGACAATGAGAATATGGAAATGATCAATTTAAGGCTAAAAATGTCAAAGAATGAAGTAACTATTTGTTGTCTGAGTAAAAGTCATTGAGGCCGCTAGAGGATTGGATTCAAAATTACAAACCTCTTATACAAAAAGAAGTTAAATGGAAAAAAAACAAGCAGAGATAGTGGTAAAATCTTGTTTTGTATGGAAAAGAGCCTGACTTTAATCCCAGATTATTCCAGGTTAGCAACCATTAACAAATACTTTGGGAAGATACTGCTAATAGGTAAACAAATGGTCCAATTCCATCCTAAACAATTTCATATGACCCCAATGCACATTCATTCCATAGCAGAAAAGCTGGGTTTCCAGTATGGTGTCCCCCAAATGCTAATGTACTTAGATATACCTTTACTGACACTTAATCAGGTTTCCTATCCCAATTTCTTACATGAAAAAAAAGTTTGATATAAAAGAGCTATGAAGGTATAATGTTACAAAGCCTCCAACATCTTTTGATTTGTACAAATGTCTCTGAGCTCCAATGGATTCCATAAGACAGCAGGGTAACCATAATAGAATTTACTCTGGAGAGTAAATTAGAAGTGTAGCATTTTTTTCACAAGATAATTGACAAGTAGTCTGAGAACCACAACAGATATGCCCTCATATGCAAAATTCTTCCCTAATTGTAGACTTCTAGGTTTAGGTTTAGGTTTATTAAATTTATATGTCGCCCTTCCCCCTGAGGACTCATGGCGGCTCACAACAATAACTAGACTTCCAGAGGAAAGGAAAGTAGCTCCTGTGACATTTCTACAAACTCACCTTCTACCCTGAAATTCTGAGTGGAATTTCTAAGCTCTGCCACATTCATGGGTTGAAATAACACACTTGCAGATTTCCCCCATTGACCAAATTGGGTCATGTGACTCAAATTACATTCTGAGCCCCATAATATGTCCGCTCACAGTTTAGGTTCACTTCCAAGCTTCTTTTAATAGCTTTGAATAGAAGTATGATTAGCTGTCCTGAAAAAAAAATAAAGATAGGAAAAGGTTGGAAAAGTTTGATAAATTGGTGCTTCATAACTGATGATGTCCCCTGTGGCTATATTTTATTCAAAGTCCTACAAGCATCTTGGGATATTTTAGCCATTCTAACTAAAGCTCCCATTATTTATTTGTTATTGTCTTGCTGACATTGGTTAATGAGAATTGAAACCCAAAACCCGATACTCCCATGTAACACCTCTACTCTGCGAGCTGCATTGGCTTCCGGTTGCCCTCCGGGTGAGATTCAAGGTGCTGGTAATGACCTATAAAGCCCTAAATGGCTTGGGTCTGGGATATCTGAGGGAACACCTGCTGCCAGCATCAAGTTCCCTTCGTCCAGTGCGCTCCCACAGGGAGGGTCTTCTCAGGGTGCCGCCAGTAAAAGATTGCTGGCGGGTAACGCCCAGGGGGAGGGCCTTCTCAGCCTGCCCTCTGGAACCAGCTGCCCGTGGAGTTGAGGACTGCCCCCGACCTCCGTTCATTCCGCCAGGACCTGAAGACCTGGCTCTTTGAGCTCTCTGGCCCAGGCTGAGAATTTTAATTTTAATTGGGGTTTTTATTCTCTCAGGGACTATTATAATCTTTTTAATTGTTTTTAATTTTTGTATTTCTTGTTTTAATTCCCTGTAAACCGCCCTGAGTCCTTCGGGAAAGGGCGGTATACAAATCCAATAAAATAAATAAAATAAATAAAATATCTAGAGTCACCAGCCTGGACTGCCCTATCCTAGAAATCTCATCCAGTTAGAATTTTTCTAGTAATAGCACTGCCCTCACTGACACAATTCATCATGTGCAGACAGAATGTTTGTCCCGGTGACATGGCACTCAAAGTATTTTCAAACATACTGAGGTGGGATTTGTGTACTCTCCCAATGTTTACATATCAAACACTGCTACTAGCTGCTGTGCAATTTCCATTGGCACTACCTTTGTAAACTCTGTCAGGAGTTCTTGGTACATCTCTCACAAGACTGTCAAACTCTGTCTCATTCTTTTTGTCACAGAGAAATATTTACTGAAAAGAAGCTAAGATCTGTTTGCCCAAAGAACAAATGAATCTTGTATAGCATCATTAAGCACAGATATGTGCACTTTTCACATAGCTTCTGACCCTGATGTCCCTTTAGGATCAGAAATTCATAATGGTTCAAACAATCTCATACTTCATGCCAGTTGTCTGAAGAACATCTGCTGCCCTGACATAAGCAACATGAAACTTTGATTTAACCATTATTTAAGCATATTAAAGCATTACAGCTTGTACTTATGTATGACTTTTCCCATGAAAGGAACTATGTGGGCACTTTTGATTTTAGTGTAGTGAGCCTATGCATAAAAAGAGAAGGAGGTGTGAAATATTTTATGAGTCAGCCATAAAAAACACAGTGTTTTGTTTAGTTTTCCTCTGTGCGAAATCAATTGCTTCCAGAAGTCCAGCAATCTTATTCCACTGCTTTTTCTTTACTACCTATTGCTGTTTTACAGTCCCGATGTTAGTTTCTAGTGCCCTAATTTTATGTTTACATACACTTAGAGTACATATGCCCACATATACATGCACCCAAATGTGAAGTGCAAAAGTTTAGTTTTGGGAGACATATCCTGAGGACCAGGTGGGCTATTCACTGTAGCAGCCTATCTTTCTAAAGAAAAAGAACCTCAATATTTATTTATTTGGTAGATTTAAACTTGGACTTTCCTTCAAGAACTTAAAGTAGCATTGTAGTACTTTCTCCACTTAGTTTTTCCCACGTCAACAACCCTGGTTAAACCATTTCCCAATGAGCTTCCATGGTGGAGGATGGACTTGAATCTGGGTCTCTTCACTCCTCATCCAACACTTATACACAGCAAAACAGATGCTTATGTATGTTAACAGAATAACAGACTTGGAATGGACTTTGGAGGTCTTCTAGTCCAGCCCCCTGCTATACCCTATACCATTTCGGACAAATAGTTGTCCAATCTCTTCTTGGACAAGCTGGAGTACCACAACTTCTGGAGGCAAGTCGTTCCATTGATAAATTGTTCTAACTGTCAGGAAATTACTCCTAAGTCCTAGGTTGCTCCTCTCCTTGATTAGTTTCCATCCATTGGTTCTTGTTCTAACTTCAGGTATTTTTGAGAATAGGTTGACACCCTTTTCTTTGTGGCAGTCCCTTAGTTTTTGGAACACTGCTATCATGTCAGTCCTAGTCCTTCTTTTCATTAAACTAGACATACCCAATTCCTGCAACTGTTTTGTTTTCTATATTAACTCTGAAAGAAGGGCAATAGCTAATAATACCATCAAAGCAATGGGGCACATATAGGATAGTCATCAAAGTATTGATTCAGAACTAGCTTAAAGTGGGGTAGCAATTAAAGTTGAGGATGAAGATCTCAGGAATTAGCATTTAGGACTGAAAATTCCTCCAGGTCACAACATTCATGAAATGACCTTTAAGCAACCATATCCCTACCCAGGTACCTCATAGAGTTAAAAAGTTTAAAAGAGGGTAGAATCATTTACATTTCCTTGGGATCCTTGGGAGAAATCCAGAATGAAATATTCAAAACATAGCATTAATAATTACTATTTGTAGAGCTGTGGACGTGAAGCCCTAGTTGTGCTCTTATGCTTCTGGTTGGGGGAAAAAATATGGTGGCCTCGCCCTCAGAATTTGCATGCAGAAACACAAACATGTTATAGTAAACACATTTAAAGGACACACTGTTATAATTTCATCTGCACCTTACCCTGGTCTGTTGCTGAAGCAGTCTGAAGCCATCTACAAGTATTTTAGTTTGAAAGTATTTTTTCTCCTCTTATCCTGACACAAAACATCCTGATGGATAATCCACAGAACATGGAGAAGAGCCTTGGGATGTCATACTCAGGGTCAATGATGCTAACCTTTAATTGGCTCAGCAGCTTTGCTATGGGAACTTCCCAGTGCTTTTTTTGTAAAAGAAAAAGGTGCCGGAACTCACACATGTCATACAACCCGCCTTGCCTATCCTACAAGGTTCCATCCAAAAAAGGTGCCGGAACTCCGTTCTGAGCGTTCTATGAGAAAAAAAGCCCTGGAAGTTCCCTTCTCATGCCATCCTCAGACACCGAGCTTCCTATTTCTTTTGCTGTGGCAAATGAGAAAAATTGGATATGTGAATATTAATCTCATGGAAGGTCCACATGCTGCTTATCCAAGAGATTAATGTTTCAGTTAGTAAAAGTTGAACCTAAAAAGGATTTACCCCTTACAAGATTCTGGAGCATTCCCATGGCATTTATATGTCATTCACCGAGAAGTGATTTGCTTAATTACAGTTTAGAAGCATTTTTCAGTTTGAACTGGGAGGTGCTGGCAGGATCAAACTTTACGACAGAGACTCAAAGCTCACCTCAGTCTGGGCAGAAACAGAAACATAACTACAGGTGACCTTTAAAAACAGAGCTCAGTTTTTTTTTAAAAAATATGATGTATGGATAATATACTGTTAGATTCACAATCTAAGATTGGAGAAAACTTAATAATTTAATTCCTAACCAAGGACCTAAGAATTATTAAAATGGTGTCTAAGATTGTTGCAGTCAGCCAGATGTTTAGACTGGATTGGCATTTTATTTACCTAATGAATCCTCCCAGGGCTTTTTTTTTGTCATAGAATGCCGAGAACGGAGTTCCGGCACCTTTTTTGGATGGAACCTTGTAGGGTAGGCAAGGCCGGTTGTATGACATATGTGAGTTCCGGCACCTTTTTCTTTTACAAAAAAAGCACTGAATCCTCCCCAAGGACCTGGGATAGGTAGATGTTGTTGTTCAAGGGTGTTAAAGGTATCATTACAAGAGGCGGGCTGTTCCAAACAAAGCTGGCTTTTACAATTGACTGGTGGTGATTTTGTCAATGCCAATGGTGTTCAAGTAGGATTCCAAGTGTTTCAGCATTGCACTCAGGATGCTTATCGCTATTGGTATAATTTTTTGCTTTCTTTTGTCACAGTTGTTCTACTTTTGTTTTCAGTCTTTTTATTTTGGGATTTTTCTTTCTCAGTCTTTCTCTTCTAGTCTGCTATCACCAGTCTACTGCCACATCCACTATTCAGAGTTCTTTGTCTTTCTTATCAACAATTGTTAAGTCTGGGGTATGATGTGGCAGATGTTTTTCTGTTTAAATTCCAAAGTCCCAGAGCACTTAAGTTCTTCATTTTCTATTACTTTCTCTATTTTGTGGTCCTGCTAATTCTTGCTTGTAGACAATTGGGGTTTTTTTGTTTTTGTTTTTGTTTTGCAGACCTTCCAATGTACCACTGTTGCCACTTTATCAGACCATTGTTTGTAGTCAGTCTGTGCAATCTTCTTGCAGCAGCAGACTAAGCGGTACACTGTTTCCTCAGCTTTTTTTCAGAGGCAGCATTTGCTGTCTGTTGCTGCCTTCTCGGTTCTGACTTTGTATACGTTTGTTCCTTAAGGCTTGGTCTTGTGCAGCCAGAATTAGCCCCTTGGTCTCTTTCTTCAGCTTTCCTGCTCTTAGCCATTGCCAGGCATTGTTATTATCATTTTACCCTGCTATTTTATTAATGTATTGGCCGTGTAATGCTTTGTCTTCCCATGCCTCCATTCTGTTCTTCATTTGTTCTTTCTTGTAAGGCCAGTTTTGGTCTCTCCAGTACTGAGTAAGCCTTTCTGGTATACTAGCTTCAGCGCATATTCTTCACTGTCCTTCAAATATTCTTCCAAAGCCCTTTTTTTTCCTTCTTCAACTGTCTGGTGTACTTGCAATATTCCACGTCCACCTATTTTCCTTGCTAAGTAGAGTCAACATCACTGCATGGATGAAAGTCATGATTCATTGTTTCTAATAGTATACTTTAATTGCCCTACCTCATTCCCCAGTTCTAAGCAGCTGTCTTGCCACTAGTTTTTGTAAGCCAATGCTATCAATGCAGTTAAAATTTTTGATGTATTACTCGCTTTGAGAATGATGAAGGTTTCAGAAAACTTGAAACGTTTGTATTGTTTACAACATTGAGCTTGAGTAGGGGGTTGGATTAAAAGACCTCCAAGGTCCCTTCCAACTTTGTTATTCTGATTTTGTTAAGATTCTTTACTACAGAGACTGGACAGCCATTTGCCTGAAATGGTATAAGGTATCCTGCCTGAGCAGGGGGTTGGACTAGATGACCTCCAAGGTCCCTTCCAACTTTATTATTATTATTATTATTATTATTATTATTATTATTATTATTATTATTATTATTATTATTATTATTATACATAGTTTTGTATGCAGCTTTCCAGAATGCATAGAAGAATGTTGTGTACTGAATACTTTGAGTCTTGTATTCTGCCCCCGAAGTAGTCTTTTTAAATGGAATCCTTTTATACGTTTGTCTGCACACGTTTCCAAACTATATATAGTTGTTAATTAGTTTTTAGATATTGCATCTATATTTTACTGTTATTACTTATTCATTGTATACCATTTAGATCCTCTTGAACTGAAGTGCTATAAACTCTTATACTGTACATAAATAAGATAAATACCAGTGTTATTATTATTGTATGTCTTAACAGAGATTGACAGATACTAGGGAACTCTGTCCATTGCTGTTAGCCTGTGACATGCTAGAATCTGATTTGGTAAATATCACTCCCATTAGAATCCATGGTGGATTTCTTTGACATCCCTAAAATTGGCAATGGATTTCCAGAATTCCAGAAATTGATTCCATGAGGAATTTTAAAAGGCAGAGAAATGGCAAACTCTGTAAGTCTACGAACCAACCAGAATACTGTTGATCATTAAGTGATTTCCACAAATGGTAAGCAAAAGTATTTATTCTTTTAATAGGAATTAGTAAATGTTTATGTCCACATTTCCAAAGCCCACTGAGAATTTATAATGAAAAGGTTTGTATGAAATGCAGTGTCTTGACAATAACTGAGCACTCAGAGAAGTAACAGCCTAATTGAAACATTATGCAAGAAAAGCAGTTAAGAGACAAACAGGACCAGACTCTGACAACATCAACAATGTAAATATGATTTGGCTAGTACAAAATAAAGCTTTGAGATTTAGGAAAGCATTCAAACAGAACAGCTCAAGGAGTCATCTCATGCTAAGACCCTCATCTTGTGGGATAGGAAATTGGTATGTCATTATGCAATATACTCTGTTGGCTCCTGATGAGCCATTTATAAGGACTGTGGGTTTTGTTACCATAACACATCAGTCCCCAAAGCCAAAATGACAAGCATCACACGTCAAAAGTAAAATAAAAAATAGAAAGCTGCTTGAAAATATTTCCAAGACATAGCAATAGGGCTGGCAAGACAAATAAAGTGAGGAAAATAGATGGTGTAACTTTAAGGATGAAAATCTCTAATCTTCACTCTCAAGTACTTGCCTTGAAACAATATGTATATACCTCTCTTCCAGATGCCTTTAATGAATCCAAGCACTCATGTTATAACTCCCTGCTGCAGTAGAAATTGAACAAGCAAATAAAAACTCTCTGCAAATTCAAGATTTACATTCACAATGGGAAAAGGCCAACTAGATGACATCATTTTCCTTCAGATTTGAGTTTCTGCCAAGTTTAATAATAGAAAAATGGAGAAATCAATCTTTCTCTTTAAAAAGGGGAAAAACCCACCCAGAACTCTATTAGATTTAAATCATTTATGTAGATGTCAATATTTAAATAAAGTGAACTTTGCATAATGCTGAAGGTCAAATACCTTAATTTGTTTGCAGAAACCTGTTCAGTCAGAAATTAGTTACCAGGCCTTGCAAATGAATGGTTAAAAATGATGGAATACTTTCATTAATCATAAAAAAGAATAAATCCTGATCTGTAAGAATATTTTAAAAATCTAATTTTAAATACGTATTCGATCCACTACAACTTTATTCTCTGCCTTTTTCTTAGCCTCTGCAGCAGAATGGGGAGAGAACGGGGTTTCCAGCATTTACAAAGAACTACTATATAGGAGCAGATTTCAGAGTAGGTTTTTAGAAAGGAAATAATTAATTCCTATGCAGTTTTTCCAAACTTGGTTCATGTTTTGCTGCCTTACATCTGTAGATTGCAGATGATAGTCACACAGAAATTCAAGCAGAACTAGTGTGTGTGTGTGTATGGGGAGGGGGGGAGAATTGCTTGTCTTTTCTCTGACAACTATCCAAATTTACTTTAAGCAAGCTACAGGCTACTAGTTTTCCTTTCATTTTTTCAGACCTTTACCATTTTCTCCAAAGATAGACAACAACAGGAAAATGGTTACATGCTAAGCATTAAAGAATAATTAAGTCTGGAAATACTTAAATCTTCTCCCTAGGCTTTTTTGGAACTAATCATCAGGCCTGAGCAATGAAGTTCAGAAACTCAAGCAGACTGATTAGTGGGGACATAATATTTATCTAGGGCATTCTTCAATGAAGGGGAACATGTAGTTTTATATTCTTCTTCTTCCTTTTTTTTTCTTTAATGACAACCTCTGCTACATTTCACAGAACTGAAAAGTTCCTCTGAGGCAAGAAAATGGGAAATAGCCTAAAATCAGGAAGCTAGTAATCATAGGAAAACTAGACCACACGCCTTAGGAGTGTAAATAAGAAGGAAAGAAATATTTCTATGAAAGGAACATTAGGAGAATTATGGGCATCCTTTGAGTTCTTTAAATATTCAGCCAGAACAGGAATTTAAATACATATAATGGGCATCAAGCCATGCATATCTGCCCCACCATTTCTGGCTCAAGCTTCACTGATGAGTAACAAATCTGAAGGAAGGGGTCTATCTTTACATTTGCCTTAATGTGAATAAAAGTCTCTGTGGAACTGGGCCCCCTATTTTTTTTAAAAAAAACCTTTTATTCAAAAGAACATGAATAGGACCCCACTCAGAGCTATGTAAGAGAGTTAGGGAGCAGGCCCTATGCCCCTTAACCATGTTCAAATAAATACTCTATTCAAGCTGAACACAGGCATTTATGTTTCCCTTCATAATGAACTGTGACCTTGGGTCCCTGCAGCTGCTTTTTATGGTGGTTAAAATCAGTTGGATTGTTGGCGATTCTAAGGGTACCTGAGAATTCTAATGGTTTCAGATCCTAGAACTCAGAGATGAAAACATCAAATGCTTGTTACAGTCAAAACCAACTCTCTTAATTTTAAAGGATGTTTTATTTATTTGGAATGATAGTGCTAATACGTTGGTCATAATAGGTTTCATCCCTAATATCTGATTCCCACAGATCAGATAGAGATACAGTTAGAAGGAAACACTTCTAACTATAAATCAAATACATGGATTTTTGGGGGGTGGGGGACATTAATAATCCATTACATATCAGCTTCTAGAGAGGGCAAATGGTCAAAACTTTATAATCCTCTAATACCCAGCTTTTATTTATTCAGGAGCAAAACACCTGTTTCAAGTCAATAAAATAAAAAAGTTAATAAAATAAAAAAAAATAATGAACAGCCCCTTGCCTCTCTAAATTGGGCTGGTGGTTAACAGTGAAGAGCTGTTACATTGGGTTCATGAGCAATGGAGAGACCTGCTGCAATCTGCTGTAACATTGGAAATCAGCTCTTCATTGTCTAAGCCAGGGGTGTCAAACTCAATTTCATTGAGGGCCGCATCAGCATTGTGGTTGCCCTCAAGGGGCCGGGTGGGCGTGGCCTACTGGGTGGGCATGGCTAGAGTGCATATGGCCTACTGGGTGGGCATGGCCAGCTCTACATCATTCACATCAAGGGTGCCTATAGGGGCCTGGGCAGGAGTGGGACAGATCTGAGGGTCTCTGGGCCAGGGCCAAGGGAGTGGGGGGCGTTCCCTCACTGTTTCCAGGATGGCTTCGCGGGCCACATGAAACCACTTCGTGGGCCAGATCCGGCCCCCGGGCCTTGTGTTTGACATGTCTAGTCTAAGCTGCCTAAGGGGGAAATGAACACTAGAAATCCAAGGTTTTGCTGTAGTTCTGATCAGGTAATTATGTGTCTTTACCCAGAAATGATAAGAGTAATGATCTTCTAACATTCTGATCACTTTTTAATTTTTTTAAAAAAAAATGGATTAGCATTCTGAGTTTTGAATTGTTTAACAATTATCCTGCCATTGCATGTTAAAAAAACATAAGTATTAAACAACTGCAAAAAGTAGTGTATCAGTTGGAAGATTGCTCTCTAAAATAGCTCGTTATTGTTATGGCCTGGTTTTGTTTTGTTTTTTGGTGTTTTTTTTTTGCAAGTCTTAATGATTCATGATAACTTTGCAAATACTTCAATCCTGCAAGATACTCCAATCCTGTTACCCAGACTCCTGATGCATTGGATATTTTGTTAGGGGAAATATAGTGTGAGAAGGGTTAAAATGTCTTGTAAATTTATTTTTACAGTATAGAACAGAGTTATAGGATCTTCCTTAGATTTTAATGTTTAATGGCTTTGAGTCAATTCAACCTTCAGTCACAGAAGAAAAGTTATGTATAGACATGTACTGTATAAGTAAAGGTAAAGGTTCCCCTGCACATGCGTGCTAGTTGTTTCCGACTCTAGGAGCCGGTGCTCATCTCCGTTTCAAAGCCGAAGAGCCAGCGCTTGTCCGAGGACGTCTCCGTGGTCATGTGGCCGGCATGACTAGATGCCAAAAGTGCACGGAACGCTGTTACCTTCCCACCGTAGTGGTCCCTATTTTTCTACTTGCATTTTTACGTGCTTTCGAACTGCTAGGTTGGCAGAAGCTGGGACGAGTAACAGGCGCTCACTCTGTTACGTGGCACCTGGGATTCAACCCGCCAAACTGCTGACCATCTGATCGACAAGCTCAGTATCCTAACCCACTGAGCCACCGCGTCCCTATGTACTGTATAGAGACATGTAATTATCTATAGACACATATAGAAAAGTTACATGTAGACACATATAGACATGTATAGAAAAGATACATATCTTTACCTTCATTCGTCGAGAAAAGTTAATCTCTGTAGTCCAGGTTTGTTAAATAAGAAAGAAGCAATTGAGCTAACATACCAATTAGCCAATATTTTTCTGTTATGGTAAACCTGATGCATAAGCTGCCAGAAATTATACAATTATTTTTTATCATGGCAACTGTTTTGCTTGTTTACAATAGATAGATCAGGGGTCTCCAACCCCCAGTTTGTGGATCGGTACCGGGGTGCAGCATGCCAGCAACCTGTCCACACAAACAAGCAAAGCCTCAACTGCAGCATGCTAAACCACAAACCCTCCGGTCCACAGAAAAACCTCTCTCCATGTAACCAGTCCCTGGTGCCCAAAAGGTTGGGGACCTCTGAGATAGATAGATAGATAGATAGATAGATAGATAGATAGATAGATAGATAGATAGATAGATAGATAGATATAAAGATATAAAGATATAAAGATATAAAGATATAAAGATATAAAGATATAAAGATATAAAGACACAACACGTGCAACTTCAGGAATAGTATGCAGTTTCAAGAGTTTAAAATTCAAGTAAAGTACAGGTTATATTATGTTAGCTAATGAAAAAAAGTATCAACAACACGGAAATAAAGTGATCCAGATTTGCCACAGAAGCTCTGCAGCCTAAGTAAACTGGAGGCTCAAAGATGGCTTTACATGATAATTCTCAAGATTAAAAAATTATATATTCCATGAGATTCTGATCTGAGGGGGAAAATTGTGGTGACATTCCAAATCTGGATTAAAAATTACAATTACAACTGATGTACCATATTCTCTTGCCCTTGCTTGAACTTTCATTGCTAACTCTATTTGGCTCTGCAAGGGTCCAACTAAAACATGTAATGTGGTCATAAATATGTTTTGCCTAGTTAACAAAAATGCTGAAGAGGAACTTCAAGAATGTTCCCAGCTATGTTTTTTCTGATTGGAGGACTGGAAATATGCAAAAGAATCAATGTGATTGCTGTGCCAGTGTATATGTTTTGGCCTCACTGGCTGGCTTTTATAAATATTTGAAATCTAGTAAATGGTCCATTAGCCAGCAGTGTTCCTTCATTATGAATCATTCCTGGATACAATTCAATGATTTCTTCTATCCAAGCCTAATGACTATGAACATAATTTGCCAGGGAGTCCCCTTGTATAAACACACAGTGAAATGAATGGAAGAACCATAGCAATCCCAATAATTCTGCAGCTTATTTCTGTGAAAATCCAAAGCTATTGAATAAAATATGCATTGAATAGAATATTGGGTCCAGTTTGGGTCAGTCCTATTTTGGAAGCATATTGAGAAACCAGAACCTGTCAAGAAAAAGGCAACAAAGATGAACATCTTGGCAGAAAGATAAAGTAGTTGTACAATAGTGGCAATGCCTGTAGCTCTGGTATAGGATGAGGGTGAAGTTTCATTCTCCAAGCTTATGGATTGGTGTCTTGTGACACCTGGAATGACCCTGATCTGAAGTACTTCCCCATCACAAGCCTCTCTCTGATGACTCACACCTGGCCCATCATAAGACCCTCACTTGACACTCCCACACCTGAAGCCCTTATAAACAGAAGAACACTTACACTGACATTTCCTAAACTCCCCTGAAGATGTTACCTACCCTGATAATGAAATGTATGGAAACCAACCCACAAACTCAGAGAACGAACCTTCACCTTCACAAAGTAGTTTTCTTGTGGCTGAGAGTTATCTTGGCAAAGGTACAGCAGAATTGTTTAGAATTGTTCTGGAATACAGATAATGAAAAGGGGGTATAAATTACTCAGAATTAGATTTCAGTGAAAAGGCGTTTTGATGCTCAGTGTGATGCTCTTGATGTCAACTCAAGAACCAAAGCTGTGCAAATGGGTGAGCATGCAAATGTAAGTAGATAAATGGGAACTATTTCGGTGGGAAGGTAACAGCATTCCATGCACCTCAGTGTATAGTCATATGGGCCACGTGACCATGGAAAAGTCTTCGGCCAAAGCTGACTCCCTCAGCTGAGAACATGAGTACTACACCGAGAATTGGATATGATTGGACAGGAAACCTTTACCTTAGATTTCCATTGGACCCCAGGAGGGGAAAATCCTAATTGTAAGAGCAGTTCAAAAATTGAATTCATTAAAATGTCTGGGTACTGGTATATGACTGCTTATTAGTTCCATATCTTGGCAAACTGAGTGTTAAGACTGTACTGATATGCAGTCAAAAGAAAATTCTTATTTAACTTAATACAAAGACCAGGACACTCTTTTTATGTGATTTTAAAACAGTGTTAAAAAAGCACCACATTTTTCACAGACACTGGAGCACAATACTTTCTTAGTTAAGTTTATCTTTTGCTGTCCATAATACAATTGCCCATTCTAATTCTTCTTACACTAAAAAGAAAAAAACACCCATTTGGCAATATTTTGCTTTGTTTAAAATTATTTGACACAGTTTGGGTCCATTTCACCCATTGAGAGTTTCAAATATATTGAAAGCGTGCAGAAAAATAACCACTAAAATGATGCAAGGTTTGAAACAAAATAAATTATTGACAGCAGATCCTACTATATCTGTTTTAGCACTGAACTGTCATCAGAAGGGATAACATCTTTCAAGAACTATGATCAAGTATCTTAGGGGCAAATAGTCTTGCTTTCTACATTCAAAATTAATCATCATCTGTACAGCATCTGCTTTAATGACTGAGGGAAGAAAATGAGATGGCAGCCATTCATGCCGGCCACATGACCACGGAGATGTCCTCGGACAAGCGCTGGCTCTTCGGCTTTGAAACGGAGATGAGCACCGGCCCATAGAGTTGGAAACGACTAGCACGCATGTGCAGGGGAACCTTTACCTTTACCTTTATTCTTTGTGAAACTGGTAGTTAATTTTTCTTTTACTGTCATGAGAGAATAATACATTCCAACTTACTTGAAGGCAGCTGTTAGTTATGTGTGAAAGGAAGGCACTCTGTGTGATCCATAGCCTTCTCATTTGACAGACTGCTGCCACTCACTTGATATTTCCATCTAAGGCAACTATCTCATTTGCCCTGGCTGTCCTTCTGCTAAACCCTTTTATGGCATTTGGGCCAACATCAGCCTACATAAAGCAAGGCCAAACCAGTAGCTTGTTTCAGATGTCCACTACAAAATACAAAAATAAAACATGAAGACAACTTTTGTCGACTGCTTCCTTTAATTCCTTTTCTTATAAACCTCTGACATCCGACTTGGACATTATTTTTTTAAAAAAAACAACTTGATTGCTGGTATTATTGAAATCTTTTCTCAATTTTGTTTTTAAATCACAAATCATGTGTCACTCTGATTCTAACCCCACACAACACACATAAAGCTGTTCTGCCACTTTTGATTGACTAGTTGCACTTTTCTCCTTAGTATTTTTTTTTCAAGGTTAATGCTGACCTAAACTGGAGAATTATATCTGTTCAGGTCTATCTTATCTTTTTGCTAATTGTGAACAATCCTACTTTTAAGACCTTTAATAACATCTTCATTTTTATCTCTTGTTTTGCTTCAAATTTTTGCTGTGGCAGTAGAAGAAAACAAATGTTCTTGTAATTATTTTTAATCTTAAACTGCTTCTATTTTTCACTGCCTGCTAGGGCTCCAGTCTCAGCTCATACAGACCTGCTCTGTAGATCTGTTTCAATGATGTTTACTTGACTAAAATGCATAACAACAACAACAACAACAACAACAACAACAACAATAATAATAATAATAATAATAATAATAATAATAATAATAATAATAATAATAATAATATGGAGACCCTGAGGGTTTTATAAACAAGCATATTAAATTGAAGATAAAGGATTTTTTGTGAGGAAGGAAAAATGACAAACTGGAGAGCAGTATTCTGCTCATATTTAATTTAATTTAATTTATTAATATTTCTATACCGCCCTTCTCCCGGAGGACTCAGGGCGGTGTACAGGGCAAGAATAAAACACAGAAATTTACAAAAACTAAAAGATAATTAAATACATGCCCGATTAAAATACAATTGATACATAGTAAAAACCCCAATACAAAAATAAAAAACCCCACCAATCCCCCCTCAGGCCAGGCCGGCTTGCTCGAACAAGTATGTTTTCAGATCGCGGTGAAAGGAGTGCAGATCGGGCGCCGTCCGGAGCTCAACCGGTAACTGGTTCCATAACTCCGGGGCGCCCACAGAGAAGGATCTCCCCCTGGGGGCCACCAGTCGGCATTCTCTGACCGGTGGCACCCTGAGGAGGCCCTCTCTGTGGGAACGCACAGGGCGCAGGGAGCTTGATGCCAGCAGCAGATGTTCCCTGAGGTACTCCGGCCCCATGCCATGGAGGGCTTTGAACACCATTACTAGCACCTTGAATCTCAAGGTTTAGTCTGTGATAGAGGATGAACATCAAGAAACATTAGGAAAGTACTGAACAAAAGTGACCAGAGAAGTTTGGAATTTACATTCATTGAATGGAAGCTTTTTAAAAGAGAGTCAGAAGGAAAGGAAAGAGGGAAGCAGATGTAAAGAATGGTTTCAGTATAAGATTATTTCCTGTCTCTGGGAAGATTATAAGAAGAGGCGTTTCCTGTGGTTCTGTCATTCTAAAAGGTACAGACAGCTTCAGATAGATATATGTCTTTTACTCATTTTAAGATACCCTAAGTATAGCAAGAAAAAGCTAGGCTGAAAACATATGGTAAACTTAATAAACATTAATCTCTTCAGATGTATGCTGGGATTTATCCAAACTGTGTTGAATATACTGTACCTACTGAGGTCAAGAAAGAAAATAAGCCCTATTCAATTCTTTTACCATCTTCCTTCTTTAACCCTCCCAAATCCCACTTGCACTTTGTTTTAAATGGTTGTGACACTATTCGTATCTTTTACGCCCGTATGACAGCATTCAGCTGGACCCCATGACTCATAGCTTCTTAAGAATTTTTGTGCCTGGGGGCCCTTAAAGGTGCAATATTATTTGCGTCTCTTCTGATTAACTCCTTCATAAGTATCTTTGTATGTCCTTTACTGCTTTACATGATACAGTGAGTAAGTTGAGTACAGCCCAGGATTTTGGCAAATAGGACTACAATACTTCTGGTATCAGAATAATTCTTCTGATTAGGACTGGAAATAGAAAGGGCAATCTTTAGAAAGCTTGAAACTTTTTCAGAAAGAAGTTATCAGATGTACATACTTACCTTTATAGAAATTTAGGCCTTTTATCTTTTATCAAATAAGTTTATTGGGAGTTCTTATGCTCTTCATCTGACATTCTGAGGTCAATGTGTTTTCATGAACAAAACTGTGATTTCATCGTATTTGGGTTTCAGTTCTTATGCCATTTCTAGTTAATTATTGTTTGCAAATTGATGGACTTTATTCTATGCAAACTTGTGAGCTATATACTATTTCCCTTAAATTGGCTAAGAATTCCCTTAAATTGGTATAGCATCTCTTTCTGGACTGTCTTTCTTTGACCAGCTTCTTGGGAGACACTAAAATTGAATGCATAAAATTAAGTTCCATATTAATACAGAAAAAAATATTTTGTAGTTTTAGCAGCACCATCAACAAGTACTTGAAATATATTCATAAATTTTCCTCATTCTGGTTAGATCCCACTTGCTTACATGAATCCCTTTGGATCACACTCAGAACAGGAGAATAATGTAAGAGTATGCCTACGCTTTTAATAAGGAAGTACTATTTTGGAAGTTTTATCTATTTTAGACACAGCCTATGCTCACACTTTGCATTAAACCATAATACATTTGAAATGAACTTATTATACCATTGCTTCATGAATTGAACTGGTTGCTATTTTTCTGGATTCATTCAAGGTGCTGGCTATCAGCTTTAAAAGTCCTATATGGTGTGGGGCCAGATTATTTGTGGGACTGCTTCTTCCTGAAAGTATCTGCCTGTTCCACCTGTTGGATAGAGTAGGCATGTTGACATCTAATAGAACCTAGAAAGTATGCTTTAGCAAATACTGGTCTTTCCTCTGAGCTCTGGAGTGCCCATACCCTCTTAGCCTTGCAGAAGGACACAAAGAACTGGGTCTTTTCCTGATCATGGAACTGGCTGACAGGGGGAACCTAGAGAGATTCTGTTGGATGCATCTGAAGAGAATGGCTGAGGCGCCGGAATTTTGCTTATTATTTTTTGAGGTTTGTTCCTTACCATGGTCAGTCATATAGGCCTTTTTTTAAAAAAATGCTCACATAAATAAATGTCAACAAACATCATCCCCTCCCCACTATTTTGTATGTGCTCCTCACTCCTCCTTCACTGAAGTTATTTTAGCAGCATGGGATTAGTTAACATGATGTAAAGTGATTCTGGCTTAAATATGAGCAGCAGATGGCTTCCTCAAAGTTTTGAAACATATTAACAAATATACAAGCTATGCAAATTACAGACAGGCAGTAGCGTATCTATATTTTAAGATGAAACAAGTTTTTAGGACTTTGCCATTCACTTTCTGAAAACTTTATTGCTTGTAAAATTAAAGCTATTAATTTGTCTTCCTGAAATTTAGTTGATGTGAAATAGAAGATGTCTACCATGCCATGGTTTTCTCCAACAGTCATACTGGGATTTTCAGTTGGACGTGTTCCCACTGCCTTGAAATTAATTTGGCCAAGAGCGAGCTTATTCATCCTGATCATCGTCATTTTCCTCCCATTTCTTTTATTTTTCAAGATTGACGGTTGCCAGAATTGCTGGTGGTAAAAGATTTGGAAGTTTTAAACAAGATGGATTGACAAAATCAGCAAGTATTAGAGGCCCAATTGGCAAAAGAAAGCCCAGGACTCTATTGGTTGGAAATGTACAGAAGATGTCTTCATCCTGCAGTGGATAGACAATGGGGGGGAGAAGAAGAAGAAGAAGAAGAAGAAGAAGAAGAAGAAGAAGAAGAAGAAGAAGAAGAAGAAGGAGAAGGAGAAGGAGAAGGAGAAGGAGAAGGAGAAGGAGAAGGAGAAGGAGAAGGAGAAGGAGAAGGAGAAGGAGAAGGAGAAGGAGAAGGAGAAGGAGAAGGAGAAGGAGAAGGAGAAGGAGAAGGAGAAGGAGAAGGAGAAGGAGGAGGAGGAGGAGGAGGAGGAGGAGGAGGAGGAGGAGGAGGAGGAGGAGGAGGAGGTGTTGGAGGAGGAGGAAGAGGAGAAAAGGTACAGTTATAGAAAGGCTTTCTATAAAGCCTTTCATCAATAAAAACACAAGACCTTGCAACTTACATCTTTTGAATATCTGGAGAATTTTGCCATTTCTTCCTATTAGTATAGCCAAGCAGGCAATTTATGCCTTGCTTGGAGTCTCATTTGGACTATTGTAGAAGTTTGCTGGCAGGGTTTCCTCTTCTCTCTGTTCTTTGATTCAGGCCCAGGATAGCACGGTTCACACTGTCTTGGGCCTTTCCCAATTTACCTCCGTTTCTTCCTTCCATCAATCTTTTATACTGGCAGGATCTTTGGGACAGCTACCAATCCAAACTGCTGATGCTGACTTTCTGGGTCACACATTCAGGAACATTCTGTTATTGGAATAGTTTGATTGTAATTCACATTCCAGTGTGCTCAGCTCAATCAGGATTGTTTTAGTTTTCCTCATCTCAGAAAAGCAGCCTCACATTATAGAGCCTTCTTCAATCTGGCTCCTGCTTTCCAATCCGCTCTCCCTTTAATTCTATTTGGGAGGTCATTTGTGATTTAAAAAGGCTCTTAACACACTTCTTTTGCAATATTTAGAAATTGGAAGGAACATTTTTTTAACCTAATGCCAGCTTAAATTACGGCAGTGCTGGGATTAGGTAATATTTATAAAATTTGTCATTATCTATTGTTTTACATTGTGCTGTGATTTTATTGTTATTTTCTTGAATTGCTCCAGACAAATAAAAATAATACCACTGCATAAGATTTGCCCAAAATATATTAAATGTATTCTCCAAGATTGGAAACCCATTTTTCCAGATGAAAATTGCTTTTGCCTGGGGTGGGGCATTTTTGATGCATGGAACATATAAAAAATTCAAAGTAGTCCCAAGGAATTTTTCTGAGAAACAGTTAAAAAAAAATCCTAATAATATAATGGCAATTCAATCAGGAAAAAAATAGCATTTTTATGCAACTGAACTGTAAGCTTAACATGGTTGCTGATACACAAGGAACACCTATGGGAAAAAATTGACCTTTAGATATATGATAATTGCAGTTTTGTTACATGCAATTACAACTGAATCCTCTTTGGACCTGAAAGAAGCTCCTGGTCCTAGGGATATATAGTTCAGAATAAATCAAGAACATTTTAGGAATTATTCTAATACTTATTATATTTTTATATAAGCATAATATTACATTAAAGAGTCAGGTTAATGTAGTGGTTAAGGCATCAGGCTAGAAACAGGGAGATTGCAAGTTCTAGTCCCATCTTGTGCATAAAGCCAACTGGGTGATCTTGGGCCAGTCACTTTCTCTCAGCCCTAGGAAGGATGCAACGGCAAAACACTTCTGAAAAATCTTGCCAAAAAGACTTCAGGGAATTGTCCAGGCAGTCTCCATGAATCAGACATGATTCAACAGGGGGGAAAACACATTACATTATACAACATCCTACTGCCAATCATTTACCTATTGTTTTCAGAATTACATAATATTTCTCACCAGCACCATCCCACATTCTTCAGGAAAAGGAAGAAAAAAATGGAGCCTGGAAACACAGTGTACAAATTGTGTTTATAGACAACAAACTATTTGCATAAACAACAGTTATCTGAATCCTTTATTTTGCATATACAAATTTGTTTTGTTTGGCTTAGAAGATAAACAGCCTTGCTTATAAATGAATAGCATCTGGGGATGGTGGGAAGCCATGTTTTGGTAAATGCATAACTGGAGATTGACCATTTTGAAAATGATACATTCTTTGACCAATGTTAATTTCTTTTTAAATAAACCAAATAAACCACCCTGTATTTTTCACATTAGAGGAATAGACTAGTCAGATAACACTTTTTGCTTTGTGGATAGCTCCTTTACAATATCAGTTCAGCAACAAACGATCATATTGATGGCGCTTGGGTCTATACCCATCGCCCTCACCCACAGCCCAGTTGAGGCCTTGGTTGTTGCCTGGGATAAGGCAGTCGCTGAGGCACTCGACTGTGTTGTACTCTTGCGACCCCTGACCCGGCGCAGATCCCGTTGGGCTCCATGATTTTCTGTGGAGCTCCGGGACATGAAGCGTCGGAGACGGGGTCTAGAGATCTGTTGGAGATCCACCCGATCCGAATCTGACCGATTGCAGTTAAGAACCTTTATAAGGTCTTATCTTGCGGCGATGAGGACGGCGAAGGCTAATTACTTCTCTGCCCTTATCGCGTCCGCAGATAATCACCCGGCTGCCCTGTTTAGGGTGACTCGCTCCCTTCTTAACCAGGAGGTGAGGGAGGATCCCTTGCAGGGGTGGGCCGAGGAGTTTAGTCATCATCTGACGGACAAAATCGCTCAGATCCGGGCCGGTTTGGATTCTGACTGGGCAGAGTCTGACGTGGAGGAATCGGACGGTCTTGAGCATGTTATCTGGACTGAGTTCGATCCTGTTTCCTCTGATGATGTGGACAGAATGATGAGGAGGCTGAGCTCCACTACCTGTTTGTTGGACCCATGCCCCTCCTGGCTGGTTTATGCACCTCGGGAGGAGACACGAGGCTGGTTCCAGGCAGTAATAACTGCTTCCTTGAAGGAGGGTGTCTTCCCCGCCTCCCTGAAGGAGGCGGTGGTGAGACCCCTCCTCAAGAAGCCTGCCCTGGACCCAGCTGTTTTAAATAACTATCATCCGGTCTCCAACCTCCGCTTTTTGGCGAAGGTTGTTGAGAGTGTGGTGGCCCATCAGCTTCCTCTGTTCCTGGATGAAACTGATTATCTGGACCCGTACCAATCGGGTTTCAGGCCTGGGCACAGCACGGAGACGGCATTGGTCGTGCTGGTGAATGATCTCTGGCAGGCTCGGGACAGGGGTTGTTCCTCTGTCCCAGTCCTATTAGACCTCTCAGCAGCTTTCGATACCATCGACCATGGTATCCTACTACGGCGTCTCAGGGGGTTGGGAGTGGGAGGCACTGTTTTGCGGTGGTTCTCCTCCTATCTCCTGGGCCGCTCGCAGTCGGTGTTGACAGGAGGGCAGAGGTCCGCCCCGAGGCCTATTGTTTGTGGAGTTCCTCAGGGGTCGGTTCTCTCGCCCCTCCTGTTCAACATCTATATGAAGCCACTGGGCGAGATCATTCGTGGTTTTGGGGTGGGGTATCATCAGTACGCTGATGATACCCAACTTTTTTTCTAGCGATGCCCTCGCTGTGATGTCCCGTTGCCTGGAAGCGGTCCGGGTCTGGATGGGGAGAAACAGGCTTCGTCTCAATCCTGCCAAGACTGAGTGGCTGTGCATACCGGCTGTCGGGCTCGACACGCCCGACATTCGGAGAGGCCACGGAGCGACTTACCGGCCCCCGAGACCAGCCGCCGGTGCCCGCGTTCCGTCAACGAGCTGGGGAAGAGCGCAGCCACCGAGACAGCTCAGCAGCCACCCGCCCGACACCTGGAGAGACCGCGGAGCAACCCACCAGTCCCCCAGAACAGCCGCCGGCGCCTGCATTCCCCCGACGAGCTGGGGAAGAGCGTGGCCGCCGAGTCAGCCCAGCAGCCACCCGCCTGACATCCAGAGAGGCCGCGGAGCAACTTACCGGCCCCTGGGAACAGCCACTGGCGCCCGCATTCCCCCCCGACAAGCCAGGGAAGAGCACGGCCACCGAGATGGCCTAGCAGCCACCCGCCCGACATCCGGTGAGGCCACAGAGCACCTTACTGGCCCCCGGGACCAGCCGCTGGCGCCCGCGTTCCCCCAACAGGCCGGGGAAGAGCGCGGCCGCCGACACGGCCCAGCAGCCCCCAGGGACTTCCGGAAGGCCGGAGAGCAGCCGTACGGTGGCGCGGCCGGCGGTTGTCCAGCGCCCGTGCAGCAGACCAAGGAAGGGCGCCAGGGCGGTCCAGGAGGCGGCAGGGCCTACCGGTGGAATGGGGAGGGGCCCAGGACACGCACCGGCACTGCGTCCCCCTGGAAACCCATTCCCGCAGATGACACGTTCCAAAGCTCTGCTGGCCTCTTTGCCTGCCAAGGGACTGCATGGCAGGCACCAGCGGCGGATGGTCCGAGCGGCGCAATTCACGGTGGTCTGGGGACCTGAGGGGGGTGGCAAGGATGTGCGGAGCTCAGGGGAAAAGGAGGGCGGTCTGGGCTGGGGGGTGGCTTACCGGCTATAATGGTGGTGGGACGGGGACGGGGAGGATACGTACCTGGGGGTGGGTGCCAAAGGGCAGGAGCAAAGGGGGGCGGTGGTTAAGTAGGGTGAAGGGGTGGTTAAGCAATTAAGGGCGTGGTGGTGGGTGTCGGCCCTGCCGGCTACTTAGCAGCATTGATTGTGCTGTGGAATCAACGCTGACTTAGTCTGTCTTCGAGTGACTGTTTATGAAGGTAATAAACGTGGCTCAGGAGAACCAGCTCTCATTCCGGACTCATTCTTTCTGGTGATTCAACGGACGGGGGGCTGAAACCGGCATCTCGGGTCAACCAGACTATTCCATCTCTAACGATGGGGGGTGAGGTGTTACCCCCCGTTGATAGGGCTCGCAACTTGGGCGTCCTCCTGGATTCGCAGCTCACTTTTGAAGACCATATAGGAGTTGTGACCAGGGGGGCTTTTGCCCAGGTTCGCCTGGTGCGCCAGTTGTGACCCTACCTGGACCGAGATGCCCTACACACAGTCACTCATGCGCTCGTGACCTCCCGTTTAGACTACTGCAACGCTCTCTACATGGGGCTGCCCTTGAGGACCACCCGGAGGCTTCAACTGGTGCAGAATGCGGCCGTGCGAGTTGTGATGGGGGTCTCCCGATACTCCCATGTAACACCTCTACTCCGCGAGCTGCATTGGCTTCCAGTTGCCCTTCGGGTGAGATTCAAGGTGCTGGTGATGACCTATAAAGCCCTAAATGGCAAGGGTCCGGGATATTTGAGGGAACACCTGCTGCCAGCATCAAGTTCCCTTCGTCCAGTGCGCTCCCACAGGGAGGGTCTCCTCAGGGTGCCGCCGGTTAAAGACTGCCGGCGGGTAACACCCAGGGGTAGGGCCTTCTCAGTGGGCGCGCCTGCCCTGTGGAACCAGCTGCCTGCGGAGCTTAGGACTGCCCCCAACCTCCGTTCATTCCGCCGGGACCTGAAGACCTGGCTCTTCGAGCTCTCTGGCCCAGGCTGAGAATATTTTAATTTTAATTTTAACTGGGTTTTAATTTTCTCAGGGTTCTATTTAATCTCTCTTAATTTTGTTTTAACGTTTGTATTGACTGTTTTTTAAATGCCCTGTAAACCGCCCTGAGTCCTTCGGGAAAGGGCGGTATATAAATCTAAATAATAAATAAATAAATAAATAAATAAATAAATAAATAAATAAATAAATAAATAAATAAATAAATAAATATTCAACAATTGGAAAATGACACATTTTTAATTTTTATTACATTTTACTTCAGGCATAAGTTGTGATTAAAGGACTGCTTAATTTCTCTTGAAGTATCTTGCCATTCACAAGACATGTACTTGAATCTGTTATGAGTACTATAATTCTTATCCACTGGTTTAATAATCAACTATCTCTTATCATTAAATGCAAGAGCTAGCTTATTTTGTTTCAGTATATTTGCAATACACTTAAGACTATTTTCCTTTTTCTATAGAGAAAATAGAACTAACTCAGCATTATTTTTTCTCCTCTTTGGCATTGATTTTTTCTGGATGGTTGAAAATACAACATCCAACTCCTTATCAACAGACTGCTTTATTATTTTGTAACATGTCAGGTCTATAGACTGAATAAAAAAAATAGTAATAATTCTGCCTCTGATGATTCAGCCTATGTGAAGTGTTCTGTTGTGTTCTACTTCATCTTTAGTTAATAGTCAATCAGATTCATTCCAAAACTTAAAGATCAGTTTGCATCCAGGAAATGCAGATTAACTTAACAAATAGTATGGGATTTATTCCAAAAATCATTTTCAGAAACCTCCCATTTTTTTTGTCCCAAATTCCAATTGGATGCCTCCTTTTGGAAGAAAATACATACTGATTTTAGTGAGAGAGAGGGGTTTAGGGGTTGAAGAAATGAAAAAAAGGGTTTTTTTTTAGTCCTTTCATCTGTATGTGTCACTATGCTTGATTAGCTGTTCTAGGTTAAATCAGTTCTTAATTCTTGTCTAAAGAATTATGTCAGTTGAAGAAAAGGCCATAAATATGTCCATGGATGAAGCAGATTGATTATTTAATTCCAGTTATAAAGTTCATCCACTTTAGACTTCCCTAACCTTGTTCCTTTCAGATATGTTGGACTATAAATCTCTGATCAGCATAGATAACAACAGACTGGGGAAAACACCATAGCAATTTCAACATATTCTCCATATTCCATTTGTCTAATTATTTCTCTCATGCTGGAGAACATGTAGCTTTTCATATGCTGCCGAACAGCAATTTTCAATAGTCTTAAACGGCCAGTGGTGACAGATGCTTAGTCAACTATTAGAGGCCACAAATTCCCCATGGAGAACTGAATATGCACATCTCCTTCTTCAGGGTTATCATCAGGGTTTAAAGTAAAAAATCTTATTGAACTATATAAACAAGAAATTTCCGAGTAAAAGAGCTATGCAATGCTTTGAATATGATTCCAAAAAATATTTTGAAGTCTGTGTGGGTCTAAACTTATCATCTGCTGCAACTCTTTAAACAACCATGACATTTTCAAAGCTCATGAGGCAACTGCAGAGGACCAGCTGCACAATCCAAAGAAATGATGCAGCTGCTTTAAAGAGTTTCAGGCAGGTTCTATGTTCATGCTGTCTTGGAGTCCAAAACACCTTTCTAAAATTATTTTCAAAACATTATTTCTGAATTAATTATCCAGCCCTACATAGACTTAATAACTAGCAATAGATTCCTAAATGTGTTACACAGAGATTTAGATATTACTGAACAACTCCTGTCATTGCTCAAACTGACTGGAGCTGCTGACAGTTGCATGGCAGCATCATCTTAAGGGCTTTAGGTTCCTTATGTATGTCGTAAAGTGATGACAAATGTGAATCAAAGGAGGTGAAACAGGGAAAAATGCCAATTTTAATAGAAACAGAGAAGTAATTCTCTAACCAAAAGGATCATCAGAACTATAGACTTTCTTTAGCACTGAAATCAGATCTATGGAACCCAATATTTAACTGGCCTGCCTAAAAGGCTAGATTTCCTTTCAATATTTAGATAAACTTTATTTCAACTTCTCTTCCAGCAGTTTAGAGCATAACTGTTTGGAAACAGAACCAAGTAGACTACCAAGAACATCTGAAAATAGATATCGGGCAACAGGAATAATATAAAGCTTGATTTTCAAGAGAGTGTGTGCAGTAATAATTCAGGGCTGCATTAAATTACAGAAATTGAGAAAAGCTGTGCCCTAGTTTGTTTTTTTTCCTGTCTTTTTTAACTCCTCCACGCAACATATTTTCTTCCTTTCAAGGATTTTTTTCAAGGCCCTTCCACTGCTTTTCATAATAGAAAGCATGCATGTCTTATTGGTACATTTTCTTTAAAAACTCTTTGCAAAACTGTTCTGCTCTATTAACAAGATTGAAAGGATACTGAAATGCCATATACTCATAAGCATGGCATTTCCAGAGACAGTGGGAATTAGGTGGAAAAGACAGATACATTTTTTTTAAAAAACACTGAAAATTGTGCGGAATTATGCAAACCAGAAATATTTTTTAAAAGGAAAAAGGAAAAGAGATGAAGAAATGAAAAAAACAAGCTCATTCAAATCTGTCCTTGAAGTTTTTCTAATAAATAAATGACAGTGTGAAAGCAAAAACAGAACCATGACAGACAAAAGATGTTAAATGTTTTCCAAACATAAGTTGTGCATCTGAAATTCTGCAATTTAATGTACCCCACTGAATCATTTTCCAAAGATTTTATAAATCTTACATTTATGCTTGCACATATGTTTGGGCAATACTTTATAATTTTTATGGATTAAAAATAATTCTGCAATGGATCTAACAGAGGTAAATTTTAGTATGCTACATGCCTAGAGGACTCATGGCAGAAGAATACGCTATCGGGAAATAAATCCAGATTGTGTTTCTCTTTATCCTTATCACCAATAAAAAAGAAAATCCATGATAAGCAAGATAAATGTTTTACTTTCTAAAATGTACAAAATGACCAGTGGGATTTATTCCAATCCATTTTTGTTTTCAAAAATCTAGCAATATGGTGGTGTGTCCTCTTTTTAGTTTTTTTTTAAAAAAACCCTAGCACCTGACTTCTTCAACAATGTTTTAAGGCTAAGATATCACACTGATCTTGCTTCATTTAAACGGAAGTAATGACTTTGTTCCTTCTCAGCTCCAGTCTGCCAATTATCCTTGGCTTTTAAATTTTATTTTATTTTTTTAAATGGCGGGCCTTTTACAGGAATGGCAGTTTTCACCTAAAAGAGGTAGATAGATAAAGCAGACCTACTCTGATGTTTTCTCAATCTTAAATCTCCCATTGTTCTAAAACGTGCTTCACTATTTGATGATTATGTCATAGTTTTGCTTTGTGGAATACTCAGATACATACCAGAATGTTTCAACTTACCACAGAAAAGACAAATCTCATCATCATGGTTCCAAAAAGTATCAAAGATGCTATCTTACGCATAGAGACAATATATTCTCATTGGCTGCTGAAGCATGGTCTCTTCTTATTACCGTTTGCTAAAGTTAATCCTACTTCCAATAAGTTTGGTCCAATCAGATTATTTTTAAAAAGCCCTAGATAAAATTCATTCACTGGCCTTCTGTGGGGGCAGTCCATGATAATTGGGTTTTGATAATGTTAGAGGTGTCCTCAAACAATAAATTTTGGATATAGACCATCAAACAAATTTAAACAAGGTGTCATACATTCTCCCAAAAGGATTTGTTCCACCATCTTGTCATCCATTGTGACTCTGAAATTTTGTAAGGTTTTCATTTTAGCCAGGCTGGATGCATTGCCCTGAGCAGTCCTTTTTAGACATTTTAAGGGTACTCCCATGTCTCTTCAAGTGTGTCTATGTGATGATCACTTAATAGAAACTCTAAATCCTATGCTACAGGTAGTTCTCAACTTGCAACAGTTCACCTAGTGACCGTTCAAAGTTACAATGATACTGAAAAAAGTGACTTATGACCATTTTTTCACACTTATGATTTTTGCAGCATTGCAATGGTCATGTGATTTACGTTCAGATGCTTGACTGCTGACTCACATTTATGATGATTGCAGTGTCCCTGAGTCATGTGATCTCCTTTTGCAACTTTCTGACAAGTAAAGTCAATGGGGGAACCAGATTCACTTAGCAACCATGTTACTAATTTAACAACTGCAGTGATTCATTTAACAAAGTTGGCAAGAAAAGTCATAAAATGGGGCAAAAGTCACTTAGCAAATTTCTCACTTAGCAACATAAATTTTGGGCTCAATTATGGTCATAAGTTGAGGACTACCTTTACTATGCTGCTTGGAACAGACCTCCATTTATCCAATCTTGAAGTAATTTCCATACAAGGAATGTGATTTATATTTGCTGTTATTTCTTTTGGCCAAAGACTCAAAAAATATCATTTCACATTGCCCAGTTTTGTGCTATGGTACCATCTATACAATAGGTAATTGCATTAATTACCGGTAAATTTCTTGTTAAATATATATTAGGTATTTTATTAATGGCCATACAGTTGTAATAAACTGATTTGATTTGATGGAGTTTCTAGAACACCAATGATTCTGCTAGTTTGGTGTTTCTATAACAAGAGCTGTGCTGTTGTTGTATTTATTGCTGGTTGATCATGAGATCATGGCAATGAATCGCTGTCGCTAGCCGTCATGTACTTTAACCCAAAGATTTTTTCCCCATTATTTGGTCTTTCTTTTTCTTTCCCACTGTCAGAACAATAAAAGACAACTGTAGTTTAGACATCAGGAAGATTGTTATTTTAAGAATATAGGCTATTTTCTTCCCACAGTAAACCAAACAACAGTCAATTGTCGTTTAGATTTACTCTGAAGCTTACTAACCTTTTTAAATAGAAAAGAAAAAAGAACAGAGAACTTTTTTCTAGTCCTGTTTTGTTTTTGTTCCACCAGCTCATAGGATGGAAACCATTTTGGCAGCCAAGGCCATGCTCTATAATTAGGCAGGGGCCAGACCAAAAAGTGGCAAAAACCCAAATGGGTATAAAAGCCATCAACCATCATTTCATTTTTCTCAGACTGATTTAAGGTAAGTTACCAAAACATTTAGCTATTTTGACGTTACATAACATATAAATGCTGAGGATGTTATTTGATAGACTGCTATTCTACAATATAGATCTATATTTTTTATATAGAAAAGAGAAGCTTTGTGACAGTAAGTGGTGTACAACAGTGGATTATTCATATTTAGACGTTTTTAAGAAACTCTCGTGGATGGTTTAATTGATTGTCCTGCAGCTTTCATAGATTTGATATTAGATGTTCTAATATCAACTGTACAGTTCTATGACTGTAAATTTATATCTTCCTCAGTTGAATTGGTCGATGGTTTGCCACTGAAATTTGGTGGTAGCAAACTCCATTTATGCCCATGTTTAGTGCGGTGACCAAATCTTAACAGCAAAAAAGATTACTGAATCTTATAATGGAAAGGGGATATGGTTGCTTTATAGGGACTCATACTGGTTTCCTCCATGTTCCAATGAAAAAGCTCAAATAATCCTGAGGAGTATAAATTCAAATTATATTTGTTGGATGACGTGAACTACAGCTCATGAAAGCTTATGATTATATTTGTTGGATGAAGTGAATTACAGCTCATGAAATCTTATGTCTCTTATAAAATTTGTTATTCTGGAAAACTACTATCATGAACCTGATATTTTTGCCACCATAGACTAATAAGGCTATCCTATCACATGATCCCAAAATAATCTGAAGGAAGAGAAGTGACTAGGTAAGGATTGGTCCAGAATTATACTTTTTCTTTTTTTCCCTAGGAAAAGAGGTGCTTTTATCATTAAAAATGGAACTATTTAAATATATTTGTGGTTTTCTTAGTGGAAAGGGAATTCTGATCATTCAATATTTGGTATGTGAACAAACTATTTCTATGTCCTTCCCAATACAGGGTACAACATATGTGTACAAATTGCAGAAAGTTCTACCTTTCCAGGGGTCTTCAAACTTGGCTCTTTTCTGACTTGTGGACTTCAACTCCCAGAATTCCTCAGCCAGCGTGCCTGGCTGAGGAATTCTGGGAGTTGAAGTCCACAAGTCAGAAAAGAGCCAAGTTTGAAGACCCTTGTTCTATACCATTGAAACTGGTACAAGTGCCATAAAATGGATTCCATAAATGAATAATGAAGCTGTTCTCAAACAATAAGGCATTAAAGCACAGAGAACTGAGAAAGATGTTAAGGATTTAACATTTATAAACGTGATTAATAGCCATTAATGCAACCAAGGAAGTGAAATGTTGACATTAGAACTTCAATTCTGTTGCTTGTACCATTTACTGATAGGAAATTAGGAACAATTTGATCTTTGTAGGGTCAGGATGCTTTCTACATTTTTTAATGCATATAGTCCAGCTGAAAGAAAGCCCAAGAGAAGAAGGAGAGGTCATTTTTGTTTCTTTTTACAGATATGGTATGGTCCATTTATATAGTAGTGCATATGGATTTGATAACAATCAACCATAATTAAAAACAGATTTTCTGAAATTTGACTCAAATACATTCAGTACAGTTTTCCATGCCAGTTAGCAGGCAGAAATGTCTCTCTGTGCATGGCTTCTGATCTTTTTACTGGCATTTTGAGGTTCCTAAAAAAAAAACTATGAGCAAAATGGAAAAGAAGAAAAACAAACTATTATCCAAATCTGGTTGATACTACTCTCCTATACGTGTCAAAAAAGTTGTCTATAGCTGTTTTTTATTGAATATATAGTAATTTGTTTTTTTTTTCTTTTTAAGTCATTCATTTAGCAACAATTGCATGCTTATTATGTAGAGATTTAATGTATAAAATATGTTTAACAGGAAAATACACAACAAAGACAGGTAAAAGTAATTAATTTGTTGATGTAGGACACAGTTTCAAGATTTCTGCAACAGTGTATTGATTGGCATCTTCCTTCTGAGACCAGAGATAAGATTCAAGTCTCAAAGGACAATGATGATGTTGATGATGATAATGATAGTTTATTAAATTTATATGCTTCCAACCAAGTGGCTGTTTCTGAAATTACAAAAACCTACATCTTTCTGAAAGTCCCCAGATAAGTATTTTGTAGCATAACACACACAAATAAATATTTGCCCAGCTTAAAAATGGAAATCACCTTAGTTTGGATAGATTAAAGGTATCTCTGTTCCTTTATGAAGCCACAAAATTCTGGCTGTTTTTCTTTGCCAGCCTCAAACTGGCATATTTTCACTGCCATTGGAACCAGAGAAAAAAGAAATGTAAGGGAAAAATCCAAAGAAATAAAGAAAAGAACTGCAATGGATAACAAAAGAAAATAATAAGCCACTTTCTCCCTGCTTTCCGGGTGCTACAAATTGGAAAGGCTAGATGAGTACTGCTGAGTTCAAGTAATCTCCAACCATCCTTAAGTCAAAAGGAAATGATTGTGTATTAATGTGACATTTGCTATCTCCAGTGTTGACCCTTCACCTTCCTCTTTTGTTTTTGCTCTGACTCACTGACGAATGGTGCTACTCTTAATTTTGCATTTGTAGAATGTGATAAGCATCTTGATGTTCTTACTACTCCACCCTACCACATCATCAAGAGGTGGAAAAGTGTTCCACCAAACAAAAGCAATAAATGTGGAACTAATCTGGCTGCAGACAATATCCATCAACTTTAGACTCCTTCCATCATCCCTTCCCTACACGCGGTTCTGTTATAACTAAAGCTGAATAAGGTACCCTCTCTCCTTGCCATCCCGCCCCCCCACAAAAAAACAGGTTGCAATTGCAAAGAACTTCCATTTCTTTCTTTGTAGAAGAAGAACTTCTCAAAGCTCTGTTTGGGGAATGATTTGCATCCGTCAGCGTTTCTTGATGGTGAGATGGGAGGCATAGATTGTGCATTTAATAAATTCATTGATAAAATAATCATTTCACTGCTTCTTTCTTTTACCCTCGTGCTAAAGCACTTACTGTGGGAGATAACAGTGGAAGAAGGATGAGATGGCTGATGGTGTCAAAATGCAATTTCATTTAGCATCAAAACTGAGAAAAACATCCTTTGGGGAATGCAAGACAAAGAAGTGCTAGATTTATCTAGATTTATCTTATCTTCAGTGAAGATAAGAAAGGACTATCATTTTCACAAAGTGCAACTTGGAGTGGCTTCACTGTAGGATGTTGAATGTCTGGGAAATTTCTGCTAAATTCAAGCCGGGAAGATTGACACAGTGCTGGCAGCTGGACATGCTAGTGCTACTGTTTAATTTTGATATACCACTGGCACAATACTGCTATATCCAGATCTTCAGGGAGACAACAGCAGAATAGTGAAAAAGTTTAGTAATAGCAATAGCACTTAGACTTATGTACCACCCCATAGTGCTTTACAACATCCTTTGAGCAGTTTACAATGTCAGCATATTTCTCCTTACAGTCTGGGTCCCCATTTTACCAACCTTGGAAGGCTGGAAAACTGAGTCAACCTTGATCTGGTCAAGAGTCATGGTGACACAGTGATTAGAATGCAGTATTGCAGGCTAATTCTGCCCACTGCCAGCAGTTTGATTCTAATGTATAAAATATGTCAACTGGCTCAAGGTTGTCTCAGCCTTTCATCCTTCTGAGGGTGGTAAAATGAGGACCCAGATTATTGGGGGCAATTTGCTGATTCTGTAAACCATTTAGAGGGGGCTGTAAAGCACTATAAAGTGGTATATAAATCTAGGTGCTATTGCTATTGGTATCAAACTTCTCACTGGGCAGAGTTCACCAGCAATACTGCATTTCTAAACATTGCTCCACCACTGCTCATAACGTTTGCCAGGGCATGGGGCAAAGGACATGTTCACATAACCTGTTATGACCATTACTGAGTATCTAGTATACTACCGTGTTTCCCCGAAAGTAAGGCCTACCCCAAAAATAAGCTTTACCTTGACTTTTGGGGGTGGGCCTACATTATAATAATAATAAGTTGGAAGGGACCTTGGAGGTCATCTAGTCCAACCCCCTGCTAAGGCAGGAAACCCTATACCATTTCAGACAAATGGCTGGCCAGTCTCTTCTTAAAAACTTCCAGTGTTGGAGCATTCACCACTTCTGGAGGCAGGTTGTTCCACTGGTTAGTTGTTCTAACTGTCAGGAAGTTTCTCCTTAGTTCTAGGTTGCTTCTCTCCTTGACTAGTTTCCATCCATTGCTTCTTGTCCTGCTTTCAGGTGCTTTGGAGAATAGCTTGGCTCCCTCTTCTTTGTGGCAGCCCCTGAGATATTGGAACACTGCTATCATGTCACCCCTCACCCTTCTCTTCATTAAACTACACATACCCAATTCCAGCAACCGTTCCCTATATCTTTTAGCCTCCAGTCCCCCAATCATCTTTGTTGCTCTTCTCTGTACTCTTTCTAGACTCTCAACATCTTTTTTACATCGTGGTGACCAAAACTGGATGCAATATTCCAGGTGTGGCCTTACCAAGGCATTGTAAAGTGGTATTAGTATTTCACGTGATCTTGATTCTACCCCTCTGTTAATGCAGCCTAGCACTGTGTTGGCTTTTTTGGCAGCTGCAGCACACTGCTGGCTCATATTTAAGTGATTGTCCACTAGGACTCCGAGATCTCTCTTACAGTTACTACTATCGAGCAAGGTACCACCTATACTATACCTGTGCATTTGATTTTTCCTGCCTAAATGTAGAAACCTACTTTTTTCACAATTGAAAAAAGAGCCTTGGTGGAGCAGTGGGCTAATGCCTCCTTAAGTAACACCAGCTGCCTGCAATTAGTGCAGGTTCGCATCCCACCAGGCTCAAGGTTGACTCAGCCTTCCATCCTTCCGAGGTAGGTAAAATGAGGACCCAGATTGTTGGGAGCAATTAAGCTGACTTTGTAATAATGCCGCTTGGGGTGTGTGTGAAAGCCCTAATAAGCAGGCATATACATAGAATGAAGGCTACTGCTAAGCTTGTAAGCCACACTGAGTCTTCGGAGAAGGGCGGGATATAAATGGAATTAAAATTAAAAAAAAATAAATTTTGTTAGATAGTGCCCAGTGTTCGAGTCTGTCCAGATCCTCCTGTATTTTAAACCTATCTTCTGGAGTATTGGCTATTCCTGCCAGCTTGGTGTCGTCTGCAAATTTGATGAGTTCCCCATCTATCCCCTCATCCAAATCATTGATGAAGATGTTGAAGAGCACTGGGCCCAGAACAGAGCCCTGGGGCACCCCACTACACACTTCCTTCCATGTAGATGCAGTTCCATTGAAGACCACATGCTGAGTACGGCCTGTCAGCCAGCTACAAATCCATCTGGTGGTGATGCTATCTAACCCACATTTTTCTATCTTATCAAGTAGTAGGTTGTGATCTACTTTATCAAATGCCTTACTGAAGTCCAAGTAAATTATATCTACAGCATTCCTCTGGTCAACTAGTTTTGTCACTTGGTCAAAGAATGCAATAAGGTTTGTCTGGCATGATCTGTTTTTGACAAACCCATGTTGGCTTTTAGTGATAACTTTGTTCTCATCAAGGTGTTCGCTGATTTGTTGTTTGATTATCTTTTCCAGAATCTTCCCAGGTATTGAGGTCAGACTGATAGGTCTGTAGTTTCCTGGATCTATTTTTTCCCCTTTTTTGAAGATGGGAACTACATCAGCTCTCTTCCAGTCCTCTGGTAGTTCCCCAGTGCTCCAGGATCTTTGAAAAATATAGTTCAGTGGTTCTGAGATCACGTCTGCCAGTTCCTTGAGGACCTTGGGGTGCAATCCATCTGGTCCTGGTGTTTTGAACTCGTCTAGGCTGGACAGGTGCTCACTTACCATTTTCTTGCCTATCTTAACTTGCGTTTCTATTCTGTTTTTTATGGCAGTGGTTTTGGTAGGTTGCACTGTTTTTTCCCTTTGTGTAAAGACAGATGCAAAAAACGAGTTAAATAGTTCTGCTTTCTCCCTGTTGCTTGTCACCTTCTTGCCACTTTCCCCCACTAATGGACCAATCATTTCCTTAACTTTTTTCTTGTTTTGTATATGTTGAAAGAAGCTTTTTTTGTTATTTTTGACTTTGGTCGCAAGCCTTAGTTCATTTTGAGCCTTAGCTTCCCTCACTTCATCTTTGCAGGCATGGGCTGTTTGCTGATATTCTGCCTTAGTTATGTGTCCCTCTTTCCACTTCTTATACTTGTCCTTTTTATCTTTCAGTTCATCAGAGAGTTCTTTATGCAGCGATGCTGGTTTCTTTTGAAAGCTGTTATTTTTCTTCTTTGTTGGTATTGTGGCCTTTTGGCCACCGGAGAACTTCACGGCTGACTCAGAAGAGGAAGCACAGGAGTGGGAGTTGGGCCCAATGTCAGGGCAAACTGAAAGCTCTGATGGGGACGAAGGAATGGAGCTGTCACAGCCAAGGACAGAGGCAGAGCCTGGGCCATCAGCCAGCCCCAGATGGAAAGGCTGAGAGGCAACTGATTCAGGACAGGAGGATCACATGGGGCAAGTGATTGATGCACGGGCACAGCAGAGGCTGAGGAGAGGAGAACAGTGAGAGTTTATGGGCCAGTCTTCAAGGCAGAAGAGTCACTGCTGCTAACAGAGCCCCACCTTCAGCTGTGGATAAAGGGCAGGGGTGGAGACAAATAGGTGTGGCAGACAACTATTTGTCTTCCTGCCGGTTAGCCACTTCTGTTTGGAACTCCTGACTCTTGTTTGGAAACTTGCCAGAGTTTTCCTCGGATCCTGTGGTACTAGGAGTATGTCTGTGTATCTTATGTTGGAAAAGAGCCAGCTTGCCTGAAGGACTCTTGCTGCAAGTGTGGTGAGAGACTGAGATTAACTGGATTTTTGGGAGATCCCTGCAGGAGAAAGGGGAGCGAGCTCCATTGTTTGGAGGCAACTAAAGACTTTAAGAGTCGGCTGTGTGAAACTGCTAGCATTCCTGAATAAAAGGAACATTGGAGATTTATTGGTGCATCTGTTGTGTTCGGGGAGTCAGTTCAAAACAGCCTAATATAAGCCCTACCCCAAAAATAAGCCCTAGTTTGGGGGCGAGACACACACTTAAAAATCAAGCTAGGACAGGGGTAGGGGCGTGGGTCTGCCCCGTGCACCCTGCACCCACTTACCTTGCAGCCAGGCCTCTCCTCACTGGCCCACTTCTTCTGCAGAATCTTCTGTAGCCAGCCATGGTATATAGGTGGTCCTCATTTTCCAACCATTCATTTAGCAAGCATTCAAAGTCCCAATCTGGGTTGCTAAGCGAAGGCTACCTACGTATAATAGGAGACAAAGGATAACAACATTGAATGCTGTCAATTTAAGTGGGTAAACATTATTTTGACACTAAATTGTTCTAAATCTGTTTAATTTGGGATGAGATGAAGACAATCTTTGCTGGAGATGGGCAGTTCAGAAATGTGAAACATAAATAAAACTAAAAAAATAAATATTATTAAACAAGAAGAAAAAAAGAGATGAGATTAGAAGTAGAGAAATTGCCAATACTATATATTTCTCTCTTGCCCCAGATGGTTTCCCCATAAATTACATTTTTACTAATTCCTCCCATGGAATTAATTATGAAAAAAATCATACATTTCTAAGACTTTGTTGAATGCAACTTAATTAATTCTGTATTTAGAGAGATCTTTGTAGATCTAACCTTTTTATGTCAAAAGAAGAAATCACTACATTTTATCTGATGCTTACAATGTATTGCTCAGCTAGTTTGGCACATGATTTCTTTAGAAAGCTAATATTACAGTTTTGCTTTCCATGTTCCCCACTTACTCTGCACTATAAATATGTACAAAATTGAAGAAATACCACTAAGTGGGATTTCAAATTATGTAGGGGTGGTCTCCTGAGATGATTTACAAAATCTACAAAACTCAACTATAACAAATTCCAGATTATCCTAGGCAAGAGACATAGTTCTCCCTTCGTAGTTGTTTTTTTTTCCTGTTCTCGCCCAATTTTGTGAAAAACCTCAGCTATGTTTAATATATGAAATAGCTAGAGAATTACCCAACCTGAAATCCACTTAGGTGGATTTGTTTTCATCCTGACTTTTTATATAGGAAATGGCCCATGAATGTTGTTAGGCTTTGCATAGAATCTAAATAAAGTGATGTGTAATTATTTTCTGAAGCAGTTGTAAGAAAGAATCTTCCATCCAGAAATCTCTGTTCACTATGTATGCAATAAAACCAATCCGGGGTGTTTTCTCTAATACAGAAATACAGAAATTAATGAGGCAAATCTACAGATGGATTTGCCCCCTTTACTTCTATTCTGTCTGAAGATTTGGATAAGTAATGTCTTGAGAAACAGATGAGTTTTTTAAGAATTTAAGAGGAGGGGATTTTCTCATTTGTACGACTTGGACCAGAAATGAGAACAGGACAAAGTAAATGAATGTATAAATATACAATACTTTTAATGTGCCAAATAATTGCAAAGGCTTCCCATCTTTTTCAGACTGAAGGCTGGAGGCTTTTGTGCAAAGATTTATTTTATTTTTTTTATTTTAATTCAGGTTAATACAATTATTCCCTGTATAGGAGGACTGTCAGGTGATTGCTTATGTTCCAGGGCTATTCCCATCTGTTGTTATATTTTTCAACAAAATGGCAATGGATTTTTTTTAAAAAAATGTATAAAGGAAAAATTATTAGCTGGTCCAGATTATCTGTTGTTATATTTTTCAACAAAATGGCAATGGATTTTTTTAAAAAAATGTATAAAGAATAAAATTATTAGCTGGTCCAGATTCATATGCATGGGACCCCCCCTAGTTGTGAATGGTGAAGCTCCAAAGAATGTTTTATTTGCGTTTATAACATAACATGCACAATTATATTCTGGACAAAAAAACTATATCCTCAGGCTGTTCTAATGAACTTAAGAAACTGAACTGGTTGGGGAAGCATGTCAGCCACAAACCTTTGGCAATGCCTTGCTCTTTATCTCAAAAATATTCAGGGAATTCTAGTTACCCAGTGAAGCTCATAGATTTTTTTTAAAATAAATCTTGTCTTTTTGCAGCCTAATGAGAGTCTCAAAAACTACAGAGCCATTAAAAATACACACGTTTATCACTTACTTCTTTGTAATATGTTAATGGGAATCTAGACCAGTTTGTCAATCTCAGCAACTTTAAGATATGTCAATTCCAACTCCCAGAATTGGAAGCAGCAATAATAATAGTAATGCCAATGCATTATACTTGGAGTGCTCCTGGTGAACCTGCCACCTTATGCTTGCTTGTATTTCGCTGCTATGTGGTAACAGACTGCCATGAACTGGAGAGAGGGGGAACTGGATGGGAAGGTGAATGCTTGGGGGAAAACGAAAGTAGAAGCTGTGCCACCTCAGGATGCTGCTCCAAGGTGACACAACTGGAGAAGGAGAGAGACACATACCAACCTGTGTTCAGGCTGACAGTTGTGAAAACATCTTGCACGAACTGGATTGGTCAAAATGGGATGGGCAGCAAGAGGCAAATAAGGGGGAAGAAAGTAGATCTCAGTGATTTTGGCGTACAAATCTCAGTTCTGGCGTTGCATTACTGCAGACATGTCAAACTCACAACGTCACGTGATGTCGCACAACGTATCGGAGCTTTTCGCCATTGCTGGCAATGAGGTGGACGTGGCTTCCAGATGACACGTCCGGCCCATGGGCCGGCAGTTTGACATCCCTGCATTACTGCAATAAACTTGATCTCTAATAAAACTATACCTTTCTCAACAAATGGAGCCAAGGATCATTTTCACTCAGAGGTTTAAGCCATGGCAGGTCTGACACAAACTTTATTAAGAAAAAAATATGTTTCTCACCTGGGGCACCATATATGTTTTCATTCAGAGTAATTTACCAAGAGTGTAATAATTTTCTTCCCCTTCAGGGTGGCTGCTGAACCAGTGACAGGGCAAAAAGAGAGTTGCAAGACCAGAACGGCATTAATATTCAATCCATTGCTGAGGGGAAAAGAAAAAGTAACTCATATGATTAGGTCATTTGTCACGTTGGCTCAAAGAGTTTGGCTCTACTCCAGATGGTTTGCCATAGCTGTTTATAGATCACTTTACAGGCTTATTGATTAAGCAGTGACAACTGAATGAGCCAGCAGAAGCAGATCCATACTTTTCAAAGGACCACCCTGACAACAAACCTCAGTGTAAGCAATGCAAAATAAAGAGAAGGAAAGTGGGGGGGGGAAGCTACTAAAAATAGAAGGATCGGCATAAACTGAAGTAGGATTCAAAGATCTTATTTGTAGATTCCTTAGCTCAAAAGAGCTCAAAAAGAACAGAAGAAATTGTATTTACTGAAAATTAGGCTTGCTAGAAATGTTATGCACAGGGTTGTTAGAGAAGAGAGAAACCAAAGTTCCATTTTCAAATAAAAATGAAATTTTACAAACTTTTGCAATATACCCAGAACTGTATATTCCTATTTTACTCAGCCCTAGATCAGAAGTGATGCAAAATCTTATGAGCTCCTTCCTTTGGTCCAGTTTTCCAGCTCTCAATCTTAGATTATGACTAATTGTTACTTCATTTGCAAATAAGAACATTGCCTGTCTGGGCAGAATTTAAGCTCTTGGTTTGAAACTTTCATCACATCTTTCTTGACTAATATTTGCCACACAAGTTAAGTAAAATAAAGTTAAGTAATACCAATTTTGACAAGCATAGGCAATAGCAGTTTTTTTAAAAAAATTGACTAATAATGATGAGTAAAAATGAGCTATGATATATTGCATCAAAGCTAGGGAACTGCTAAAATGGAACCTATCTACATGAAACCGCTAGGTGAGATCATTCGTGGTTTTGGAGTCGGGTATCACCAGTACGCTGATGATACCCAGCTTTTTATTTCGACCCCAAACCACCTCAGTGATGCCCTTGATGTGATGTCCCGTTGCCTAGAAGCAGTTCGGGTCTGGATGGGGAAGAACAGGCTTCAACTCAACCCTGACAAGACTGAGTGGCTGTACGTACCGGCATGTCGAGATATTCAGAACATTCCATCTCTTTCTATAGGGGGTAAGTTATTACACCCCACAGATAGGGCTCGCAACTTGGGAGTCCTCTTAGATTCACAGCTTTCCTTGGAAGACCACATAACAGCTGTGAGTAGGGGAGCCTTTGCCCAGGTTCGCCTGGTTCGCCAATTATGGCCCTATCTAGACTGAGATGCCCTACGTACGGTCACTAATGCACTCGTGACCTCTCGTTTAGACTACTGCAATGCTCTTTACATGGGGCTGCCCTTGAGGACAACTCGGAGGCTCCAACTGGTACAGAATGCAGCCACGAGAGTTGTGTTGGGAGTCTCCCGATACTCCCATGTTACACCTCTACTCCGTGAACTGCATTGGCTCCCAGTTGTCCTCCGGGTAAGATTCAAGGTGCTGGTAATGGTTTTCAAAGCCCTACATGGCATGGGTCCGGAGTACCTTAGGAATCACCTGCTGCCAGCGTCAACGTCCCTCCGTCCAGTGCGCTCCCACAGAGAGGGCCTCCTAAGGGTTCTGCTGTTCGGAGAATGCCGTCTGGTGGCTCCCAGAGGGAGGGCATTCTCTGTGAGCGCGCCTGACCTATGGAACCGTTTACCGGTTGAGCTCCGGATGGCTCCCGACCTTCGCTCCTTCCGACGCGACCTAAAAACATATCTGTTTAAGCAATCCGGTCTGGTCTGATGGGTTCTGTTTTAATTATTGTTTTAAGATAACTATCTTCTGCATTTGGGCAAAATTAGGGTTTAATTTGTTATGTCACTGTTCACCGCCCTGAGTCCTTAGGGAGAAGGGCGGTATACAAATCAAATAAATAAATAAATAAACAAACAAACAAACAAATAAATAAATAAATAAATAAATAAATAAATAAATAAATAAACCTTTAAACTTAAATCGAATCAAGAAAAAACCACACAGAGGCTAGATGGGTGTTTGTGAACCAGCAAATTGACTTGCTTTGGAGACATGAATCAGCTCCATTGACAAATGATGGAAAAGAAAAAAAGAGACTATCAGCCAGGAATGCAGAGGAACAAGCTCCAATTTAAGCATCACCCTGGTATAAAAGTATATTTGCCCTGTCTCTGCTCCAAATGAATCATTCATGGGGACAAGTCTTGAAACACAAACAGCAGGCCTTAAGAATAGGGTTTCTTGAGAGTCAGGAGTGCAAGATTCTGAAAGACCATTGGATGGAACCAAGTAGTTTTCTATGTCTCTTTGAGAGAAGGGAGATCGAATTCTGGCTAGGCTTTGACAACTGAACATCCCCTGGCAGCTCATATGGCCAGGATAGGCTTTTGCCTATGGCCAAAGTTGAAAGAAGACCTTTGCTTTCCATGTCAAGAGAGGACCTCCTCAGATAGTGGGTAAAAATCAGAGACAGACAAGGGAAACTCATGCATGGGAAGAGTCTTCTGAGGCAGCAGGTAGAGATTTGGCCTACATGACTTGGTCTTCTATGAGAAGGTCATATCTGGTGTCTGGGAAGAGCAATGATTAGTTATTAGTATATCGATTGTTTATTGAATTATTAATATATTAACCATCAGTTATTGCTACACATTAATTTTACACTGGGCTACATTTTCTGTATTTGTTAGATTTAGCAACTATTTTCCCTCCAGGAGATCATGACTGAGTTCATGGCACTCATTTGCCTGATTTTTAATACTCAATGATCCTGTGTGGTAGATTGGGCTGAAAGAATTATTGGACCAATATACTGTAATTCAGGGACATGGTGGCTCAGTGAGTTAGGACACTGAGCTTGTCGATCAGAAGGTTGGCAGTTTGGCAGGTCGAATCCCGAGTGCCGTGTAACAGAGTGAGCGCCTGTTACTCGTCCCAGCTTCTGCCAGCCTAGCAGTTCGAAAGCACGTAAAAATGCAAGTAGAAAAATAGGGACCACTACGGTGGGAAGGTAACAGTGTTCCGTGCACCTTTGGCATCTAGTCATGCCAACCACATGACCACAGAGACATCCTTGGACAAGCACTGGCTCTTCGGCTTTGAAACGGAGATGAGCACTGGCCCCTAGAGTTGGAAACGACTACCACACATGTGCGGGGGAACCTTTACCTTTACCTTATACTGTAATCCGGTGAGCTTTCATGGTTAAGGGTAGATTTTGGCCTGACTCTTCCTACTCCTTGTCCAACACTTTAACTATTAGACCAGGGTTGTCCAACCTTGGCAACTTTAAGACCTGTGGACTTCAACTCCCAGAATTTCCCAGCCAGCTATTCTATAGGACAGGAATTACAGTTCTTCCACATACTGGTGGAGGAATACTGGGAGTTGAAGTCCACAGTTCTTAAATTTGCCAAGGTTGGACACCCCTGCATTAGACCACACTGGGTGTCCTATTTCAGAAGCTTTGCTATCAAGTTGCTTTTCAGAATTTATCTGGCTGGAATGGAAGACAGGATCTTGGTTGTCCTATTGGACAACCAGCTTGCAGAACTCCTTTTCTAGAAAGATATAGTGGATTTCTGAAAAGAAAATTGTGGCACTGCTGAGCTTACTTGCTTTCTTATTTATCTGCTATAATAATTATCCATATTTAATAAGGTTTAAGTTTTTTTTTTAAAAAATGTTGCTAGAACTATGAATATAATTTTGAACCCATTCATAAAGACATATATGGCACTGTTCAGCAATTTTACTTTTTCCACAGTTATGTGGGAAAAGCAAAGTATTATAAATGGATGCCACCATCATCTAGACTCTTAATTAAATTGCATAAAAAGGTGGGATGATTGCACAATAAAAGCTTTGTCTGAAAGCAGCATAGATTGAAAGTCTATTCAGTTCTAATAGTGGGGTAGTGGTAGGGGGAAAACCTAGAATAAACATTGCTCTAAAGTAATATGTTTGTTATTTGTCTGCTTATTTTTAAAAAATGTACTAAGCTTGAACTGGAACTTGACCTCCCTAATACACAATTGGCTGAGTGAGATTTCGCAACAATTCACTGCTGAGGGTACTACAATACCACAGGAATTTGTTGCAATGTCTTGCCAAAGTGTTTTGTCCATTGCTATGATTTTTAGCTTGATTTATTTTCATTTTATGTTGGGTAGATACCTTCAATTTGACATATGTACAGTAGGTTTCCCTTGCTGCCCTGCGCTGCACTTTATTTTTATGGAGTCGTGTTCTCCAGAGTAACTTGTATAGGAAGCAAACTGAACCCGTTTGTTCTGTACCAGCCTGCTACCGGCCCTGCAGAAAAGGCAACCCCTTTATAAACGGCAAGAGGCTGGAATGACGTCTGCCAAATTTATTACTACAAAAAACAAACAAGACTCGAACCAAGATTCAGGAGCTTTGAAACACTATCTGAGCGGTTGCTTTCAGCAAACCAGCCCTCCCCAAACATTCCCTTTATAAAGAGTTCAGGGCATGGCCTCTCTCTGCCTCCTTCCGAGAAGCCCCACAGCCTTCCTCTGTTTACTCCTAATTGACTGCCTCCTGCGTCGGGTGTCCTTGAACAGGGCCAGCTGTGGGTCATCTTCATCCACACTGTCAGGCTCACACAGCTGGGTCTCCATGGTGACCAAGTGGGAGGGGCCTGCCTGAGGGCTATCATCAGCAAGATCTTCAACCCCCTCAGCAAGGTCTTCAACACCCCCCTCCTCCTCTGATTCGTCTGACCCAACTGCCGAACCCACAGGCTGACCCTGAATCACAACACCGTTCTGAAAATGTGCTTAAACTATTTCAGTTGCCAACTTTATATTTCATCAGCAATGGTGACTAAAATTATTAGTTGTCTATAGCAGCCATTCTCATTAAAAATATGAAAAGCTGTTCTAAAAGTTCATAACAAGCATAATAAAACAATCATGTGAAAATGAGCAGAATAATACAGGTATTAAAATAAAAGTAACTAAAGCAACAGAGGTAACATTAATATTAAAAAGTAACCCAATAGAACAGGATTTAAACCCGTTATTATTTGCTGTATGCCATGTCCTCACACTGTGGAGTACCAAATAGTAACATCCCACAGATAAATTGAGGACAGTTTTGTCTTATCAATCAGAATAGAGATAGCACGGACCTTGGAGGTCTTCTAGTCCAGTCCTCAAGCAGGAGATCGTATACCATTTCAGACAGTCCAGCTTCCAGTGATGAAACACCCACAACTTCTGAAGGGAAAGCTATTCCACTGTTAATTGTCTGCCTGTTAGGAAATTAGTTCCAGGTTACTTCTCTCCTTGATTAGTTTCCATCCATTGCTTCTTATCTTGCCTTCTGGTGCTTTGGAAAATAAGTTGGAAGCAATCCCTTACCTTGCTGAGGCTCTGGGCTGGGAGGGACCAATGGCTTAGATTGGGGTGGATCCTCCACTAACAACAAGTAAAGTTCACTTAATGACTGCAATGGGCATTGCCAGAATTGCAACTGCTAAGTGATGTGATCTTCTTTGTGGCAGCCCCTCAAATACTGCAGTACTGCTCTCATGTCACCCCCTAGTCCTTCTTTTCTCCAGAATGGCCAAACCCAAATCCTGCAACCGTTCTTTATATGTTTTTGTCTCCAGGCCATCATACAGTTAGTAACCCACAGAAACAGCACTGTTCTAATTTATTTCATTCATTTATTTGTCAAACAAAAATTACAAATTCAAACAAAGAAAATAATACATTCAAAATGTGACAGGGACAATAGGCACCTCAGTGCACCTGCGCATACCGCCTTAGGGACCTCTTAAATATGGAATGAGGTCCACAGAAGTTAAGTTAGAATTAAAGCTGTGAAAGTTAATGTCTGAGACAACTTTATTTTTAACTACATTTTAATCATTTGATAAATCATCAGAGGAAATATAGACAGCCTTCTATTTATGACCACAATCAGGTCACTCACTGGCAATGCATTCATGAAGATGACATCACTTAGCAGTCACAATCCTGGCAATACCCATTGCAGTTATTAAGTGAACTTTACTAGTGGAAGATCCACCCCAATCTAAGCCATTGGTCTCTCCCAGCCCAGAGCCTCAGCAAGGTAAGGGATTGCCTCCAACTCCCTCTACCTATCTCTTCCTCCTTCCTATCTCTGTCCTTTTGGCTTCCTTGCCTCCTGCCTTATGGAGCAGCAAGCAGCCCCAGAACTGCACACACTCCACCACCTGCCCCAGCCCAGTCCCATCACCTCCCCTCCCTGAACTCTGAGTTCCCCACCACCCAGGTTCATAAATTGACCCAGCTATCGTTAAAAGCCACAAAATTTAACCTGAGAACAGAGATAGACAATTGATTTTTCTCCATACTTTGAGGAATTAATCCAAAACAAAAGGAAGATTCTCAGTCTCTCTTTCTGATATTTGCTCCCCTCACCCCTTTTCTTCTCTGCTGATTCCTCCCCACCCCCGCCGCCTTCTCTCTTTCTGATACCCTGTTTATGTTAGCTTTTCCTTCTCATGTAACAGGCTGCCTTCAGCCAGGATTCTGCCTTTGGCCAGAAGTCTGATTCTTTTTGCCAGTGGCTTTTCAAATTAGGTTGAAAGACAAATTAGCTTGTCCAAGTTCCATTGGCAAGCTTGGGCGAGAGGGTTATTCCCACGTTCTTAGTCTCATTTATAAAGAAAAATCATTTAATTGAGCTGATTCCTTCCTTTTAGCACAACCCTTTAAAGAAAGACTACACAACAAAGACGGCTGATGATGCTAGAACATTTTTGTGCAAAAAAAAACAACCACAACTGCAATTACTGGTAACAGACATAGTAGCCAAGGTAGGTTTGGGATCAAATGTTGAATAAATCTCTTTGAATGAGAGTGTAATAGTTTGAGCAAATCCAGGAAAAGATTAATTCAGGGGTGGGAGAGCAGCTGAAGGCTGGGAGGCTACACAAATATTTAGAAAGTATTCAACATGTGGAGGTTAGCTCAACACTTGCTTTTATTTAAGAACTGAATAAACATGTACAAACATTGCAACATCTGACTTCTTGTGACACCAAGGGCAACTGTCTACTGCAGCTGCATTCCCTTTCCTAAAAACACTATTGTTTCTTTTCAAGACAGCACAATTCTGCAGGAACATGTTCAATCCTTGGAGAGAGGGAGAACAATGTGACTTCATGGATGAATACCTGCAAGAAGAACAGCCTAATGTAAATTAAAGGAATCTGACTTGTGGATTAGAAAAGACTTGAGTTGGGATCTTGAATGCACTTTGTTTATGCTCACAGCCATTTTTCTAGTAATAATGATTTCTGTGTTGGAAAGCAAATATTTGGGACCAATTATTGAAATACATTTTAGATTGTTAGGTGCCATCACATTGCATCTGCCTGCTGGTGATTGTGTTGCAAATGTACTCAACGCATTTCCAGAGCCAATTTGCAGATCTTTCAATAAATTTTCCACTCCTCACCTAATTTGTTGCATTCCTCTACTGTGCTTAACCTTGCTAATTATAGTTATTTCTTGTAGTCATCAGTTGCTCATGTCACATGCCCAGGTTTTTTGAGCTTCTGTTTGCTATTCATCTCTTCAAAAGAGCATTTATTTCATTCAGGACATTGTAATCCATGGTACTCTTTGTATCCACCTCCAAATTCATTATCTCCAAAGGGTAAACTTCTATGGAGATTCTCAGTCATTCAGGTCATGGTTGTCCCAAAGATGTTTTTTTTTTCAAAAGGCCACTGGACTTTCTTTGTTTTTCCTTGAAGATGTTTCACTTCTCATCTAAGAAGACTGTTTAGTTTGAAGAAGCTACTTGGGTGAGAAGCGAAACATCTTCAAGGAAAAACAAAGAAAGTCCAGATGCCTTCTGAAGAAGCATCTTTGGGACTCCAAAGGCTTTTTTCCCCCTCCCATTTTCTCAGTACCTAGGTTTCACAGTCAGTCATCATCACTGAAAAAAAAATATTGCTTTAACTTTTCTGACCTGTGTTGTTAAAAAAAATATCCCCATGGTTTATGAGCTTAGGTATATTTGTCACTGTCCTCTTCCCTAAGATTAACGTCATGTTTATTTCTCCATCTTTATCTTCAAACTGAAGAAAGCAAAGCTACCACCTTCATTTCTTAACCACCAGCTGTGAATTCACTAAACATTTATGCCAACATTATACTTTTCTTCTTCTTTCTTTACCTTCAGTCCCAATTTTTCACTTTCTATTTTTACTTTCATAATGAGCTCTCCTAAATCTTTACTTTCAGATAACAAAATGTTGTCTGCTTATCTCAGTTTATAACTGTTTCACCTTCCAATTTGTATTTCAGCTGTTATCTCTCTGAAAGCAGTCTTTCTTATAATTAATGCACTGCACATACTGTATTATACAGCTTTGAGAACCAGGGCTTTTTTTCTCATAGAACGCTCAGAACGGCGTTCCGGCACCTTTTCTGGATGGAACCTTGTAGGGTAGGCAAGGCGGGTTATATGACATGTATGAGTTCCAGCACCTTTTTCTTTTACAAAAAAAGCACTGTTGGGAACAATATACATTCTTCTCTTTCTCTCTTCATTATTCTGACTCTTAGCTTCTTCACAGTTCTTACAGTTGCTTCTTGTTCATTGCAAAGATATGATCTACCCCTTCACAGGACTTGCTAAAGTCAATAATGCAAAGGAAAAGCTGCTATTTGCATGATGTTCATCTCTCCATTAAACATTTTATATTAGCTGTCTAATTTCCTAAATCACATAATGATCAGTGAACAGGGAGCCTTTAAAGAGAGAATTGAAATTTTCATGCAATCTTTTCAATTAACACTAGTAGCACTTTTAGATGAAGATTTGAAGCATTATACATGAAATTTTACAAGAAAGAGAAGATAATGACATTTTCGGTTGATAACCCTTATGTATCCTGACTATTTCTTTCAATTTTCCTGGAGAAAAAAAAAACTTCTATCTATGTGTTTGCTACTATCTGATAGTGCATATTTAAATAAATTCTTCCAATTTACTTTTTTCTTGAACTCTCCAAATAAAAAGCTGTTTAAGGGGGGGGGGGAAATATTCACAATACATTAATTGGAAAGTAGGATGTGAAAGGTGGGTGGCTAACATGAACAACTACAGTGGACCCAGAGATGTAGATATATTATTATTTTTTTTGTATTTGTTACACTAAAACCTCAGAATGGTTTCAGTATTTTGGGTTTCTCCTTCTGCTCTGTTTGCTGGCTACTGATTTCAATGAAGAGAAAGGAAATTACATTTACCTAGGATGCAATATCAGAAAAATAAAGGAACAGGGCAGGACAAATAAACATTCTGCTAGGGGGCCTTTAAGAGTCTAAAACAGACTCTTAAATTTATCCTTAACTGAAGAAAGCTTTGGATCAATGCCACCTGCCTTGTCTCTTTAGACTTTTTTCCATGCTATATCTTACACGTGGGTTCTTCCAAAAATGTTTTAGTGTCTTGCAAGATGCACTCAACTCTTAATCTTCATGCCTAGGTTGGTAGGAGTTTGGATAAGCCACCAAGGTGCTTTTAATTCACTCCTAACAGAGAGAGGAATGTTACTGATGGGAAGGGATTTTCACATGCCTGAGATAGAAATTGGAACTATTACTGGAACTATTTATTTATTTATTTATTTATTTATTTATTTATTTATTTATTTATTTATTTATTTATTTATTTATTGATGGGATTTATATCCCGCCCTATAAATTGGAACTATTACTGGAACTGGAACTATTTATTTATTTATTTATTTATTTATTTATTTATTTATTTATTTATTTATTTATTTATTTATTTATTTATTTATTTATTGATGGGATTTATATCCCGCCCTATCTCCCGAAGGACTCAGTTTAACCTCTTCTTGGTTTCAGTGTGGTGAATTGTGCACAACTACTCAAGTGCTATCTTTTGCCATGGCTAGATTTACTTTACTTTCTCACTGGCCCATTCAAGATTGCGAAGGGAGGAAGAGAAAGACAAGCCTAAGGATGAAATATTTCTACTATGTTGAGAATCTGTGTAGGAGAAAAACAACAAAGGGGAAAGCAAGAGGGGGAAAATGCTTCTATAGTTTCCCCTCAGATGTGCATATTCAGCTCATTCTCTTCATAACTGAACAGGCAATAAAAGGCAGCTTAAGTCGCAGCCACTGGTTGCAGGAAAACTCAGCTAGATGAGTAGCTCTGAAGGCTGCTGTTTGTACTGAAACAATTGGGAAGTGTGTGAATTTCCTTCAACACACTCTAAAGTGATGAATATTAACTTACTGCCACAGCCAAATTGAAGTTGAATGCAGCCAATGTGCCTATATTTTGATTTGTAAATAACTGCTGGTTGTGTTGCACAGATATGGCAGCAAACAAAAAAAGAGCTTCCCAGCAATGAGACAGCAATAATGTGGCATCCATTAGCCAGATGAACAACTGTCATGTGGACAAATTGCCCTGTGATTTATTTTTATTTTAATTCCATTTATATCCTGCCCTTCTCCGAAGACTCAGGGCGGCTTACAAGCTTAGCAGTAGCCTTCATTCTATGTATATGCCTGCTTATTAGGGCTTTCACACACACACCAAGCGGCATTATTACAAAGTCAGCTTAATTGCCCCCAACAGTCTGGGTCCTCATTTTACCTACCTCGGAAGGATGGAAGGATGAGTCAACCTTGAGCCTGGTGGGATGCGAACCTGCACTCTGTTACATTGAACAGAGACAGATCAAGCACCCAAGGCGATTAGATCTGGGTTGCCAAAATACAGACAGCCAACAGAGGGCAGGAGCAAGCTACACAAAACTCCCTGATGGCTCATTGTTATCTGATATTGTTCAGCTTAGAACTGCTTACCTCATTTGATTATCCAAGTACTGGAGATCAGATCACCAATTTCCCACTATTAGTTATTATCCTTAGTGAGTTGCTGAGTGTAACCCAAGGGAAGAAAGTTGGTTTTCGGTTGCAATTAAAAAAAAATCAACCCAGTAATCTTGAATAATATCACTGGGAATGAGCAAGGGTAGACTTTTTCTTAGCAACATTCCTTCAAGAGGAGGGGAAGGAACCAGTGATCTGCAAGATGTTTAATGGAAGCGGGATGTGTTGTCCTTTTCTCTTCCTTCTAGCATTACTGCTGGAAATTAGTGGGAAGGAAATAAAACAGAAGCATCTGCAAGTTTCTCAATATGGAACTTATGTATGATAGACAGTGGTGTGTATGAAAGACTGGAAAATGTGTGTGCAGATGTGCAGCAAATCTGGCAATATGGGTGGGCTTCCAAGGCTGAAATTGTGGCTCATTCATACTTTAGGAGTCCATTTTATATCTGCTTTGGAATTGTTTTTAATGTTGAAAAAGAGGTACGGAAATTTCTATAAATAAAATATACACGATCATGTGTAAAGGCATAAATAATGTAAATGTACTGCACTGTGAACATTTTTTCCTGAGATAGAGAGAACTTTTGAAATACTAACCTGACAAGAGAAACTAATAATTTTCTTGGTTAGTAATCTTAAATACAAATAAATAATTACATCCATATGAATCTACATCCTCTTCTCACATATGCACATGTAGACACACTCACTGTGAGATATTTTATTTGCTTGTACTTAAGAGCTGTGGCAAGACAGTGATAATATTGTGATAATATTGTTAGACATCCTGGATTAACTGCAAATTGATACTTTAAGGTTACTTTTTCCAACCTCCTGCTCTCCAGATGTTTTGGATAAAAACTCCCATCATCCTTAGCCAAAAGCCCTGCTGAACGGGGTGGATTATAGTTTATTCCACAACATGGAGAAAAAAGTCTGCAGATTTAAGGAAAATGTGTGGATCTTTAGATATTGATGGGAAGGTTGAGTCTTTTTTGGACATCCAGTTCTAACCAGATGTTCAAATTAAACCTAAAAAAAGAAATATCAGAATCTCAGATCCAATAATAAAAAGGAGTGCGTTGTTGCTGGATTTCAATTCTACCTTATATCCCCCAGGAGCATTTTACTGTTAATACTGTGAATCCACAAAGTACAGAAAAAGTCCCAAAGTTAAACATGGTAAGATAATCTTTGTGCCTGCACATATAAGAAAGCACATTAATCCTTTTATAAAATTCAGCCTGTAAGCAGATGAAACAGAATTGCCTTGCTTGCTATTCCAGCTTCAAAACATCTTCCAGAAATTAGTTTGTTCCCTTTTCCATCTCCTCCAAAACACATATGCTTTCATTTCATTGCAGGGATGTTCAGATGTTGTTAAGCTAACTAGAGACTTTTCTGTCTTTTTTCAAAAATTTTCATATATTTAGTCTGAAAACCAAGCTTTGTGGCTATGAAGCCGACACATTATTTCTCCAAGAGTACTGAAGGAAGTACTATTATTGCTTTGGGGAACATAGTTTATCAGCACCCATTAGACAACCTGCATTTTTTAAAAGTAGACTTTGGGCCAAAGCAGAAAGAAAATCTATGATCTTGTAAAAAAAAAAGGTGGTTTTTAAAGGAGTCCTTTAAAACAGGGTCTGTTTCTTGGCAAGTCTCCTTTTATTATTCTTTTGGAAATGGCTTGATCCTTGATTGAATTATATTGTAAATATTATGTATGTAAAGTGCTTGCCCTAACATTTTATTGAAATTACTTGCACTCACTTGGTGAAACTGGGCACCCAGATTAGGTCATGTGATATTCTGCTAGTGTGAGGCCTAAACCCAAAGAGATCCAATCGAATCTAGTTCTTTATTTGCTTACATTTAATAGAATTTGCCAAAGCTGTAACTTTCTAACCTAATAGATATGCTCTGAGAATGTTTATGCTGAAACCTTTTTCTGTCTCCCCAGGATTTCCTACCTAAGCAGGGGGTTGGACTAGAAGACCTCCAAGGTCCCTTCCAAAATCATCATCATCATCATCACAAAACTTTTATTCATAAAACTTGAAACTCAGTCAACTGAACACTCAAATTGACTGGCACTAATGGTTGACATGGGTTGCTTCCAGCATCCTAGGTATAAACCAGGTATCTCCTTAAAATGTAAGATGTTCCGAGTAGTGCAGTTTTTTGTACCTTTGCTGGAGTTATTGCCGGAAGCTGCAATTTCTTGATGTATTTTGCAAAGTTTTTGGACATAGTTCCCAGTGCCCCAATGACAATGGGTATCACTGTTACACGTTTCATCCATAATTGCTCAGTTTTGATGGCTAGTTCGCGGTATTTCATAATTTTTCCAGTTCTTTTTGTTCGACTCTGGTATCTCCTGGTACAGCAATATCAATCAATTGTACACTTCGGTTCTCTATGACTGTGATATCTGGCGTGCTGTGTTCCAAATGGCGATCTGTCTGTATGAGAATCCCTGTCATTCTCAAATTATTATTATTATTATTATTATTATTATTATTATTATTATTATTATTATTATTATTATCATTATCATCATCATCATCATCATCATCATCATCATCATCATCATCTTATTTTAGATTCCTCCACCCCGGGAAGCCATAGTGCAATTGCCAACATTCCCCACCCCAATTCCTTCAGCTGCACATTCCATTGCAGATCATATCCCTTGTGTCAGATAGCCCTTAATTAACTAGGGTCAACCCTATGATTCATCTTTTGAGATAAGAAGCATCTGTACCCAAGAAAGGCAATAATGTTGAGTTTTTAAAAGGTGATAGTTGAATCGATAGATAGACGATTCTGTGTTAATATGTATAGAATTGCATAGCATCTCTTCACTTTGTTAAAGCAGCTTGACATTTTTCAGGCTTTAACATGAGCCTCAAATTCCATCCAGTGCAGAGAGAAAGGAAGATGACCTGGATGAAAACATGCAGGAAGTGTTACCAACACAAAAGGAGCTGATTTAAATCATCATCATCATCATCCAGAACAACAAGTTAAGATTTGGAAGAGATTCAGGCAGATGCCTCCCTAATTCAGCACAACCTGACTTGCAAGATTCTGTTATTATAGCCAATCTTAATAAAAGTAGTCCATCAGGTCTTTCTCATTTGAATTCTGAGGTCTAGTTTCCAGAATCAGCAAAAAGTAATTTTAGTAGCCTTGGAGAAATATCAGTACAACATGAAATATATTGTGTTCTTTTTTTAACCTAAAGAATGGAAGAGATAGTATATTCAATTGGCCTTGTCAGTAGGCTTCAGGGTGTTTAAAATATGAAAGGCTTAACATTCTTATCTTATTCGTCTTCTCAATTGCTCTATGTTATTTGTTTAAACAAAATATTAAATGGAAACAGAGGAGATTTGGAAGTCTTGGGTTCATGGATCATTTTAACATAAGCAGAGAGAAAGATTGAGAGTAACAATATTATCTGTTGTGCATCTGTTCACACGGGTTAGCAAAGCTCAGAACAGCGCCTCCTGGTGGTTTCCAAATTTATTAAGAGGCAAATTATCCAGTTTTCTGTGGTTTCCTATATTGACTTCTGAAACTCTGCTAGAGTCTGCTTGATGCCTATTGGAATCCTTATTTACTGGTATTTAACAGATATTTTGCAATTTTGCCATGAAAAGTAATATCTGAGGACCTGATGAGCAATGTGTCAATTTTTTTTGCCATTACTTTTCCCATTAGGGAATTTCTCTGCAAATCAAATTTAATATTTATCATTTGGGTGTAACTGTATGGCACATCTATAGTGAAGTAAAATGTTCCCTTACTTATTTGGAATGCATTTAGCTGGAAGTCTTACGGCATACCACGGACAGTGTTTAAAATGTCAACGCTGCGTCTTTAGGGTGACTAATACATTCCTTGGTGTCTTCAAAGTTCTAGATTATATTTATTTTAATTTAAATAATGAATAAGAAGCTAGTATAGGAGACATATTTCAAGCAATGGAATGTGGATAGACCTTCTTTAGCAATTGCTTCATTTAGCAACCGTTCAGTTACAACACTGATGAAAAGTAACTTTGTAACCAACCTGCATTTACGACCATTGCAGGCCTGTAAAGCAAACAAGAGTTGAAGCAAGATTATAAGCATGACCCTGGTTTCACTGAGCAATTGCTTTGCTTAATGACCAAGTCACAAGTCTCAAATGTGGTCACTAAATAAGGACCCCAGATGAATTCTTACAAAATAAATGGTGGAGGGCTGCAACCCAGTGCTTTTTTTTTGCCTTTTAGATATGGGTGTTTTGGTGGACCATAGTCACCATGGCAACCATTGGAGAATATATTTTCAAAATTCCAAATGCGTGCAATGGTCCAAAAAGATTGAGGAAGCTTATAACAGAAGCAAATATAAACAGTGAAATATATAAGCATTGTTTCTTGTATAGTGAAACCATTTTGTTTGTTTGTTTGTTTGCAGATGTGGAAAATATCTCAGTCTTAAAATGATATAGGTGTACTTCAAATCTTGCCAGCTATTACCTCCAGAAACTGGAAGTGACTTATGAAATTTACTTCACCAAATATTTCAAATGCCCAAGCCATCGGTTTCCACTTAGCTCTCTGAATCTCATATGGATGTTTTATAGTATATCCAGATTTTTTTCCAGATAATATAAAATTCCAAAATTGACGAGCAAACTTTGTCTACAAACAGACAAAGTTGCATCTTACAGATATGGAATGTGTATGTTATTTTGGAAACTGCTTTTGAACAAACATGAGCAATAGATCAATGATTAATTAAATACATTAACTTGTTAAACTTTGGGAAATTCTTGAGAAATCCATAAATAGAACACAAACAAACCTTATTTCTAAAAAATCCTATAAATAGTCTTTTGTTTAGAATGATTTCCCTGAACTGTGGTATGACTAAAAAAAACCCAGTTGCAACTTTGCCTACAGTAAGCTTAATACACATTGTAATAAAGGTTTCAACGTTAAGAGTTAAGTATGAAAGATATTATTCTGACAGATGCAACTTTCCCAACATGTCTGATTTTTGTTTTATAGTTTATCGCATCAATCACAAGTGCTTTCTTGTTATGACTTTGGCCATGTTGCAATAGTAATAGTAATGGTCTGACATCTACATTTCATGTGTATCAGGACAATATAAAAGCTTTTTTAAAATATATATATAGATCAGAAAATGGAAAGAGAATTGTTCCCAATTAGTTATAAGTGGGAAATGAATGCCATGTGTAATGATGTAAACATTGGCATGGGTTGGTTTTCTAAGAGGCAGAGGCTCATTCTTGCTTAGCTTTTCATCTGTCTTCATTTGTTCATGTTATTATGTCAGAAATCTCCCTAAATCCAAATCAAATATCCTTCCTTCCCCTCTCTTCACAGAATGAAAACAAATTTACACTTGGGAAGACTGCCTCAGTCAAAAGGTTGGCGTACGTTCTGCATACGTTCGATTCTTACTCTCATCATTTAAAAACGAAAGAATTAAAATGTTTGGAGCAATTTAAATTAGCCATGCAACTAACTTTGGGCATTACTAATGGCTAACATTTTTTTTAACGAACAAAGTGTTTTGGGGGCAAGTACTGTAGTTTAAAACAGACTGAGACTAGTCACATCCAGATTTGTTTAGCCCAAAGAATCACAAACCAAAAAGAAATTGTAGTTAGGAAAAGAATAAGCCAGAAAGCTCAATTTACATGTAACAATAAACCAAAGAAGGGGATTCTTGGTTCATTTAACTATTTCTCCTGTGAGAGTAATCAAACATGGTGGGACATTTTGCCTATGGTTTCTGATTCAGAAATGTCAGCAGAAGAATAACTAATTGAAGTTGGAAGAATTTCAAGGAAGGATTAAGACAAGGGGGTTAAGTGACTAGTCCTTCCTAGGCTCACTTCTTCTTTTTTCTTGTAAATAACCTTTCCCTTGACTAGGTTAACCACTCCTGTTGAATTTCAGAAAATGGGAGGAAGCTTATTTGCATGGGTCAGTTGGTAAGTATACAACCACTTTGCTCCATTTGCAGGGTGGAATCCATATACAGAATCCAAGCAAGACTGTCTCACCAGTTCTCTTGATGGATAAAATTACTTTCAGGTAAATATATAGCTTAGTTAAAACATTGATGTCAAGAAGAGCTAGAGTAAGTATTACTGAAAAAAAAGTGCAAGAACATGGATTTTTAGTTTTACATAGCCTTTATTAATTAGGGACTCCATAGAGATGGAAAAAGGAAATGAGTGTCCATCCTAAGATAAATTAACTGAATAAATGATACATTACATTTTTTTCTTCTGTATAAACACACTTTTTAAAGGCCATTTCAGTTGAATATACAATGACACAAAGTGAATAAATAGCAACTCCACTGGTACTTATAGTGGTTGGCTTCCTTATGGAGGATATTATCAATGCATTTGAATTATTATCTCACAATTGCATAGGATGACCCAAGCTATGTACAACCAACATTACATACTACAGTTCTCAGCTTTATCACATGTTATGACCACTGTGAAGAGGCAATGTTACCATAACACTTTAAGGCTACCAAAGTTCATAAAAATTACCATAGCACATAGCTGGTTAAAACAATTAATGAATGCATAGGTTTGTGTCACAATTGCATCATTTTTGTGCTGTCTCAGTTGAGATTTGGCCCTTCATAAAAATATATTCACATCAGAATAAGGGAAATTCAGGATATTTCAAGTTTTGCAAGGCGCCATCACTCTTAATTGACACATAAAATCAAAAGAATTGTAATACAAACCACTTCCCAGTTATGATCATTATTAGAAATTATTGTCTTTGTTCTTTGCCTCTGTTCTTGCAATTCATCCCCCTCCAGCAAGAGTGACTATCCTGTTTATATGATTATGTATGCATAACTATTACTGTAAATCTGGACCTCACTATTTGCTGTAAATATTTACAGAGATATCATTAGTGAAGCCCAGCTGAGGGAACATATGTTATTGAGATGGAATTGCAGGAAAATAACAAATGCACAACTTCAGACATTTGACAGGTTGTAATTTATTAAACTTTAAGCACCAGAGGAAAAGCTCAGATACTGGTGGAAAGAGGAAAACGTTATGAACTGTAGTGAAATATAATATTTTTCCCTCTGAAAATTATCCTGAAAATGTTTCTCCCTTCAGTTCTCCATAGGAAACCCATGGGGACTCCAACACATAGAGTGTAAATATACCTCTTGTCTCATCTTTTGTGTAAATAGCCAAACCACAAATTTCGTATGAGAACTGGGATCCACTGATTCAATGTGTTAAAAGTTTACTTGAAAGGGTGTACTACCAGAACTATCCTTTAAGTTTCTCTATAATTTCAATGTCTGCTTTGACTTAAATGTTCTGTATTCATGCCTAACTACTGGATAGAAAAAGATTAAAAAAATATTTTTTTAGCATAAATGGTCAAATGCAGCACACCAAGTATTATGGAAGAAGACAGTATGTGTGTAAAGTGAAATAGAAGAATTAAGCAAACTCAGGAGGAACAGGCCTAAATAGCTATAAAATGTAAATAATATACAGATATTACTGTTGAGAAAAACTGAAGGCCCAATGTCCATGGAAAGTCATCCTCCCAAATGTCCTGAGACAATAACTTTCAAGATTCTCAGCTGTCTCATCCATATTGGTTTGGCTCGTCTTTGTAGCAGCCTCTCAAATACTGGAATGTTTCTGAGATAGGCCTAGTTTGTTCTCTCTGGGGTTTAGCCAGCTCTAAGGAAATAAGTGGGAGGATTTTTATCACAGTCAAGGAGATATGGACTATTTATTTATTTATTAATTCGGTTTATATACCGCCCTACTCCCAAAGGAGTCAGGGTGGTTTACAAGGCAAAATTTAAAAACAATACAATATAAAATTAAAATAAAATTAAATTAAGTCTAGCTGCAAAAAATTAAAATCACAATTTAAAAACATTAAACCCCTCAGTCCAGACCAGATAGCTCAAAGAGCCAGGTTTTCATGCAGCAAGGTATAGAGTTATTACTTTGAGATACTTTATTTTTTCTGGCAATCTTGTTGTTCAGAATTTGAAAACGTGTCTCTCTGCATGTATTCATGTTAAAATATTGTTACATTCTTTAATTCTAATTGCTCCTATTGAAAGGAATAAAATATTCAGAAATTTCTAATGAGTCTAAAGGACATTAGAAGAAGCCAGAATAAATATGGGACTAAAAAGTTGCATTTAGCATTTGAAGAAGTAGTGGATCTATATGATGTATAACTAGTTAGTAGTTATTTTATTAATATTTTGACGATGGAGAGTTAAATTGCGATAGAATTTAATGTTTTACTGTTGTTAGCATATTTTAGATTATGTTTGTTTGTATTTTTATACCCTGTATTCAGCTCTGGGAAGTCGGGGAGGGGGGAGGGGAGGGGAGGGAGGGGTTGGGGAGAGGGGAGGGGGAGGAGGGGTTTTTTTGTATTTAAAAATCTATTGTAAAACTTTTCAATAAAAAAGGACATTAGAAGAAGCCACCTGAAAATTCTAAGTAATAATGGTTGTCTCTCTATCTCATCTAAAAGTTGACAAATGTGATAAGCTGAAAACACTAGCTAACTGAAACTGCAAGTAGTGGAAAAATAACACCTGTAAGTTTAGAGCTCAATACATAACCGCAGACAGATACAAAGCAAGCTTCGTTCATAGAATAGGAGACGGTGATAGATAAAGGCAGTGCTTTTTTGTAAAAGAAAAAGGTGCTGGAACTCACACATGTCATACAACCCACCTTGCCTACCCTACAAGGTTCCATCCAAAAAAGGTGCCGGAACTCCGTTCTGAGCGTTCTATGAGAAAAAAAGCCCTGGATAAAGGTAAAGGTAAAGGTTCCCCTGCACATGTGTGCTAGTTGTTTCCGATTCTAGGGGCCGGTGCTCATCTCTGTTTCAAAGCTGAAGAGCCAGTGCTTGTCCAAGGACGTCTCCATGGTCATGTGGCCGGCATGACTAGACGCCAAAGGTGCATGGAACGCTGTGGTGATAGATAGGATGTGTACAAAGTGGCTTCCTGGAACATGGGAGGGACAGTGGTTTTAGGCGGTCTGGAGAGTTTATCGGATAATTAGGGAAAGGGCATTGAGTGTGATAGGGGAAGGGGCAATCTCGTTGGGAGCAGGATATAAAAATGTGTCAAACAGCTCTTGGAGGTGTGACTGAACTCCTGTGTGGGTTTCAGCTCACCAAGCCTTTGCAAACGCTTCTTTTTAAATAAAAACTTTGTTACTGGAATTCCAAGTGAGTTTGTTTGTTTTGGGATATTGAGCCATGTTCCAAACACTGTCTATTAGTGGAATCTAATATTCTAATGTAGTTCATCATTCTTCTCCAGTCCTTAAAAATTCTTTTATTTTTTTAGTATAAAAATGCTGTATTTTGGAATTGCAGCCTTCCAGTTCAGCTTTGAATATGAAGAATTCTACAGAGTCTTGCATTGTTCTTATCCTTGTACTCTTACCCAACTATTTCCAACTTATACGTGCATAAAGAAAGAAATACATTTTATTCTTTATACTGTTTCCTTCTTCCCTTAAAATATTACCAGTCCAAGAATCAGTGTCTCCAAGTTAATCAAATTAGCAAACTTCTTCACATCCTGAAATAAGTACCAGACCTAATCCACATATCAAAAGATAAGGGTCTCCAAACACAAATAGAGTTAATTAAATTAAGTCTCCCAACAGAACTGTATGTTCACAGGAATACATAACACCCCCCCACACACACACACACATACACCTCTCAGCATGTAGACACTTTCACACCCGGACCAAACTGCCCCTATAAAAGTTTGCCACTGTACCCTATTTCTATCCAGTCTGCCCCTAAAAACAAACAGTTTTGCTTTTAGGAATAAATATTTCTTCTTTTCTCACAGCTGTCTGGATTGATTTTTATTTATTCTTGTGCAACCCTGGCTTGAATTGGAACCTCAAATTATTCTTCTGGACATCGTAAACATGTATAAATCTGCAATAAAGAAAAAGTTGTGTGATAAGAGTTTTAACAGCATCTGAAGGGAGTCAGGGACAAATTATCTCTACCTCCAATAAAAAAAATATTTTCTTTTAGCTAAAGCACAAATAGATTATTATTATGTGAGATTAAAACCAGTATTTGGAGACCAAAAACAAAGAAGGAAAGTATTTCTCCTGTTTCAGTCTTAGAGTTCATTTGGATATCTTGCCCATTCTTCCAGATTTCTATTTTATTCATGAGAGATGATCAAGTAAATTCTAAACCTGCAGTTTGCAAGTTTTCTACAGCTTTTAGTTTTGCAGTTCATTGGCTTGAAGAATATTTGGATTGAATAGCTGCAAAAAGCCATCTTAATTGGATTGTGTCTTTCAAAAAAATGCATATTCTGCACTCTTGAGAAGTTTCAGGGTTTTAACACTGAGTGGGAAGTTCTGTTTGTCACTGGAAATATATGATTCTTTTTTTTTCTTTCTAACATTTTCCTGCATGTGTAGGATCTGATTTTTTTAAAAAATCAACTGTTGACCCATTGGTTGCAATAGGAATTGACCATCTACTAGTTTGTTGCCTGAGACAGATGTCATGGCTCCAGAGTAACTGGCCAGCTGGCTTCCATTATCTGAAGAAGGACTAGAACTCACAGTCTCATGGTTTTTAGCCTGTGCCTTAACCATTGGACCAAACTGGCTCTCTTGCTAGAGATATATGATATTCTCACAATATAAACATGTATATCAACATACTATGAAGGTTATCACATTAAAACTCCAGAAGAGTCACTGGATACTTAAATTGTAGAGCCACAGATTGTCCTCAGAAAGCAGTCTCTAATCCCTTTTAAAACCCAGTTCTAAACCATATTGACTTTCTACTGTATATAGACCTGGTTCAGACAAAGCTATAGTTCGTTGGGGGGGAAAAACCATACTCTGCATAATTACTGCGGTCAACTTTATGCTAACTGGAAAATCAACACTCATGCTGGGTGAAGCATTGCTGATTATTTGAATACCTTCAGCTTTGTAGAAGATAGCAAAAGCTGCAATCCTTATAGAATAAAGAAAATAACCTGTAAAGAAGATGCTGGAAAAGTGCAGATGTCTTAAGTGCATGTATCATTTTTGCCTCATATATCTTTCCCCATAAATTACTGGTATTTTTAACTCTCTATTTAGTTTTATATTGATATGAGGTAGCTAGTTTGCTCTATTTACAAGCTAATGGTCCTTATTCTATAAAACAATTGTCCTTATTTTAACCTATTTAAAAGAATTAAAATCCCATTTTTACAGATTTCCATATATTAGGGATTGTAGGAAATTCATAACATTTCCTTCAATTCATTGTATAATCCAATAATTTACCTATCAATTGTAATTTATCAATATATTTTGGTGTGGACTATACAAAATCATACAAAGGTTTTGTGGGTTCAAAAGAAATGATCATAACACAGAAAACAACTATTGTGATTTTTTTTCTCCTTTACTACACAGCCAACAGAGTTAAGCAGTATATTTTGTTTCCAGAAATGGAGAATAACTTAAACATTAAAGTTTCTCTTTTCTTCAGTGGGAATGATGATAACAGGCTTCATTTACACATATCTAGTTAAATATTTAAAAGTTAACCCTCTCTTCTAGATATGTCAACAAATTAGTGCTTGGTTAACAGATGTGCACTTGTGGTCCTATGGACTGATAAACACGTTATAAAAGTATCTTATAGCATTTACAAATTTGGTTTGCCAATTCTGTATTTTCTCTTATTTTTTCTATAATTTGTCTGCAATGTTTTAGGGATGTGAAATTGCGCATTCCAAATACAAAGATGCATGCAGCAGCAACTCAGCTGACCTTGGCTGAGCTAAAAAACATGATCAGAATTGGACCACTTTGTGAAAAACTGCCAGGAAATTCTAGGACTGAAAATCAAAACTGGGAGGTCAAAACACTGCAGAAGAAGACAGTGGAAATCCAGTTACAAAATGCTGCTGAGAAAACAAAATGGACACGTCCGCGTAGTCACCAAGATCAGTTTACTTTCAAGTTTGAAACTGTTGGAAACAAAAATGACAGCATGTGCAGCATCCTTTAGAACAGGGGTCCCCAACCCCTGGTCTGTGGACCAGCACTGGTCCATGGCATGCCAGCAACTGGTCCGCACAAACAAGCGAAGCCCACCCACAGTATGCAGGCAGCACGCAAACCCACGCCCTTTCTGGTCCACAGAAAAACCATTTTCCATGGAACCAGGGGCCACTGCTTTAGAATATAAAATGCAGAGGTAAACCTCTTAGTGCTTGATTCATATTAAACTAAATTATCTCAGCTTCAAAATTCTAACAATGTGCCACCTTTTTTTGAAATATGAGGTAAAACAGCTGGGGATCCTTATACATTACTTTCTCTTTGAAAACAAAATCAGGTCAATCAAAATCCAAGATAAAAAAACTGTTTTTTAATCCTTTCAAAAAACTGCCAAAAATGAGCGGCAGTAACAATAGTGGATACCAATAAAATTTGCATGGTATGACTTGTAGACCAGGCACTTCCAACCTGCAACCCACAGGCCCCATGCAGTGGCCCCCACAGGATCATAAATTTTTAGTATTACAGGTAGTCCTCAGCTTATGACCACAACTGAGTCCAACATTTTTATGACTAAGCAAGACATTTGTTAAGTGAATTTTGCCCTATTTTTCCACCTTTCGTGCCACAGTTGTTAAATGAATCTGGCTTCTCCATTGTCCTTGCTTGTCAGAAGGTCGCAAAAAAGTGATCCCATGACCCCAGGACTCTGCAATCGTCATAAATATGAGTCCATTGCCAAGTGGCTGAATTTTGATCATGTGACCATGAGGATGCTGCAACGGTCGTAAGCTTGAAAAAGAGTCGTAAGTCACTTCTTCAGCACCATTGTAGCTTTGAACAGTCACTAAACAAACTGTTGTAAGTCAAGGACAACCTGTATTATGAGGTTTATATACTTTAACTATATTGTATATTCTGTATGTGGCCCAAGACAATTCCTCTTCACTCAGGGCAGCCTAGACAAGCCAAAAGGTTGGACACCCATGATGTAGACTGAAAATTCTAATATTCATAGCTAAGTAGCCTGCAAGCCAGACTGACCACCTCAGACCAGATGGCCAGGTGCTTGGCATACATTCTTTCAGGTTTCTCCAGATTTTCCTTCAAATGAACGGAGATAATTTAAGTTCTTTTAAACCAAAGGGAGAACCTGAGGAGGAACTTTGAAAGACTTTGCCCCTGAGGTTGGAAAAGAAGTGAGGTTTGGGTTATAAATATAAACTCATAGATTTTTTTTCTCATTTACTTTTCCAACTGTCTAGACAGATTGCTCTTCCAGGAAGGCCAGGTCCAAATGATATAAAGGCTTGTGTCTTCCAAATACCATTTAGTATAGTCTCATCTCAATGAAAGGTGAGTTCCCAGTTAATATGTTCCAACTCATTGATATTAATAGCCTTGTCCAGACTTAACTTTGGAATCTGAAGTTGGTGAAACTGGGCCTCAGGAAAGCAATAGCTGAAATCTATATTCTAGTCAGAGGTAAGCCTATAGAATTCATTGAAGTTTCTTTCCAAGTAAGCAGGTATTGGCTTGCAATGTAAATGTTTATTAATTGAAAAGCAATTTACAAAACATATTTTAGAGATTATTAAAAGGGTTCTGTTAATCCTCCATATGAAAAATCAGGCTTAAAAACTTCTTGTGGCTTTTCATTTAAGAGTTTGTAGTATTTTGTGAGGATGGGGGTTTTGCCTTTGAATAACTGTAACATTACAATCCTGCTTTGATTTTCATCCAGCTAATGAAATTAAATATTTTTCCCAGGCGGCTATTGGATTTCATGGACTTCTTGCTCTGCTTTTTCATCAGCACACACTTAATATTTCCTGACTTAAAGCATAATCAATAATAGTTTCAAACCACAAACTCAGTTATAGCCTGGAGTCTTTCCTCCCTCACATGCAAAAGGAAATTAGAGTAAGACTATATTTCAGAATGGGAGAAATAAAATGTGCCTTTAGTGATTATTACAGTAGAAGTTGGATGGTCAGAACAGGACATTCCCTTTTAGGTGTCAGGCCTTGATAATTGCTTGGGCAATTATTGGAGTGGGGGAACATATCATTAAACAGCAGCTGTTCATGCCAAAATTGGTCTTCCTACTTTACCCCTATGACTCTCTTACCTCAAGCAATGCTATGTGCCTGTTTCTAGCTACTCTTCTGATTTCTTACATCTCAGATTTAAAGTTGTTTGGAAATTAACATTGTTTTCTTCAGTGATTGGAGTAATGATGCCTTAGTCAGGTGAAACTAAGCCCCAGCAGAGACTTGTCCATTAAGCAGCAAATCCTCAATCTACAACAGACATGTCAAACACAAGGCCCGGGGGCTGGATCCGACCCGTGAAGTGGTTTCATGTGGCCCGCAAAGCCATCCTGGAAAAAGTGAGGGAACGGCCCCCACTGCCTTGGCCCTGGCCCAGAGACCCTCCTCCTGCCAGAGACCCACAGATCTGTCCCACTCCTGCCCAGGCCCCCATAGGCACCCTTGATGTGAACGATGTAGAGCTGGCCATGCCCACCCAGTAGGCCGTACGCACTACAGCCACGCCCACCCAGTAGGCCACGCCCACCCTGGCCATATCCACCCGGCCCCCTGAGGGCAACCGCAATGCTGATGCGGCCCTCAATGAAATTGAGTTTGACACCCCTGATCTACAATGATAGGTCCAAAACCTCCTGAATCCAAGCTCAGGATTCAGAAGGTTATATGAACATGAACTAAATGAAGAAGCAGGGAGAAGATGAATTATCGTTTTAATATGTATGTGTCAGTTTATCCAGTGGCAGCAGGTCCCATAGGTGCTTTTTCAAAGAGCAAGTGGACTTTCTTTTTCTTGAAGAGGTTTTGCTTCTCATCCAAGAAGCTTCTTCAGTTCGGTTCAGTTCAGTTCAACGTCTTCATGCAAAAACAAAGAAAGTCCAATTGCCTTTTGAAAAAGCACCTGTGGGACAACTGTGTCCTGGATGACTGAAAATCTCCATAGACATTCAGTGGTAGCAGCATCTTTAATCATTCAAGTTCAAGGACTTCGTCTCTTTGTCTGCTTTCCCCCTGCTCTGTGTATAATGGGTATTGTTCTCCAAAGCAGAGTTCTAAAATGGAGGAATCAAGATTATATCTCAAGGGTTTTGGAATCAGAGGTAATTTTCTTAAAAGCAAGCTGAAAATGATGCAATGTTAAACATTTCATGCAAGCTGGAATTTTTGTATTGCAAATCCTAAAACACAGTGCTCTAATGAAAAACAAATATCGAAGGTATCATCTTCCTATCTATACAGGATTTATACATTGATGTACTTAATCTAACTTAATTCTACTTAGTCTAGACCAATGTAAATTAATAAGAAGTTAGTCAGACTTGATTTCAGTAAAAATGATTCAAGAATAGCTCCACATGGATGTTTTGGGTCCCTTCACCATTTTTCTCGCAACACGTAGAAACCATGATAGAAAAAAAGATATAAGTAACCTACAAAATACTGTGTTGGCAGAAACCTTTGATCTGGTTTTTAAACCTTTGTGTTGTTATCTTGAATTCCAGAGATTTTTTCCCCCAATTCTATAAGAAGAGTTTAGGAAGCTTTTGAATAAAGTTTCCTGATAAATTATAAACATGTCTTAACTATGCCAAGTAGTTTTCCTTTTTAATTGGTCTAACCACACACATGTCTTCAACATCATTTTAGAACCTGAACATTTATTTATTTGATCTGAAGGGGCGGTGAGCTGTATGGGAGTGTTCTGTGATGCCTTTATATCAGAAAGCTTCTGAGGCATGGCGGCTTTAGGGATATCAGGTTTTTAAAGGTGAAGTGTTGAAAATAATGTGGAAATAGTTGACTCATATATCAAGCCATTTCTGAATAATGCCAATAAAGGCCTTGTCAAGTTTCCACCATCTGTAGCAGTTTAGTTGTTTTTTCCCCCCTACTTGGGTGATTTATTTCAGCACAATAGCTCCCAGGTCATCAGCTGCTTAAGTACTTATGGAGAAAACCAAGATGTTTTTCATGGTGTTCACCACAGATCCCACTATGCCTCCAAAAGAAACATATTTAGAGATTTGAATCGGGTAATAAATCAAAAGCATTTTAGTTCTACAGTTAAACTTAAGGTGACAGATAATTATGGTAAATAATTATAGCTGAAGATTTAAATCAGGTTTTACATCCTTTATTAGATTATACTACTTCTCCCCTGCAAAATTTAAAAGCCCATACATGGGAAGCATTAAAAGCTTATTTGTTAGAATTTAATTTGGTGGGCATAAATCAACTTTTATATACATCTCAATAAAACAAATTTCAGTTGTCAATTAGATTTTCTTTTTTTAATATTTTGCTGTTAAAAAAATAAAACTGTAGTTTTAGTATATAGAAAAGTAATAGTAATAGTATATACTACTGTGGTATTTGACCATACTTTGGTAATATTATTAATTAATTTAAGGGAAAGACTTTGCTTTTTCTGAAGATGGAATCTGAATATATTATTAAGGAGTTGACAGTATAAATCAGAGGAAAAGTGTAAGTATTTAATAAATGCATAACAATTTAATAAAAACAGTTCATTTTTGATCTACATCATGGTAGTCTGGTAGGTAGATGGATAAACATAATTCTAGATAATATGGGATAGTTTTAAAGCATGCATACATTCTATTATTTGCAAAGTCTTTATGGAATTATTGAAATTACTGTGTAATTGTATAATAAGTTATATACATTGTATAACACAAATACATAAAGTGCATAATACAAATTGTATGATTGTATTATTGCAAATGCTCCAGCTGAATGATCTTTGGCCAGTCACTTCCTCTCAGCCCTAGAATGGAGGCAAGGGCAAAACATTTCTGAAATCTTGCCAAAAAAAAAACCAACCCTGCAATTGTTCAGTCACCAGGAGTCAAGACTGACTCAAAGGCACCAAAAAGTTATAAATACTTAGTGAAGACTAAACACAAAAATTAACAAACTTTTCCAGTTCTACGGTGGTAGGTCTGGAAAAGGTAGCATGCATCACAATTCTATAAAGCTTTCACAATTTCAAATTTGGAATTCTATGTGTCAATGCAAGTATGAATGTGTTTATTTAATATACCTGTGAGTTTCAAAAGAGTCTGGGGATCTACAACACAGCTGAACAACAATAAATAAAGTAAAACCTTTTGCGCTTCACAACCATTCGTAATTGTTAAAATGTCCTGCAGAAGAGTGTTGTTTTCAAGGCTTTTCTAAATGATGCCAAGATACGACCAACCTAAATTGCTGAGGGAATGATTCCATAAGAAGGGGTCCACTACAAGAAAACATTATTTTTAGGATCCTACACCTCCATCTCATGTCTTTGGAATACTTAGAATTAGCAAGCATCCCAGATATCTGACAGGCCACAGATGGCTTTAAAGATTAAGCCTATTAGACATCTGGAGTGAGACAAGATACCTTAGACTACCTTATCTGGCCTGCATTAGTCCAGACCAGGGGTCTTCAAACTTGGCCCTTTTATGACTTGCGGACTTCAACTCCCAGAATTCCTCAGCCAGTGTGCCTGGCTGAGGAATTCTTGGATTTGAAGTCCACAAGTCATAAAAGGCTAAGTTTGAAGACCCCTGGTCCAGACAGTTTGTAGATGGCATCAAATACACACAAATAATGAATTCTTTGTCCTCAGCAACTCATCATCAATTTTTTTTGCAACCCAAATAAGGGTATGCAGCTACAAACATTAGAACAAGAGAAGTTTGGGGCTATCAATAAACTGCAAAGCATTCTGGGAAGCTCCTGATTCAGTTTATAGGGACTGCCCTGTCCATGGTATATTTATTTATTTACCGAATTTATAGAGCCACCATCTTTTAACAAACTCTGGGTGGCTCCCACAAAATAGTCCAAGGAATCTAGACTAAGTGGCAAAGGATGTTTATCGTGGCACATCCATCACCTCTTAATGGAAATTTGCTGCGTGCTATAGGCTAAACTTTTTCACGCTAGTGATATATAACAATGCTGTCTTTATGGACCGACTTTGTGAAAAAAGTATGTGATAGAGCAGTCTGGCTAAATAAATATATAATCCATCTCTCTCTGTTTTAATATAAAATCTGTATGTAAGACAAATGTATCACTGCAGCAATCGTTAAATTTCCCTGGCAGTTCTGCTACACAGCTATTTGTTGTATTTTTGAAGCTTGCAAGGAACTATCAGAACTGTACACCTTACCTTTCTCCCCCACCCCCAAGAGTTTTCTGAGATTTGTGGAACTGGAGAGTAAAAAAAAAAGTTTCCAGTTCATTATCCTGTTTTAATTTATTACTCAATCTGGTGAATGCTAGAAGTAATGATATCCCTACTGAATCCATAGATCTTATCCAAAGTAAGTCCAAAGTGCTTTTAATTCAGAGTGAAGTCTTAAGGAAGAAAGCACAAATTATCTTTATTCCCTTGACATTGGAAATTTAGATCAGTGAAAAATGCCTGCTTCCTAAATGTGGCAATGTTCAGCATCACCACAAGAAAGTTTTAAGAAATCAATAATTTTTTTTGCTGTCTAGCTTTAGTTTCCCAGTTTTTGTTTTCACAGATGGAGTCTCAGGAAAGTGATACCAACATGATGTTATGGTTTGTAAAACCACAGAAGGTTCAGCTACTGGTGATGACTTCAGGGTCAAAACATTTTTAATGTATTGATTGTATTTATTTATTTTGCAATATGGCACCAGGATTATTTATCTAGGTTCTTATCTGTGAATAACAGGAGGACATTTTAAGTCTGGCTGATATCTGCTAAGCAACATTATTGTTTGCACAGAGTGCAATGATCACTCAGTATGAGGGAACAGAAAATTTGGTGGACATAATCCAACCAAATCTAACACAGTTAACTGCCTTCCCAAGCAGTCTTTCTGCTAATTCATGCTGCATAACACTATTTCTTTCACAGCTTTGACTCAGCCACAAAAGGAACAGCAACACCAAGAAATGATTTTACTGAAATTGAGTGGTTGAAAAGAACAGGTTTAACTACAGTACACAATTCCCCCCCCCCACACACACACAAATACCACAGTCAGGATGTAGTTTATTAAATCAAGAAACATACTACTAGCTGACTTCAATTTTGGCAACACAGCCCCTCAGTCTTGGACTACATGATATCTGATGATTAGATGATGGGAATTGGAGTCTTATAACAAACAACACTAAGCAATAAGTATATATATATATGGCATTCCACCTATTCTATGTGCTATATGTAACACACAATACCAAGAACTAATGCATAACACTTCAACTTTGCCCCAAGTCTTTTCTTTTATTGAAGAAAAAGTTGCTTGCTAAGACAACCTTAATATGGAATGAAGATTTGATTTAGCTACTGAAGCAAATGCAAACTGATAAATCAATCTTTGTCAAACTGGTACCTTTCAGAGTTTGGGAGTTGCAACTCCAAACATTCCTTGCTAAGATGATCAATGGCCACAATAACTATTGATTAGAAAAATTCCATTTCCAGAAGGGGAGGGAGGGAAGGAAGGAAGGAAGGAAGGAAGGAAGGAAGGAAGGAAGGAAGGAAGGAAGGACGTAAGTTCAGAAATAAACCAATGAACATTTTCTGAATTAGCCATTGATGCAATCGGGTCTCAACATATTTTATCAGTGCATCACATCATCACTTTTCAATATATTCAGTCTTCGATTTTTCATATGCAAATTACCTCAAAGGGTTAAAAAAAACCATTTTTTTCTTTGCAGATAACCCCTTTGCAAATTGTAATAGGAAATAATTTCATGCCTCTATTCCTTAGATTAGGTTCTTTGTGCTACTGCTTTTACCCCTTATATTTAGGCCTCATATAAAATTCTAATGGTAATTTTTTCCCCTCTTGGGTGATACATTCTATAGCTCCTTCACAATGAGGATAGAGGAAATTTTGTTTGGTGTAAAAATAATCTTGCTGAAAATGAACTTGCAAAAGTTCATTGCCAAAGAAACATATTCACAGGCACCTTGTGGAAGTGCTCTACAAAAATGTGGGGAGTCACTTAGTTCCTTTGATTTTTGTTGACCATGTTTTCATCAAAATTATTTTGTCTCTTGTAACAAAGGAAATAATTCCTATGACTACTAGCTTCTGTAATGCTTTGAGGAATAACTATTCCCGGGTTGAATTGTCCCATGGTGAGTTGACCACAGCAAATAGGCCACAGCTAGTTGGCCATGGAGAGTTGGCATGGGGAGTTTGCTGCGGTGAGTTATCTATGCATCTCTGGCAGGATGCTAAGTGTTGGCTACCACAATAACGATTCATGAAGTTACCTTGGCAGCTCAATAATTTACCTGTTTATTCAAAAATCAGTTTGAATATGTAGACAGTCTTTAAATGTGTCTGTTTATAGGCAGGGTGGAAACCTATAGCAGGCTTTTCAACCTTTTCACCAATTGTACCACTTTTAGGATATGGCAACATCTGAGTACTACCAGTCGCCTAGCAAGGTGTCAAAAACTTGATGACTAAAAAAAAGGAAAAAAGTGATGAAGTACAGGCAGTCCTTGACTTACAACAGTTGGCTTAGTGACTGTTCAAATTTACAATGGCACTGAAAAAAGTGCCCCCCAAGCCACAGCCGAGCAAGACACCTGCCTGCCCGCCTGGTAGCGCTCTTCCTCCTGTCCGAGGTTCTCATTGTTGTGAGCATTTCTGTTGAGGATTGGCAGTGGGGGTGGGGTGAGGGGGTGTTTGGTTTTTATTCCCCCCCTCTGTTGGGTGGTTGCAGCAGGTTTTGGTCACTTCACATGTCCCTGGGACACTGTGACCATCATAAATATGAATCAGTTGCCAAGCATCTGAATGTAAATCACAAGACCCTGGAGATGCTGAAAACATTCCAGCTGATCAGCGCTTCTTCTGGGCTCAGCAGAAGCACCAGATCAGTGCCGAGTTCCAGCTGGAGCCTGGCGCTGATCCTGGTGCTTCCACTGAGCCCTGGCAGCCCCAAAGGAACACTGATCGTGGCGCTTTTGCTGAGCCCTGACAGCCCTGCAGCTCCAGCCGTCTCTCGCTCAGGCTTGTGTGATGCTGCCACCAGTTCAGCTCATTTCCTTCCCCCGCTACCACTTTTCTAGGATAGCCATGTACCACCATCCAGGTGCCAATATATCACAGGTGGTACCCATAGCACTGGTTGAAAAGCCCTGACCTATAGCTCACCAGATGGTTTTGAAAAACAGAACCTCACATTCTTCACATTTCCCCTGGAAGCTAAAGCTGCTGGGAGATGCTGTTCAGCAACAACAGGTATATTACAAATCTATTCGCCCTTCCATAGCCCCAAGAGTTGCAGAAGCAGGACTATGTAACCTTTACAGTGATATTACTACACTCAATCATTTTTGACTGGTAAAGATGTAAAAGCCAATCAAATCCACAAGGGAGAAGTGGGAAATGGAAAGCAAAAATAAAGTTTGATGATGGTCAGGGAGGGATGCTAAATCTTCCTCAAATTAATGAATTTTAAGGGAAGCAGGAACCACGATCAGCTCTACCACTGTTCATTAAAAACAATTAGCAAGACTAGGGAGTGGTTTTTTGTATTATATATTCATATTTTGCCGTAGAAGTGCTATTTTCTCAACTATGAAAATAAAAAGATGCCTCATATCAACAGTAGCTCGATATTATGCAAATGCACCATTCTCAATCCAACACAGGTGGTGCTCGACTTGCAATCATGACTGAGCCCCAAATCTCCATTGCTAAGTGAGATTTCCCCCATTTTACAACTTTCTTGCACTAGGTACTAAGTGAATCACTGCAATTGTTAAATTAGTAACATGGTTGTAAAGTGAATCTGGTTACCATATTGATTTTGCTTGTCAGAAGGTCGCCTGATCTTGGGACACATCGACAGTCATAAGTATGAAGCCGTTGCCAATTATCTGGATTCTGGTCACATGATCATGGGGATGCTGTGAAAAATGGTCAGGTCACAGGACTCCAGGGCCCTGCAACCATCATAAATATGAAGCAGTTGCTAGCTGTCAGAATTGCATGTAGGACATTTTATAGTAGTCTAATCTGGGGGGTGGGTGGAATGTCACTGGGTTGTGAGCAAAGTCCCCTGATCTAGGAAGGGATTTAACTGTTCATTTCTTAGGAGGTAGTGCCTGTCTAAAGGCAAGTTTGGAAATTAAAAAAAAATTCTTACAGGCTGATGCTTTTTTTGTTTTGTAGCATGTGAGCACCCCATTAGTCAGTTAAATCTCTTTTTAAAAGATGGCAGAGAGAAATCTTACAGAACCCCTGTTCTACAACATCAAGCATTGCCTATGCATAAATCTCCCATCTATCAAATATCAGCTAAACCATGGAGCTGAAAGACTTAAAACAAGCCCGCATGGGTGCCTAAGTGTACTTTTACCCCCACACCCCCACATTTGTACAATCTTCATGTTTGTCCTCTGGAGACACCATTTGCGAGCTACCAGCTCTTAACATTCACTTTTGATTTTTAAATAGTAGATTAACAGTAAGTCCAACAGAGGTTCCAAAAACAACAGTTTGCACCTCCTATGATTTGGGCAAATATTCTGTAAAAGAAAAAAGAAAAAAAGCAGTTTCAGAAACCTTTGTAAACATTCTAAATTTAACAGCCAGAGCAAATGAGAGACGATGGTGTGAATTTTCATATCTCTTCCCGGCCTGATTGTGCCTAAAGATAGACAGAGCCATGATCAATATTGAGTCACGGGTCCCTAAAGAAACACTTAATCTTTTTCAACATAGGAGAAAAAGCACAAGGTAAACCAACACCCTCTTGGCTAAGTCTGAAATATTAAATGAATTTTGGCTGGAGAATAATAAACCGTGGGAGGTGGTTTCTATTTCTCAAAGAGAGGTCTCCTCCATCACTCAGACAGCTGGCCAAGAGCATTAATGAGGTTCATTTTTGGCAGATGTAGGTCAACCCACGTAAATCAGAGCAGTAGCTGTGAGGCAAAGGAGGAGAGCAAAGGAATTGATTTCTGGGAAATAATGAAGAACTCTATTTGACCAGGAGCAAGGAATCACTGTTTTCTTTTCCAAAGAGTTTCTTGAAGTTCCTAAAAAGGAAAAAGAAAAGCAAAACAAAACAAAATTGAAAAATGCATGACAAACACACAGTCTATTCTATCTGTCCAATTTTTTTTTTTCCGGAAGCAAGACAGGAGGAAGTCTGGGCAGATAGGATGAATTCACAAGGGCATTTTCTGGACATTTATATATGGGGGGGTGTCACATCAACCCATGCTCAATATTGGCATTTCCTACTAAGTAGCATGAATTTTGTCCCATTCTATTTAGAGTATTAAACAAAGTATATACTGAGCCGTAGTGGTGCAGTGGTTAGAATGCAGTATTGCAGGCTAATCCCGCTGACTATCAGGGGTTTGATCCTCATCGGCTCAAGGCTGACTCAGCCTTCCATCCTTCTGAGGTCAGTAAAATGAGGACCCAGATTGTTGGGGGCAATAGGCTGACTCTGTAAGCTGCTTAGAGAGCACTTTAAGCACTGTGAAGCGGTATATAAGTCTAAGTGCTATTGCTATATTAAAAGACTATACACTTCATGCTCTACAAGGTCTAAACATGAAGTTTGAAATATCGCTCAAGATTTTTTCTTTTTATTTTTCTGTTATCTTTCAATTATTGTTCCTGTAATATATCTGAATTTTCCTAGTTTTCTCATTTGGGGCATAATGCAAGTTGTGTTTCTTATAGTTGTCTGGCTATATTAATATACTTTGAATGTTAACATTTTAAATTAGATAATTAAAAACTTTTTCCTCCGAAATGCAAAAATATTTTACGCTTTTCCATTTTCTGTCATACATGCACATGACTTTGCTTTTTTTCAATATGTCAGAGATTATTTGGCCTTAACAAAATTACCAGAAAATGGGTGGGGAAAGTTTAAAGTGGCAAAATGACAAGTTTACTCTCCCCAAAAGATTTATTCGCCTACCACTTTTATATTTCCATCTCATTCTTAAGATTTCCAATATTGTCAGAAGGTGATAGATGATACTAGTGTTATTTTCTTTTCCTGTTACAGATTTACCTCATTTGGGGTAGGAGAATTCTTGAGATAGAGGGAGTGTGTGTGTGTGTGTGTGTGTGTGTGAGAGAGAGAGAGAGAGAGAGAGAGAGAGGTGAGGGGGAGAGGGAAGGGGGGAGAGCAAAAATAGGGTTTAATTGTAAAATGTAAAACAAGGGAAAGTGAAGAAAGCTGGAGAAAATATTGTGTAAAGAGAGACAACACCCATCCAGTCTTTCTTAACTAAAGGAACAATGCCACATAACCCCATGAGATTTCATTTTAAAAAATCTTCAAAAAGCCTCTCTTTTTTTGTTAAGACTCAAAATTTTTGACTCTTAATTCAGCACTAGCAAGAGGACAGCATCTTCCGCACTCCTAATGCCTCTGACACTTGTGTCTGCTCATAGTCAAACTACATGTTACACAGCATGTCTGTCTGTCTGTCTGTCAGTCAGTCAGTCAGTCAATGAGTCAGACAATCAGTCTTATAGCTTGCTGGGACCATTCTGCAGATTTTGAGAGAGGTGCACTTTTGGGGGGAAATTAATCACCTCTCCGTTATTTAGATTGGGGAGAGCTCATGCCCTCAGTGCCAGAGTTTACAAAAAGTAAACTTTGGGACTTTTTGAAAATGAATAATTGTCTATTTTTCTGAAAGAAACATCACATTTATAGACAGCAGGAGCTGGATAACATCTAAGCTCTTCTTTGTACACTCTTTATAAAAATCCTCATAAATCTTTTTTTTGGAACATAACAGGAAATTTATAAACAGCTACTAATTTTTAATCCCAACTAACTTTTAACCCCAACTAAAATAACTATTAACTACTAACCCCAATGAGGAACAATTATTGCTGAATGATTATTTTGTGGTGTTAATGTTTATTTGGTTTTTGTCTTGCAATAGATCATGCATGAATTCATGTTGCAAGTATTAAATGATTATGAATAAAGCTCTATTTATTTTAGATAAAAGTATCTTAGTGAGTGGAAGACTCATGAATCAAAATCCACACTGACATGGTGTCATCACATAACTATTCTTAATTAACTGGGTGCCATTTTTCAATGTTATTTGTTTAAATACATAAATGTAAATAACATTTAATAAATTGGCCTTGTGATTCTATTACAGGCCAAGTTCAGAGCAAGAACAATGCTGTTGGGACAAGGGAGTATCAAAAAGGGAGTGGTGTCAAAAAAAGCCAAAATGGTGATTTTGCCTTTTGAATATGCATACAACATCAACACAAATAAAGAAGGGTTTCAACTGCATAGTTGCAACTGCCATCTTGTGCTTTTTAAATTCCTTCTGTGGACGCCCCTATTTTTGAAGAAATGTGATCTTTTATGAGAGACATTCACAAAACCAATTTGCTTAGGCTTACAAAGCCCAAAGTACAGAAGGACAAAGTTTGTTTTTACATCTTACTCTTCAGCTCAGGTATAGTGAATATTGGCCTTTATACATCATGCTGTCAGTTAAGACACCAGTTCAATATTCATATTTAAGCCAAACAAAGCATCATCTGCCATCCATTTTTCCTTTCTTGGCCTTTCCTCTTTATGTGAAAACATAAAACTTGCACTTTCTGCCACACAAGAACTTGAGAATATTAACTGAGGTCTTCATAATACTATATCTGTGTTGTTTTACACAATCTAATGAGAACAGGGAACTAGGTTACAGTCCAAACCACATCCTTCAATCAAACCCAGCAAAACGAATATTATAAAATAGAAGACCCCATCACCAATACAGAATGTTTCAAGTCTGATGCCAAGAGACTTTACAGGAAGAAAATTAGGGGCCTCCAAGATAATATAAATTGTGTCTTGGTGTATAGCTGAAAGTGTGTGTCTGCTATCTTTACAGATCCTTGCACACTATATCTTTAAATGTAAAATGTAAGCAACAGGGCTGCCAAACAATTCCAGTGTTTAGAGAACTTGATGACCTACATATGTTTAAAATACTGCTTTATGTTTAGACTAATGTGATTGAAAACATTCTGCAAAGAGTAAGTATAAATTTGCAAAACTTCATTAAAAAGAACTTTTGAAGGAATCAAGTGCATATAGTGTAGGATATAATGATCAACATTAACATGTACCAGAACCTCAGTATTGTTGAAAGAGTGCAGATCATGTTTACTTTCCCCAAAGAAATGACATAATCTTGATAGGGAATAACAGTTTTGTTAAGGCACTGCTTAAGAAATTCTGAGATCAAATCCATCCAGGCAATTGACCACAATGCATTTCAGCAGTGCACAGAATTATTACTGTGACCTGCAATAAGGTAGACAAGAGAGCACAATGAGTTCACCTCTCCAAATCTTCTGGAAGTCCCTCAAAATGTGGCTAAATCAGTAGGCTTAAGGATCCCAGGAAAACAGAGAAGCGTATGTAACAACGAAGACACTCTCTCCTAATCTATTAAATTAATATTAATGTTTCATTGTGGAATAATTTTTAATGTTTGTTTCTTTTTATAGTCTGCTTTATTGCATGCTGCTCAAAGTCACATTTGTGAGATAAGTGGCTTTATAAATGGAATGAAGCAATAGCGATAGCACCCAGACTTATAAATTGCTTCACAGTGCTTCACAACCCTCTCTAAGTGGTTTACAGAGTCAGCATATTGCCCCCAATAATCTGGGTCCTCATTTTACCAATCTTGGAAGGATGGAAGTCTGAGCCAGCCTTGAGCCAGGGAGAATTGAACTCCTGGCAGTCAGCAGAATTAGCCTGCAATACTGCATTCTAACCATTGCACCACCACAGCTCCTGGTAAATGAATGAATGAATGAATGAACTGTGACTTTGTATGCATGCACAAAGAGGCAGGGCCTCAATCATGCTGCCATACTCACCACTTTAACTTTTTCAACCCTCCTTGCAGACACCAGTAATAATGTGAGATTAAATCTTTCACTATTTAAGTATGTACAGATTGCCCTTGACTTACAGCAGTTTGTTTAGTGACCGTTTGAAGTTATAATGGGATAGAAAAAAGTGACTTATGAATGCTTTTCATACCGTTGCAGCATATATATATTGCAATGTAGTGGGTCCGACGCAAGGAAGAGATGCCAGCCGGAGTACGTGTTCAGCTCTTTATTGGAAGGGGGGTAGCGTACTGGGGAATGAGGGTTACCTGACCTCCTTAAATACCTAGCCAGGTAAGCGGACAGCCAATGGGGTTGGCCCTAGGTTTCCCACCGAAACTGGGTTTCCCGCCAAAACTGTTCAGGCCAACGCCCCCTGGTGGCTGTTGCTATGCAGGTGCCTGCATACATAACACCCCTCCCCCCTTAGAGAAGAACCACATACAACTATAGAACAAATTTGCAACTAGCTACATAACTATACACACTGTGTGTCAATGCAAGGCAACTGTGGGGTGATCACTTGCACACATAGTCCACCAGGTAGGCAGGTGTCCTGTGGGGCCGGGTGGACTGTCTGGGCGTGGCTTGGCCCTGGGCTTGGACAGCTGGTTCGTGAGGCCTCTGTGCTGGGTTGAGCAGAGCTGGGTTCAGGAGGCCCTCCTCATCTGGTTCCTGTTCTGTGTTGTTTCCGGCTGGGCTGACCTCTCCTGGGGTGTGGCTATCCTGTTGGGCGTGTGTGGTGCACTCAGGGACCCTTCCTCTGAGCTGGTCGATGTGTCGCCTTATGTGTCTGTCCCCCTCCACCCCCACAATGTAAGAGAGGGGCTCAGTTTTCTCAACCACTGTCCCCGGAATCCATGGATGTCCTGCCCCATAGTTCCTTGCCCAGACCAGGTCCCCCACGTTGAGAACTCTGTGTGCGGCTGAAGATGATGATGATGATGGTGGTGGTGGTGATGGTGGCCTATCCGTCTCAACTGCTACTCGGTCTGGGTGTAAACGGTCCAGCTTGGTGATGAGACACCATCCCCATTGCAGTTCTGCTGGACTCTTCCCGGTAGCAACGCATGGTGTAGTGTGTTGGGCAAGTAGAAATTTTGCCAGTCTGTGATGCCAGTCCCTGCTGATGATGCGCCGGAGTGCGTCCTTGGTCGTCCTTACTATCCGTTCAGCTTGCCCATTGGTCGATGGATGAAAGGGCGTGGAGGTGGCGTGTCTAATCCAGTTCACCTTCAAGAATGCCTGGAAATCAGTAGCGGTAAACTGAGGCCCGTTATCAGACACTATTACATCGGGGAGGCCGTGTGTGGCAAAGAGAGCTCTGAGCACCTGGATTGTCCTAGCTGAGGTCATATTGGGGACAGGGACTACCTCCAGCCACTTGGAGTGGCTGTCCACTACTACTAAGAACAGTTGGCCCTGAAATGGCCCTGCGTAGTCAATGTGGATGGGGGACCAGGGTGTGTGTGTGGCCTCCCACCTGTGTACTGGTGTGCGTGGCATTTCTGGCCTGGATCTCTGGCACGTGTAACAGGCCTTGACCTGTTCCTCAATGTCTTTGTCCAACCCCGGCCACCAGAGGTAGCTTCTGGCCAGTGCCTTCATCCGAACCACCCCCGGGTGTTCCTCGTGTAAGGATTCCAATACCTTGCCCCGGACTGCGGTGGGAATGATGACCCTGCTACCCCAGAGGAGACAACCCCTGTGTGTGGAGAGCTTGTGACGCCTGGCAAAATAGGCCTGGAACTCAGGCCCTGGGGACTTGTCCTGCCACCCTGTGCAAACCCATGAGTGTACCCTGCTCATGATGTTGTCTGTGGCTGTGTTGCTGGCAATGTCCTTGGCATGCATTGGGCATTCTGGCAATTCCTGCAAAGCTAGGATCTGCGTTGCTGGTGCCGGGTCTGGTTCAGTTGTAACGAGGGGAAGCCTACTTAAACCGTCTGCATGACCCATCTCCTTTCCTGGCTTGTGCACCAGCTTGCAATTGTAAGCTGCAAGGAAGATGGACTACCGGAGCATTCTGGGGGACAGAATTTGGGGCGTCTGCCTGTCCGTTGTGAACAGGCCCAGGAGTGGTTTGTGGTCCGTGAAAACAGTGAACTCCCTGCCATACAGATAATCGTGGAACTTTTTAATTCCTGCCACGATTGCCAGGGCTTCCCTGTAAATTTGGGCGTAGTTCCTTTCTGCTCCAGACAGCGTCCTTGAATAGTAGGCAATGGGGATTTGAGCCCCATTAGGCTTGAGGTGACTGAGAACAGCGCCCACGCCATAAGGGGATGCATCACACACAATGCATATGGGCTTTGTTTCTATGAAGTGTGTTACTGTGGACCTGTCAGACAGTAGTGCCTTTAATGCTCTAAAGCTTTGCTCGTGGATGGAGGTCCAGGCCCATGCTGCCTTTTTATCCAGTAACCTTTGAAGTGGCTCTGCAATGGCTGCCTTGTGTGGGAGGAATGTATGATAGAAATTTAGCAGACCCAGGAATGCCTGTAGCTCTGCCTTGTTCTTGGGTGTGGGTGCTAGTTTGATGGCCCTCACCTTGGACTCTGTGGGATGGATTTCCCTGGCATCTACCCTGAATCCCAAGAATTCTGTGGAGGAGACACCTATGCTGCATTTCTCCCTCTTAAGTTTGAGGCCAGCTGTGCACAGCCTGGACAGCACCTCCCTAAGCCTACCTGCTAGCTCTTCTGCTGATGCTCCTGCAATCAGGATGTCATCAAAATAGGTGCAGACTCCTGGGATGCCCCTGAGTGTCTTCTCCATAACTTCCTGGAAAATGCCAGGAGCAACGCTGTTCACCCGGAATGCTCCCCTGTGTGATACTATAGTCTGAATGTCAGCTGTTGCCCTAGTAACTGTGAGTTGCTGGTATGCCTGCGCCTGCGCAAGATCGAGCCTTGCAAAGATGGCGCTGCCTTGGAGGGAAGCGAGAATGTGGCTGACCATGGGGACCGGGTAAACATGTAGGTTTAGGGCGCGGTTCACTGAGCACTTGTAGTCAGTGCAGATCCTTATTTCCCCATTGGATTTGAGGGGGGTGACGATTGGGGTTTCCCACTCCCCCCCATCTACGGGCTCTAAGATTCCCTGGGCCACCAGCTTATCCAGTTCGCACTCGATTTTGTGTTTGAGCGCGAAGGGGACTCGCTGCGGCCGGACCCTAATGGGGATAACATTCGAGTTAAGCTTGAACGAGATGGGGGGCCCTGTGTACCTGCCCAGCGTTCCATCGAAGACGTCTGCGAACTCCTTGCAGACGGCCTCGACGGAGTCTCCCTGGATCCGGTGGATCCCAGAGACTGTGATTCCCAGGGCCTCAAACCAGTCTAGACCAACCAGGCTGGCTCTCCAGCCCTCTACCACTACAACCTCCAGGTGCTCTTTGCGACCCTTAAACCCCACCGAAACGGTAGCCTCCCCCTTTACCTCAACCGGCGAATTCTGAAAATCGATCATGGTTAAATTTGTAGGCCATAATTTAATCCTCTGCTTGCTCCGGCTATTAATATAGTTAAGGGTCTCGTCCGAAATGATTGAGACCGCTGATCCGGAGTCAAGCTCCATGCTGCAAGGAATGCCTTGCAAGCAGATTGTTAATCTAATTTTGGGTTTGAGCAGCTGGCGGCTACCCATGTGGTTAATGGCCAGCCGGCTCTCAACATAGCTAATTCGCGTTTTGGTCGGGGCCCCAGTACCTTCGAACGGCGATTCCTCCAGTTGCAGCTCGTGGATCTCCTCTCGAGGGTGGCGGCTATGACAGACCGCGGCTATGTGGCCTGTTTTCTTGCAGGCCCGACACGTGGCCACTCGGAACTTACAGAGGCTGCGCACGTGGTTCCCACCACACCCTGCGCACTTCTGAGGGTTGGTGGCATTGCTAGGAGGCCTGGGATTGTCTGGGCGTCTGCCTCGCTGGTCGGGGGTCGACTTCCGCTGGAGGAGGTCGATGCTTTGCTCGTCTTCAGCTGTAGTGACCTGCCGGTGGATGCTGGCTGCCTGGCTGCCGGTCCGGGTCTCCTGGACTGCTTGGATGGCCCTGCAGGCCACTTCGTGGGCCAGGATGGCGTCTTCGGCTTCCTGGAGCAAAACCTCCTCTCTTTCGAACAGGCACTCTTGCAGCCGCCTGTCTCGTAGGCCGCAAATCAGCCGGTCCCGTAGCTGCTTCTCCAAGTTCAAAAACTTGCAGGCGATGGCGGCTTCTCGTAGGGCGGCGAGGAATTCGGCACCGGACTCGTCGGGGCGCTGGTCCCTTTTTTCAAACTGTGACCTCGCAGCCACTTTGGAGCGCCGGGGCCAGAAGTTGGTGTTGAGCTTGGCAACAAGGTCCCGGTACGTGATGGTATTGATGGCTTCTGGGGTGAACAGGTTCGCGGCGATCTCTAGAAGTGCAGGTCCCCCGATGCAGAGCAGGGCTGCCGCCTTTGTGCCGTCCTCTGAGATCTGGTTGAACCGCATGTACAGTTCGGCATGAGCCAGGTACCGGGCCCATGTCTCGGGGTGGCGGGTGTTGAATTCGTGGGGTTGTCCGGCCCTTGCCATCGCGATGTTGTTCGGGTCTTGAGTCGCGGATTGTGGTGACCGGCGTGGTCCGGTTGGCTGGCAGTTGCGTTGGGAGGAAGGGAAGATTCCTCCTTCCTTCAGCGTGCGGTGCGCTCCCCAAGTGACTTCAGCTCCTTGTCGGCAGCAAATCCCACCTTCGTCGCCACTGCAATGTAGTGGGTCCGATGCAAGGAAGAGACGCCAGCAGGAGTACGTGTTCAGCTCTTTATTGGAAGGGGGGGTAGCGTACTGGGGAATGAGGGTTACCTGGCCTCCTTAAATACCTAGCCAGGTAAGCGGACAGCCAATGGGGTTGGCCCTAGGTTTCCCGCCGAAACTGGGTTTCCCGTCAAAACCGTTCAGGCCAACACCCCCTGGTGGCTGTTGCTATGCAGGTGCCTGCATACATAACACACACACACACACACACACACACACACACACACACACACACACATATATGTTAACTCTTAGATTACCTTGCTAGGCCCCAAACATGGGGCAAATCTTTATTTCCTGTTTTCAGCCTTATCTCAAAGGCCATCGAACAGGCTGTAGTCACACCGGACAGTTTATATATTTGTGTAAATTACTAACAAAGAATTTAGGGAGGCTGATATGCATTTCGGACTCATTAGTCTTCATCAGTCAGTCATACCCTTCTGAGATTCGAACCTGGGCTGCTTGCACGTTAGGCAGTGTTTTTACTTCTTAAGTTGAAAACAGGAAATAAAGATTTGCCCCATGTTTGGGGCCTAGCAAGGTAATCTAAGAGTTAACATATGACACATATTTCTCCCCTTGCAAAAAAGCTAACAAAGCGAGAGAGAACCTGTGGCTCAAGAAGTAAAAACACTGCCTAACGTGCAAGCAGCCCAGGTTTGAATCTCAGAAGGGTATGACTGACTGATGAAGACTAATGAGTCCGAAATGCATATCAGCCTCCCTAAATTCTTTGTTAGTAATTTACACACACACACACACACACACACACATTCATACATACATATATTTAAAAAGCACCAGTCACAAAATCTTTAGCAAGGCTTTCCCAAACTGTAGTGCCTCCCTTGCGGAAATGCAGACCTTTATTGAACAATGGATATATACATATATATTGTAGATCCACTTTCCCCAGAGTTCCATTCTATTGTTTACATTGTTCCTTTGTGTTCATGCTGGTAAAGTCCATAGGGGAGGTGTGCACATCAAGATTACATTAAAGGGAAGTGTGATGACAAAAAAAAATTAAGAACACTTGCTTTAGAGATTTCAGGCAGAATGTTATACACACTTTACAACTACCTGATTTTATTAATCTGTCTCTCCTTGACCAATTACACATTGCCAAAAGTTGGTCACTAAGTAACTGTTGTAATTACAATTAATTCAGTGACACTGAAAGTAGAGTTTAGAGAGGTATGATCAGTTATCAGTTGCATTTTGCTTGATTTGTTAGTGGAAATTTTCTACAAAATTTTGCAGGCATCACTCCTGGCTGACCTACTGCAATCTATTAAAAACAATGAATTTCATTGATATGAGAAACCCTTGTAGGGTCATTGAACAAATTGGCTGTATTTTTCATCTGAAATTGGACCAGTTTTATCCACAAAGGATATGGTTACCCCATGAAAAGGGCTCCAAGTTTAGATGTTAATTTAAAACAAATGTCATTGGGTTGGGTCAGAATTAAAAAAAATAGATGTCATCTTGACTATTTCAAGATGCAGCTTACAAACCAGATGAATGTTTATTAAGAAACAACATCAGTGCAGTTCTGAGATTATAAGAAGCACTTTTGATATCTCTGTGGTTTTGGTAAGTCTGTTCGCAGATCTATGAATAATAATCTATGCCTAATATAGCACACATGGTTTTGTACACTCAAGCACTTTCTCTTTGAGATTCAATAGATATTATTCTTTAGAGAATTAATACAAAAGAAGACTCTATGAAATCCTGAGGAATAAGAGTTGCTATTTGCAACTTGCACTTTTTATCCTATAAAAAGCCTAAGTCGTACTGAAGTTAATTCTCAGCTAGGAATATCTGATAAAAGGCTGAAGGTACTGTAAAGATAGAAAGAACCACTTTGAACTATAATTCTCAAAGATTGCCGTGAAAGAGATTTTAGATTGGTTGAAAATCTAGGAGTTTCTCTCCTACTGTCAGTAGATATGATTACTAGTTCTAACAGCTTTGTCCTATAGACAAAGTGATCCAGGTTTTAGAAAATACAAGACCTTGGAGGTCTTCTAGTCCAACCCACTGCTCAAACAGAAGACCCTATACCATTCTGGAGAAATGGCCATCCAGTCTTTTCTCGAAAATCTCCAGTGAATGATCTCCCACAACTTCTGGAGGTAAGCTGGTCCACTGTTTGGAAATTTCTTCCTAGTTCTAGATGGGATCTCTCTTTACTGGCCTTACACCTGTTACTTCTTGTCCTGCCTTCTGATGCTTTGAAGGATAGGTTGACCCTTTCTTCTCTGTGACAGTCCCTCAAGTATTTTTATTTTATTTTTTTTATTTTAATTCCATTTATATTCCGCCCTTCTCCGAAGACTCAGGGCGGCTTACAAGCTTAGCAGTAGCCTTCATTCTATGTATATGCCTGCTTATTAGGGCTTTCACACACACACACCCAAGCGGCATTATTACAAAGTCAGCTTAATTGCCCCCAACAATCTGGGTCCTCATTTTACCTACCTCGGAAGGATGGAAGGCTGAGTCAACCTTGAGCCTGGTGGGACTCGAACCTGCACTAATTGCAGGCAGCTGGTGTTACTTAAGGAGGCATTAGCCCACTGCTCCACTGCTCCATCATGTTTTGTCCCAACAATTCTGCATTTACTTTCTATGCATGCAAGAAACTTTGTGAAAACATCCAGTCATTTCTGTCACTTTCAAGAGAGTCTGCATAAAATGATGAAAGAATCAGCAGAATAGGTTCCGAACTATTCTGCCCCCCAGAAAATGAATTTCTTCAGCTAGGCATCTCTATTGTCCCTTAGAAATTTGCTTTTCACTCCTGTGTTCCAGCAAGATTCTTTGGAATCCATCTTAACTTTGCTTTATTCAGACAGAGACCTTAGTTTTCTAGATTGATTAAAAGCTTTCTAAAATACTAAGAATGGATATTGCACAAAGAAGCAAATCTGAGTCAATCATCTTCTTTATTTATAGAGTTTGCAGAAAATCTGCAAATAGAAATAAAAGGTAAAGGTAAAGGTTCCCCTGCACATGCGTGCTAGTCGTTTCCGACTCTAGGGGCCGGTGCTCATCTCCGTTTCAAAGCCGAAGAGCCAGTCCTTGTCCGAGGACGTCTCCGTGGTCATGTGGCCGGCATGACTAGACGCCAAAGGTGCACGGAACGCTGTTACCTTCCCACAGTAGTGGTCCCTATTTTTCTACGTGCATTTTTACGTGCTTTCGAATACACAACCATTATTACAGAAACACATTTCCCATACTTGCTCAAAGGACTCTCCCTAAAGAATAAATTAACCTTCTTGTTTTATTTTTTATAATCAGGAAAACATGTCTGGAAAAGTCAGCCTTCAGATGTACACAGAATATATTCCAATTTCAGCTATGGACAATCCTCCAATTGTTACTTTCATATATCAAGCTTAGCGCTAGAATTTGACACTCTTTTTCAAGAGTTATTGTGATAAAGGAAGAAAATAATGTTTTGTGCAATGAAACCTTGATTGTCCTGACTTTCATTTCATGAACTTCAGAAGTAATGGATGAAAATCTACTTTGGATTTCGAACTCCCCCCCCCCCAAAATACCCCCACCAAAGTCTGTTATCTCTGAGGCAAACCAGACAATTGATGTAATTGACATAATGTGCATCAATTTTCATCATTTGCATAATTACCTAATTGACCTTTCCCCACCAGTTGCATCCATTTATGTCATTGGCAAATAAAATCAAAACTGGTAAATATCAGGCTTTTGAATGTCACTTCCAATTCAGAATCTGGGCCAAGATCTAAGTCAAGGAGCCGTCCCAACAATTCAACTTTCTTGGCTAAGGTCAGATTTATATTCTTTAATGGCATGTTCTTAATTCATCTTTGGGATGAATTAAGTCTACTTGGTAACTTAAGTAGCTCAATAATACTAGTTATTTTCAGAGGTTGGAGTTATTAGGAGAAATTGTTTGGCACCTTAACCATTTCCATTTTACATATAGCTCACAGCAGTTAGGACTCTTCACAGTCATCTGTGTTGTTGGACTTATCCTGGGACAGTGAGATGGGTGTTGTGGGTTCTCCTACATTGTTTGATCCTCAGAGCAGCTAGGAGTTACTAGTGAGGCTGTGTGGTATTCACTTTAACTTTCTACTTTTCCAGCCTTGAAGCTTGAATTCTTTTCCAATTGTTAATAAATTGCAACAGGGGTTTAGTTTATTTTATGGTGTACACAAGATTATCTTGGATTGAAATGGCATTCCCTAACTAGATGCGATCTTGAAAACATCTGGAAGTGATTCCATATTTACTGATCTTAGTAGACATACTTCTATGTTATGGAGGTAGAAATGATATTTTGATAACATAAGTTGCAACAGGTCAGAAAGGCTTCAACTAATTCTGAAAAATGAAATTAGTCAATTGTAGGGAGTTATGACGAGATCCTTCTTGTGAGGTGAGATTGAAAGAATTTTCTTCTCTGCAGTAGAGTTAAACAGCAAGGTTATGCCATTGTGATTCTTTTGTCATTTTTATCCCACACAAGTTATAACTTCATACTCACTTTCTCATTGTGTACTTAAATCTGTTTATTTCCTCTGACATTTAACTTATTCTTATGTGTCCCAGTCAGGTATCCTCAGGGCCGATGAGTAGACATTTAAATTTAGGACCTTAAGAGCTTTGCAGAACAAAAATCCATCCAGTCCAGCATCCTGTTTCCAACAGTGGTCAGCCAAATGCCTCCAGGAAGACCAAACCTTTAGTCAAATCCTCCTTTTAATGTTGTTTATTTCAACTAAGATTGGAGGGGGGGTTTCCCCTATTTTCTACAGAATTCCACATGCACAAACACACACACATCCTGCCGCAAGCATTTCCTAGATGCCTGAACTTGGTAACTATTTTGTGATGCAAATCCAATTTAATTTGCACAGTTTTGCTTGATTGGGGATGTTTTGTAATGAATTCAGGCTCCATGAAAAATTCCATACAGGTGATATACATACAGGCTAAGGCTCTTAATATGGCACAGGTTAAAGATCTCCAAAACTTGGAGAAGGCAGGTGTTTGGCTGCTTTTCTCTCCTTAGAATATTGACTTTAATTAGTAATGATTAAAGTCTGGTTTCTGTGTGATCTATTTTCATCTCAGAAACCCTTGGGTTGTTTTGCCCTTGGGTTGTTGACATAGTTTGAAAAAGATCTACTGTTACTCTTTTAGCAAATATATCTTTCCTACACTTCTCTAGGTTCATTAAAGGCTAGTTTATTCTTGTTTTTAATCATGTGAGCTAGGCAAAAACCTTCTGTATCTTGTGCAATACTGTGTTTAGAATTATTCAGTCTGATATTGATACATAGGATTTATTCACAAGAGCCCTTACAGGAAATGTGAAAAGCTAAATGGATGGGTCAGACTTTGCTAGACATAAGAGTGATTTTTTGTGATATTGCTCATCTAGCTTGATAGGGTTGATCCTACTGGTTAGATCTGTATCACTTTTCTCCTTAACTTCCTGAGTTCTCCTCCTAAAGCTGTATACTTGCTGGAAGAAAATGATTGTCACAGTTGGGAATGTACCATGCTTCATTCAAGAGTTCTCAGCTATGTGTAATCACACTTAAAAATAAAACCAAGTCTCCTTCAAGCTGACTTCAATTTCTGAATATCAGATGGACATATATCCATACTGTTTTCTTAATCTCTTCCTGGATGTTTTTTGATGGCCCAGTCTTGGCTGTTGATCCAAGATTTCCTAATGGTCTTCCATCAGACTAATAACTTTTCTGCTTCCTGTTAGCTTTTTGAAATCAGACAAGTGTACTTTTAAAAGCAGCTGTTCAGAGGGTATCAGGTGTGGAAGTAAATTATGTAGAAACATGAATCCCTGAACAAGGGCCAAAACAAAACCATGTCCTTAAAGGGAACCCACAATCCAGTTGCACATGGCCTACATGCATGCAACAATTTGTTAGAACCCCTCAGATCCATTTTTGTAAATCAGTCTTTCCATGTGGAGTATATAGGTAAAGGTAAAGGTTCCCCCGCACATGCATGCTAGTTGTTTCCGACTCTAGGGGGCGGTGCTCATCTCCGTTTCAAAGCCGAAGATCCAGCGCTTGTCTGAGGACGTCTCCGTGGTCATGTGGCCGGCATGACTAGACGCCAAAGGCACACAGAACGCTGTTACCTTCCCACCGTAGTGGTCCCTATTTTTCTACTTGCATTTTTACGTGCTTTCGAACTGCTAGGTTGGCAGAAGCTGGGACGAGTAACAGGCGCTCACTCTGTTACGCAGCACTCGGGATTTGACCTGCCAAACTGCCGACCTTCTGATCGACAAGCTCAGCGTCCTAACCCATTGAGCCACCACGTCCCTTGTAGAGTATATATGAGGGTATAATTAATTATCATTATATTTGCCCTTCCTTAAAGATTCTTTCAAGATATTCTTAGCCAGTTTACATGTTTCAAGGGAGCAAAAAGGGAACAACTACCAGAACTTCCATTTCAAACAATATAATAAGGAACATCTGATTTCTCAAGAATTATGACTTAAATCAGAGAAATGCTGATTATTTAAGCCAGGAGTGTCAAATTCGCAACATCACGTGACATGTCACAACATATCATGACTTTTTTTCCATTGCCGGCAATGGGGTGGGCACAGTTTTGCTATGATGCATCCAGCCTGCAGGCCAGCAGTTTGACACCCCTGATTTAAGCTATAACATAATTTTGTAAAAAGTCATCCTAACAATCAGGGTCATCTAGCTAGAAAGTTAATGCAGTTTATGAGGTGCGGCAAATATTACATTTGTTTATTTTATCCAATTTGATCTATATTTTAAACATTTTATATACTGTTTTGGTTTTAAATTTTGTTACCTGCCTTGAGTGTACATCAACGGAGAAAATTCCTTATTCTGTTGAATAGTGGCTGTATCCCACCCATCCATCCTCAACTGAATCCAACAGTACTGCAATCATGTTTCCAAGATGCCATTTCCTGGAAATAAATTACATGTCGGTATTTATGATACTTCTTATACATGGCTACTGCTTCAGGCCTACAGCTTTTCAGGGTGCAATAGTAAAGTGGAGTATTTTATTACGCTCTTCCTAGTTAAGCTACTGAATTTGCTACAACTCAGTCAAGTGAACCTAGAATGGTTTAAAAGGAACTTAGGCAAATTCATGAGGCTAAGGCCATAAGAATTTGCTTGTTTGTTTAGTAAGGTTAGATTATCCAGCAGACTACAATGCTAACCCAGAGTAGTAGCTTGGCTGCCTAAGATTGTTAAGCCATTTGGTTCACATTTGTGCGCTTTCTAAGGTGCACCACAGGGGGTGAGCTAGTTCTGCACCAGAAAGCCATAAGAATTACTAATCAGGATGGATCTCATTATTAAGGTTGTGCAGATATTTGATGGGCTAATTCAATTTATAAAGGCTCAAGGGATTGGTGCTTGAAGCTGCTTCATAAAGGAATATAATTCTTCCATTGCTAGTAAAAGCCAGGGAAAGGGCAACTTTGCTTCATTTTATTTTATCAGCATACTTTCCCTGTTGCTTCCATCTTCTCTTGGTTATGATAAGGAGAATTGCATCACTTTGGTACCCAAAGCACTACAGAGATAAATCAAAACCATGTAACTTAGGCTTATTTTTCACTCATCTAAGGCAATATATCGCTCAATATCAGTTTTTTGGAAGCATGGATGGAAGAGTGCTATCTGTTCTGTACCAGCCTGCTACCGGCCCTGCAGAAAAGGCAGGGACAACCCCTTTTACAAGAAGGCAAGAGGCTGGAATTAAGCCTGCCAAATTTATTGATACAAAAACAAACAAGACACGAACCAAGAAACAGGAGCTTTTCAAGCGCTTGCCTTCAGCAAACCAGCCCTCCCACGCATTCCCTTTTTATACAGTTTAGGGCGTGGCTTCTTTCTGCCTCCTTCCGAGGTGCCCCATTGCCTTCCTCTGTTTACTCCTGATTGACTGCCTCCTGCATCAGGCGTCCTTGAACAGGGCCAGCTGTGGGTCATCTTCATCCATGCTGTCAGGCTCACACAGCTGGGTCTCCGTGGTGACCAAGTGGGAGGGGCCTGGCTGAGGGCTCTCATCAGCAAGCTCAACACCCCCCTCCTCCTCCTCTGAGTCGTCCGACCCAACTGCCGAACCCACAGGCTGACCCTGAATCACAACACTATCAGACAGGTTCTCTTACAGTATATTATTTTCAGAATTGAGTTTTCCACTGTAAAAATGGGGTGTTTTCCTAGGTAGCATTGGGGTTTGCTCCAGAATGACATAACTACCAACTGCTCTTGCTTAATTGCAAGATTAAATATTGTTTAAGATGATTCAAAACTAGATATAATAAACATTCAACAGACTTAACATTAAAACAACATCTAAATAAATTGTTCCAACATAATCTAACAATTACAGATTTGAGGATCAAAAATACCCAATTCATTCAAAGGTTTTTAAAATCAAAAAGAATTGGGGCCACCATTTCATCTGAATTATAAAGTAATCATAGTCGTATTTGCCCTTTGACCTTCTGAAGAAATCACATGCTTTGCTTCCTTTCTCTGATTGCTAAAGTAATCCAGATGCTCCCTGCCTGGTGGTTATGTGATGTGACCATTTCATACTTAATCAGTCTTTAGAGGTTATATTTCCCTCCATATTTTAAAAGAAGGAGCTATGTTTGTCATTATTGACTTTATAAGTTGATGGTTTGTTCCCTTTGCTGAGTACTAAATAAAATATTGTACAGTAATCAGATCCATCAGATATTTATGGTTATAGGGATGTTAATATTTTATTAAGTGAAGTCTTCAGAATATCCAAATGGTCTCTAGAACCATATTGCTTTATTTTTCAAGAGAAAACATTTGCCCAGAAAGATGACTGCATCAGAAACGATGAATTCATGTTGTAGTTGTACCTTGTGCGTGTTTGGACATATTTCCAACAAATATGTATACAAAACAAAATGATCTCCTCTGCTTGTCTTTATATCCTGCAGAAGCAAACAAGAGCACTGTATCACTTAAACACTCTTTTTATCATTGCTACACGAAAAGAAAGAAGTTTCCTTTTAAAGGCAAAAATGGTGATGTCAGAGTAGTACATGTAAGCTTGGTGGATAGAATTCAAATTGGCCTCCTCCTCAAATGTCTTATTGAAGACAGCCCCCTGTTTTATGAGCTCAGTGCCATCTTCTCAAGGAATATTGAGAATCAACAACTATTGAGTGTAGATATGTGTAGATCTCTTTGTGCATGTCATTGCATTTGCAGGGTTTCAGTAAATGGTAGAAGTGAGAAGTATGTGTCTCATTGAACTAATTTTAATAACACCTGGAAGTAATCATTTCAAACTTCTGGTACTGAAAGGAAAAGTAGACAAAAGAAAACAGAGTGATCTTCATCATGTTCTATGTTCACTCACTCCTGACTATGGACTCATGTTTGCCTTACCCTATCACCCACAACATCCTTTTGTCTTTTAGGCCTTCACAGGGAACCTGTCAACCAATTGGCTGGCTCAGGAGTTAAGGGAGTTGAAGTCCACAGGTTGTAAAGTTGCCATAGTTGCCCACTTCTTCCCTAGATGGAATTACAGTTGACAAGTAAAAGCAATTCAGAAAGAAAAGATGTAAAACTAATGGAAAAGAATGCATGGACATTTTCATGTGAAGTTAAAAGGATACATTTTTTAAAAAATCCCATTTATATCCCACCCTTCTCCGAAGACTCAGGGCAGCTTACAATCTAAAGCACAAATTAATGTGCTTAGCAATATTATTGAAACTATTCATCAAAAATGGTGGGAAAAAATCTTTCAGGCTTTGATATTTCTCTGTGCATAGATAGGCAGAGAAGATATGTTCATCAAAGGCTATGTAGGTGCCAGATGCTTTCAAGAAAAAAGCTTTCCATCTCAAGATGTTGCCTGTACAGTCAAGTCAGATCCACAAAGCAAAATGGTCCCTTTCTGCACATTCATAGTTGAATTCTAAGGAGAACTGTTCTGCTGTAAAACAATTTAAATATTTTTTTTTCTTCTGGCTTGTGAGCCTAATGGATTCAAATTGGTATATCAGATAGTTTGCCATTTTGAGGAAATAACTAGAACTCTGAAAAATACAATGCACCCCAGCCTTAGTTATGTTTATTCAGATGGAAATCTTGTTATGCTTGGACATCAATAAATGTCCCTAATTTCATTATACAGTTATTCCATAGGTTGATTTCATCTTGTGTTATGTTATGTTATGTTATGTTATGTTATGTTATGTTATGTTATGTTATGTTATGTTATGTTATGTTATGTTATGTTATGTTATGTTGTTGTTGTTGTTGTTGTTGTTGTTGTTGTTGTTATTATTATTATTATTATTATTATTATTATTATTATTATTATTATTCATTTTACTTTACTTATGCTAAATTTATATGCCCCCCACTACCACATCTAATGAAAAAGTGGCTCTGGGCAGCATACAAAAGACAGTTAAAATACAAAAAACTTTTTTTTTATTTAGGAAAAAAATTAAAAACCAAAATTAAAAGCAGCAGATGTCAACAATAATAGAGCAATCTCAGTAATTTACAAGTCTCTTGGGGTCCCCAGGCCTGATGACAAAACCAGATTTTGAGGAAAATCAACAGGAATGGAACTAACCTCACTTTGGAGTAGGGTGTGGGTGGGTGGAAGAAGATGTTCCATAAGGCAGGGACCACAACAGAGAAGGCTAGCCTCCTGGATCCCACCAAGCATAGCTCCTTAGTAAATTGGACCCCTAGGATGCTTCTTCTGCTGGACACATAAGTATTTGCACCATTGCTTTTTGTATTATATGAAGCTTCTAGATACTCTTCAAGTCTTATATACAGTGCATTGCTGTGGTCCAATTGGGAGGTGACTAGAGCATGAGTGACCATGACCGGAATCCCTGATTTAGGAAAAGGCACAACTGTGGCACAATATACAGGTGTACGGGCAACACAAAACTTGTTTGCAACCCAGAGAGGCACAGAAGTGAACATCATTCCTTATGGAGTTCAAAATGGCATCATCCATAGTCAACAAAGCAGTAATATGCACATAAATATAGGACAGGAGAAAACCCTAAGGTTTAAAAAAATATTCACAGTATAAGTACTGGGCATGCATACTAGCCACTAAATACCAACTAAGTACTAAAGGTAAGAGAACAGAATGAAATTTCCCATAGAAAATTGTGCTTGATTGAGGGAAGGAAGGAAGGAAGGAAGGAAGGAAGGAAGGAAGGAAGGAAGGAAGGAAGGAAGGAAGGAAGGAAGGAAGGAAGGAAGGAAGGATCTCATCAGGGCCTCCATCATGTTACCATAAATCCTCTTGTCTGATATATTATTTTTTGAAATCCGGATTTTAACAGCATTAACATGTGGGCAAAATATTTTACTCCCCATAATTGGCGATCTGCCCACAACAAAAATGACAGCTTAAGAAGCAACTCCTTTATTTGTGCCAAAATATTGTGTATGAGAGGGAGGATTGGACAAACTAAATATATTTCTGATTTGAGAAATACTGTTTGAAATGGGATGCTATCCTGCTCCTTTTAAAATAATGGAAATTAGTTCTAAAGAGAAACATGGGCTAATCCTCAGCCAAGAAATGTGTTCGTATAAGTATTTCACATGACAAGGCCAGAAAAAAGAGATTGAAAATTATATTTATGAGTGGGATCAGAAATTCTGGTGTCCAATAGTTTATCTAATCTGTTAAAGTTAAAAATCATGGAAAACATTCTGAAATATGGGAATCCAAAAATTTATATTGTCTCTTTTACATATTTAGTGAGAAAGATTATTGTGTTCTGCAACGTGAAATGCTCAACTCCTAAAATTGCTTATCGGATTTCCCCATATTCTGTCACCTGAAACATAGTCTGGATCTAATGAGGTTTTTCCTTTGATCTTATGAAGCATTCATGAAGAAGCACAGAGGGACAATTTTTCGCTTGAATGTGTCAGCATAAAGCATCAATAAGCAAATCTACATCATGTGACAGATTGAGATCTGCATACATGCCCATGTAGTTGGGCATTAACTCTAGCTGAGAATGCGCCTCTTCTTCTTTGTTGTTGTTGTTAGTTGCGAAGTCGTGTCCGACCCATCGTGACCCTATGGACAATGTTCCTCCAGGCCTTCCTGTCCTCTACCATCTTCTGGAGTCCATTTAAGCTCACGCCTACTGCTTCAGTGACTCCATCCAGCCACCTCATTCTCTGTCGTCCCCTTCTTCTATTGCCCTCAATCTTTCCCAGCATTAGGCTCTTCTCCAGTGAGTCCTTCCTTCTCATTAGGTGGCCAAAGTATTTGAGTTTTAGCTTCAGGATCTGGCCTTCTAAAGAGCAGTCAGGGTTGATCTCCTCTAGGACTGACCGGTTTGATCGCCTTGCAGTCCAAGGGACTTGCAGGAGTCTTCTCCAGCACCATAGTTCAAAGACTTCAATTCTTTGGTGCTCAGCCTTTCTTATGGTCCAGCTTTCACTGCCATACATTGCAACTGGGAAGACCATAGCCTTGACTATACGCACTCTTCTTCTTTAGTGATCTTATTATTGATGTTGCTTTTCCTTCCTTCCTTCCTTCCTTCCTTCCTTCCTTCCTTCCTTCCTTCCTTCCTTCCTTCCTTCCTTCCTTCCTTCCTTCCTTTGGCTAATCATGAATATTAGCAATAGAGGTGATACAGGAGGCCTCTTTGAATTGCATGCAAGTTGTCTGTTGCTAATACATGAAGTGAACTGCATTGAACTAGACAATTAATATCCCATAAGGAACTTCTTGGGATAAAAGGTGTTCACTGTGCAATTATCATTCTGTTTGTATATAAAATGTTTGATGGTATGATTTCATCAAATACCTCTGCTGATTCTTGATAGAAGAATGTTCAATGTTTTAAAAATTAGTTCAAGCGGATTTTGATCTCCCTATAAACATAATCACAATCCAGAATTTTTTTGTGTAAAATAGCACAATTACTTAAGAAGAGGCCTAGAGAGCATTTGGAGATCCAGTCGGTCTGAGTCTGACCGAACACAGTTAAGATCCTTTTCTAAATCTTATCTTGTGGCAATGGAGGTGGCGAAGCATGTTCACTTCGCCATCCTCATTGCATCCGCAGATAACCGCCCGGCCACCCTGTTTAGGGTGACCCGCTTCCTTTTAAATCAGGGGACAGGAGATGACCCCTTGCGGGGATGGGCCGAGGAGTTTAGTGAGTATCTGGTGGATAAAATCGCTCAGATTCAGGCTGGCTTGGACTCCGACTGGGCAGTATCTGACAAGGGGGAAGCGATGGGTTTGGCTGATAATATTTGGAAAGAGTTTGATCCTGTGACTCTGGATGAAGTGGACAGGATCATGGGGAAATTAAGTGCCACCACGTGTTTGTTGGACCCGTGTCCCTCCTGGCTGGTCTATGCGGCTCGGGAGGTTACACGAGGCTGGCTCCTGGCAGTTATTAATGCTTCCTTGAGTGAGGGGTGCTTCCCTGCCACCTTGAAAGAGGCGGTGGTAAGGCCCCTCCTCAAGAAACCTGCCTTGGATCCAGCTATTTTAAATAACTTTCATCCTGTTTCCAACCTTCGCTTCCTTGCAAAGGTTGTTGAGAGCATGGTGGCACGGCAGCTCCCTTTGGTCCTGGAGGAAACTGAGTATCTGGATCCATACCAATCGGGTTTCAGGCCCAGGTAAAGCATGGAGACTACATTGGTCGCGCTGGTGGATGATCTCTGGTGGGCCTGAGACAGAGGTTATTCCTCTGTCCTGGTCCTATTAGACCTCTCAGCGGCTTTTGATACCATTGACCATGGTATCTTGCTGCGACGTCTTGAGGGGTTGGGAGTGGGAGGCACCGTTTTATGGTGGTTTTCCTCCTACCTCTTGGGCCGTTCGCAGATGGTGTTGGCAGGAGGGCAGAGGTCAGCCCCTTAGTTGTGGGGTGCCTCAGGGGTCGGTACTCTCGCCCCTCCTGTTCAACATCTATATGAAGCCACTGGGTGAGATCATCCGTGGTTTCAGGGTGAGGTATCATCAATATGCTGATGATACCCAGCTTTTCATCTCCACCCCGAACCAACCCAGCGATGCCCTCAATGTGATCTCCCATTGCCTGGAAGCGGTACGGATTTGGATGGGGAAGAACAGGCTCCAGCTCAACCCGGCCAAGACTGAGTGGCTTTACGTAACGGCATCTCGACTTGTCCAAGAGGTTCCATCTTTGGTTATGGGAGGAGAGGTGTTACCTCCCATTGATAGGGCACTCAATTTAGGCATCCTTCTGGACTCACAACTCAGTTTTGAAGATCATTTTGGAGTCGTGGCCAGGGGGGCATTTACCCAGGTGCGCCTGGTGCGCCAGTTGCACCCCTATCTGGACCAAGATGCCCTACGTACGGTCACTCATGCACTCGTTACCTCCTGGATAGATTACTGCAATGCTCTCTACATGGGGCTGCCCTTGAAGACCACCCGGAGGCTCCAGCTGGTGCAGAATGCGGCTGCGCGGGTAGTGATGGGAGCATCCCGATACTCCCATATTACACCCCTCCTGCGTGAGCTGCATTGGTTACCGGTTGTCTTCCGGGTGAGATTTAAGGTGCTGGTACTTACCTTTAAAGTCCTACATGGCCTAGGCCTGGGATATTTGCAGGACCGTCTGCTGTCGGGAACGACTTCCCATTGCCCAGTGCGCTCACACAGAGAGGGCCTCCTCAGGGTGCCGTCGACTAGACAATGTTGGCTGGCGACCCCCAGGGGGAGGGCCTTCTCTGTGGGAGTGCCAGCCCTGTGGAACCAACTCCCCCTTGAGCTCCGGATGGCCTCGGATCTCCGGTCCTTTCGTCGCGGCCTTAAAACATTCCTTTTTCATCAGGCTGACCTGGACTGACGACAGGGTTTTTTAAAATGTTTTTTAATTTTTAATTGTTTAGTTTAACTTATTTATTGGGGCTGTTTATTTAATTTCTTTTAACTTTTGTATTGTTGTTTTTATTGTTGTTAGACGCCCTGAGTCTTTCAGGAGATAGGGCGGCATATAAGTCCCAAAAATAAATAAATAAATAAATAAATAAATAAATAAATAAATAAATAAATAAATAAATAAATAAATCATAAGATCAGGTTTTTTAGATTTTTGTCCCACCTTTTTTCATATACAACTCAAGACAATTGTGCCAAACACCTCTTCCTCCTCCTATTTTCCCACAAATACAACCCTGAGAGGTGAAGTGGGCTGAAAGTGAGTGACTGGTCCAAAGTCATCCAGCAAATTTTTTATGCTTAAGGAAGGACTAGAACTCACAATTTCCTGGTTCCTAGCCTGGTGCCTTAACTATACCAAATTGGCTCCCTTAACTTGGCACCAAAATCAGTCAATTTAATTAGATAGTCTCAAATATTAACAAGAAATTAGAATTTGTAACACAGAAATAAATCAAGCAAAATTGCATTAATCCCAAGGCAAATACTGTACCTAACTAGGCAAATTATTCTCATAAAACATTGGAGCTTTACTGTCCTTATTTTAACACACCCATATAAAAATAACTACATCATCATCATCTGAAATGTTTTTCCCAGTCAAGATTTTTGCAAACACTTGGCTCAGTTATTCTTGTTAGCAAGGGAAATATCCAAATGTTGTGCTATTTGAAGTCATTCTTACTTTGAGTAACAACTCTCTGTTGGTCATCAAGCAGAGAATCACCTTTAAAAAAATCATAGAATCCATTGACCTAATATGATTGATGGCAGTAGATGAAATCAGTTCTTAATCTGACATATGGCTATAAATGATTTGTTTACACTTTATGTAAGAATATGTCAAACATGTAGGCAGTAGGGTGTTTTTTTCCCCTTTAACAGACTAATATAAGAAAACAGGAACTTCTCACGCTATTCCAAAGAGTTTATTTTATGTTATGTGAAGTGCTTACTTGTCTCCCCTTTTCTTCTCACAAAGTCTCTATTTTGGTTCCCATTTTGTATTCCTTGGGAATCCCCTTTCTTTTTTCCTAAACATTATCCTTTTAGTAAGACAGACAGTTAATAGTAATTTGACAACAGAATGTAATGCTAGTCCAGGGGTAGGCAACCTTGGCTCTTTTATGACTCGTGGACTTCAACTCCCAGGAATTCTGGAAGTTGAAGTCCAAGAGCCATAAAAAAGCCAAGGTTGCCTACCCTTGTGCAGCTAGTCTGAAACATTTTTCTGTCTCAGGTGAAGAGTAAAATGGCTGCCCTTTCCATTCCCCATGCAGAATTGATAACAATAATTCCTCCTTCCACATGCCTTATTATTCATTACCCTGACACACGCTAAAATTCTTGATCTCGGTATACTCATCCACACAAGAATTTGATGTGTCAGTGTTCTAAAATTCAAATATTTTCACAAAAGTAGGGAATCCATACAAAGCTTGAAATAATGTCTCACAAGGCAAAGTGTGCTCAGAGTTTACATGGAAATATGTTTTCTAAAGGGGAGGGTGCAGAAGTCTGTAGAAAATGGTCTTGGAAAGCAACTACCAATGACTGGGGACAGAGGGTGGAAAGAGAGGCATTGCCTTCAATGAAATGAAGTACCACCGACCACCTCTTCTGGCAACAGAAGTTGGAAAACACCACCATGGATGAGGAGCAAGAAAAGACATTTGGAGGCTGTGCATATGGTGAACCTGAAGTAGGTGAAGGGTGATATCATCTATTCTATTCTATTCTATTCTATTCTATTCTATTCTATTCTATTCTATTCTATTCTATTCTATTCTATTCTATTCTATTCTATTCTATTCTATTCTATTCTATTCCCATCCTCCACAAATGGTTAGTGAGGTATCTTTTTGCCAGATGGATCCCATGGATTAAATCTAGTCCAGGGCCAAATTGAGCAGGACCCCCCAAACATGTTTGGAGAAGCTTGCCCTTTAAGATGAACAAGTAAAACAGAAGCTCATTTTCACTGAGATTACAGCTGGGGAAGTCAGGGTTAATATATTTTCTACTCAACACAGTCCTAATTATGTTCTTTCATCTCCACAGCAAGATAGAAACATCTGCAGAACAGCAAGTGCTGAGTTTTATGTGTCCAGTAGCACATTTGATTTTTGGTATCAGTTAGAAGCCTTCACGAACCTTCACTCCAAATAAGCATGCAGGTCTTTGACCATGAAACATGTAATAGTAGTAGAAATAATAATAACAACAATAAATCAGCCTTAATTAGCAAATGTGCAAAAGAAGGAATTGATTTTCACCCTTGAGGCCATTCTTCTCTTCTGATTTCTTTAATAGTTCTTCAATTTTAATTCTAGCATTCTAGAAGTTACACTTGAAAACCATCAGTAAGTAATCATAATGGTCTGGTTGTGATTTAGTGGTACACAAGTCTTTGTACAAGGTTAGCTATGAATCTGACTAATTCCCAGGTGGTACACCAGCCCCACTGTGCTCTGAGATACCCTGGCATTGCTTCTCATTCTTCACCTTTGTTCATGTGTTTCTTGTAATTCATTACACATGTTCAATTGTTTCTCTTGCATTTATGTGGGTAATGGAGGCTGCCATTGGTTTGCAAAAAAACCCCCACTACACTCAGGATGTACAAGTTGTTTTATTACGCTGTTTTATTGTCCTTCAGTCCTGAGGACCACTGCTCTTCCAGATCACTATAACTTCCCACCTGTGGCTGTTTTGTGAACCTTCCCTGCAAAAATGCTTACTGACATCTCTGAATTCTCAGAGGCTTAGTTAAAGCAAGACATAATATATGGAAAGAAGAAAATAAATAAATGTCTGGTTATGGGTAATTGTGAGCTGCTTCTAATACTTGGAAGATTCAATCTTAAACTATAAGCTCCTTCTCTAGTCCAGCTCCTTCTCCACCTCTGGAGCAATTTTCATTTTGGCATTCACTAGTTTAGAGTGATTTGCAATACATCTGCCAAACCAACTTATGTTTGAGGTGCAGAATCCAAACAAGGATGTATAATTTCTTATGGACTGAGGGTTATTCCAGGTTTTGTGGGACTTGTGTAGGGCCACTCTCCAAACACAGAATCCCAAATGTTATATTCTGAAGGTCTGGGGCTATTTTAAGGCATGAAGTGAATATGATTATGACTTCTTCAAAGCTTAATTAACCCATTACTCTGCTTTTAAAAAAAAACCAAATTACAAAGTGAGTCAAATTTAGCTGCTTTTTCCTCGTAAGGATGTTCTCTGGGTATTGTGAACTACAAAAGCACTTCAACCCTAATCTAACCTGTGTGACATCTAACCTGAACATCTAAATGAATGCCCCCATTTTGGGGGAAAAAATGAAGAAATATATTCCACCATATTGTTTCTGATGGCTAAGGGTGTTGTTTACACTTTCTCAATACTAGGACAGTACAGTAATGGTTTCAAGTTGCATTAGGACAATGTATATCAGAATTTCTCAACTTCAGCAAACTTAAGATGTGTGGACTTCAACTCCCAGGATTCCCCAGCAGGCAGAATTCTGTTGAAATTCACACATCTAAAGTTGCTGAGGTTGAGAAAAACTGATTTATATCCACAAGATTTTCAGGCTTGATTACTTCAAGCTTACTTCTGAAAAAATGTATAGGGCTGAATCAGGCCAAGTCAGAATTCTAAATGAAGAGCCACTAAATGCATCTTTTATCCGATGTTGCCCATAATAGGAACATTATGTAATCATAAAATGATGCTTTCCCTCCCCCCTATTTTTTAAAAACTCAGATTGTTACTTTTATTTCTGGATCCTGAATTCTGCTCCCTTTCCTCAGAGCAGAGTACACAGTACTTGGCTAGAATTATAGTCAGTGCCAAAACTTTCCAATAGAAAAATCCATTGGGGCCAAAGTCCAGCACTTTGAACAAAGCCTGAAACATCTGGAAATGGTGGCAGAACAACATCTGCAAAACCTTCAGAAACATAGGAGGAAAACAGAACTACCAATGCAGTGTGGGTAACTGATTTTCAAAAAGCATAAAATTTGATACATATGCCTTATCTCACCGAAATTATACTCTGCTACATATTGTGCATTGCTTTTGGCTCATTGCTGATTTGAGCCAAAGCAAATGGGGTGCAAAGATTTTGCATTCAAGCATTTTAATGGATTTCCACAGTGTGTAGCCAAGTAGGATCCTCTTCAGATTGATGACACATTAAATGTTGTGTAGAAATTCAAAGTAGCCCTTTTTTGGAATAATAATAATAATAATAATAATAATAATAATAATAATAATAATAATAATAATAATAATAATAATTTCTGATGATTTCTCAATTTTCTTTGGTTGTCCAGGTTTTGCGCTTTTGTTCCAATTGCTTTACAGTTGTACGCTCTGGTTCCCCAGCAGTAACAACTGAGCCCTGTGGCCCATTTTTCGACAGATGTCCAGGAGCCATAGCATCTGACATGGTCCTTGTTGACCTGGGCGACGACCGATCTGGTATGGAATTTTTTTTATTTCTTCTCATCATTGGTGATGGGAGGTGCCTGGGTTGGTTCATGGTGGCTAAGCCACTACTAATCCAAAGACCGGTAATCCCATAGCCATAGGGACCCCACCCGATAGCCGTCCACGCCCAGCCACGGGTCTGGGCATGGACTCTCCTGTGCAACAACTCGAAAGTGTAGAGCTAAGTAATCTAGTGAAAATGCTGAAAGAAAAGATTGGAAACCAATCAAAGAAAACACAGGAAAAAAAGACTGCCTGCCATTGGTGAAGTGCATAGCAAACAAGTGAAAGATTTACTAAATGCTGTGAACATTTCAACTTCCATCCGTAGACCGGAAAACACGTAAACTTTTGAATATGCACCATGCTCTACATCCACGAAGTGACATCAACAGGTTGTACCTGCCAAGAAGAATAGGGGACAGAGGGCTACTGCAAATCTACCAAACTGTAGAAGAAGAAAAACAAAGTTTGAATGACTATGTAAATCAAAGTACAAAAGAATTGCTGCAGGCTGTGAAAACAGAGAGCATTATAAAAATAACAGAAACAAAGGCAGAATATAAGGAAAAATGGCTGGATGATAGATTAAATAGATGGAAAACCAAAGCTTTGCATGGACAGCATTTGAAAAACATTGAAGGAAAATGTGATAACAACTTGACATGGGCATGGCTTAAGATGGGAACCATCAAGTAAGAAACAGAAGACTTAATACTGGCTGCTCAAGAACAAGCACTACAAACTAATGCCATGAAAGTGAAGATACAAAAATCTACTGACAATCCAAATTGCCGACTTTGCAACGACAGAGTTGAAACTGTTTCACATTTAATATGTGAGTTCAGCAAAATCACGCAAACTGATTACAAAGCTAGACATGACCGAGTTGCTAAACTAATCCACTGGGCATTGTGTAAAAAATACGACTTGCCTGTGTCTGAAAAGTCGTGGGAACATAGGGTGGAAAAAGTTGTCGAGAATGAGAGGGTGAAAATCTTGTGGGACTTCCGAATACAGACAGATCGCCATTTGGAACACAACACGCCAGGTATCACAGTCATAGAGAACCGAAGTGTGCAGTTGATTGATATCACTGTACCAGGAGATGCCAGAGTCGAAGAAAAAGAACTGAAAAAAATTATGAAATACCATGACCTGGCCATTGAAACTGAGCGATTATGGATGAAATATGTAACAGTGATACCCACTGTCATCAGGGCACTGGGATCTATGTCCAAAAACTTTGCAAAATACATCAAGAAATTGCAGCTTCCTGCAATAACTCCAGCAAAGCTACAAAAAACTGCACTACTCAGAACATCTTACATTTTAAGGTACCTAGGATGCTGGCAGCAACCCATGTCAACCATTAGTGCCAGTCAATTTGAGTGTTGTTGACTGAGTTTCATGTTTTATGAATAAAAGTTTTATATAATAATAATGATGATGGTGATGATTACGTTGTTGTTGTTGTTGTTGTTGGAAGGGATCTTGCAGGTCATCTAGTCCACCCCCTGCTCAGACAGGAAAACTTATACCATTTCAGACAAATGGCTGTCCAGTCTTTTCTTAAAAACCTCCAGTGTTGGAGCATTCACCACTTCTGGAGGCAGGTTATTCCACTGATCAATTGTTCTAACTTTCAGGAAATTTCTCCTTAGTTCTAGGTTGCTTCTCTCTTTGGTTAGTTTCTATCCATTGTTTCTTGTCCTGCCTTCAGGCACTTTGGAGAATAACTTGACTCCCTCTTCTTTGTCGCATGCCCTGAGATATTGGAACACTGATATCATGTCCCCCTTTATCCTTCTCTTCATTAGACTAGACATACCCAATTCCAGCAACCGTTCTTTATATGTTTTAGCCTCCAGTCCCCTAATCATCTTTGTTGCTCTTCTCTCTACTCTTTCTAGAGCAGAGGTGTCAAACTTCCGGCCCATGGGCTGGATACATCATAGCAAAACCGTGCCCACCCCATTGCTGGCAATGGCAAAAAAAATCACGACACATCATGACACGTCACGTTGCGAGTTTGACATCCCTCTTCTAGAGTCTCAATATCTTTTTTACATTGTGGTGACCAAAACTGGATACAGTATTCCAAGTATGGCCTTACCAAGGCATTATAAAGGGGTATTAACACTTCACGTGATCTTGATTCTGTTCCTCTGTTAATGCAGCCATGCACTGTGTTGGCTTTTTTGGCAGCTGGAGCACACTACTTTAAAAGGACATCAAAAAAACCAACAACCCAACAAACCAACTCTGACTCAGAAGAGAAAATGCAGATTTTGTAACCTTTTAAAATATTTCCATTTTATTTTATTTATTTTTATTTTAATTCCATTTATATCCCGCCCTTCTCCAAAGACTCAGGGCGGCGTACAAGCTTAGCACATTTCTATGGAACACAATGCATCCAATTTCCAAGGAAACATGGATCTATGCTTGAATTTTATGCTAATAGGTCTGATTCATGAACATCCATCCATAGGATGGGCAAGAAGGAGCAAAGATGACATCTGTGTGATGTTGCCATGATGCAAATCTCACCACAAACCATTGACACATGTCAGGGTGCAAGTATAAATGGCAGCATTTGGGTTGAATAGAAACATTTCAGTGCATCACTATTATTTACCCCCACAACACCAAGTGATCTATAAATCAGGTTAAAAAAAAGAATATCTGACAAGAGTTGCTTCACAATTCACACACATGTACACAGGATTTTTTAAGAGCAAGATGAAAATGGTTTAAATGGAAGGGTACTTTAATCCTCAATTTCAAAAGGGCACGAATTTAAGTTTTAAGGCCAAATGTCACCTGGAACCATCTTCCCAAGACAATATATCAAGAAAATGTCAGTTGCAGGACCTTTTATCATTTATGGTGGACATGTGATAAGGCAAAGAAATATTGGAGTAGGATTCATATATTAATGCAGAAAATTCTTAAAGTGAACTTGGAAACCACTTCTGGAATTTGTGCTTGAGGAGGGAAAAATTGATACTGTGATTTTGGGTTTTACTGATTAGACTAATTTGCTGATACCAAAATGGCTAGGGCAGGGGTAGGCAAACTCAGCTCTTTTATGACTCATGGACTTCAACTCCCAGAATTCCTGAGTCAGCTGACTGACTCAGGAATTCTGGGAGTTGAAGTCCATGAGTCATAAAAGAGCCAATGTTGCCTACCCCTGGACTAGGGCATACTACTATAGAAATGTAAAAAGTTGAGATTTGATTTTAATGTCTGATTTTACTGCAACAGAGAGAGTTGGAAGTCAATACCTTTTGTTTCTTCCCTTTTTTCACACTTTTTTGTTTTCCCTTTCTCTACTGTTGTCCCTTACTATTTGCTTTTGTATTTTCACATTTTATGTTATAAATGAATAAAACTAATAAAAATAATAATAACAATAATAATAAAAGGAAATGTAGTTGCTGCACAGTCTTTTGCAACTAGATGGCTACTGAAAAAGATCTTTGAAAATATATACAGTAATTTCATGGATTATATACCTAAGTGCCAAGTATGTCCATGAAAAGTATAATTCTTATATATATAAAAATATGAACAAACTGTAAATAGACCAGAATTGGTAATAACAATAGAGAATCCCTTAGCTCCCCATTATTGGGTTTCTCAAATGTAAAATTTATTGAAAATTCAAGTTAGTTGGCACCTACTATATTGCAGAGTCTGAATTACACCAGGCATTAAGTCAACAGGGTCAGCAGGGATTGCTGCAGGATCCTTGTTTTCAATTGTCCCAACAGCAGTTCCTTTCGGGACCTTCTGCCAACAGCAAGAACTTTTTACTGATTTACATCCTGCTCTTTATGCAAGAGCTTAAGTAGCATATGCAGCATTCCCTCCTCTCATTTCTCTCCATAACGAGCTAGTGAAGTAAGTTGGCCTCAGAGAGTGAATGACCGGCCTAAAGTCACCAGGTTGACATCGATGGTTGAGGACGGATGAGAACTTGAGTCTCCGGAAGTGCCAGCTCAGTGCCATAATCACTATTTTTTAATTTATTTATATCCCACCTTTATTCTTTTTTACAAATAACACACAATATTCCTTCCTCCTCCTCCTGTTGTCCCCACAACAACAACCCTGTGAGGTGAATTGGACTAAGAGAGAGTAACTGGCCCAGAGTCACCTAGCTGGCTTTGATGGCTAAGGTGGGACCTGAACTCACAGTTTCCCACTTTCTAGCCTGGTCCCTTAACCACTTGACCAAAGTGGGTCTCCAACAATTCTGTGCTGGCTCTCGGGAAATGGTTCTTGGTATGACAGGGCTTACAATAGTCATGCTGAGAGACTTCTGACAATTCTCTTTTCTGTCACCAGAGGAACATCTGTGTCTTATTCAAGCCATTTCCCCCCTCAACACACATGGCTGTCTATGCAAGGGAGGTTTACATTGTTCTGTAAATCTGGATCTATGCCAGTGAATTTTAAAACTGTTTTAATCTTAAAATTCTATCCATAAACACTGTTTAGATAAAAAATATGAGGATAATAATTACAGTGGTTGCTTGTGGGTGTTTTTCATTCTTTCCCAGATTGTAGTTAATAACAGGCAACAGCAGTTTCAGTCCTGTCTAAATAAGAAATGTTTGAACTTCCTTCATATTCCAAAGCCATAAAGGACCTACCACCTTTAAAGGCCCAGTCCAGAAGAGGGCAAGGGTATTAAAAGATCCCTGAAAACTTGACTTTGCACCAGGCTAGACCATGTGATGTGTCCCAAGTATTCTATTTTTTTTAGAATGGGTGGGTTTTCCTCTTCTAAATATCTAGCTTTTCTTTTACTAAGTCTTCCTTCCTTCCTTCCTTCCTTCCTTCCTTCCTTCCTTCCTTCCTTCCTTCCTTCCTTCCTTCCTTCCTCCCTTCTTATTGTTGTACATGAATCAGAGTCTTTAGAGAGTTGGTCAGATTTATACATTTAATAAATAAATGAATTCCCACTCAGCTTTTCTTTTTCTCTGGCCAAACAGGGTTAAAATCTGCAACTTCTATTTCCTTGAAATAAATTTTCAAGTAATTTTAAATTTTTATTTTAAATAAATTTTAACTTTAAATTTAAATTTTAAATTTCCTTGAAAATGGTACGCTGGACTTTTATGACTAGCTTTTCAAAAGCCTATTCAGGGTATTTTGAGATCCTTTTTTTGATATCGATCAATACCCTCCTCTCTCCGAGTTCTTCTTGCTGCTCAAGATAAAAGAGCAAATTCCCACCCCAAATCATAGCGGGTCCCTGAAAAGAAAGTCACACAGGTTTTTCTCCTTTGTCATACCAGTAAAACTATGACAATAGATCCAGTCATTAAGACTTTGCTCTCTGTTTTAACGTGAAATTGTTTGCTTGAGTCTAAAGTGAATTAGACATAATTTCCATGTTAAAACATATGCTGCAGTTGATTGAGAAATCACATAATTAAATATTTGAATCTGTAAAAGGATTTAAAACAAAAGGTCTGGAATATGCTCTATAAGAGGCCCTCTAGAAATCCAAGTTCTAGAAGTTGCCACATCAGGAATGTACTCATAACTGACCTGGAATCTAATTCCTACTAAAGGTAAAGGTAAAGGTTCCCCCGCACATGCGTGCTAGTCGTTTCCGACTCTAGGGGCCGGTGCTCATCTCTGTTTCAAAGCCAAAGAGCCAGCGCTTGTCCGAGGACGTCTCCGTGGTCATGTGGCCGGCATGACTAGACGCCAAAGGCGCACAGAGCGCTGTTACCTTCCCACCATAGTGGTTCCTATTTTTCTACTTGCATTTTTATGTGCTTTGGAACTGCTAGGTTGGCAGAAGCTGGGACGAGTAACAGGCGCTCACTCTGTTATGCGGCACTCGGGATTCGACCCGCCAAACTGCCGAACTTCTGATCAACAAGCTCAGCGTCCTAACCCACTGAGCCACCGCGTTCCTACTACCCCTAATCAAATCATTATTTCTCCTTTAGGCTAGGAAAGAATTTGCTGAAGACTTTGATTCTTTGAGTTTGCTTGGGGAACAGCAGCTGTCTATGGGTAGGATAGAATCACACCCTGCTTGTGGGGCAAAATTCTTCTGGGTTTCAAGAATTATGACCTAACCCAGACGTCTAGGTACTGGGAGCATTTCAACAGAGTAAAGGTAGAGGTTAAGTTGCATTTTGCTTGTGCTCAAGGTGCAAATGGACAGTACTTTTTATAGAGTACTTTTCAATACTATTTATAGAGTATTTGTTCATTTTGGACAAATTGATTCTTTCTTTTCTTTTTTTCTTTTCTTTTCTTTCTTATTCTTAAAACCCATCCATGTTTAACTTTGCTGCTGTGTGACTTTGTTTTTTAAAAAAAAATGTTTAGTATTACAACAAAAAAGAACAGCGCATATGAGTACAAGCAAAAGGGGGGGGACCCTAACCAAGATACAATATTTATACATATGCGTATACACACACACATACCATTTCAGTTTTCAAACAAAACATTCTGGCCACATGGAATCATATTGCCCAAGTCTTTTCACTGCATCAGTGAATAGCCAATTTAAAGACCAAGAATGAACACATTTAATCAAGCCCACCTATGATATTAGGTACAAAAGCATCCTTCCAAGAACACATAACTTTTTTTGTTTGGCAAATGTTCAGGCCACAATCTGCAATCTAAGTACTATTTTACACAGAGATTTTGGATGCTATCGTGTGTCTTGAGAGCTTGTAATCTGGTAATGTGCCTCAGGTGTTTTTTTTTCCCCAGTCTGATTATCAGGGACTGATTTAAGATGCTTTTGTATTTCTCAAGTAGCAGAAAATAAAAAGCATTTTCCTTCTTTTAACTTTCCTGCAATAATACTGGTTGTGCAAAAAATAAAAAGGGGTGGTGATAGTGCATAAGCAGCTGAAGGTTATAACTGTTGCTGTCCTGCTTGAATGAGCAGGCCCTGAGAACAGAGGGAACCTTAAGTATACATAAATTGAAGACCATGATTGTTAGTACCATTCCTAATGAGACAAATTGTAGCAAAAGAAATCTGTCTGGATGAGTTTTCCTCAATCAGGAACTCACCAGAAATATAAGGACTACAATACCCAGAATTCCTGGCATTATGTTTTCTGGGAAGGCACCTGGAAACTATTGGGCAAGATGACTAGACCAATTATTCCTTTGTTTTGCTAATTTCATCAATATTTTCTCTAAATAACTAATTCCTAGTTGAATGGTTCAACTAAAAGTACTTGCACTTGATAGAAATCCAGTACATACTTTCCCAACTGCCAACAGCTATCTGAACACAGAACTTCCCTTTTGGCACTTTTTAACTTTTCAAGATACATAATGAACATCTTCCTACATATCTAAAACAGAGGTTCAAAATTGCTCTTAAAATTAGAATAAGCAGTTCACTCTTTGTGGCATTTCATATTTTCTGCTAGAGAGCCCCCTCTTTACAAGCAAATGGCAAATCTAAGTTCAAAGTTATGAAAAATCCTATTTATGACTTGGAATATAGCTGATATTCCTCTAGCTTCTATTTCATTGATAATTCTGGGGCCATAGTTGAAACTTTGCAACTTAATGAGATGTTATTACTCATACCGTGTGACCATCTGGAATCAGTTTGGCCTATGAGCCCAAAGCAGCAAAAGCCACCTGTAATGTATTAAGCTGCAGCCCAATACCAACTACACAGATCTGAAAAGCTGGGTCTGCATAAATAGCAACCTGTGAGAATGTAACTGGAGAAGTGATATTTAAGAACCGATGGTTTGCCAGGAACCCTTATACTCAGGGGAATGGACACACAAGCTTGAAGCCAAGAGGTTTTCAGTTTCAAAATTGTGAATCAAGAAAATCATTACATATGGATATTGTTTAGCTTTCCATACAGCTAGCTCTGGCCAAGCAGCTCAAGTTTTTCTGCAGTGTATTTCAGACCAATTATTCTTCTGTAGAAATTGGATATTATCTTTATGATGGTTAAACATGGCAAGTCACCATGTTCTCAATAATCTTTGAAGTTAATCAGAGCAGCAGTTGAGAATTGGCCCCTAACAGACTAATAAGCGTCGGAAAGCTCCCGTGGACAATATAAGAATCATTTGCCAAAATAACATAGCTCCATATTTCCTTGATTCAAATGTGTTATATGTACAATGTGAGAGAAGAAGCTGAGAAAATACATGTAAAAGTGTCTCATAGTTTTTAAATACCTCCTTCATGGGATGTAAAAATATCTTGCAAAACATTTTATAGACAGAAAACGGAAAGAGGTGATCACCTCACCATTTAGTTAATTAGTTTGAAAAGCCTCTAGATGCGCTCTCAAAATTCAATTATAGGACATATGTGATAATACGAATCAAACTGTCTTATGAAAAGTACATTTGGAAGACGACACCCTTTGTGCTAATGTTGAAAAAAAATGCATTATTGCAAGTAAGGATTAAAGCTAAAGTATATTCAATCAGCAATAAAGAAATGTAGGAGCCAAATTTAAATGCACTGAATATCTCCTGCTTCACTCAGATATATGATGTTTTGAAATATTTATGTTTTATGACATTCCATTCATTACATCCAGAACATGGCAACTTATATACATAAGGGAAATGTGCTATTATTCCATCAAAATGATCTCACAAGGTGAATGATCAACCTCAAATTTTATTTTATACAGTTTAGATTTATTACTGGGAATAAAATTTGGCTGCCTGAAATGGTTACCTATCACGGTCTTTACATCTACATCTTTTTGAATTATCAGGAGAACTATCAGTGGACATACAATATTAATTCCTTGGAACTCACTTCTCAGTGCTCAGTCCTAGGAGCTCTTGGATTTTTGGGCTGAATTTCAAAACTGAGTTGGGGCTGAAAGGAAAGAGAAGAAAGAAAAATAAGGAAATCCTTGTATTAATTCTCGATTAAGAGGCTAAATGCACTGCATTGCTTTTTTGGGATCTGAATTGAATTGTTAGTCTCGGGAGATATAACCAGAATTCATCTGAGTTTTATACTTCTATATTCCTATTTAACATCAGTATTTTTCAAATGCTTCAGGATGGCATGTTGTCTAAGAGAAACATTCAGATATGTACAGGAAAGGACAGTGAAGTTTGAGAGTCCTTGACTTGAAATTAAAAGAATTTGGTTTCAGAATTTCCACAAAACCCCCAATTTTAAAGTATACATTTCTTCTTTGTAAGAACAACATTTACTATTATGTTTCCTTTGAACTTCTGTGCCTGTCTCTATCATCCGTGCACCAAGTGAAACTTTTCTATCACACACACACACTGTTTAAAGTAGATACATAAGAGGAAGAGTTTTTTTATAATTATCTCTGTCCATTTCAAAATCTAATCTCTTTCATATATATGCATTCTTTGGTAACATAATCAGAGTATCTTACAGTGTACCAGTTTAAGCTGCCACCTTCCTTTTTTTTCTCTTCCATTTTCTAATCTCTGATTAATATTAGTTTCTTGTTTCCTATATGTGAGCATACAGTATGTCAAGAGGATAGCATTTATTGGTCCCACTCTATAATAGGCTAGTGTGAATTAGCTGCTTGATTCAAATTAGAGATCTGAGAAGAGACCAATCCATAACTGATTCAAATCTGCAAGCAGAAGGTAAATGAATTTGAGATTCAATTTAAGAAAAAGTACGTCTTGAGAGCATGCATGAAATGAAAAAGGCATTTTGTTCCATGTATGGAACAAACACTTTTGTAGCTCAGAGGTTCAACCAGATTGTTCTGAAAACTTTGGCTGAACTGAAACACAGACATCTTGCTTTGTCCAGGTTTTGAATGAGACAAATCCAGGGGCCTCTTTTTAGGTAACTAAGGGAAGGCTACTACACTTTGTCTCTCTCTGTCTCTCCACCCCCACCCCCCACTTTGCAGTACAGTCCGTGGGCCTGCTTCTCCTAAGATCTTACCACTTCCTTTCCCTTACCTCCCCTTTGCTTTGCATCACTGTCACCCATTCGTATTCAGGTGTAGCATATTCAACTGGCCATTCATTCATTCCTCCTTTTCAGATCATCCCTGTTACCTTTGTTTGTCTACCATTATGCACTGCACCACCATGCAGCCATCACCTCCATTAACCACTCGCCCTCTATCAGAACACCTTTGTCTGGAATGTAATGTACATGTCCCAGATCTGTACCTAAATCAAATATGTGCTTGGGGTTCAGATTGATAGAGCATTTTGATTAGCTTGTCCTTTTCTGGAAAAGAGTCCAATAGCAGTGGTAAAACACAGTTGTGTCAAGAGTGTGAATTTTACTGGAAGTGCTAGTTAGAAGAGACAAAAGGAGTCAACTGGCCAATGAGATACAATACCATGGAGAAAGTCTTGTAGAAAAAAAACCTGACATTTGTAATTGCCAACATTTAAAACAGTAAATATTTACAGCCAGGTCTTAAGTGTTAGTCATTCACACTTTGTTCATTATATTTTACAGAATCTAGAAATAAATTTTGACCTCATTTATATACATTGCTACTTGAAGATAAAATGGAGCGTGTTGAAGACTAACTCATGTGGAGCCACTAGATCGGGAATCCAATATTCCGAATAATTATTAGATGACAGAAAAACCCCAGAAAACTATAGTTCTCCGCTGCAAAAGTTCCGAATGTTCCAAACGGTAATGACTTTCCCTCCGTGCATGCCCTTTCCTCCATGAAAACAGGAATGTAAATCCTGAGGAAACCAATAAAGGTCAAAATGTTCCTCTTTCTGAAAATACTTTTTAGTCTGCTTCTCCTCCAGAACCAAGGTTTGAGAAATCTTGTGAAATCACTCTCTCTAAGTGAAGTATAGTGATGGCAGTTAGTTAACAATGGCCAAGGATTATAAGCTGGGAGTGTATGGGTGGGTCTTCAAGTAGCCCAAAACTTCTCCAGGAAGAAGCATAAATGCTTCTGCGTCACCTTGTCTTTTGACAAGAGTGTTGGAAGAGGAAGGAAATTCTTCTAAATGTTTTGTGGTTCCATACATATCTGTTTGTGTCATATTAATCACAGAAATGTTCTCTTTGGAGGAAATTCTTTGCTGAATGTGATTAATTGCTGATCTAGATAACCAAAAGATCCTTGAAAGTACTAGTATCTGTTCATTCATGGGTTACCATTCTTGAATGTTGCTAGGATGTCCTCTGTCTCTGCTTTCCCAGCTCTATTTCAATTCTCGGCTTTCCAAAGGAACAATTGTATTCCAAGAACATCTAAATGTGGCAGCTATTTTTAGCAGCAAGAGACCCATTGCTTCCTACTTCCTGAAAAACAAAGCCTTGTTTTAAGGATACTGGAACAGCTGAAAATGTTGAAGCTGAGGCAAGAACTTATCACTTAATGGGGCAGGAAACAAAGGTTACAATGGTCACGGAAAAAAAAGTCTGATCTCTCTCCACCATAATTTTGGAAACAGACTATGAAACACCACTTTCTTTTTTAATCAAAATCCAGCATGCTTTATCATGGAGATATTAACTCCAAATTATTTCTTCTTCCTGGTGCTTTAACTATCCCATCACATAACATCTTCCGTCTAACTGTCTAATTTACAGCCTATTTGGTGTCAGCTGAGAATAGCACCATGAGCAAGAAGTTGTTATTCAAGTAGCTGAAACCCAGCAGCACCAGTTGTGCTCCAAGCTATTGGTGTGACTCGTACCATATGTAAAATCACAATACAAGGTTGGCAACATGCAAAAATGATTGGCAGCTGTCCAAAATTGATTGCTGCAAAATAGAAAAAATATGTTGTTGTCTTACATAGTTTTTTTCATTCCTTTGCAATTTACCTATTTTTAAAAGGAAAAAAAAATCTTTATGGAAGAATTGTTGTATAGCCTGGGTAGATAGAACATTTTCAAGTCACTAATTATACACTAAAAGAAGTTATACACTTTGGCTATCACAATACTAAAGTAAAATACTAGAATTACCAATCACTACCCTAAGAAATGCTCTGAAGTGTTCTTTTTTTAAAAAAACCACCTTTATTTTTCATCACTTTGAATGGTGATAGATAAAAAAAATGCAGAAGCAATTTTCAGCACAAAGGAATTCTCCATAAGTGTGCATAGGTAACTAAGCTGAACAGTTACTGCAGTATTACCAGCAAATATCCAAAGTACTCTGTACAAAATAAATCTGGAGAAAATGGATTGAAAACAATATGTATGCTCAGAAACAGCTGGAGCGGATTTAACTGTAAGACAGGATTTGTTGCATAAACAAAATGAAGGGCCAGAGCCCATAATAAAATACATATGGTATCTATTCTGGCAACAGTTATGTAACTTTAAAACATATCTCCTATTGATCAAGACTGAGCATAAAGCAGAGAAAGATCTCTCTTTTAAGGGAAGAAATCAGAGAACAGACGTGGCCACAGAATCACCTGAATGGGAGTCTCATTGACACTGAGCTCTGAGTAAATATAAATAAGATTAAATTACTCTTATGTTAAAGGTTTGTGCAGTGCTCCAGAACTGAGTGCAAAAAGATGCAGAGCACCAGATGGCATCACATGGCATCTGTGTGTAATTTTTAAGACTGCTATAAAGTATATATTCTTAAGATGGCATGGCAGGAGGAGACATGGTTCAAGAAAACTGCAAGTGAGAGCAAGTTCCCGATGGTCCCAAATCAGTTGATTTCCAAAGAAAGCAGCTTTCACCCCAATAGTTCAGTCTGAAAAAAAGGATGTGTGATTTCCAGAATGCCTACAACTTTTCTTTTGCCACTAAGATCTCCATCCTTACAAATCAATTGAACCTACTCTTTAAAGGGGGCTTGGAAGTGCAGGAATTGCAGTAGGGTTAAAGGAGAAGTTTGGAAGGAAGCAAAGAGTGAGGAAACGGAAAGCTGAAGCCTTAACACATGGAGTAATAGCAGCAAAAGATATTTAAAAAGGGAGCCCAGAGCCCATAACAGATGTTAAACAAAAAAAATAAGTTAAACAAAAAGCTTAGCTAGACTGTAGAATGTATGTGTATGTCACACATGTACCCAGGGCTTTTTTTGTCACAGAACGCTCAGAACGGAGTTCTGGCACCTTTTTTGGATGGAACCTTGTAGGATAGGTAAGGCGGGTTGTATGACATGAGTGAGTTCCGGCACCTTTTTCTTTGACAATAAAAGCACTGCATGTACCTGTGCATGCCTTTATTTCAGTTTTGATTCCAGGCTGGACAAATACATGCATTTTTCTTAACATTTTCAGAAGTGGATTTCTGCTGCTGCTTTTCTGGGGCTCATTAAAATGGACTGGACATTGAAATGGACACTTGTGCTTGAGGCAGGACTAGAATTCACTGTCTCCTAACTTCTGACTCTCAGACTGTAAAAAAAAGCATGTAGGTTATACAATAAGACAGCGTAACTGGCTTCCGGTGGCGACGCGACGTCAAAAGACAGCCGTTTTCGGGCTGCCCGCTCCGCAGCTGTGTTTTTCCATCCTAAACAGCGCCTATCAGCTGTTTAGATGGATTTGAAGCCCCCTCCTCGGGAGAAGAGGAGGGGGTGAGGCCCCAGGTAGGGGTTGAGCTCTCTGGGGCCGCCTGAGCTGAGAGCTAGGGCGGCTGAAAGATGAGCCCCCCCGAAGCCTGGGTTGCTCCGAGCTGCGCAGCGCCTCTGCTCTGGGATTCTTGGAGCAGAGCCAGGCGTTAGCAACCACCCCTGCCAAAAGGAAATACTTTTGATTATCAAGATACAGGCAGAGCGGTACAGGAGGTCAAGGTGAAGTGGACTCTTTATTTTTACTCTCTAGCTCAATGGATTTTATAGCTTTAAAGTGAAAGTGCGTAATAAGTGAAAGTGGGGGAAGATGGCGGCTAAAACTTCTAAAGCTCTTCGGAATGCGGGGTCTTCCCTGGTGCAAGAGACCTCACTGCAAGCTTTGCTTCCTCCTGCATCTCTCCCGGTATTGACGCTTAAGGATTTACAAGACGCTCTTGGAAAGCACGCACAACTGATGTCTGATATGATGGATGAAAAGTTGAAAAAGCTGGAGGAGAAATTGGAGGAGAAAATGGAGGAGAAAATGGAGAAATTGGAGAAGAAGATGGAAGAGAAGCTGAGAGCAATGAGGGTGGACATCTTGTCTAAGGTTGTATCCGTAGCTGAATGTGTGCTACAGCTGGATATAAAAGTGGAGGATCTCAGTCAAAAGAATTCTATATTAGAAGCAAAGGTATTAGAAAATGAAAATATAAGGGATAAAATGGATGAAGAATTGAGCCTTGTTCAGTATAATCAGATGCAGAATGCTATTAGAATTAGGGGTTTAAAGGAGAATGGTAAAGAAGATTTAAAGCAGCTGATTTCTGAGGCTCTGGAAGGGGTACTGGGCCAGTCAGCATCTGAAATTGAGGGAAATATGGACAAAGTTTTTCATGTAAATTCATGGATTGCAAGACAGAGGAAGTTACCCAGAGATGTGGTGGTCTATTTTACAAAGAGAGTAATTAGAGATGAAGTCATTCAAGCTGCTTATGATACTAATTTGGTAGTGGCTGAGCAAGAAGTTTTGGTTTTAAAAGAGATTCCTCCGAAGATCCTAAGGAGAAGGAAAGATTTCGCATTTCTAGTACAGGAACTTAAGAAACGTGATATTAAGTTCAGATGGGAGATTCCAGTTGGGTTGGTGACAACGTACGAAGGTAAAAGACATCGTTTGGTTACTGTGGCTCAGGCACGTGATTTTTATAGTAATGTGTTAAAAGCAACCCCCCTATCATTTTTGGAAGTTGCAAAAGGACATGGTGTGGGAAAGTTTCAAGATGTTGCAGACAGACAGACAGAGGACAATGGTGGTGGAGGGGATCAAGCTACAGTCTCATCGGTTGCTGCAGGAGGCCAGAAGATGACGCGTGCCGCCCTAAGAAGAGCGAGACGAGAGCAAGAGCTAGACCAGCGGAAAGTTATGGAATCTTCAAAGTGTGCTTACAATGAAGATGTAGGAGGAGAGCGGTCTAAAGAAGTTTTGGGGGTCATGACAGAGGTGCTCCAAAAGTTTTGGGGCGTTAAGATTGCTGATTAAATTTTTAGATTGGAATGTCAATGGAGTAAAATTATTATAGAGGAGAAAGAAAGTTTTTTTTCTTTTTTTTAATATTTTATACAATTTAAGATTGATGTTATTTGCTTGCTAGAAAAGTATATTAGGGTTACGGACTTAAAGTATGTGTTGAACTAAGAGTGGGTATGTAAGCTCCTAATTAATAACAAGTTGTCTTAGAGATTGCTTAAAAAAAATTTTTTATATATATATACTCTTTTTATTTGAACTTTTATTTGAACTTAAGGATGATTTGGAACTGTGAGACATTTGGCGTGATACACGCAAGAACTATTTTAGATTATAGTTTAGTTTGGTTGGAGATTATTAAGATTAACAGAGATAAGCGCTTTTGGTGCGTAACTGAGAATTTGTTTGGAAATTAGAGAAAGGTGGAAGAATGCAAATAGTAGGTGAAAGTTTTTTTTTCTTTTCCCTTTTTTTTTTGAAATTAATATGAATAAGGACTGGGATTAAGAAAATTTATTTTGAGTAAAGATCTTTTTTTGTTTTCCTCTTTTTCTTCTCTACTTTATTTGTAATATTAATATTGTTTGTACTCATTTTATATGAGCTAGAGAGAGATAGAATTTATAGTTTATTGTTGATAATATAGGGGTGTTTATGTTTGTTTTTTGATTTTATGCCCTGTATTTAGCTCTGGGAAGTCGGGGGGGGGAGGGAGTGGGGGAGAGGGATAGGGGTGGGGGAGGGGGGATTAAAGTCAAAATGTATTGTAAAACTTTTTAAATAAAAAAAAGACAGCGTAACTGATAAAATGTTTTGGTGGAAAATAAAATAAAATAATAAAATAAAATAAAATAAAATAAAATAAAATAAAATAAAATAAAATAAAATAAAATAAAATAAAATAATAAAATAAAATAAAATAAAATAAAATAAAATAAAATAAAATAAAATAAAATAAAATAAATAATAAAATAAAATAAAATAAAATAAAATAAAATAAAATAAAATAAAATAAAATAAAATAAAATAATAAAATAAAATAAAATAAAATAAAATAAATAAAATAAAATAAAATAAAATAAAATAAAATAAAATAAAATAAAATAATAAAATAAAATAATAAAATAAAATAAAATAATAAAATAAAATAAAATAAAATAAAATGAGATAAGACGAAAACTGCTAAGAACAAATGAATCTGGACCCTCCAATTTGAGTTTTAAAACTTTATGTTATGATCATTTTTTAATAAAAAGAATCCTGGTTATAGCGATTATGCCATCTCACTCCCTGAGTCTGCCATCTTCCAAAAACGAATTACATGCAGATGGAGGAAAAAAAGCACAAAACGTTGTTTCCTAGTTTTAGCATAAATAAGACTCACATTTGATTCACAGGTGTTGGAAGGCTTTCCTGATGATTTCATCTACCTTGCAACAAAAGCTACTTATCTGAGTTTTTGTGTCCTTGGAAATTGTGGCAGAGTCTTATTTATGCTGAGAGAAATGTGAAAGTGCAAATTCTTTAAAGAGTTTTGCAGATAAAGTACATTGCAAGTAAGTCCTTCCTTACATTGCCTTTTTTTTTCAAATACAAAGCACTGCCCGGTCCTAATGTATTTTCAACATCAGTCATTTTTTTTATTATTTGGAATCTTTTGATAGAGATGATAGTAGTTCTTGGGTCCACAAAATACCAAAATACATCAAGAAGAAAAGTATCATGTGCAAATTGTGGATTGTTTGTCTCTCAGTATAAGCTAGAATTTCTTCTTTTCAGATGTATAATATTGTGACAAATTATTTCTCATTGGAAGCTTGAAACAGGCAAGATTCTGTATTCTCTACCTTTAAAAAGAAGATGATCAACTAATATTGCAAACATATTGTTCATTTTAAATCTGTGCAATTAAATTTTTAAGAAGTAAATGCATCCACATGTCTTAATGGACATAATATAATTACTGTAGAGTCTGAAGGAACTGCAGTAAAAATATTTCCAGATTGCTTGATAGAACAGAGATGTTTATTTAAATGTGCTGTAGCTACATTTGCTACCTTGGCAGTAGTCAGAGTAAAACGTGCATAACCTGTAGAATTTATTAGTCCCAATTTTTAAAAAAATATTAAGATTCAGTTGTGAAATACCTTTCATGCCCTCAGCATATCCGCTAAGTTGAGGGTACCTATGTTTCATTCACTTGTACGATCTGTGATATGATTAGCAGTTGGCTTTATACTGGACGCGGTGGCTCAGTGGGTTAGGACGCTGAGCTTGTCGATCAGAAGGTCAGCAGTTTGGCGGGTCAAATCCCGAGTGCCGCATAACAGAGTGAGTGCCTGTTACTCGTCCCAGCTTCTGCCAACCTAGCAATTCGAAAGCACGTAAAAATGCAAGTAGAAAAATAGGGACCACTATGGTGGGAAGGTAACAGCGCTCCGTGCGCCTTTGGCGTCTAGTCATGCCGGCCACATGACCATGGAGACGTCCTCGGACAAGCGCTGGCTCTTTGGCTTTGAAACAGAGATGAGCATTGGCCCCTGGAGTCGGAAACGACTAGCACGCATGTGCGGGGGAACCTTTACCTTTACTTATACTGGTATCTAAAGCCAAGAAGCTTGGAAATTATATCTGTGACTGAACTGTCCCTGCCAATTTTAAAAATGTGTTTCTTGAAAGAGACAAGTTATTTAGAGCATCTTTCTAGCAACACATCTGCTTAAGTCTGCTACATTGGTAGCTGTTAATCTCATTTAGGTTTTCTTTCTGAACTAAAGAAATAGCTTCAATATGGGCTACTAGAAGCTACATTGCTCTGCGTGGCCCCTTCTTGAAATCAAAATAATTTTTGGAATATAACAGTATAATACCATTATCCAACTTCGTTTAATATTCATGGTTAGTTTCTTACATTTATAAGCTTTCAAATAGGTTATGTTGCTAGGGCAGCATACACATCTGATAAAAACAATCCAACATCATGGCAATAAAATGATAAGAGCCAGTTTGGTGAGGTGGTTAAAGCATCAGGCTAGAAACCCAGAGACTGTGAGTTCTAGTTCCAACATAGGAACAAAGCCAGCTAAGTGAGTTCGGGCCAGTCACTTTCTCTCAGCCCTAGGGAGGAGGCAATGGCAAACCACTTCTGGAAAACCTTGCCAAGAAAACTGCAGAGAACAGGAAAAAAAATACTGAAAGCTGCAGTATTGTAGGGAGAAAATTTTGCTCTAAAAAACCAGTTTCTTTCCATTCTCTCAAAATGTGAAGCAGCAGCAATTGCTTTGATGGTTCCCATTATAGCTATTCAGCAAATATTTTATTGAATTTTGAATCAAATCTTATGGCCTTCAAGTCCTAAACTATGGATTCAAGCCAAATCGTAACACCTTCAGAGTTTCAGATCGTGGCTAATTCATACATCTATAAAGTATATTCTTCATATTCTTTAATTCAATAAACAGTTATCCATAGATAATGACATGCCTAATTTTATATGTATATTTATGTATGCTTATAGCAAATTTAGGACATGTGTTATTAGAAACGCAGCCAAGGAACGATGTCTGGTTCAAATCAGTATCGCTCTGCTCTATTCAAGTCTCTAGCTTTTGCTTTTCTTAGAAAATATGCACTACTTCTTTTAATAGTTTATGGCAAAGAGTATGATCCAAGGCAAGAGTCAGTCAACATACCAGGAACGGCCAATTTTTAAGGCTGTGAGTCCTATTAATCACTGATGAACTAAACATATCTTCAAGAAAGTTAAAACACTAACGATGTATTTAGAAATATCGTGGATCTACTTTCAATGATATAAATATGACTCAAACTAGGAATTTGATATAAACCCACACATCACATTGACTATACCACTACTAAAGATCTAGGTATCTCACTAAGGATCTGGGTAACTTGGGTGGAATCATTGATCACTTATTTGAAAGTTTAAACATCCATGCAATTAACATTATGTCAAGAATATAATAGCATGCTAAAAGAAATGGAACAATTTGTGTAGTGTGGATGGATGAATGGATGGATAGATACATGGATGGATGGATGGATGACAGGCAGGCAGGCAGGCAGGCATATTGGATCAGTATTAAAGAGATCCAGGTTCAAGTCAACTTTCAGCCATAGATGTCTTTGGCCAGCCATCCACTCAGTGCATCACATACTGTAGGACTGTGGTGGGTGTGATATAATTGGAATAGGAAATTCTTTTATACTATTTTAAACTCCTAAAGGAAAGATGGGATTTGAGTTTGATCAATCAATAAATATCAAAACCTTTTCCACAGCGATTTTTAATTTAGCTTTCTCTGGAATTATTTTAGCAGGATGCCTTGCTCAGTTTTATGCCAGAACATACGGTAATTCAAGAAATGTTGGGCAGAATCTGTCTGTCGAAAACAAATTAGCTGATATTTCACATATACAGTATGCTATCTAGGGAAATAAAACAGGAAATTTCTAAGAATGAGAATATAATGTTCTTTCATCCAACAATTGTCCATATCTGTATGCAGGGCAGTTAGATGGCCCAAGGTAGTCTCATTCAACAGAGATAAGCAAGGATGAGGAAGCTGAAGTCCAAAAGTCTGACAGGCCATCACAACCGAACAAGGAAGTGGTGGGGGTAGTATAGTCTATTCTCATCCCTGAAGAAACCTATTTTTATTTCTTATATTTTAAACCTGAAGTATTGCAGGAAGCTGGATGCTATTTTCACTTCTAATTAAAATTGGCTCTTCCACACAAAGGTCTTTGGTTCCAACTTTCCACTGAGACCAAGGTTTTCAAAGCTGTGAAATATGCGATTTTGAAAGCAGAGAAGCCAAAAGATCTTCGTAAGCACTGATCTGCGAATTTTGGGAAATGCTATCAGACACGTCATCTCAAACTTCTGTTCAGTAAACAAACATTAGTGCCCTTTAACAGGCATAGTGTAACCCTAATTCCCACCTACTCAAGGTTCTCCATTATAATTTCACTTTCCTTCAGTTGTTATCTAAGGCTTTATATTAAAAAGAAAAAAAGTTAGAACTTGAGAAAACCTGCTGATACAATAGATGAAGCTAAAAAAACACTAACTTTTGCTCTGGAAAATCCTTAAGAATGTCTTTGGACAATTCTTTTTTTTTTTAAATAAGGGAACATTTTACTTATTGCTTCATTATTGATAATTTGAATTATAGATGTTAGCTTTATTATTATTATTATTATTATTATTATTATTATTATTATTATTATTATTATTTATTGGATTTATATAAATAAATATAAATATAGCTTTAAACTAGCCTTTTGCAAACAAGCCATCATCTTATTTTGATTTGATTTTTTTCTTCATGTCTGCAAGAAAAGTCACAAATGCTATTTTATAGGCAGATCTTTCCTCTTCCTGAAGTACTAAGAAAAGCCATCAAAAGGAAGGAGTAAAACTGCTCATTAATTTAGGAAACAGAGATAAAAAGCATATTAGAAGAGAATAAAATTTATTGCAAGGCAACCACAGGTTGTGACTGGAACATAACCTTACAAGGGGCACTATGAGACGTGTTTTCATCTCAACTGGCCACTGAGCAAAGGTTTTCCTGCTGAGGTTTGCTTAGTTGTGTTACTCAGGTTGTAGGAAACACAGATGTTCCTCAACCTATGACCAGAATTAAGGCTAAATTGAGCTTCCATTGCTAAGCGAAACAGTTGCTAAATGAGTTTTGCGCCACAATTAAAAAGATGATTGTTTAGCTACCCTGTACAGGTAATCCTCACCTTATGACCACAATTGATCCCAACATTTATGTTGTTAAGTGAGAAATCTGCTAAGTGGGTTTTGTCCATTTTATGACTTTTCTTGCCACAGTTCTTAAGTGAATCACTGCAGTTGTTCAGTTAGTAATGCAGATGTTAAGTGAATCTGGCTCCCCCATTGACTTTTCTTGTCGGAAGATTGCAAAAGGGGATCACATGACCCTGGGACACTGCAACCGTCATAAATATGAGTCAGTTGCTAAGCGTCTGAATTTTGATCACATGACCCTGGGGCTGCTGCTGGTGATCAATGTGAAAAATTGTCATAAGTCACTTTTTTCAATGACTTTGTAACTTCAAAGAGTCACTAAACAAATGGTTGTAAGTCAAGGACTAGATGTACCATCCTTATACTAAATTAAAAAGACAGGCCAAGCTAATCTTCTTATGGACTACAATCAACAAAGAAAATCCTTTTTGTATTTTCACCAATCTAGTCTCTGAATAACTTCTAAACAGAGATATATATATATTTTCTTTTTTTCAGATCTTCATCTATGTTTTGCTATTTTAGGAGGAAATTCATGTTGGTGTATAAAAGAACAGCCATTTCTAGGAAAAATATATTCTTTCTTTTTAAACCAATTCAACAACAGGAATCCAAAAGTTCAGCATATGGGAAATATTATGTTGTGCATATGTTGAACGAATCCCATCAGTTAGTACAGGGTTCATTCTTTAACAGCTGTATGCATCTGCATTGTGTGCTTTAACCAAAGGGGCGGGGAATACTAAATTAAAAACCTGTCAATCAATTCCTGCATTATCTTAAAGGGGGAAAAACGTTTCATTATTGTCACCATAAGAATTATCAGATGAGGCTACACTGTCCACTCAGTCCATTTTCTGCCCTTCATTGGTTGCAGAGAGCTCCAGTGTGATCACATTTCAGATTAGATTTATAGAAGCATTGTTTTGAAACTGACATTCAATGAACAATGCCCCCTTCACAGTGCTGCTTATACACTTCTCTTTTGTAAGCTCATTGGGGAATTTTACCAGCAAAAGTAGGAAAATCCCATTGAAGCTTCTGTGAAATCCAAAGTTATGTTAATCACTTGTTATCAAAGCAGGAGCATGGGAGGCATTGGGAGGAACACTGTGGTAGTCCTATGTCTTCCATCAATATTGAAAGGCTTTGAAAATTCCCAGGGCCATAGATACCTGGATCTGCCTCTTCAACAGAGCCATGGTACAGGGGTTAGGCAACCTTGGCTCTTTTATGACTCGTGGACTTCAACTTCCAGAATTCCTTTCACGTATTCATCTTACTTTTTGTCCCCAAATAAATATTTAGAAAATTTATTTTCCAAAAAGAAAATTATATCTCAACAATTGTTTGACTATTGTTTATTTGACCTAGAGCCTAGAAAGACCCCATACAGCCTAGGAAGAAATGGATATCAGGTTGAGACCAGGTTGAGTAATCGCATAAAAGGTACTTTGTAAAACCATGGGGCTGGAAGGGACCTCAGAGGTCTTCTAGTCCAATCCCCTGCTCAGGACAGGAGATTTATATCAGCCCAGTCAACTGGTTTTCCAGTTTACTTTTGAAAATCTCCAGTGATGGAGCACCCACAACCCCAGAAGGCAAGCTATCCCTTTGATTAATTGCTCTCACACAATTTCTCCTTGCTTCTAGTTTGTATCTGTCTTTGACAAGCTTCAACTCTTTTTCGTTTCTTGTTCTGTCCTCTGGTGCCCTGGACAATATGACAGGCCCTCAAGTATTGAAAGACAGTTATCATGTACTCCCATCCCACCCTCAAAAAAAAATGTATCGGCTCAAACCTGAATCATAAAATGAATGAGTATGAGCAAATTGTGCAATGAAATTCATCACAAAATTATATCATATTTCACTAGGGTGTGCAAAGTGGCCCCCATGTGCCTTGAGAAGGAAATTTGGATAAGGAAGATGATGGGAGTTATCATGGTATTTCACATCAACGCTAGGTGTGAAATCATGTTGCCATATTCATCATTAGCTAGAAGATGCTTTATTGCACACATATTGAAGGTGACGCAGAAGAGCACTTCATTTGCATGGTATCTTTCTTTTGGGGTGATGTCTCATTTTCTTTTTCCCTGTTGCCTACCGTTAATGAGAAAACCCTTGAACTGATTGCTTGCAAGAAGCATTTTGAAATTTGATAGAAAAGTACATGAAGTTAAAACAATATTTTCCATACCGCTTTGCTCTAATTTCATGTCTGTATTTCTGCAGCCCAAATTCAGTAGCCCTATGATTAAATGCATATTGCTTAAAATTTGATAATAGATGTTCTCGTCCCTCTATTTCTAGTCAAGTGGCTACTTCCTTTGGATTTTCCCTGAAGTTTTCCCCACCCTCACAAAAATATGTATGATTAATTTATCAAGTCATGTTGCTGCAAGACTTATAGCACAAGCTTACTTACTCATAAACAATTCCACTGTAACTGATATGGCTTAAGTATGCTTATAGTTGTAGCAAATCTCTATTACATCTGGAAGTTCAGCTTTACTGAACTGGAAGTTCAATCTTTACTAACTTTATTTTCTTATCTTTATTTCATTTTTTTCCTGATGACATCTGCTATTTTCAAGACATCTAGTTTTAAATGATCTCACATTTACATAATCTCAGCTATTCCTTGGAAGCCAGTCATATGTGTGGAGGCAGTGGACTACCATCATAACATGCCTGGTGGGAGAGGGACATTGGAGGATGTGAAGGAGAAGGGAGAGAACCAAATGTCTAGCCTACTGTTTTAATAGTACACACATCCCACAAAGCTAAGAGAACATCATCAGATTTTTGCACTAAAATTTGAAGTTTGTTTTCTCTCTTTATTCCAGGAACTGGAATCATCATCACCTTCCAAAATAAACTCATTTGTTCTTCAGAGTCCTTTCTGCACAAGATTATTTTAATCTTTCCAAAGGAGAATTATAAAATTGTGGCAGTGAATTTACTTGTGTATATTTCTTTAAGAAAAACAACACATTGACATTCACCAATAGGGAAATCTCCTTCTGAAAGTATTCATGAATAATTAGGGGGGAAAGGCAGAGAATCCAAAAGAAGAGACTTGATTAAAAAAAATTTCCTTTTTAAAAAGTAGAGTAACTCAATCTCTTGTCAAAAACATCCTTCATACCATTCTCAGCAGGAAAACAGCAAATTGCAAAAGTTTTCCTTTTTTGCTTCTAATCATGTAGGGGACATACTACAAATATCCAGACACAACATTTATTTGCAACAGTATGTCTTGCGAAGCAGTAGAACAGTGTGTCTTGCAAAGCAGTAGATACACTGCTAGACATGTCAAATTATACAGAGCTGCTGCTTTTGCACAAAAAAAATCCACATTATTTTGGGTATAAAATGGAGCACAGACTCTTGAGAGCGTTTTCATGCCATTCAGTGTAAAGAAAATAGCTTGAACCAACTATTTCCTCAGAAAGTAACTAGAAAGGAACCATTCACTGTCTATAATGAATAGGAAGCTAATAGCTATTATGCCTGTGGAAGTCCTATTTTTCTACCAAGATCACATTTTGAAGGCCTTAACCATGCATGAATTCCAAGTGGGACAGTGACCTTTGCACATCCAATAATTTGGACCATGTATTTTAATATATTTAATGTACTCTCCTGTGTCGACTCTCAAATATAAAAATATAACCATTAGTTGCTTTGTTTACCAAAGAATCCCCATCCCATACATTATTAACCTCCTTCCCCATTCTAAGGGTGCCTTCAACGACCCTTCCAAATAGACCCCCCAGGAGAGTTTCAGCAAGAAAAGTGAGCCAACAAGGAAAACAACTAAAACAACTCCATGACACGGCTGGACTTTGCTTTGTAAGTGGAGAGGCCAGTTTTGGTGACATAATGTCCCTGAGGAAAAGACAGATTGACTTTTCAAAGAAAAGCAAAAGAATTTGACTTGCTAATCAATGAGTTGTTTCTTTACCCTTTCATCCCAAAGAATGTCTGGACAGCTGCAAGTTTCTTTAACTTATGCTTCTATTTAACTCATGTGTAATTTCTGGGCCATCCATTAAGTGGAAGTGTAATGTTTCCTTTAGTAATACAGGATCGGGAACAGAAAACGATTGCAATATGACTTAATCAGAGACCTGCCTTGTACTGTGTTAACTGATGGCCAGACCTGTGAATGTGTGACATTGAAAGGTCAAAGACTCCAAATCAGACTGGCTGGTTTCTGAAATGGACAGAGAGTCTCTAAGTCCATAAAATGTCAGACCTAGCAACACAACATAAAGCCTTCGGTAGCTTATAACAGTATTGCTGAAAATTTGGGGGATTATGAATTTTACTAAATGATGTAGGTTAAGGATCATTCCAAAGGTGCTTTTCCAAAAGGCAACTGGACCTTCTTGGTTTTTTTCTTTGGAAATGTTTCACATTTCATCCAAGATACTTTGAAGAACTGAACTGAAGAGGGTTCTTGAAAGAGGAGCAAAATATTTTCAAAGGGAAAAAAAACCACGGAAGTCCAGTTGCTTTTTGGAAAAGCACCTTTGGGATAACCATGATATGGATGATTGAGAGTCACCATTAGACATTAAGAGACTAATTGCTCTTGGATCTTCTCTGACATTGCCCATGGATGAATCAGTTCCATCGAACTTTGGCGCTATTAGGAAAAACGAAATTCAAAGAAGTAGATCTTGCGCAATGTAACACTGAGGCGTTTTTAAAATGACAACATTCCACAAACTCTCATAGACATAAAAAAAATAAAAGGGAGGAGGGCATCTATGATAGGTCTAAAAGCATTGTCCTTGTGAGGGAAAATATAAACAAAACCTGTCTGCGTATTTCTGAATGAGGCCTTTGAATTATGGTGCCAGTATATCAACCTCCCACTTCAGACTATCCCCTCCCATGTTACCCACAAACATTTTCAGCATCCCCTGAAGGAATGAATACAGGTTCTCTTTATTAAGTTTTCACTGAATACTTCTCAAGAGCTCATTCCAAAAAATTTCCATCCTCGATTTTGTTTGCTTATTGTGACACTAAGCCACGAGCAGCTATGCTTGGTTAGTTAATGTGCGTTATTTATGAACGTTTGGAGATAAAGAGATAACAAATAATACTGTCAGATCATCCTGTTCTTGTCCTACAGCAGAAGAGGCAATATGTACCCCCTTCAGAAAGTGTGGAATGAAAATTGCAATCAGTCCTAGCCAACATGACAAATAGTGAGAGCTAATGGGAATTGCAGTCCACTTGTGTCCAAGGAATATATGTTGCCAATTAGACTCTGCATGATTCCAGATCCACTGAGATCATCCTGAGATTGTTTACGAAGACACTAACAGGCCCACGGAAGGGGAAATATGAAAAATCATGCTAAAGAAGCAGCAGAAATTGCAGGCAAAGTCAGTGAGAAGGATTTGTTTTTAATAAATGAATACCTTCATGACAGAAGAGATTTTTCCAGGGAAAAGTGAGGTCCTTTCCCCTAAAATCCTGGTTTCAGTCTCAACGAGAAAGCAAGAGAGCAGTTTAGCTTGTTTAAATATTCAAAATAAACAAGACTCAGTACTGACCATATGAAAATGGAACATGAAAATCAGAACTAGTTGTCAAGTTTCCGACGTATGGGCTTTTCAAGTGACTCTGAGGTATTGTTTACCTTAAAAGTCCTTTATTAGCCTAAAATACCTGCAAATGCTTGCTCGAAGGAAGGTGGAATCTGAAATCTCCGCCCCCTTGCACAATATATTAAAACACATTTCTCCACCTTTCTAATTTTGTCATTAATCATATTCTCCAATTAATTTAAAGAATAAGTTTCCCTTCCATTAGAAAACCCACCAAGCTCTTATCTTCCTTAATTTCAGATGGCCTTGAGGAACAATCCTCATCTTCCCCCCTCCCGACCTTAATCCAATCTCTTAAAGCAATACACAAGTCTAACATATGAAATGGCTACTTCTTTATCTCTTGTCAAGCAATAACATTCGACATTAGCAGCGTTGACACTAGTCCTCTATGGCAAAATTGCGAGATCTCGTACATACCCGGACAAGTGGCTTGCAGTCTGCACACCACAGAGTCCCTGACATCCATTCTGTGGTTTACCAAACAGCCCAGAACAAGAGCAAAAAACAGCAGACTTGTTGAAAATGTGAGGTACTAACGTACTAATAGAAAACTGAGTACCTCTTCCTTTACATTTAAATGCTACCTTTCATCAAATCATTCAAAAGCAGAAAAAAGCCTGATATTTTTCAGCTCGCTCTCTCCCTAAGGGATATTATTCATCCTCAGAAGGCCCTGAAGACTTTTTTTTAATAGTCTCCTGGTCTAAAAGGTCAACATAGTTCACTATGGAAGATGTTCAGGAAGAGAAAATAATACTCTGATCTTATTCTGATTCCTTCTGATATGTTTAATTTGGTTATTAATCTTTTAAATGCATACACAACCATGCTGTAATTTCCATTGGCATTTCCAAGTGATATCAAAAGAGAAATTAAGGATGCTTCATGCAAATCAACTAACCCATGCAGAAGCAAGACAAGTCCTGGTAGACATGTTTAAAAGCCCATCCATGGATTTTCTTTCCCACACCAGGATGTTTGCCTACAATGTTTGAAATTACAGTGTTTGAAATGTCATGAGTCTCAATTTTCTAAAAGCTTCATCCTTTATTACTTAGACATTTAAGAATATCCTTCATTTGTTATCAGAAGTGAAGATGGCTTGCAAAAGGAGATAAAAAGCACAGCTGACATTCTTATATGAGAAAGTACAAGAAAAAGAAAAAGGAAGCAATTAAAAATAAAAATCTGCAGAACAGAATCCTTTTGTTGAACTGTTTTTCCCCTTTAAATCTATCAGCATGCATCTAATTTTTTTAACATTAGCATTTCTATGTATCTACTATATATACATAAACATTATGTGGCTTTCTACAAATTCTGCTTTATTCTTTAACAAGGATAAAGTAAAATAGAAAAAGTGGAAGTTATAATTTAAAAACAGTTAGGAATTTTGGAAAGCAACCTATTGCAGACTTTACATTCACTGAGATAACTTTTGTGTATACAGTGTGTATTTGCTGACCTGTCCTATATATGCTTGGTGTTTACATTTGAGGTCCAGTTTCTTAAGTACTAAGGTCTGTTTCTGCTGGTTTTCCCAGATCAAAATGCAAATGAAATATTAGTTCCATGGATAATTCTTCTGGCTGGAAAATATGGAACAGATACAGCATAGTTTCCAAAAAGAGAGAAACTGCATAGATTTGTGGGTTCTATAACCATTTACAGTATTTCAGCTTGCTTCTTGATATAGCAGGTGTCAGGACCCACCTCAATCCACATCTTAGGAAATAAGAACTCTTGGATGCAAGTTTAGTCCAAAAGGAAAATGTTTACTAGGAAGGAATCGATTGTGGGAATACAAGATGGAATCTGAGAAAAGTTACATTTCAATCCTATATAAACCATTCCCATTCCAGTCCCTCCCCTCATCCATTTGGTCAGGCTGTCGTCAGTTGCTAGGTGTCAGGTCCTTCCATGGGAAAGGGAACTCTCCTTGGTTTTATGGTTATTGCTTCCCTTTTCAGTTGTAAATGAAGACACAAACCAGATCTGTCTGTCCCCCTCCCTTCCCCCGTTAAAACATCCCCTGTTGTTTGAAAATCGCTTTAGTAACCATCCTCTCCCCCCCCTCGGAGAGATGGCAGAATCCCCAGTAATAGCATGTTGTTCTACCTATACAATTATGAAATGTGATATAAATGGATTCTGACATTCGGCTCTCCTTTCAGAAAAAAGATGAGTCCATCTGTGGGGAAAGAAAACATATAAATGTTAGCCTGGTTTGTTTGGATATTCTGTATGAAACCTCTTAAGCAACTTGGGTGCTTTAACATGGAGTTTGTTAACCCACTCGTTTTCTGAGGAGGGGAGGTGTTTCCATGCCACTAAATATTGTATCGTTCCATGGTGTTTTCTGGAATCTAAGATTTCTTTCACTTCAAAATGTTGTTCTCCTTCCACCATGATGGGGGGTGGTGGTGGTGGGATTTTTTCTCGTAGTGGAGATTGTTGTTCTCTCTTTAATAGACTGCAGTGGAAGGTTGGGTGTATTCGTCTAAGATTTTTGGGTAGTTCTAATTCAACTGTTACTGGGTTTATGATTCTTTTAATTGGAAAGGGTCCAATATATTTTGGTCCTAGTTTTTTACAGGGTTGGAGTGATTTCAGGTATTTTGTGGATAAATATACCATCTCTCCTACCCTAAATGGTGTGGGATCGGTTCTTTTTTTGTCTGCCTGTGTCTTGTATGCTTTTCTGGCATCTTCCAACGCTTTCTTAACGATTGGCCATGTATTTTGTAATTGAGCAATCCATTCCTTCAGATCAGGGATAACCGGGTTTTTTGGGGTTAGTTCTGGTATTGGGTTGAAACTCTGGCCTGTAGCTACTTGAAAAGGAGTGTAACCTGTGCTTGAGTGGACTGCATTATTATATACTACTTCTGCAAAAGGCAGTAGGTCCGTCCAGTTGGACTGCTGAAAATTAATATAGCATCTCAGATATTGTTCAAGTATATTATTAAGTCTTTCAGAAGCTCCGTCTGTCTGAGGATGGTGACTAGATGACAGTCCTTGGGTGGTTCCTAAGAGGGATAAAAATTCTTTCCAAAATGCCGACGTAAATTGCACCCCTCTGTCAGATATGATGCATTGTGGTACCCCGTGCAATCTGTAAATATGCTGTACAAAAAGTTTTGCTAATGCTTTTGCAGTCGGGATTTTTTGGCAAGGTATGAAGTGTACTTGCTTAGAGTACAGATCTGTGACAGTCCAGACTACGGTGTTTCCATTACTTTCTGGCAGTTCTACGATAAAATCCATGGCTATTTCTTTCCATGGGGCTGAGGGGTTTGCCACCGGTTGTAACAGACCTGGCAGTTTCCCTTGCAGTCTTTTGGCCATCGCGCAAATTTGACAGCTACTCACATAGCTTTCTATGTCCTTTTTCATAGATGGCCACCAAAATTGCCTTTTAGTTAAGTGTAAGGTTTTTACAAAGCCAAAGTGTCCTGCTGATTTTGTATCATGGCACAGTTGCATGAAATTGATTCTCTGTGTGGCAGGTATATATAGCTTCTCCCCCACCCACGGCAGTCCATCTTTAATTGTGCACACATGTTTATTTTTCTGGAACCATTCATCACTTTCCAAAGATTTCCTGAATTCTATTCCAGTTTGGCTATCTACCTTCGGCTTCATTTTTTCTTGTGCCCTGGTGGTGACTGGTGCTGCCAGTTGTTGTTCCGGTACAAGTGGTTTAAAATCAGTAACTCTTGTGCTGTTATATTGGGGCATGCGGGATAATGCATCTGTAAGGAAGTTCTTTCCCCCCGGTAAGTGTTTGAGAGTGAAATTGAATCGGTGAAAATGTTGGGACCAGCGGGCTTGCTTAGGAGTGAGCTTCCTGGGCGTTTTTAGTGCTTCCAAATTTTTGTGGTCTGTCCAGACCTGGAAAGGTATTTTATTTCCTTCTAAAAATTGGCGCCATGTTAGTAATGCCCACCTCAACGAGAATGCCTCTTTTTCCCATATTGGCCAGCGTTGTTCTGTTTCTGTGAGTTTTCTGGATGTGTATGCGCATGGTTGCAATGTCCCCCCATCATTTTCTTGTAATAGTATGGCTCCTACCGCTACATCACTCGCATCTGCCTGTATTACAAAAGGTTTGTCGGGATCTGGGTGTTTTAGGACAGGTTCAGCAGAAAAAAGTCTCTTTAGCCTCTCAAATGCTGCTTGACATTCCATTGACCATTTCAGAGGCTGGCTGGGTTTCACAGGTGACCCCCCCTTCGTTTTCAACAAATTTGTGAGGGGCATGGCTATTTGGCCAAATGCGGGGATGAATTGGCGGTAGAAGTTTGCAAACCCCAGGAAACTTTGCAATTGCTTCCGTGTGCGGGGGGGTGCCCACTCTAGTACTGCCCTGACCTCCTCAGGGTCCATTTCGATGCCCTCTGGAGATATGCGATATCCCAGGTAGTCGATTTTTTCCTGATGGAATTCACACTTCGATAATTTAGCATATAAGTGGGCAGCTTGCAACTTCTTCAGGACTGCTCTGACTAGTTTGATATGTTCCTCTTTGGTTTCTGTGAAGATAAGGATGTCATCGAGGTAAACCAGGACCCCCTTATATAGGTGCTCTCTCAGCACGTCATTAATTAATTGCATAAAGACTGCGGGGGCCCCTTGCAGTCCGAATGGCAATACTTTGAATTGATAGCACCCCATTGGGCAGTTGAATGCAGTCTTCCATTTGTCTCCTTCCTTAATCCTAATACGGTAGTATGCTTCCCTCAGGTCTAGTTTGGTAAAAATCTTTCCTTTCGATAGGTGGGATAACATATCCTTCATTAGGGGAAGGGGGTACAGATTACATTCACTAATTGTGTTCAAATTTCTATAGTCCACAACCAAACGAAAGGACCCATCCTTCTTCTCCCTGAACAGAACCGGAGCGGCCACTTTGGGTTTGGCAGGCTCAATAAATCCTCTTTCTAAGTTTTTCTTTATGAATCTCTCCATTTCTGCCATTTTCCTTGGGCTCATGGCATACATCCTGGGTTTTGGGAGTTTTGCCCCAGGTTTGAATTCTATGGTGCAGTCTGTGGGGCGGTGGGGGGGGAAGCTCATCTGCTCTTTCCTCACTGAAAACCTCAGCCAGGTCGCTGTATTCCTCCGGTATCTCTGGTAATCCCTTCTCTTTCCCCACTGCTGCTGTCTCCTCCCTCTGGGTTGGGGGGTGCTTTTGGAGTCTACGTTCTTCTGCCCCCCCTTTGGGAAGTTGAGTTCTGCTGTCCTCCAGTTTATCCCGGGGTTCCATTTCTTCAGCCATTCCAGTCCTAGGATCATTGGGCATTCCATGCCTGGGGCCACTATAAACGTTATGTCCTCCTCATGGGGCCCCAGTGATAGGTGGATTGGTAAAGTGGCTAGGGTGGCTGGTCCTCCCCCTGCTATTGTCCCATCTAATTGACTAAAAGAGATTGGATGTTTTAGCCTCCTCACTGGGATGCTCAATCTCTCCACCAGCGTTGGGCTGATAAGGCAGCGGATGCACCCAGAGTCTATCAGAGCTTTTATTTTGGCTGCTTCAGGCATAGGGGAAGCTAATATAGTCACTGTCTTAAGTATGGGTGGAAGGGGTCCACTTACCAATGGTTCTCCCACTGAGCTGTCTTCCAAGTTGTCCACCGTCCCTGCGGTGCAGGCCGGAGTCCAGTCCCAGTTCCTGGCAGGAATTGTGGACTCTACAGCCTCTGTCCCCTTCATGGAAGATTCTTTTGTGTTGCCTTGGGGCTTCCCCGGCTTCTTGGAGGATGATGCCTCTGGTTTTCGTGGGGGGGCTTTTGAACGACATTCTGCAGCACGGTGGCCCTCTCTCCCGCAGTTGAAGCAACTTGTTGATTTTTTGGCTGTGGCTGGTGGTTTTTCCCTCTCGCGTGTTTGCTCGGGTGGCAGGCGGCCCCATGGTTTTCCTCTGCGGTGTCTCTTCAGTAGGTCTATTTCCACTTCCTCCACCAGGATGTACCAGTCGTCGAGGTGGGGTGGGTCTCCTCGAGGCAGGCAAGCATCATACAGGTCGTAGTTCAGACCGTCTTTGAAATGGCTAAGGAGGATGTCTTCTGGCCAGTTCAGCTTGCTGGCAATGGCTCAGAATTCTTGGGTATAATCAGCCACTGCTCGCCTGCCCTGCCTCACCGTTTTGATTCTCTCCCGGGCCTTACGGTCAGCCAAAGGATCCTCGAACCGTCGCCTCAAAGATGACATGAATCGGTTGAAGTCGTTGAGTTCTGGGGCGTTGGAGTCATGCAAGTTCACCACCCAGTCTGCAGCCATTCCGTCCAGGGCAGATTGCACAATTCGGATGCGTGTTTTGTCACTGGGGATGTCCCGTCCATACTCTTCCATGTAGCTGAGGACTTGGGTTAGGAAAAATCCCAGTCGTGATGGCTCCCCCTTGAATTTGACTTCCAGGGGTGGGAGTCTTTGGCTGGAGCATTGTCTGCGCCGTGGCCGGTATCGCTCCTCATCCTGGTCCCCATCTGTGGTTCTGGGGGGGGTGGGTACTGCTGAGGCAGCAATTCCTGTTCCATTGGATGGCCCCGGGGTTTCAGGTGTTGGATCCCCTCCGTTACCTTTCCAGTTGCGTCCCCAGGCGCTGCCTCGGTTGCGATTTTCAGCTCTCTCCTCCCTCAGTGAACTCAGGGTTGCTTTCATCAGATCAATGGCCTTTTCCAGGATCCGCTCCTCCTCGCTGGCGTGCAGGGAACTCTCCATCTCTTGCCTCCATTCCGGTTGGTGGTTACTACGCCTCAGGGTCTTTTCTCCCGAAGCCTTTTCCCACTCACTTTTCCTTCCAACACCCATCGACCACCGGGGTTTTCGGTCGTACTGCTCCACCGCTTCTTCCCCGGGGGAATATGCTGCTTCAGCTTCCCATTGTCTCTGGGATTCCATTTGGGGGGAAGACTCCCCCTCCATGGGGCTTCCCTCCTCTCTTGCTTTGTCGCCAGACATTTGTATTTGTTGCAAAGTCCCCCGGTAAGGTTTTCCCTTCCAGGTTGACTCTTAAAGCAGATTCCGTCTACTGTCAGGACCCACCTCAATCCACATCTTAGGAAATAAGAACTCTTGGATGCAAGTTTAGTCCAAAAGGAAAATGTTTACTAGGAAGGAATCGATTGTGGGAATACAAGACGGAATCTGAGAAAAGTTACATTTCAATCCTATATAAACCATTCCCATTCCAGTCCCTCCCCTCATCCATTTGGTCAGGCTGTCGTCAGTTGCTAGGTGTCAGGTCCTTCCATGGGAAAGGGAACTCTCCTTGGTTTTATGGTTATTGCTTCCCTTTTCAGTTGTAAATGAAGACACAAACCAGATCTGTCTGTCCCCCTCCCTTCCCCCATTAAAACATCCCCTGTTGTTTGAAAATCGCTTTAGTAACCATCCTCTCCCCCCCCCTCGGAGAGATGGCAGAATCCCCAGTAATAGCACGTTGTTCTACCTATACAATTATGAAATGTGATATAAATGGATTCTGACAGCAGGTATGTGGTAACTGCAAACTCTAGAAAGTGTCTACCTGCCAACTTAGCACCAAGCTTGCAAGTAACTCTGTGTGTGGGTGTGTGGGTGTCTGTCTGACTGTGTGAGGGGGGGAGATTGTGGGTAAATATTCTTCCCAAAAAACATGAATGTACATCCTGTAAAACAGATGTTGAGACTCTAGAAAGAGTACAGAGAAGAGCAGCAAAGATGATTAGGGGACTGGAGGCTAAAACATATAAGGAACAGTTGCTGGAACTGGGTATGTCTAGTTTAATGAATAGAAGGATGAAGGGGGACATGATAGCAGTGTTCCAATATCTCAGGGGCTGCCACAAAGAAGAGGGAGTCAAGCTATTTTCCAAAGCACCTGAAGGCAGGACAAGAAGCAACAGATGGAAACTAATCAAGGAGAGAAGCAGCCTAGAACTAAGGAGAAACTTCCTGACAGTTAGAAAAAATTAACCAGTGGAACAACCTGCCTCCAGAAGCGGTGAATACTACAACACTGGAAGTTTTTAAGAAGAGACTGGAGAGCCATTTGGTATAGGCTTTCCTGCCTGAGCAGGGGGTTGGACTAGATGACCTCCAAGGTCCCTTCCAACTTTATTATTATTACCCTAATTAAGAATACAGAATAGCAGAGTTGGAGGGACCTTGGAGGACTTCTAATCCAATCCCATGCTCAAGCAGGTGAAACCCTATACTATTTTAGACAAATTGTTGTACAATCTGTTCTTTAAAAAACCTCCAGTGTTGGAGTACCCACAATGTTTAGAGGGAACTCTTTCCACTGATTAATTGTTCTGTCAGGAAAGTTCTTAGTTCTAGGTTGGTTCTCTCCTTGATTAGTTTCCATCTGTTGCTTCTTGTCCTGCCTTCAGGTACTTTGAAGAATAGATTGACTCCCTCTTCTTTGTGGCAGCCCCTGAGATATTGGAACACTGCTATCATGTCCCCCCTCATCCTTCTCTTCATTAAACTAGACTGGTGTGTTGTGCACTGGTCTGATTATCCTGAAATGTCCTGGACATATTGCTATATTCCAGGAAAAACACGTTGGACATATGTCCTTTGATACATTTCAGTCTATATAACTTGTTCATGGTAAAAAAATCTCTACTTAATTTGCATATATATATGCCCAGGTTCGAATCTCAGAAGGGTATGGCTGACTGATGAGAACAAATAAGTTTGAAATGCATATCAGTCTCCCTTTAATTCTTTGTTAGCAATCAAAAAGATTTTTACACAAATATGAGCTGTCACTGCTGTGACTACTGCCTGTCGATGGCCTTCGGTTAGGCTGAAACAGGAAATAAAGATTTGTCCCATGTTTGGGGCCTAGCAAGGTAATCTAAATAGTTAACAAGCATTTAACACATATCTCCATTGCTTCTCAGCTAACAAAGTGAGATAGAGCTTGTGGCCTAGAGGTAAAAACAACTGCCTAATGTGCAATCGGCCCAGGTTTGAATCTCAGAAGGGTATGGCTGACTGATGAAAACAAATAAGTTTGAAATGCATATCAGTCTCCCTTTAATTCTTTGTTAGCAATCTAAAAAATTTACACAAATATGAGCTGCCACTGTTGTGACTACTGCCTGTCGATGGCCTTCGGTTAGGCTGAAACAGGAAATAACACACACACTTTTGGGGGGGAAATTACTAATGCATCAAAACTTTTGTGTCTGAAATGAATAATTTGATTCTATATTCAGATGAACTATGACACTAAATTCATAGAAAATATGCAGGGTTTCTCAGGTATGTCTTAAATTTTCTTAGCAGTTCTATAAATATAAATATAAAAAGCCAAAAACTAAATGATAGGTTGTTAACACTTTTCTGCCAAAAATGCTTATATGCTATACTGAAAACCAGGCTTTATTAAAAACTCAAGGTGTTGTTCTGTGGATAACGAAAAACAGCTTAAACTGTTCTTCAGTGAGAATATTTCTCTATAGCAATTCATGCAGAACTATAAGGAATCCTTATATTTCCACAGTAGGACCCAAGAATGAACATAGTCTTTGAAGCTTGATTTTAATATATTACTCAGATCTATTATTGCAGAGATTGGATTATTTTTCTAATATTTGGAAGATTTTTTGAGATGGATATATACCTGATGAATTCCCTGTCAAAGCACTATTAATTCAGCTAAATTAAAAGAATGTTTAGGTCTGTAATCCTAAACTTTTGAAACTTATATTGATATTATTCCCTCCTATATCATCAGATCCTGCATGGATAAAACTGGATTGAATTTAGAAGAAATGTCTATAAAAATGAAATTATAAAGATCATCCCAGTCATGCGAGCTTCTGCACAAGAAAAACAGCAAACTCTCCAGTATTGTTTTAAAACCTTATGTTTGAAGCTTTCTCTCTGATATGTCTGAAGCAAGATGGTCAAAGTAGGAGTGTTTATCACTGAAGTAAATTCATTGGCATGGGAAAGGTAAATATTTTCAAATATTTAGCATATGCTGTTAAATATATGTAAAATAACTGTGCTCCATAGACTTGGATAGCAGATAAATAACAGTGGGTTTTACTTGTGCATTTTCAGCTGAATAATATTAGTACGGTAATATCCCTGTTTTTAAGAACAGCTGGTAACTAAAAAGTTGCTTAGAGAATTTGTGGTATCTCTCTTCTGGGAAATCTAGATGACCATCTGCATGAATCCTTTACATCTGGCATGTAGTTTATGTCCAAATAACTGATTTGAGGAGTATGGTTTCTCCTAGTTGTATTATTCCATGATTATATTATTCTGATTCACTGTGTTTGTGAGCCAGTTCTCTCATCCTTCATAGATAGTTGTAGGTCAGGAAGATAGAAATTGTCTCTTCCCCCTCCCCCCCCAAAAGCCCCATCATAGTTGGCTCATTATCTTGAACAGGAAATGTTGTCATTACTTCCAATCAAGACTCTCTCAGGATTGGATACATAGTTGGTATGCAGGAAATCAATGGTCCAAGCACCATTAACAGAGCCAAGCAGCAGGTAAGAAATCTGCTAGAGACACAAGACAGGCAGTGCTGTGATCTAATGTGCGATAAGGCATCATTTAAGTCACTGGCAGACAAAATGACACATAGCAAAACTTGATTTAATGGTTTTGCAATAAGTGGATTTCAGGCATACTGAACAAGTGAAGTCCAAAAGCTTCCTTAAAGTATTCTAGGGATACTGTAAGTATTCCATAAGATGCAGGGACCATCAAAAAAAAAGTTTCACCTGGTGCAGTGCAATGTTTTGAATCACTGTAAAGATTCACTATGATACCACTCTAATGGCAGAAAGTGAAGAGGAACTAAAGAGCCTCTTGTTGCGGGTGAAGAAGCAGAGTGCAAAACTTGGGTTGAAACTAAACATTAAGAAAACCAAGATCATGGCATCCGGCCCTCTCAATTCCTGGCAAATAGATGGGGAAGAAATAGAGGTAGTGACAAATTTTATTTTCCTGGGCTCCAAGATCACCACAGATGGGGACTGCAGCCAAGAAATTAAAAGACGCTTGCTTCTGGGGAGGAAAGCCATGGCAAATCCAGACAGCACACTAAAAAGCAGAGACATCACCCTGTCAACAAAAGTGCGTATAGTCAAGGCTATGGTCTTCCCAGTTGCAATGTATGGCAGTGAAAGTTGGACCATAAGAAAGGCTGAGCGCCAAAGAATTGAAGCCTTTGAACTTTGGTGCTGGAGAAGACTCCTGCGAGTCCCTTGGACTGCAAGGCGATCAAACCGGTCAGTCCTAGAGGAGATCAACCCTGACTGCTCTTTAGAAGGCCAGATCCTGAAGTTGAAACTCAAATACTTTGGCCACCTAATGAGAAGGAAGGACTCACTGGAGAAGAGCCTAATGCTGGGAAAGGTTGAGGGCAAGAAAAGAAGGGGACGACAGAGAATGAGGTGGCTGGATGGAGTCACTGAAGCAGTAGGCGTGAGCTTAAATGGACTCCAGAAGATGGTAGAGGACAGGGAGGCCTGGAGGAACATTGTCCATGGGGTCACAATGAGTCGGACATGACTTCGCAACTAACAACAACAAAGATTCACTGCTGAGATTTGAATTAAATAGCTAAAGCACTCAAGTTGCCTTTCTTTTAAAACTTGGAAAGGAATAGCTAATGGGATATTACCTGTAAAATGTGAAAGGCAATTTGAAATCTTAATGCTAAAATACTGAAATATGAAAATGTGGAATATCAGAATTACACTAAGTCTAACATCAGAAAAGAGGACAAACTGGGGCACTTCTTAATTGGACACAATTTCTTTATAAAAGTACATTTTTTATTCCTAAACAAAGAGTAATTTTACCATATATGACAACAGCATAAGTATATATATATTGGCTGCAACTCTACAGCTTTGGATTTCTGAAATCTGTAGCTCTACGATACATTCCAAGAGGCTATTATAGTGGTTTTCCTTTTCTGAAACCCAAGAAAGACTTTTGATCTCTGTAGACAAATCAGACATTGGTTATTCCTTCCCTCAGTTTCAGGAAGACAAACACCTGCAGTTCTTCCTTCATATCCAAGATCCAGTGCTTGAAGGTGGGGGAAGAATGAAGAGAAACCCATAGTTGTGGCACTGAGAGAATTAGGGGTTCAGTGACTTTCAAGCTGTCCACTACCCACACAGACCCAGTGAAAAGGCTAAACATGTTCTTTATTGATTCTAAACTAAATTGCTTCCATGACATGCAATAAAAGGAGAATTGGGAAGAACAACTAGAAGCAGCATTTTGCACATATTTTCCATATGCACCCAATTGTGCATAAAATTAAAGACCAATGACTCTTAGCAGGACTTTATTGCTGAGGATTTAGCTGAGTTATTCACCAAGAATAGGATTATTTGTGCTATCAGGGGCAATACAATCTAAAAAAATGATTTTATCTTGGAAATGGCTGTTAAATCACGTAAAGCTGCAGAAGTAATAGAAGCCCAGACAAAAAGGTTATGAGTTACCTCTAAGGGATGGGAGATAACAAAAGCAATCTCAAGGGATGAAACATCAATTAAGAATCAACAAAATCAGGGATTATGTTGGTTGTTATGCTGAAAACCGATGATAGACTGTAAGCAAATAAATCTTTACAGTATAAGACTGTCAATAGGAAGCTTTTCAATTTGCTGACTAGAAAAGAAATCATGGCACTTTTTTCCAATCAGTTGAATGGCAGCTTTTGACAATTTTAAGCTTACAGAAAAGTATTTGAAATTTCGCATCTTTAATTCACCTTTGTGCTGCTATAGATTTTGGTGGCTTCTATTTGGCATTGAATTTGTGCTGAAAGTTCCATAGAATGATTCACCTAATACATGAGTGGTATTGATAGTATTTGTACTTCCATGAATAACATTATTATGAGAGGCTCCAACAGGCAGGAACATGATGCAAGGCTATTGAACTCTTAGACTCGACAAAGGTTCAACCTGGAATCATATGGTAACACAGATTAGTTTGAAGGTGACAAAGCCTCAGTGGCGTAGCGTGGGGAGTGCAGGGGGGCCCGGCCGCACCGGGCGCAACATCTGGGGGGCGCGCTCGCACTCGCAGCTCTCTGCCCCTGCCTGGCTCACTCACTCTCTCTCACTGCAGTGCTGGCTGTGTGAATCCAATCCGAGCCGCCGGGTCGCCGCCCACTGTGGAGGGGGGGTGCCAGGTGTGCGGTGCGGTGCTTGCCTTGCCCCGGGTGCTGACAACCCACGCTACGCCACTGCAAAGCCTGTCTCTTAAACAAAATTCTCTCCAGCAAGAAAACAAAATTGTGGGTATTCACACGATAGCTAAACCTCAATGTAAGTAAGACATGCAATAATAGTCAGTTAACTGAGTAAATTTCAATGCAATTAGTCACCTAAAGAGCCCCCCTTTGAGCCTTTTTTGAAACCAAATGAATGATTTTTTTATTGAAAAGTTTTTCAATACATTTTATCTTTAACAACCCCTCCCAACCCACCACCCTTCCCAGCCCTACCCAACCCTCCCACCCTCCCCTTCCCCCCTCCCCGTCCCCAACTTCCCAGAGCTAAATACAAGGTATAAAAGTAAAAACAATCATAAACAACCATATGCTAACAACAATGAACTATTAAGTCTGTCGCACTTTAGCTCTTATAGAGTGACTACAAGCAATACAAATATCACATCAATACTTGTTCAAATGCTAAATGAAACTTTTTAGTCCCATATTTATTCTGGATATAATCAATCCATTTTTTCCACTCCGTAATATAACGTTGTTGCGAATGGTCTTTCAAATACGCCGAGATCTTTGCCATTTCTGCCAGGTTAGAAACTTTTAAAGTCCATTCTTTTATAGTCGGCAGTTCCTCCTTCTTCCAATATTGACCTACTAAAAGTCTTGCTGCTGTAATTAAGTTCAACATCAACTTAGTGTCCACAACAGTAGTATCAGTAATTATGCCCAGTAAAAACAATTGCGGACAAAACTTTATCCTTTTCTTAAATATCTTCTGCATGTTCCACCAGATTTTAATCCAAAACGCTTTAACCTTTTTACAGGTCCACCATATGTGAAAGTACGTTGCGTCTTCGCCACCATACCTCCAACATTTAGGCTGATAGTTCGGATGCATACTTGCAAGCTTTTTGGGATCTAAATGCCACCTATAAAACATTTTATAAAAGTTCTCTCTTAAATTTTGAGCTTGCGTAAATTTTACGTTTCTCACCCAGATCTTTTCCCAAGTATCCATTGTAATAACTTCTTGAATATTCTGAGCCCATTTTATCATGCAATCTTTAACCAGTTCTGTTTCTGAGTCAATTTCTATCAATGCAAGATATATCCGTTTGATATGTGCTGGACCCTGATTTCTAATTTGCTTTACCAGATTTTCATCAGTCATTGAAAAACCAATTTTCTGATCTTCTTTCCACCTGGCCTGTAGTTGCCCATATTGAAACCAGGTTTGAACAATCTTCTCTTCTCTTAAAAAGTTATACAGCTTCAAACACCATACATTCCTCTCCAAACTTAAGATTTCCTTATATGTAGTCACATCATGTTTGAACCCAACATTTATGTTTTCTATTGCGTGTTTCAGTATTGCCCATAAAGGTATCTTGTAATTTAACTTATGTCTATACTTTTTCCAAACTCGCAACAAAGCATGTCTTAAAATATGCACCTTAAACACATTATCTACCTTCTTATCATACAGTAAATATGCATGCCAGCCAAATAACAAGTCATGGCATTTAAGATTTAATAATCTCCCTTGTATTAAATTAATCCAATCACTTATCGCTTACAATGCAGCAGCTTCATAGTATAGTTTAAAGTTGGGCATTTTAAGACCACCTCTTTCACGCGTATCCTGCATAATCTTAAATTTAACTCGTGGCCTTTTCCCTGCCCGTACAAATTTATTGATACCCTTTTGCAATTCCTCCAAGTTTGAGTCCTTTTTAAGAATGGGTATCATTTGAAATAAGAACAGAAATTTCGGCAAAACATTCATTTTCACTGCTGCGATTCTTCCCAGTAATGACAATTGTAACTTTTTCCAGCTGTCCAATTCTTTTTGAACTTTACCCCATAGCTTTTCATAATTATTTTTATATAAATTTGCATTTGAGGGTGACAAGTAAACCCCAAAATATTTAACCCTTTTGACAATTTCAAATCCAGTTAACCCTTCTAAAACAGCCTTTTGTAATACTGTCATGTTTTTAGCCAATATTTTAGTTTTTTGTATGTTAACCTTGAATCCAGAAACTTTCCCATATTGCATTATTATCTCCATCAGGTCCACAACAGAATTTTCTGGCTGAGTCACCGTAACAACCAGATCATCTGCAAACGCCCTCAATCTATAATCCTGATCTCTTATTTGAATTCCCTTAATTTATTCCGAATTCCGTATTTTAATCAATAATATCTCCAATGTTAAAACAAATAATAGAGGTGATAGCGGACACCCTTGCCTTGTGCCCTTTTCAATATTACATACTTCAGTCAGACTGTTATTTACTATTATACGGGCTGTTTGCTTTTGATATAATGCCCTAATTGGTTGTAAAAATTTATCCCCAAAATTCATTTTATCTAATACTTTCATCAAGAATTGCCAATCCAGTTGGTCAAAGGCTTTTTCAGCATCCAGAAAGATCAGCGCTGCAGGGATCTGGTTGTTCCTTTCCAAAAATTCCAACAAGTCAACTATATGCCTCACATTATTTTTCATTTGTCTACCACTAATAAACCCAGTTTGGTCACCATGAATTGTCTGTTGCAGTACTCTCATTAATCTGTTAGCTAAAACCTTAGCAAATATCTTGTAGTCCATATTCAAAAGTGATATTGGTCTATAGTTTCTTGCTTGAGTGACATCCTGATCTTCCTTCGGGATCAAAGAAATAAAAGCAGTTTTCCAAGACGGAGGCACCCCTCCTCCCCTTTGAATTATCTGAAACAATTCCCTTTTAAGGCTTTATCATCTCCGACTGTAAATTTTTATAATACACCGCAGTCAATCCATCCGTGCCTGGCGCTTTGCCCACTTTCAATTGTTTAATTGCCAAAAGAATTTCTTCCTCAGTTATCAATTGATTCATCTCTTCCTTTTGCTCTTGCGTAAGAACCGGAATTTTAGCATTCCTCAAATATGCATCAATATCTGCTTCATTAATCTTATCTCTGGCATATAATTTAGAATAAAAATCAACAAAAGCTTCCTTAATAAGGTTCTGTTGATACACAACCTTACCCTTATGTTCTATTTTGTCTATATTAGAAGCCCTTTGCTTCTTCCTTAACATATAAGCTAACCATCTACCTGGTTTATTGGCATTACAAAAAGTATTATGTCTAGCAAACCGTAAGTTAGTTGCCACCTGATCAGCCATCAACTTATGAAACTGTCCCCTTAATAGGTTAATAACCTCTTTAATCTTCGCATCCGATGGATTCAAAATTAGGGCCTTTTCTTTTTCCCTAATTTCGTTCTCTAATTCTTTCCTCCTAAGTTCCAAATTACGTCTGTATTTATTATTCATATATATTAACACCCCTCTCATATAAGCCTTACTAGCATCCCAGACCATATCCATAGAAGTACCCTTATTCATATTAGTTTCAAAAAAGACCTTCATCTGTTTTTTACATTCTTCCACATTTTCCTGATATTTAAACAGGTTCTCATTTAGACGCCAGGAGCATCACAGCAGGTATTATAGACTGCTTGGAAGGTGGAGCTAAAGACTATCCTTCTGTTAAAATAAAGCCTATAGTGATCTCAGCAGAAGCTGCAACCATGTTGGTCTTTTGTTTGCACGCCTAAGACAATGGCAGAGGCTGAAACTAATTATACACAAATTGTAGAGAAATTGTTGAGAATGATGTTAGCCTATACAAACTTATTACCAATTTCTTTATACACAGTCGTGGATGTGAAGCAGACCATAAACCACTGATCACTTTTTGATGAACCTCTGAAGGCTATAAAAATACTGAATCTGCATGTGTTATGAGGACATTCTTATGAGCCAAATTTTATTGTGCACATAGTGAGGCAACCTCAGCACCTTATATGTGAGCCTATATTTTGCTAAAGGGACGCGGTGGCTCAGTGGGTTAGGACGCTGAGCTTGTCGATCAGAAGGTCGGCAGTTTGGCGGGTCAAATCCCAAGTGCTGTGTAACAGAGTGAGCGCCTGTTACCCGTCCCAGCTTCTGCCAACCTAGCAGTTCGAAAGCACGTAAAAAATGCAAGTAGAAAAATAGGGACCACTACGGTGGGAAGGTAACAGCGTTCCGTGTGCCTTTGGCATCTAGTCATGCCGGCTGTCGAGCCCCTCGGGCTCGACATTGTCACCGGGTGAGGGTTCCAGTCGCCGCCCGCAGCCCGCAGCCACAGCCGCAGCCGTGCCTAACAGCTGATCCGTGGCCGAAGGAAGCCCCAGGCGCTCACGCTGGAGCCGCAACGTCTCGCTCAGCTGCTCGGCGGCTGACAAAGGTTCCGGGCGTCAACGGCCAGGGCGCGCCTGCTTGCACGGCAGATCGGCAGCCGGCTCAACCAGCTGTTCAGCAGCCAATGGGGATCCCGGGCGCCCACGCTAGGCCCGTCTCACAGCCGTGCCTAACAGCTGATCCGCGGCTGAAGGAAGCCCCGGGCGCCCACGCTGAAGCCGCAACATCTTACTCAGCTGCTCGGCGGCTGACGAAGGTTCCGGGCGCCAACTCCGAGGCCGCGTCTGCTCGCACAGCTGATCGGCGGCCGGCAGCGTGGGGCAAAGGACCTGCCCCTGCTCGGACGGTTGTTGAGTGGCCGACAGCGGGTCTCGTCACACATGGGGGAGTCACGCCAGCCTTAACAACGGGTGTGACATGAAACACAGGGTTGGTGGAGGGGAGCACGTTAGGGTTTCCAGGGGGTGAAAGAGGGGGATATTGGACTTACGCCTTCTTTCGCGCAGTATGGACTTCGGCGTCAGAGGCGGAAGCGGGGCGTGGGGCGGCAGGATAGAGGGGTGGGGTTTTGTGTGGTTTAGGCAGATGCTGGTCTGCGTAGGGGAGGGTGGAGCTGACGGGTGGGGCTGACGGGTGGGGCTATTACTCAATTAGTAGTTGCATTTAAAAGAAGCGTTGGGACGAGTGGTTCCCAACGCTGACTTTATTCATGTTTGGAGATCCTGCTATTAAAGGTACTCTTTCCAGTCATCCGTACTTCGTCGTGGTTTTTCCCGTGTGCTTGTTGATCCGGCGAAGACGAGGAGTTGACACCGGCCACATGACCACGGAGACGTCCTCAGACAAGCGCTGGCTCTTCAGCTTTGAAACGGAGATGAGCACCGGCCCCTAGAGTTGGAAACGACTAGCACGCTTGTGCGGGGGAACCTTTACCTTTTTATATTTTGCTAACATTATACAGATCTTGCCTACTGCAAATAGGCTATAACAAATCATAAGACAGAACTTAATGAGTCTTTGAAATAACTACAAGAATACATTATCAAGGATGTCTTAAGAGTCATGTAAATTTCCTTTTCCCACTAGATAATACTGGCAGTATAGTGCTGCAGGTGTGAGATACTAATGGTGAGATGGTTGTTTTCAAGGTCAACATAATAACGATGCCATAGAGTCTTTGATACACTTTGCTGTGAAAGATACTCAAAGTTATTTAGGGACCCAAAGTGTAAAGATGCCATCACGATATTCTGGCCAACCAAGGCGCTACTAAATACACAGTTTTAATGTTCCTTACAGTTTGGACAGAACAAGGGCAGCTTTATTAGTGCAAGTGCCAGGTTCTTCAATGGATACTTGATTGTCTTCTGAATGTTTCAGAACATCTCTCAGATTTCACTCTCAGATTTCATGGCAACATTAGAACAAAAGAATCACAGACATCTTCAAAGGAACAGGACAGGAAGTTGCTTCTTAAACCCTGTGAAGATGAAGGCTTCAGAGCTATAGAAAGCTATAAGAAGTTTCATCTGGTATAAGTAAGGACATGTGTGGGAAAAAGCTAGCTTTGAAATATGTCATTGAAGATTCTTAGTCATCCAGATAGAATTATTCCTCATACTGAAGAAGCTACTTGGATAAGCAGGGAAAGGGAAGGGAAGGGAAGGGAAGGGAAGGGAAGGGAAGGGAAGGGAAGGGAAGAAAAGAAAAGAAAAGAAAAGAAAAGAAAAGAAAAGAAAAGAAAAGAAAAGAAAAGAAAAGAAAAGAAAAGAAAAGAAAAGAAAAGAAAAGAAAAGAAAAGAGTCCAGTTGCCTTGACTCAACTTCTAGACTAGCTTTGTAATGTACTAATAAACTCATCTTGACCAATTAAAAATATGTTTTACATCCACTTTTCATATAGCAGATGAAAAAAGTATAATTTAGAATGTTGCATGGATCACATGAACATTAAGAGGTAGGGCTTTAAACAGCCATCATGCCCATAGCTTTGATCCTGTTGCCGATGTTCCTGCTCTATTTTATGAGGAAAATAACAAAAACAAAGATTTTGTCAATAAATATATTATCAGGAAAATACATCATGTTCTTTTCTTTTTCTATTGGATGTTTTTATAAGGAGAAAAATTCAAGCAAAACTTAAAATGCAAAACACTACAAATCATTTGACATTATGACTTGTTGAGATGCTGCAGGGAAAATCTGCTCATTTATGACTAGTTGATCAATTTTATGGAAATAATAATGTCTTTATCAGGCAAAATATTGGATTTCTGCAGTTTAAGCCAAAGGCTTTTCAGATTATTTCAGCAGTTCTGTATCCAGAAATCATAAATCCAACATGAAAACCTTATAAACAAAGATTGCTTTAAGAGACTATTTTTCTTTTTTGTTGGCAATTTGTATTTTGAAAAATTAAAATTGCTATAGTTAGCAAATGAGGAATCAAACAAATATTTTATACTACTGCCACATCATTCAGTTTGCTGATTTTGAGTTATATTGCCAAATCGTATTAAACATCCTCACACATCTGATTTAACTCTTATTTTACCAGGCCAAACATTCCTACAAATATCTGGGGGAAAATGGATAGAAAAATGAGACAAAAAAATTCTACTGAAGGTTTTCACTCAGGGAAATACGATTTCCTTAGCTAGTGATTTGTTCTGAACTAATTAAAACCAAACTGATAGTTTCTATTAAAGTGATCTGCTTAGATTTCAAGATTTCATTGCTAAATATTTATATGTGATCTTTTTAACTCTGATTTTTAATAACAGTAAGCTTGGTGGAGCCTTGGTGGAGCAGTGGGCTGATGCCTCCTTAAGTAACACCAGCTGCCTGCAATTAGTGCAGGTTCGAGTCCCACCAGGCTCAAGGTTGACTCAGCCTTCCATCCTTCCGAGGTAGGTAAATGAGGACCCAGATTGTTGGGGGCAATTAAGCTGACTTTGTAATAATGCCGCTTGGGGTGTGTGTGAAAGCCCTAATAAGCAGGCATATACATAGAATGAAGGCTACTGCTAAGCTTGTAAGCCGCCCTGAGTCTTCGGAGAAGGGCGGGATATAAATGGAATTAAAATAAATAAATAAATAAATAAATATATTTTTTAATGTTTTGAACTGCTAACACTTTCCTGATTGTTGCCATGGTTTGCCAAGGGGGCTATATTAATTAAGGGAACTTATGAAAGTCATACCATGTTGTGTAGAAGGGAAGCTCCCTGCGGTCCCAAATCATGTGTAAGTCATCAAAAAGGAATAAGGAAGCTCCATTTTTTTCTGAATTTGAATTGTAAATATATAAAGGAAGTAAATATTGGAGACGAGCCATATTTATTCGGTGCACTTCCTCGTTGCTTTCTTATTAACTTCACAACCTTGTGAAGCACTTTGATACTCTCTGTGATTGTATAATTTTACAACTTGAAATTCTGTGAAGGAGAAGATATGAAGATGGAAGAGGAAGAATAATCATTGATTCACCTTGAACTGCTGCAGATCCTCTTGGGAGAATTGGGATGCAGACATTTTTGTTGCTAAAGGAAAAGAAAACAATTCCTTTTTTTTTTTTTTTTGCACACTGGTTTTCCCGAGTGCTGAAGAGAAAGACAAATATGCTTCTTGCTTCCATCTCTGCGCCTTTCTTCCCTAGACCACTAAAGGAAAGTAGCAAATTAACAAAACAAAATTTCCCTTCTGCACCTGAAGACCAGAAGTTAGAATGAGGAATCAGCAAGAATATCTTCTAAAGGGGAAACGGTCCCAGCATCCTTTTCTTTTTAAGCAAAAATCAGTTTTGCAATAATTTCAACTACACAAAAAGGAAACAAATTTCCTATCTCTAACACAAATGTTATGGTGAAAAGACAAAGGATTCTTGGCTGAAACAGCCTGAATTTATTGAGTGTCCATTAAAGCAAACTTTGTTCTTATTTTGGCCACACCCACTTTTTAGACCATTCCGGCCTGCAATATTCCACAGGTGACCTCCACTTAAAAAAGATTTTGCTACTTGTGGTGGCTTTCCAGCAGTATTAAGATGCAGCACCTAGATAAGGCAGTACTGCATCATCATGAATCTCATTCACACCAACAAAGAAACCAGAAATTACAACAAACAAATTTAGAGCACATAAATTACATCATCCAACATTGCCTCCCAAAACTATTTTGACTTATTTTATACAAAATTATGTTGAAGATAAATGATAGATAGATAGATAGATAGATAGATAGATAGATAGATAGATAGATAGATAGATAGATAGATCCACTACATAATAAAACAATTTATGTCAATGACTGATGGTGGCCTGATTTCCTTCTATAATAAATTTTATACCAGTCATACCCCGCTTAGAATACCATGTCCCCATCTGTGCCCCACATTTCAAAATAGAAATGACAAATTGCAGTAAATTCAGAGGATAGTGAAGAATCTAAGAGGAATTTGTTGACTATAGAAACCAACAGTGCAATAGGGAGTTGAGGGAAATGTTGAGTTCTTAATTTTTGGAGCTCTTCCATTGGACGCTGGATAGTTATCTGTTAGGGATGCTTTATTGAGTCCTAGAGTCATGAGGGCTACACTATCACTATCACTACACTAAACCATTCTTTAAAAATGCTAGAATATGAGTCATTTGCTTGCTCCTTCAAAGTCCATTCTATGATAAACTGGGATCATACCTTGCTTGTTTTAGTTGAAAAGCCAGGGAAAGTAATACTGATGAAGTCTGTCTCATTGAATAAATGCTTGTGTGGGAAAGGAGTAGTTGGTGGATTCATTTTCTGAGGCAATCATAAAATATAAAGGTGTGTTGTTTCAATTTAACCAACTGGATTGTGACCAGAGCTGTGGTCAGAAGCCCATATTTTTCACTGAGAAACAGATCTAAACAAAAAAAAGAGAGAGAGAGAGAGAAGTCCATGTTAACCCCACAAATGATTCACTGGGGCATAACCATGAAAGCTGAAACACCACCATTATTTCAGCTAATATCTGGAATTATTAACAGAATAAATAGAAGCAGGGCTTATTTTCTCATAGAACGCTCAGAACGGAGTTCTGGCACCTTTTTTGGATGGAACCTTGTAGGGTAGGCAAGGCGGGTTGTATGACATGTGTGAGTTCCGGCACCTTTTTCTTTTACAAAAAAAGCACTGAATAGAAGTATCCCTAACACAGTAGGGTAAGTTTATCTAATTTTGATTTCAATAAAACAATATCATTTACCATCTGTAGTAGAAATGCACAGATGTTCTCCTCATCATGACTCTGTAGTAGTAGTAATGTAAATGGAAACTCTACATTTAATTATAGTCAGACTAACAATGAAATTCAGCTTCCTCTGGTAACATGCAAATCCTATCATACTGTCATACTGTTCGGTAGCTTTTTTAGCACTATAAAAAGAACAGGTTTGCTTTTTTTTGTGCTAAGAGTTTGCTACATTTGAGGATAGTGTGATATTTATTCCGCCAATCAAAATCTAAACTACATTGTTACCCAATCAGGAAGTCTACACCAGGACAGAAATGTGTTTATCACCTAGCCTCAAAATAGACTCCTAAATCAATAACAAGAAACTCATGACAAATTTCTCACAAAGCAGCTTGGTCTTCTAAATATGAATGAGAAGATTGTAGGATGCTTGGAAGGGATTGGGCAGAGGCTCAAGATCAAAAAGTTGATGACAATCCAACTTTCTATAAATGTCGCTACGCACAACAGCTCTCTCTGTGTACACATTCTGTTCTTCCTTTGTCTGTCTCATCTGAATTTTCCTACCAACTTCCTGAAAGCACTTCCTGATTTCTCACAATAAACATCCTCTGTTTGACTAACTGTTTCAACGATGTGATGCCTTCCTCTACCCCTGCGAGAACTGCTGCGCATATGCTTCCCTATCTTTGATTTCTTCTTGCTGGTATCAGCAAGCTGGAAATGGATCCTTTTTTTAGTAAGTGCTCCTGAGCCTATGAGACTTCCATCCATTAGGAAGGGGCAAGGATTTGCTGGTCCATTAAAGCACAAATAACTTTTTCCCACTGATGCTGAGCTATTTCAGCCTCCATGATAAATGCTTCTTGTGTTTTTACAATAGCGGCGAAGCCCTTATATGAAAGATGAGAAACAGCTCTGAACTTCTGCCAAAGAACTTACCTTAGAAAGGGGGAGAGGGTCAGAGGTTTCTCTTTCCCCCTTGAGCAAGACCCCGCCTTTGCACATGGAGACTTCTTTGTGTGAATCTTGGGGCTTTCTAAAGCATCCATCATTCCATGCTCGTTTGGGAATGGGTCATATGTCTTGGTGGCAATGTTTTTTCCCACGAGGTTGCCTGCAAGAGATCTCCCTGCTCAATAGCATCTTGAAGAACTGTTGACACAGCTGCTGGGGGAGGGGGAGGGGTGGGGCAGGGTCTTTTTTTTTTAGGGATGGCAAAGGGGCAATTGTCCAGGTTTTCCTGAAGTGCAGCATTAGACAAAAGACCATGCAGGGAGAAAATAAAAAAGACAAGATCTACCTCAGTCCTTGCTTTAGCGATTCAATGAAATCATTGCTGCAGTGGATAGTGAAAGCACCGTTACAATTCAAAGTGGCTTGCCCTGCTCTTATCGCTTTGATTTTATTAAAGCTTGCAGAAATCACCTGATCAGCCTTACAACAATAAGTTTTATCTTCTGCTAATGTTTGCACGTTGAGCTGCAAAGCATGCAGCCTCTAGGCCAGGGGTAGGCAACCTTGGCTCTTTTATGACTCGTGGACTTCAACTCCCATGCTGGCTCAGGAATTCTGGGAGTTGAAGTCCACGAGTCATAAATAATAAATAATAAATAAATAATAAAACCTTTATTGTCAAAGTACAACATGTGTACATTGAGATTAGCTGAGCCTCCCCCCGTGCTCTCTCCCCCCAACACACAGTGACAACAAACCCTCCATCCTACCACACCATGTGAACCATAAAACAGCCAAGGTTGCCTACCCCTGCTCTAGGCCAAAGACAGCTGGTATCTATAGAAAACTCTGCAGGAAGATGGTCATTTTGCACCTCCTATTATCCTTTGATGGAGTTTAATCCTTTTGCTTAGAGCTGAAGACAGGTTCATGAAGGCTTCAACTAATTTATCCCGACATCCATAACCCCAAATTATCCATTGAGGTCTGTGGTCAGGTAGAGACTTAAACTGCAGTTTCCCCTATCATCTTGTCTAAGATAATGTCCTTCAGTATAATGCAAACACTAATGAAGAGCACTGGGTTGAGGAAGGGAAGGCTGAAGCTTTAATTATATTGGCTGCCAGTTGCCCTCCGGGTGAGATTCAAGGTGCTGGTTATGACCTACAAAGCCCTACATGGCATGGGTCCGGATTACCTACGGCAGCACTTGCTGCCGGCATCAACTTCCCTCCGTCCAGTGCGCTCCCACAGAGTGGGCCTCCTCAGGGTGCCTCCGATCAGAGAATGTCGATTGGTGGCCCCCAGGGGGAGGGCGTTCTCTGTGGGCGCGCCAGACCTGTGGAACTGCTTGCCGGTTGAGCTCCGGATGGCTTCCGACCTTCGCTCCTTCCGGCGCGATTTAAAAACTTATTTATTTGAACAATCTGGCCTGGTCTGATGGGTTTGGGGTTGGATTTAGTTTTAACACACTTTTATTATTGTATTATATTGGGCATAATTATTTAATTCTTTTTAACTCTTTTTTAACTTTTGTATTTACATTTTGATATTTATTGCCCTGTACACCGCCCTGAGTCCTTCAGGAGAAGGGCGGTATAAAAATTTAATTTAATAATAATAATAATAATAATAATAATAATAATAATAATAATAATAATAATAATAATAATAATAATAATATTTGGGAACAACTGCATCCCAGACATTTCAGAGATGCAGCTCCCTATTGCTAGAGAGGAAAAATGTTTAAGCATTGGACTTTCAGGGAAGGCATAATACCCATATATTATAAAAGGTGTGTTACACCAGTTGTTCCTTTCCTTTGACTTGCTGGTATCCCAGCTACTGGAATGGGAAAAGAAAGGGCCATTTCAATTCAAAGTCTCAGAGTATGGGTCCTGCTATAGGTGAGTAGGGTCAGAAAAGTACTCCGGCTCCTAGAAATGTTTGGTTGTTCATTCAAAATGTTCTCTTGGTGTATAAATGCCCATTATCTGTATTTGAATAGCTGAGGGCATTCTTTCAGCACGTTTCTTTTCAGGGGAGTTTTGATCTCTCTTTCATTCTACACCAGTCCTCAGTTATACATACACTCTTGCACACTTATATATGGGTGGGGTGATTTTTGACATAAGAGTGCTTAATCGTTCATTGTTTTCCATGCAAATGAAATCATTGGGAGGGAAATTCCACGTCCAGGGTGGTGTAAGATTTCAGTGTCAACAAGGACGTGACTGGAGAAGTTTAGGATACAACATGAAGCTCTTTCAAGGGCTAACCTCAAATAATCATTTCAACTCCTCTGTTGACAGTTCATCACTAATGGAAGAGTTGCATTGCCTAAGTGCTCTAGAACAGGGCTTTTCAACCAGTGGTACGGGTACCACCTGTGGTACATTGGCACCAGGAAAGGGGTACGTGACCATCCTAGAAAAGTGGTAGCGGGGGAGGGGAATGAGCTGAACCGGTGGCAGCACCACACAAGCCTGAGTGAGAGACGGCTGGAGCTGTCAGGGCTCAGCGGAAGCACCAGGATCAGCGCCAGGATCAGCGCCAGGCTCCAGCTGGAGCTCAGCACTGATCCTGGTGCTTCTGCTAAGCCCAGAAGAAGCGCCGATCAGCTGGAATGTTGCAGCATCTCCAGGGTCTTGTGATTTACATTCAGATGCTTGGCAACTGATTCATATTTTTGACGGTCACAGTGTCCCAGGGTCATGTGAAGTGACCAAAACCTGCTGCAACTACCCAGCAGACGGGAGGAATAAAAACCAAACACCCCCCACCCCCCCACCCACCCCCCGTTGCCAATCCTCAACAGAAATGCTCACAACAATGAGAACCTCGGACAGGAGGAAGAGCGCTGCTGGGTGGGCAGGCAGGTGACTTGCTCAGCTGTGGCTTGGGGGGCACTTTTTCAGTGCCATTGTAACTTCAAACAGTCACTAAGTGAACTGTTGTAAGTCGAGGACTACCTGTACTTCATCACTTTTTTCCTTTTTTTTTGTTCATCAAGTTTTTGACACCTTGCTAGGCGACTGGTGGTACTCGGATGTTGCCATATCCTAAAAGTGGTACAATGGGTGAAAAGCCCTGCTCTAGAACTATATCTGGGATTCAGCTGGTATATCTATCATGCCAGGTGCATATTTCCTCTCCCCAGAAAATAATATTTTAATTCTTTGCAAGCTGAAGAACTACATTCTCTTTGATGGTATAGAAAGCTGCCTATCCCTTTATTACACACACACACACACACACACACACACCAGGTATATTCAATGGTTGCACAACTTCAGTACTCTGGACATGAGGTCAAAAATGCTGTTTGCACCAAGATACTTCCCTTACAGTGAAAATTGACACCTTAACGTGCTAGCAGGAGGCTGGGAAATGTAAAACCTCATTTGCTCAGCAAAGTTCTGAAAACAATAAGATGTTTTTTAAAAAATATTATTTTAATCCCAGCAGTAGCAGTCTTGCAAAGATCCAGTGACCTTCCTGTAGAATTGGGCTACAAAAAACCCACGAAGGAGTCTGGAACATTCATCAACCTCTATTAGATCTATCAGAACTTTGTTCTGCCATGAAAGCTATTAAGCAAATTAAACACTAGCTTATTACTGTATATGTACATATATAAAACATATCCTTCACTTCATTAATTGCTGTTCCCCCTAGTAATTTCATATACGCTGCTCCTCTCAGTCCCTCTCATTTCCTGATCATTCCCTACCTTGTTATTTCCCAATCAAACTGACATGGTGGTTATATTATAAAATACCAGTTGGCCAATGCAACACAAACTGATGTCTCTTGAATTTGGTCTATCTCTGCTTTTTAAAATCTTCCTTATATACTTTTTCAGTGAAACATGCTTGTTGACCAGTACCTACTTTTCTTTTACATGCAGGTGATTATAGGAGAAGGTAGGTGAGCTGGCAACCATGCTGGAGATATTATTGTAGTATCCCAAGTCCTATATTAAATTCTTATGCAGCCCATATCCTCTACAAGGAGCCTGATGTTAGCATGATACAGGCAGGAAGAGTGGTTTGCCTGTTTCCAAGATGTTTTTAATTTTTCTTTCCTACAGTTGTAAACTGTCTTGATAGTCCTTCATCCAGGCCCTCACTTATCTGCTTGCCTTTCTAGATCAGTCAAGGTTAGATGTTGCCACCAGTTAGCTGGCAATCCAAGTTTATTCAACTGTCTTATTTTGTCATTTAATCATTAATAGTTTCAACCAAAAATATGCCGATAAAATGTATGTTTGTGTAAAAGTCTGGAGGTTAAGGTAATCTAGATTTTTTAAAGGTCTTAATTGAGAATGTTGGGGATTGCCTCTAGATTTTATCCAGTTAAAACCAGGGCTTTTTTTGTCATAGAACGCTCAGAACGGAGTTCTGGCACCTTTTTTGGATGGAACCTTATAGCGTAGGCAAGACGGGTTGTATGACATGTGTGAGTTCCGGCACCTTTTTCTTTTACAAAAAAAGCACTGGTTATAACTGAAAGCTGGTCAAAATGAAACAGTGTGAACTCAGAAAATGTGGGGGGAGAGGTAGACAAGACTGAAAATTTGCATTCTTTTTCCTCTATAAAATGTTCGTTAATGAAGCATAGTTCATTATTGAAGGGTAGTGAAATAATCTTTCCTTTCCCTAATTAAATTACTCCACTGTTGATGTGAACTGTTTTGTTTAGACTATGATAATGTAAAAGTTTAGAAAAGGCTAATGTTATCATTCCCCCCCCCCCGGGGACAAAAAAAAAAGCTTTAGTGACTGGCACATTTTCTTCACTCACATAATATGACATTTTCATCATGCGTATATTTAGTCAATAGCATGTCTCTGTTAAACTAATTGCATTAACAGCCATGAAAAATCCATGCCCTCCATTTCAAAGGTGTTCATAGCTAGCCATGATGATGTCAAAATATGTTTTGTGACATTATGATTACAACCTCTGTCTTTTCAGATTCACATTATATTGCTGCATGCAAGTGTTTTAGGGGAGAATGCATTACAACATTATAACACAAATAGTAGACCATCAGAACTTATTCAAAAATTAAACCGGAAGGTCTAAATTGAAAGAGAACAATTAAATCATTAAATAGTAGCTTAAATTAATTGTTTTCAATTAAATAAACTTAAATCTAACCTTTATTCATTTAAAGGAATTAAAAGGAAAAATCAGTATCTTTCCAGAACAGAGAATGTTCTGTTCCAGAACACTCCAGAAATGCATACAATAGCAATGTCAAATCACAGAATTTCAATCAGCAAGAACTCTCAAAAAATAATTTGCTACATATCAGGTTTATCCATAGTAAGGGTGATCCATTTTATTTCTGAGGGACGCGGTGGCTCAGTGGGTTAGGACGCTGAGCTTGTCAATCAGAAGGTCAGCAGTTTGGCCGGTCGAATCTCAAGTGCCGCATAGCAGAGTGAGCGCCTGTTACTCATCCCAGCTTCTGCCAACCTAGCAGTTTGAAAGCACATAAAAATGCAAGTAGAAAAATAGAGACCACTACGGTGGGAAGGTAACAGCGTTCCGTGCGCCTTTGGCATCTAGTCATGCCGGCCACATGACCACGGAGACGTCCTCAGACAAGCGCTGGCTCTTCGGCTTTGAAACGGAGATGAGCACCGCCCCCTAGAGTTGGAAACGACTAGCACGCATGTGTGGGGGAAACTTTACCTTTTTTATTTTATTTCTCCTGCTTTTATTTTTGGTCAGCTAAGGCAATATACATAACTAATGCTCCTTGCTTCTATTTTCCCTGTAACCACAATTCTGTGAGGTGGGTTTTTTAGAGAGAAAATGACTGACTCCAAATCATCCACCTGGCTTTTATACCTATGGGAGGACTTGACCTCACAGTCATCTGGTTTCTTGCCCAGCAGTTTCCACTATACCAAACTGACTGTTTGGTTTAGCTTGACACATGTTCATAAATTATTTGGATTTCACTTCTATGTAATCTACAATATGTGATTTTTTTAAAAAAAATGCAGTTGTTTTAAATTTTACATTTGCAAACATTGCAAATAGTATTTGAAATTTGAGCACATTTTTTATTGTATTTTTTTGTAAGCCATGTGATATGTATGCATGCATGCATGCATGTATGTATGTATGTATGTAATTTGAGGCAAAACAAACAACACAGTTATGGAGCCTGGAAGATCTGAAAATAGTCATATCATATCAATTATATCAGAATTCACAAACGAATTCTTTAAGCTAATTTATGAGAACCTAGCCTAACTCAGCATCCCAAAGATTAGGTATCCATGGATCAGTTTAAATCTACAGTCATATATTATGTTGTTCTATTAAAATCATAAACAAAATAAAATTTTAAACTGCCTAATAAGTCATATAATCCAATTTGGATCAAAGGGCAAAATGAGATGAATTGGGGTAAGCAAAGTCATTATTTACTCACCTGAAATAGAAGAATTAAGAACATCAAAAAGACCTTTGGTCCCAGATCAAAGGCTGGGAGATGAAAGATGTTTAGATGTTTGCTTGTTTAAAAAATAAAGAGAAGAAGGGGAGTGCATTGAATTCAGGACATGGCAGATCCATTCTCAGATCAGAAAGGCTTCTGTGACAGATTATAATTGGTTCATCCAATTATGGTTCTTGGGGAAGATACTGATTGGACTACTCAAGAGATGGACGAGAAAGGCAGGAGTCAGTCATATTCTACTCATAAGTGTTGACAATTTTGCAAAAGTGGTCTGAGTTATAAACAAAAGTCCAGAATAGAATATCAAAGCCCAAAGATGTACTATAAGATGTCTATACTATATGTTTTATGAAACTCTAGGAAACCTATACTAATTGTCATGCATTAGAGCAGAAGGCTGGCATCAAAGGGACTCAAAATGTTTCTAGGTATGCGAGTAGCTATTCTGAGGCCCCCTGACTCTTCAGCTCATCACCACCTTCATGAAGCTTCCCATTGTTCATCAAACCCTATAGTACTTCAAGCAATAGTACTATGAATAACAATAACAACAACATTGACCTTAGATAGTCCCATCAACATTTGGGGTCAATATCAACCACTTTGGGGAACTCTGCCTTAAAGCAAAGGCTTATTTTTCTGAGATTGGCTGACATTGCTGTCTTAAATTATTCCCAACAAGTGCTATGTGCACATCCGTATGCACTCTAAAACATATTTTTCCCTCCAAATCCGAATTTTTGGTCGGCCCCATTATGTAACATTCCCAAATATATTTAACCTCTATTAATTTTTGTATTCAAAAGCAATTGATCGCAGCAGTCCATTCGTTAGTGTTATCTATATGACAGTTGAGTCCAATTTGGTAGTTCGTGGCACTTCATTATGTAAAATAAATCCACAATGGATTTATCTGTCCTTTGAAGACTTTGAAAAACTGACTTTGAACATACATCAGAGGTAATCTATAAACCCCACAAGTAATATTTTAATGAACAGACTGTCCAGAGAGCTGCTGATATAGTTCTACAAACGAATTATTGAGTCTGTCATTTGCACCTCTATAATTGTCTGGTTTGGCACTGCAACCAAACAAGACAGACACAGAGTTCAACGGATAGTTAGAACTGCAGAAAAAACAATTGCTATCCAGCCTGCCTTCCACTGAGGACCTGCACACTGCATGAGCCAAAAAGAGGGCTGTGAAAATATCTATAGGCCCCTCACATCCTGGACATAAACTGTTTCAACTTCTTTCCTTGTGATGACGCTATATGGCATTGCACACCAAAACAACTATACACAAGAACAGTTTTTCCCCCATGCCATAACTCTGCTAAACAACTAATTTCCCCAAAATACTGTCAAGCTACCTAGTAGTGCTGTATTACTATTATTATTATTCTCATCTTTCCTATTACCTATTTCCTTATCTTCTTATGACTATAACTTTGTTGCTTGTATCTTATGATTTATATTAATTGTTTTATTTAGTATCCTAGTATGATTTATGTTGATTGCTTATTTAGTATCCTATGACTATCACTAAGTGTTGTATCTTATGACTTATAATGAATATCTTTTAAGATGATTATGATCATGATTTATCACTTGTTGCTTATATGTAAATAGAGAGCTTATACACTGGAAGCAAATTCCTTGTGTATCCAATCACTCTAGGCCAGTAAAGAATTCTATTCTATTCTATTCTATTCTATTCTATTCTATTCTATTCTATTCTATTCTATTCTGTTCTGTTCTGTTCTGTTCTGTTCTGTTCTGTTCTGTTCTGTTCTGTTCTGTTCTAATGTAACAGTTCTCACCGAACTATTTTTAAGGCCTATCCTACTCACCTGTGTGGACTTGCTGATATCTGCAGTAAGTTGAAGGGAATATATTACTGTTTGCTATGTTTTACTGTTTTCCTAACCACCTGGGGACTTAAGAACAGAAAAACTCAAAATCTAAAAGAATGGATGGATGAATAAATAAATAATATTGGGGCATCTAGTGAGTGGTGGACTCTTAACAACCCCTGTTGTGAAGGTCCGCTTCATAAAGGCACCATCTAGAATCAAAATACATCTGCAATTAAAATCATATGCTGACAAAGTTTGAATTGTGTCTAAATATTTTCATAAGATAGGATCAGCAACCAGAGCAGCAATATTTCAAAGAACTAAGCTTGGCCAAGAAACAAATTATGTCAAATGCTTAAGAAAACAAGTGGGAAATTTCCTAGCCATCCATATAGAAAGGTGCTTATTTAGGGCAAAAAATAATACATGAAGTGTATTGGTGTCACCAGTTATTCTTCACAGAGAATGCTGAAGAGGCAGTCTTTGTGAATTGTAATTTAATGCTGTCTTCTCTAGAGAAATCAAACATGGCTAATTAGACAGTTTTCAAAACCACGGCACTCATCCTGACAATTCAAATTCAGTATGATGTCTAGCTACTAAATAGACCAGACATGTCAAACACAAGGCCCGGGGGCCGGATCTGGCCCGTGAAGTGGTTTCATGCGGCCCGCGAAGCCATCTTGGAAACAGTGAGGGAACGGCCCCCACTGCCTTGGCCCTGGCCCAGAGACCCTCCTTCTGCCAGAGACCCTCAGATCTCTCCCACTCCTGCCCAGGCCCCCATAGGCACCCTTGATGCGAACGGTGTAGAGCTGGCCACGCCCACCCAGTAGGCCATACGCACTCTAGCCACACCCACCCAGTGGGCCACGCCCACCCAGTGGGCCATGCCCACCCAGGCCACACCCACCTGGCCACTTGAGGGCAACTGCTTATCCGGCCCTCAATGAAATTGAGTTTGACACCCCTGAAATAGACAATAAATCTCAACAAGTTGGTAAACAAAATGGGCTTTTCTAACATAGGTTGGCCCCACATGTCTTCCAATAATTATGTGGGGAGAGAGAGAAAGACAATAAGAGGGGGCTGCTCCCTTTTACTATCACCTGACCCGTTTAGCAGGAACAAAGAATGTTTCAAACATTTATTTATGCTGTTGTAAAAGCTGAAGAAGATGAAATGAAATACATCTATTAGTTCACCTTTCTGTTCCTCAGAAGAAATTGGGAAACACACAGATAAGACACTGGTAAAGGTTTCCTAGAAATTGCTGCAAAAAATCAGGATAAGCTAAATGGGGACATGATTACAAAGACAGCTATATCATATCATGGCAGTCTTCCCTAACCAAGCATGCTCCAAATAACATTGTGTTATAATTCCCAACTTCTGTGCAAGTTTTTGTTGTGCTAGTATGCTGGGAATTATAGTCCCTGTGTGCCCAAATTAAGGGTCTGTAAAGGTCTGGAGTGTCAAAGCATGCAAGATGGCAATTGCCTCACAATCAAAACTCTAATCAAAGATCTTAACACACATACAGAAGGCATAGAACATAGATCATGTTGCTATGATCACCATCTTACTTGTATTGACCCTTCTGTGGACACTATTGATTGTGTATTCAAACTAAGATCCGGGACCAAGAACCAACAACAGCCCTCTCCGAAATATGGAGATGGCATTCACAGCAACATGATGAGTAATTCATCACAAGACAAGAATGTCCTCTGTCTCCTTTGCTGTTTATTTTGGTATTAGAGATATCAGGCAAGATGAAAAAATAACCGGTATAAATATTAAGAAGGAACTTTATAAGTTGAGGGCATTTGCTGATGATTTGGTTATATTTCTGCAAGACCCCAAAAAGCAATATAGAACAGGGATGTCAAACTTGCAATGTCACGTGACGTGTCGCGCGACGTATCGTGACTTTTTTGCCATTGCCGGCAATGGGGTGGGCTCGGTTTCGCTATGAAGCATCCAGCCTGCAGGGCGGCAGTTTGACACCCCTGATACAGAATATTTGATGAGGAAATTAAATGAGTTTGGATCTTTAGTGGGTTTTAAAATAAACCAACAAACAGAAAAGAACAATGCTGATTAAGAATATGACCTCACAGGATGATGATATATTGACTAAAAAGTCTAGTTTTAGGATTGAGAAAAAGGTGAAATATGTGGCAGTTATGTTGATAAACACAAACACAAAACTGTTCCAAAACAATTATGTCCCTCTCTGGAATGATATAAAGATTTATTAAGATGGGATAAATTGCATTTATAACTACTGGGCAAAATGTTTGTGATCAAGAGCTCTTACCAAAGATGCTCTTTTCTGTTTCAAACATGACCAGTACTTGCAATTGATATTCCATTTAAACAATGGCAGATGGCTATTTTAAGTTCATATGGCAAGGGGAAAAAACCCAAGAATTAGATACAGATTACTGTAAGACGCTAAGGAAAGAGGGGGCTTGGGTTTACCAGATTTGAAATTATATTTTGATGCTTGTTGTTTGGTCTGGCTAAAAGAATGGGTGAACCTTCAGAATAAGAGGCTAGTTCAGGGGTAGGCAACCTCAGCTCTTTTATGACTCATGGACTTCAACTCCACCAAGAGCCTTGGTGGAGCAGTGGGCTAATGCCTCCTTAAGTAACACCAGCTGCCTGCAATTATTGCAGGTTCGCATCCCACCAGGCTCAAGGTTGACTCAGCCTTCCATCCTTCCCAGGTAGGTAAAATGAGGACCCAGATTGTTGGGGGCAATTAAGCTGACTTTGTAATAATGCCTCTTGGGGTGTGTGTGAAAGCCCTAATAAGCAGGCATATACATAGAATGAAGGCTACTGCTAAGCTTGTAAGCCGCCCTGAGTCTTCGGAGAAGGGCGGGATATAAATGGAATTAAAATAAAAATAAATAAATAAAATATTCCTGAGTCAGCTACGCTGACTCAGGAATTCTGGGAGTTGAAGTCCATGAGTCATAAAAATGCCGAGGTGGCCTACCCTTGGGCTAGTTAAATTAAGTTTTGGATGGCATGGTTACCTATGGCATGACAAGGTTAAAGTAAATGTTGATTTCAACAACCATTTTGTTAGATATGCCATTCTAAGAGTTTGGAATAAATATAAAACAAGGTTTTCAATGAAGGTGCTTCTGTGGGTTTCTCCACAGGAAGCTGGTGACGAAGCCAAACTGGTGGACCTATGGCAAAATAATATCTTTTAATTTTGGTGACCCTACCCTCAAGTCTAAGGGGGAGTTAGAATCAGAAGGTTATGTCTGCCATTGCTTTACACATTTACAATTGAAAGAAGATTTATATTAAGACAAAAAGAGTTATGGGTTTGACTTTGTTAAAATGAATTGAAAATCCAAATATGTGGTAGTGATGAACATATAGCTAAGGTCTATAAAATGTTATTGAATTTAAATCTGTAAAGCACTGTATGATTCAGTGGGCAAGGAACTTTGGATATAATGTAATGCTAAGAACAACAGGAGAATATGTGGAAGAAAGGTTTAAAATTTACATTAAATTATAACTTAAAATAAAATTTCTATATGATGATGTATCGTTATTATGTATCATATTTAGCTCCAGACAAGTTGTCAAGAATGTATAAAGGTATTTCAAATGAATGTTGGAAATGCAAATGTAAAAAGGGGCCTTTTAACATTTATGGTGGACATGTGATAAAGCAAAAAAAAATTGGAGTAGGATTCATATTCTAATACAGAAAATTCTTAAAGTAAACATAAAGAAAAAACCAGAGACTTTTCTTTTGGGCTTAATGGAAAAAAAACTTGGAAAATTTTTTGGGAACCTGGATGTTATATATGTTGATGGCAGCAAGACTACTCTATGGACAGAAATGGAAGGATATTTTGATCCCAACAATGGACAAGTGGCTGCAAAATTGATGGGCAAATGGACAAATGGCTGCAAAATTGATGGACAAATGGCTGCAAAGTTGATGGAGTTAGCAGAGATGCTAAATTGACTTCTTAGATCAAAGAAAAAAACACAATTACTTTTGTTTCTACTTGGAAACTGCTTCTGGACTTTGTGCGGTCAGGGGAAAAAAATAAAACTTTGATTTTTGGTTTTACTGATTAGATAGATACATTGTTACAGAAATCACTAGTTTAAACTATTATGTAAAAGTAAAAAGTTTGATGTTAGTGCGATGTTCTACTACACCAAAGGGTATCAGGAGTCAATGCCTTTTTTTTTCTTTTTCCCCATCTTTTCCTCACTTTTCCCTTCCCTTTTCCCCTCCCTATTTTTTCTACTATTTGCTTTTGTATTTTTTTGTATGTTATAAAATAAACTAATAAAAAAAGTTAAACAGTGATGAGTAATTCATCTAGTGATAAAAAATAGGAAGAGAAAGTGTTATGTATGTTGCCTTGCAGGATATAAATCTTACAAATATTTTTTTTTAAATGTATCTGTTGGAAATGCAATTCCTAGAAGTAACAGCAGTGTTGGGAGATGCTGCCTCAGCACATCTGTTTCAGAGTATATATATATCAGAGGGAAGTTGTTCTAGCTTACTTAGTTGCTGTTGTTGTTTGCTAATCCTTTAGCTCTTTTAACTTTGGCTAGGACTACCATTGTCAGCTCTTTTTCATAAACAGGAATTCTGAACATTAGGTTCAAAATTATGTCATCTAGCTTTGTCCAAGTTAATACCTTCCAGATATGTTGTGTTTCAACTGTTAAAATTCTTAACTTAAACAATACATCAGGAAAGCACTAGATTGGGGAAAGCTGACTTAAGTCATAGAGCCATACTATCTAGGGGTAAGAACTTCAATTGACTGTAAAAATATAAATATCAGCTAGCTAGGAGGTAAAACCAGACAATTATCCTTTGTTTACAAACCATATTCCTTCACTTCCAGTTGTTTTGCACATCTTTTTCCTGTTAGTTGGTTTTGCACATCTCTGAAAGTGGGAATAGCATTAGGATATAGATGAGGTTCCTGATGCCAAAAGTATTACTGGATTTACAAGTGTTTTGTGATCTTCTCATAGCTCTAAAAATTATTAGGAAACAAATGGCCAATGGTTTTAAACAACAATAACAGCAACAAAAAGATCCATTTTCTTTGCCAGAATGACCATATAATAGATACTTTATGCGCTGAGCAAACATGAGTCATAGTCCATATGGCAATTTTGGAAACAACTAATACATTGCTCTTAAAGCCTCTGGGATGAGCTTTCCAAGTTTTTCACATATAATCGATGGTGATTAGAAGAGGATATGAATCATTATACCACATAAGACTGCTTAATCTCATTTGTGTGTGTGTGTGTGCGCGCACGTGTGCACTCATGTGTGTGCAAGAATCTCCAATTTATGAGCAGAGATTAGAATGGAAAAATGATTACAACAGCTTTACTTTTTTAAAATATTAAAACAAATATTAGGGCTTATTAATATCATTTGATGGCATATGACACAGGCTGTTGACCACCTAAAGATACTTTCCTTCCAAAGCAAAGGACAAGACGTTTCCTACCACACAATCCTAGCTGGTGATACTCGGCCTCTTCCAGCATATTGGAACATGGTATAGTGTACCATCTTTCAACATCTTACTAGCATTTCTGTTCCTCCAGGTTATGTCCTGCTGCTGACATACTTCTGACAAAGAGCCAAGGAGAGTCTATATGATCCAGTAGTAAGAACAATGGACCTAGAATTTGGTCCAATTTCCCAAGCTCAGCATTGCATTTCAGCCCTCTCAGGGGTGCTTCTCATGTTACTTTTGAAAGATACAGATGTGTGCACTTTTTCTCAAAGAAGTGAGCAAACCTAATGTGGAAATCATAAACTACCTCCTTTATTTTCCTCCCAGCAAGTTCCTTGCATTCGTTTTGAAGGTTTTCCAGATGTGCTGTATCCAGGGGATGCTTACATATGTATATAGGGCATACCCCAACTGCAACATCCATTGGATTAAATCAGGAGTAAAAGAATATGAAACAAAATTGTAATAATAAAAGTACAGTTGTCTTCCAAAACCAAAAAATAATAATAATCACTAATTTTATTCTCCCATATTTCTGAACTGGTATGCTATGATGGTGCTTAAGGGGTACAGAACTCTGTAACAGAACAAACTATTTGAGATACAGTTCCAAGTTCAGTTCTTATCATCCTTTTGATTTTGGTTTAATTTTGTACTTAGTAAGAAAATTTTGATACTGTAAGAAAAAGCAACCTTGAGTGTTGGAACAAATCAAAAGGTGGAACATTAATTAAAAACCAGTCGATCAATATCTCATTAAGAAGAAGGCAAAAGCTGGAACTGAAATTGTGAAGAATCAAACCACTCACAGTAGGGAATAATAGGTGAACTTGGGGATCCAAGACTGTTGTCAATGCTGCTAATAACATCGGAGGTTCTTGCTTTGACAACATAGGGAGATGCAGTCTTTTTCTTTCTATGTTTTACTCTTAGAATTAGATGTTACTCAAAAAGGAGGAGGAATGTGATGGGAGTTAATTAGGCATAACAATTCTGGGGCTTTTGAAATAAGAGATGATAAGAAATTGGGTGGGAAACAGGAGGGAAAGCTTGCATTTCAAACTACTTGGAGAATGTGATTTATGAATGCAAATTAGAGGTGGGAATTGTGCTTTGATACTATGTGTTTAGGGGAGGGGAATTCAGATTTCGGCTTCGACCATGTATGTGCCGAAGGTATGCTATTCTATTAAAGATTCTTTAAGGTAAACAATGCCTTGAAGTTCTTTTAAGAGTTTCATTTGTCGGAACCATAACAACTGTTTTGTAGCAATTTTGCAAATTAATAGCATGGCATGGGCTTTCAAAGAAAGCAGCTGCTATAAAGAAACTTATCCCCAGATATTCAATGATGGCCACATTGTGTATGGATCCCGCCATAAAAGATCAATTGCCCAGGGAACAACCGTGCTGTCTGGCACACAGCTTCTACATCCTCAAACTAATTTAAACTTTTTTTCTTTAGGTGGTGAGGAGGACAAGAGAAGCTTATTTATGAACATAGAATGCTAATGCAATTTAGCTCTCAGGCATTTTTGTGAATAAAAATTGTACTGGGGGCTGATCCTTTGCTTTGCTGGAAAGGGTGATATTTAAGCTTTTTTTTAAAAAAAAAAAGAGGGGGAACTGGGAGACGTTTACAAGGGCATTGATTCCTCCAGATTCCACTTTTTGGAATCTCAGGGCAAGATGAATAACAGCTTAGATTATCTATGTCTCACATATCCACCTTCCTTGAATGATAGCCATGAAATAAGGCTGCACTGTTGTCAGGCACAAGAGACCAAAACCACACATGTAGAGTTGAAGCTTTATTGTGTTCTGCCTATAATACAGGAATCTCCCCAGTCTGCTTGCCTTCCCTTGAGAACAGATAGACAAGGTTTCATGGAGCTTAAGAGTTCAATCCTGGAACACTTGTGGCTGCATAGTGAATCAAGGCTAATTCCCGGCTTGAGTCCTCCTCTCTGCCTGGCTGGGCTTTTTCCAATAACTGTTGATCTAAATGGACAGGATAATATGTAGGAAAGGAGGAAATATTTCTTCCAGATTGTCCCAATGCTTTAGGGATCTTGGTATTGCAATTTCTAAGGAGCAGACTGGAAACCTTGAAAGTTAGAATTTTCAACTAATTTGTAGAGTATCAATTGGGAAAAGCTTTTTTTGGGGGGGAGGGAATTCGTCTCTGATACAAAAGAGAAATTATGGGAATAGGTTCTTTAAACATCAGAAGAACTAATCAATGAAGCATTAATGATGCTAAAAATAACCCTAAAAAATTAGCCCAGAAAGTTTTTTAAAAAATTAATGTGTCACAAAACAAGAGCAAAATATTAACTGAATTGGAGAAAGAATACCCATTTACATTTGGATTTCATGTATATTAAATGGGCCAATATTGGCTTCCTAATGCTTATCATTTAGGTACCACATACCACACAGAATAATTCAATTAAAAATAATATACAAGTTCTTCCCCCCCACTCAACCCTGAAAGACAAGAGTTTGAAAGCTACTTTTGTATTTTTTGCATATGCACTAGGGATCTACATCCTGTATCACAGGAAATAGGGTTTCCTGTACAATCATATTCATTCTGAGAGTTTAAAGGCATTATAGTAAGTGGAGTGACAGATTACATGACATCAAGTCAGGGTTGATTCTTAATGACCATAAAGGTAGATTTTCTCCAGGATAATCTGTCTCCACCTGGCCCTTCAGATCTTCTGACTCATTGTTTCTGTATTCAAGTCCATCCACCTTTTGCTGCTGCTCATGTTCTGCTTCACTTTCCTTCCACTTTTTCTAGCATCATGGATACCTCAAGGGCAAAGGAAAGCACAGTTGCAATCACATGATTTCCCATTTAGCAACTGCTTCGCTTAGTGATTGAATTTATGGTCCCAGCTGTGGCCACTAAAAGAGGACTACCTGTAATAAATTGCATTTTTCAAACACTATCTTGTGATACAAAACACATGAAAATGATAGAACAAACACTCCTCTAGAGCTAAATTCAATATATAGCTAAAATCCAAAGGAAGTCACTGTTATGTATGGGGGTTTAAGAGATACAGTAAGCCGCGGCATAGCCGATACCACCAGGTGGCGCTGTACCAAAACTGCTGTGGCCAGTTAGTTTTCGGCGGGAAACTAAGGTTTAAACTGATTGGCTGAGGGCGTACCTGGCCAGGTATATAAAGGTACAGGTAACCCCTATTTCCCCCAGTACAGTTTCTACCACCAATAAAGAACCCCTATGCTGTACTCATCGGCCTGGTGTCTTTCCTGCGTTCCAGAACCCACTACACAATAGTCACCAAACCGTGGAGGGAAAAACCCCAGGAAATGTTAGCTCTGTCTCGTATAATGCCATTATCTATTATGGCCCTTAGTCACCCAATATTAATGAGAAAACCTGATAACCCAAAACATTCCTAGAATAAAACCATACACAAAACAGAAATATATATCTTATCCTCAAGAAACAAGAATCTCACAGTTCCCCTTCCCCACTTTCCAAAATCCTGCCAATCTCTTGACTTATTCCTGTATTAATGAATAAGTCCTTTTAAACATGATGGTCTATTTCCATTTAAATAAGTGTAGGGATTTCACTGCAAAAGGAATTCATTTAAAGGCTTTCCTTTGTTTTTGTTGTTGCAGCAAATGATAGTTACAGTGCAAGCTTTAAAAAGTCCCCTATTACCTTTGAGAATGTATTGGGGAAGAAAAATTACTTTGGATGTGCATCTAATTGTTTATTACAATGGAAAGTCTGTGTAAAACCAGTGGATTAGCTTTATCAAAATATTGATCCCTGCAGCAGGAAAGAACAAACCTTGTGGTTACAGCTAACATATCTAGGCTGTAAATGTCTAGAGTTGTGTTTCTCAACCTCAGCAACTTTAAGAAATGTGGACTTCAAGTCCCAGAATGTCCCAGCCAGCATGGCTGGCTGGGGCATTCTGGGACTTGAAGTTCACATACCTTAAAAGTTGCTGAAGTTGAGAAACACTGGCCTAGCCAGCCACTAAACGGCAGCTAATAATTTGACTGTTCTGCATCTCTTTGCTATAGTTTCATGATAGCTGGAAAGGATAATAATGCTGAACAGATTTCATTGGGGGGTGGGGAAAGGAGGGAACATTAAAGGTTTTATAACTACAGATTTATGCTGTGCTTATGGAACAATTGTATCCAAAAGGTCCTTCCAAAGAGTTTGCTGAAGCGAAAGCCTCACGATTCTTCTTTAAGGCACACCAATAAGCATCTGTTTGTTAACTCAGCCCCTTTTGTTGATGTAACTGGAAATCAGCTTAGGCAGGAAAGTGGAGCAAAGCAGGCCCTTTCCTTACAGGGCCTGTCAGGCACCCCATGCTCCAAAGGAAGAATCATCAGCTGCACCGGAGAGCTGCAAACAGAACAGCCAAACAGGCTGCAGGCTTGGGAGAGACCCCCATGCCAAGAACAGCAATAAATAACCTGTTCCAAGCTGATCTCCAAGTAGCAAGATGATTTCCAAGCTCGGCAGGGGCCTTTTCCTTCTTTGTCTGAAATAGTCAAATGGCCCTGGGATACCTTACGAAAGAGGGGGGGGGAAATCACATTACATTGAGCCCAGCTGCATGAAAGGGATATTTAAAGCTGGCTGGCTAATAACCTCAGTGTGGAAAAAAAACCAACAACCCTTTTTTTAAAAAAAATCAAAACACCTCTGCAGTTGATATCAGATTTTTTTCCCCGACAATATCAAATCTTCGGTCACGTTGATTATCCTTGTTCACACCTGAATCATTTCACAATCCTCTATGTTACGAGTCAGAAGTATGTGTGTCTGCCTTTATTGTGAGATTTGTGTAATCCTACAGGACCTTTTAGGGACGCGGTGGCTCAGTGGGTTAGGACGCTGAGCTTGTCAATCAGGAGGTCGGCAGTTTGGCGGGTCGAATCCTGAGTGCCGCATAACAGAGTGAGTGCCTGTTACTAGTCCCAGCTTCTGCCAACCTAGCAGTTCGAAAGCACATAAAAATGCAAGTAGAAAAATAGGGACCACTACGGTGGGAAGGTAACAGCGTTCTGTGCGCCTTTGGCGTCTAGTCATGCCGGCCACATGAGCACGGAGACATCCTCGGACAAGCACTGGCTCTTTGGCTTTGAAACAGAGATGAGCGCCGGCCCCTAGAGTCGGAAATGACTAGCACGCATGTGCAGGGGAACCTTTATCTTTACAGGACCTTTTAAAACTTCCTTCTTGAAAAAGAAGAACTAGGGGTGACATGATAGCAGTGGTCCAATATCTAAGGGGCTGCCAGAAAAAAGAGGAGTCTTCCTATTTATTCTCTAAAGCACCTGAAGGCAGGACAAGAAGCAACGGATGGAAACTAATCAAGGAGAGAAGCAACCTAGAACTAAGGAGAAACTTCCTGACAGTTAGAACAATTGGAACAACCTGCCTCGAGAAATGGTGAATGCTCTAACACTGGATGTTTTTAAGAAGAGGCTGGACAGCCATTTGTCTGAAGTGGTATATGGTTTCCTGCCTGAGCAGGGGGTTGGACTAGAAGATCTCCAGGGTCCCTTCCAACACTGTTATTATGTTATTCCAACTCATAGTCACTTCTTAGCTGTGATCCTAAACTCTGAGAACCAAATTATTTTCACATAAGGCAAACTCATGTTTAGCATATTCCTTCCATTTGCTATCACTGCACGCTCCTCACTGATTGAACGCTAATGCTCAGATCCAATGATACAGGGAGATGGTCACATAAAGCCAGATCACATAAACATGGGCTCTCTTTTGTAATCTTTTAGGATATGCACACACAATCTAAGCACAGTGCAAGATGCTAGTTAGTTCAACATTTATGATAAGTCCGACAAGTGTAAAAAGGCTATCATGCATATATTTGACCCTTTAAGGCCATCTTTACAGGAAAATAGAGAATGGAAATGCTTTCAACCATCTATTAGTCATTCTTATATATGATGGCCAAACCAGCTGAAAATAATGGGGCTCACAAGCCAGACATCGATAGAATGCCCCATTGAAGGATATTCTTCTAGTCAGTGTATCAAAAGACCTCTTTCAAGATAGTGTAGGGCTGGTATTCATTGGTTGAAATAAAATGCTTCACATTTTCAATTATTTAGGGGGAAAATGTACAAAAGCTAGTGGACTTATCCATTATGTTCACATCACCATCTTGCGCACAGAGTCAGACTAAAACCAAGTTGAAACAAATGAGTTATTGGTTGAAGTGAAATCAAGCCAAGATTAAATCCATTCCAGGTGATCAGAGCCCTGATGAACAGTTCAGCCAGCAGTTAGCATTTAATACTTGGGAAGAAGTTTCCACACATGTATACCTGTTTTCAAAATCTATACTATCTAGCTGAATTCTAAAATGAAATATGGGACTTACGCTGACATTGCCTAAAAAAAAAACACTTCTGTGACGCTTCTAATTTAAGCAAGGCTTTCGAGAAGCATTAGGGAAGGAAAATGAGGTCTCAGGTTCATTCATTTAGTCATGATAGCTTTTTAACATAAGAATTTGTTATGTAACAGATGCCATCAGGACGCTGAACTGCTTTTCATCTCATGGAATGGGATGGACTACCGAACAAGTTTGTTAAAAGAAATTGAATGCAATCTAGTTTATGCCATGCCAAGATTATTTAGTTATGATGACAGGTAGTCCTCATTTAGTAACCACAATTGGGGCTGGCAACTGGATCGTTAAGCAAAGCAGCCGCTATGTGAAACCACAGCTATGCTTATTATTTTACTTCAGCTTTTCTTTGCTTCACAGATGTGGGAAGGTCATCACTGCTTAACGGTGAATAGTCTAATTAGTTTTATAACAGAAACTTAATTTTAAAAAAATTATATATATATATATATATGTGTGTGTGTGTTTGTGTGTGTGTGTGTGTGTGTATATATACATAATATTCTATGGCTAATGTTTTGTCAATTTTGGTTTAAGTGTAGCCTCATATTTTAGTTTGCCTATTTTTTCCTTTTACGGTAATTTATTCGGAAATGTTTAATGTTTAATCTGGACTCTATATTTCCTCCTATAACGCTGTACTCAATTTTGGTGACCATTATAATAAAGGTGAGTTTCATTCCTGTAATATATATGTTGCAGTTTTAAAGTATGCTGCCAGCTTTATAGAAATATAACAACTTACTCTGTTCTTGCATCATTTCCAAGCATATTTTCCTCCGTGCTCTGCTAAGCAGTCACCGAGGTAGACAATCTGCCATTCAGGTATTTGGGTCTACAACTCCCATAAACCTGACCTACCATAGCCAATAATGAGCCATAGGAATTCTATCCATGTTCAGATTTACTCACAAATAGTTAATGACTTGCCTCATGGTTGGCTAACAATGTTTGTTCACATATGTAATAAAATAGTGAAAGTAGAACATAATGAAATCTTCCTTTCTAATAATGAGAATACATTTCTGTGAAAGAGGGCAGAAAACATTTTTATTCTCCAAGGATAAGTTGGTGCAAGTCAGGGTCTTTAGAAAGCCAGTAGTTGGCATGAGAGGGATCATATTCCAATAGCACCTGCAGAACCATAATAATTCTCCTCTGCAACTGAAAGGACGTGTTCTTACATTCAGGTTCCTGCAGATGTTCCTATAATAGCTGCTTTAAAACCCATTGTGCGGTAACTGCCACAACACAGGAAGCTGATCTTCTGTAACATTCAGCTGATATTTTCAAACAGCATGCTCTTCATTTGATATAGAACAGTGATTCTGCATTAAATAGCCTTTTGAATTTGCTAGAATGTGAAGTCTTCAGCTGGCTGTGAATGGGGAAGCACTGTTCCCCCTCCCTTATTCATTCAGGAATATGAAGGGCTGGTAGATTTATATTTGTCTAAAATGAAATATATTGTCTTTGCAACCTGGATGTTGTTTTATCAAATATTCACATTCATGTCAGTATGTCACTGTCCCTCTGCACGTGTGTGTCATTTCTCTGCTCAATACTAAGTAATAATACTATTCACTCTATAGCACTCAATACTAAGTAGCTTAATACTACTTACAGTCAGGGCTTTTTTTTTCATAGAACTCTCAGAACGGAGTTCCGGCACCTTTTTTGGATGGAACCTTGTAGGGTAGGCAAGGTGGGTTGTATGACATATGTGAGTTCCAGCACCTTTTTCTTTTACAAAAAAGCACTGCTTACAGTAGTACTAATTCTAAACATTTGAAGATGGCAAACATGGCAAGACAATAAAGATAATCCACTTTTCTTGATTCTTCAGCACCATATTTCCATGTGTACATGTCAGTCCTATCAGTAGACTAGATCAGGAATCAACTCCACAGAAAAGCTAAAACTACTTTTATTGAGATTGGTTGTAATAACAAAATCTTGAAAGTCTAATTGTGCTACACTTCCTCCCTTTCTTATAACCAGTGCTTTTTTCTAAAAAAAAAAAAAGGTGCTGGAACTCACACATGTCATATAACCCGCCTTGCCTACCCTACAAGGTTCCATCCGAAAAAGATGCCGGGACTCCGTTTTGGGAGTTCTATGACAAAAAAAGCCCTGCTTATAACCACGTCAATTAGGACCTGTCAGGCATATGCTATTTCCCCTTACATTTCCAGGGCCATCTCATCCCTGTGATCAAGGTAGCTTTCCTTTTTGGCATTTGCTTTTATTCTGTCTGAGAATGTTTTCCACTCTCTGCTTATTTCAGTTAAAACCATCTTCCCACAGTAATTTTCCTTTCTGGTAAAGTTTGATTGATTGATTATGTGCCACCAAGTTGTTGATGAAGATTGTTAGCACCTAGGAGAAATATATTTTCTCCATGATTCTCGTGAGAAGTGCTCCAAAAATAAGGAATACAAAGCCATTTATGCTCACAGATTGTCAAGTTTTTATGTTATTTTCTTTTTGGGGAAATTTCAGTGGTGACCCTATCCTCAAGGCTAGTCAAATAATATATTTTTATAATAGTTTTATTTTTATAATGATTGTTCTTATATATTTGTTTTTATTGATTATTGTACGCTAGATGGAGATGCTTTTGTGAGTTTGGTAGCCATATAGCAATAGCAATAGCACTTAGACTTATATGCTTTAGCACTCTCTGAGTAGTTTACAATGTCAGCATATTGCCCTCAACAATCTGAGTGCTCATTTTATAAACCTCGGAAGGATGGAAGGCTGAATCAACCTTGAGCCATTCAGGATTGAACTCCAGACTGTGTGCAGAGTTAGCCTGCAATACTGCATTCTAATCACTGTGCCATTAGGCCTTTTTTAAATGAGTGAAATAAATAAATAGAACATCTTTTGAAGGAAGCATTTCCATTTTTATTACAATATCACAGAAAATATTTAAAGTACCTTTTCTAAGACAAACAACATTAAATGTGATCTCAAGTCACATTTTAGATGTACAGTACATTGTAAACAATTAGATACAAAACTCAGAGGGAGGAAGAAAATGTATAATAGAGTGCACAATTTGTACAGGGACAAAGAGATGACAAACCTAATAGGAATTTTAAAGACATGTGTGTTGTTACATCTGCTCTAATGGTGGTACTTCATCAGTCATGTCTATTATCCCTAAATTTAAAAATGCCATCAAATTTAATTCCTGGTGACCCAATAGGCACATTCATGCCATTTTATTAGCAACACAGAAGTGATTGTTATTGCCTTCTTCTAAGGAACTGCTTCTCAATCTAAGCAACACTGTAGACTTCAATTCCCAGAATTCCCCAGCCCGCCTTGAAATATATTGTTCTAGAACAGGGGTGTCAAACTGCCAGCCTGCAGGCTGGATGCATCACATGGAAGCTGCACCCACCCCAGCTTCAGCAAGGGGAAAAAAGTCACAATACGTCACGACACGTCACGTGATGCAGTGAGTTTGACACCCCTCTTCTAGAATGACTTTTAACTTCCTGATCTAGCATAAAGCTAGAGTTTTCTAGTGACCTCTCATCTAAATACTAACCAGGATGACTCTGGTTAGCTTTTAAGTCTAAACAAAACCAGTCAGGTGCTACAAATAAATTGAAAATTTGCAAATCATCTTTCAGTGTCATGCACAAACAGAAATGCAACGGTAAGGAGAAAGATTATATTTAATGGAAAATATTGGTGGAGTTTGGGCAGAAAACATGTGTTCTCAAAGTTCTGTGTCAGCTAATGATATTTTTACTGATCATTAGTTGTTAAGAATGTGAATAGCAAGTGTAAACATGAATTCTTGAATATCAGTCCCACTGAGATCAGTGAGGCTCATTTTAAAATCTGACTTTAAATCTTTCACAAGCCCTTTGGGTGGATTTGAACACAGTATGAACATCAAGTATGTCATGCATTCTTCACACAATTAGTTATATTTCCAGGAGTAAATAGAGAAATACACCAAGGGAATTATATGGTTCTAGCAGTATGTTTTCTGTCAATTTCCACTGTGTGTTATTGGATACACATTTTAACAAAGAGGACAAAAACACTTGGATAATCTCCCAGACTGAGTCCAGAGTTTAAATGTTTGCACTGCTTTCTGTGTGGCTTTACAATCCCTACAGTCCCAGATCTTAAAGGATGGCCTTGGTTAGATTTATGCTGCAACAAAAAGGAAAGGGAAGACAAATGATTCCTGTTTGCAATCTTTCCCTTTAGCAGGCTTTCACATTGTAATAAAGTAATAAATTTATAAATCCATGGATTATTCCTGTACACATATTTTTTTAAAAAACAAACAAACCTCAAATCTAACTAATAAAAACACAGCAACATCACAATGGTAAACTCATGAGCCCAAAATATATGGATGGCAAGTTAATGTTACTGAAATTCAAAGATGATTGACCGAATAGGTAAGAGCCTGAAATGTCAGGGTCAGTTTTGCATCAACTGGTTTACACATCCCATAGCCAAGATACTATGAGTAAGAAGGTCCTTTTCCACTTCTAATACCTAATGGTGAGAAGAGAGAAGAGCATACTTGGACAACCTTAATATTGACCAATTCTGTACAGAGCTCCATCGGATTTTGCCATACCACTGCATGTAGAAAAAGAGTAGATAATATGATACCTGTGAACTTCAACATGCCCTCAGATGCCTCTACTAGATTGTCTGGTTCATCTTAAAAATAATTATTGTTTTAATTACCTTAGCTTGGAAAAAGTTGAAACCATCAGGCTACAAAGCAAAACTCTAATTTCAATAGCGATAATAATTTTCAGGAAAGTCATTAAGCCCCACATTAACTTTCACTTGGAGGTAAAGAGCATCCTGATAGGCCTACTTCACCTTCTGGTAATTATGGATTTTGGAACAAGTCATGCCCTCTATACAGTGGTGGGATTCAAATACCTGAACATCCAGTTCTCTCTGTGGATGCAGGCCTGGGCCTCTGAGGCCTAGAATGGACTTCCAGAAGTGACATCCATGCACTTCTGTTGGGCTGTTCTAGGCCTGGGAGGCCTCCTCCAGGCTTCTGCTTCCAGAAGCAGCATGGATTCAGCCGGTTCTCCAAACTCAAGAAAATTTACCTACCGGTTCTACCGAAGTGGTGCGAACCAGCTGAATCCCCCCACTGCCTCTATAGCAATCATTTTGTACACAGGCAAATCTTTCTTGGCAACTCTTTTTTGAGTACACCCACCACATGCCCAACAAATTAGACCACAGTGAATAAAGATCATCTAGTACTTGGAGTAAAGCTGTAGGTATCATGATAGCAAAATGGACAGCAAATAAATTGAATAAATAAATAAATGATTAACACATTGAATTTGGAGCCCAAATATCCGGGTACTAGTACAATCCCTTAAAACTCATGTTTGGTTTTTACCATCTACAAGCTAGTTCCTGTATTCTTCACTAGTTATGACTTCCATGTCATTCTCAAAGCAGCCCCATATCTAAATAAACTAAATAGGACAGTGTCAATAAACCAACTACTATGACTAAGTTATCTCTAGGTATAGTTGTAAATAACAGGCCAACTAAAGCTAACCTAAAGCACTCTGGTTCAGAATGTAGAATAGAACTGAACAGAACAGAACAGATCTATTACAATCTATGACCAATTACAGGGAGAGAATAAGAGAAATAAAGAGTACAATGAAATGTAATAAAACATCCATATGTATATAAGTAAGTAAATACATTGGTAAATTTAACATAACGTAAAAATTATAGACATAGAACCTTAATATGGTTATTGAATATAACAAGGAAAATGACTGAGCTCAGACATGCTTCATATAAAAAATGTTCTTGTCTGTCTAATCCTGTCTGACTGTCAGGATGTCCATCATTGGTCTCGTACCTGGCTGGGTTCCTGCCATCAAAGAGGAAGGGAGGGGAGGAAGCATTTGGGACAATCCACACCTGTGTATCTAATGTTGGGGAGGGGGAAGTAACAACAGAAGAAGATCAGATCACCAAGCCAGCTTATACCAAGATCTTCAAGGCCGTTTGCTCTGAGAGTGGAATTTATCAGTTTCACACCTCAGAGTTTCTCACAACATCATACCAGCATCACATTGGCTGGCTGGGGGGTGGGGGGGACTGGTCATGGGGGAGAGATTAGGAGCTGGAAAGAATAGCTTTGTATTTTGCACAGGAACACCAGATTCCGCCTGACTTTGCTGCAACCAGTTTCTTTCAGTAAAAGTTCCTTTGCTTCAACTAAGTGGAGTCATGAGTCGTACTTTCCTGAGTGAGCAAACTGGGGCAGGTCTAACATTGACTCTCAAAATATTATTTGTTGTAACAGCACTGTTAAGGACATACAGCAGCAACAAACCAAAGTTAGATTAGGAACATATTCCAGTTAAATGATACAAATGACCACTTCAAACACTTTTGTAAAAAAAAAATCTGAATAACAATGCAATGTGTCATTTGGCATTTAGTTGCTCAAATGAACTAGAACTTCAATAAATACCTTGGGATTATGCCAAGTTACCCTTCTGTTCCCCACCTAGTGACCTGCATAGCATCATGCAATCCGATGTACATAATACTGCTGCTGCTCATCCAACTTTTAGACTATTGGGACAATTATTCACATCCAAGCACGTTTGGACAAGCATCTTCTTGACATTGCTCCAAGTTGATGGTCTAAATTAAATCTTTCACTCAATAACAGATGACTCCCTCCTATTGCTATGTCCAAACCTCTTTCTCTGCATGGGTGTTTCTTAAAAATATGAAGTAGTGACTCTTCTATGTAATAGGAGAACTTAATGGAAAAGTCATTTCCCCAGTTAATACTGACAGCTATTCTTAGGCATTTCAGAGTGGGATAACTGTGCTCTACTCCAAAATCAAATGCTTTTGATTAGGGTTATAATGAGAATTACAGCCAAAAACAAGAGTTGGAGCTTAATACAGAGAAAATCAGAAATGTATGTATACTTACCAGCATTTACCCGGAAAAAAAAATTCAGAGGACTTCTTGATTTATATTATTTTTAAAATAATATAAACTATAATTCTTCAAAATTATTCCTGCAACCTAAAATCTGTGTGTGATGCTTCAAAGACATTATGGGAAATATATTGCCCTCCAGATATTACTGTACTCTAATTTCCAACATCCCTCTGTTGAATAGGGTTGCTGGAAGTTTTACTTTAGCAACATCTACTGGGTTACACTTTCCTCAGGACTTTAAAAGAACTTCATTGGTATGTTTGGCAGCTACAGGCTCAGACATGTTCAGATGTTAGAAAATAGAATGCAGTGTACAAAGAAAAGACAAACTCCTACTGTATCTAATCAGAGTGCTGAAATGAAGCTGTGAGATATACAGCTAAACCCATCAGGAGACCCAATGGGATCAGGAACCCCGTGCGCAGTCATGCTCAAGTAAAAAACACAGAGGGTTGTAATTAACTTCAATGCTTTTGGAATCTCTCTATAGTTCTTCATCATGTCCCTTCCACATGTTCACTTTCCAAGCAAGTTAATTGGAGTTCCATGCTTTTAAAATCAGATGCCTTTTCTCTGTTTCTCTCTACTTGATCCCATATTCAGAAAGTTTTGAGCTAAACAAAAAAAGCTCACTCTGTATTAGGGAACATTTTGGGGTAACCTAGTCAAAATATTGTTCTTTTATAGACTTCCCCTCCCCCCCCCATGAGTCAATAGAGCAATCACTTCTCTGTGTGTGTGTAAAAAGAAAGGATGCTAAGTTGAGCTGCAAACTTTAGGCCCTTGCAGTGAAAAAAGAGATTTATGATACTTGAAGATAGGGTTTATAATCTGAAGTCCATTTCCTCAAAATAAAATTCCTGATTTTGGCTGCTGTTAATTTTCAAAATCAAATTATACCATCAAAAATTAATCTTCATCTTCAGCAATTAATGTCCAGGTTTTCACATACTAGGGAAATTTCGTTTGTCATTGAAGAAGAGAAATAGATCAGCACTAGCATATTTTGTAGCTCTCAAAATTCCTTCTACTTTAGTAACTCTTCAGTCATAAATTCAATTTGTTTATAATCCATAAACTCTATTCCTCTAAAAATTGCCTGATTTGTTTTCTGACTTATATTGGCCTAATTCACATTCCGTAGTTTCGTGTCACTGCAATATTTGTGCTCCACAATATCTTTTAATAACTTTCTAGCTGATGCATACAGACAGAACACACTACTGTTGATCTGTATTCCCATGTGCTATATGTCAGTTTATAGATTAGTAATGGTATATATTCGGAAAGCAATAGGCAGATGTCACAGTGGCATTCTTCTATTACTGCTCTGGTTAACAGTTCTACTGCTAAGCTTGTAAGCTGCCCTGAGTCTTCGGAGAAGGGCGGGATATAAATGGAATTCAAATAAAATAAAAATAAAAAATACTCTCATTGTTTAAACACTTCTGCAAAAAATTAAATATAGCTGAAGTAGATTAAGGACCCTAAGAAAAACTGCAAAATTGCAGTTTATATACTGGGGGATAGAATTTTTTCTTCCCCAAGATGTATTAATCATTACTTCATCAACAGCACTTATAAATCCAAAGTAGCATACAAAGCTCATCAAAGTCCTCACATTTATGTTAATGTACTATTCACTGGGGGTAAGATAAGAAGCTAAAGGTTTTCTTCTTCTTCCTCAATAAAAAAACAAACAGTCCAGTTGCCTTTTAAAGAAAGCACCTTTTAGTCCCCTATATTCTCTGGTAAGATATCAAGAACCCTCTTCCCCCACATCCACAACCTATATTTTTATACTAAAATAAATGCAATCAAGTAAAGGAATGATCAGCCAGCAAAGCAGGCAGATGAAGCTGAAGGCAACTGGGACACATCATTTAGCATAAGGCACAACGAGGAGGATTGCCCCTATGTGAATAGAGAATGTAGAATAGAATAGAGCTGGAAGGGACCTTGGAGGTCTTCTAGTCCAGCCCCCTGCTCAAGCAGGGGAACCTATTCCATCTCAGACAGGTGATTGTCTAGTCTCTTCTTAAAAATCTCCAGTGATAGAACACCCACAATTTCTGGAGGCAAGCCGTTCCACTGTCAGGAAGTTTCTCCTTAATTCCAAGTTGCTTCTCTCTTTGATCAGTTTCAAACCATTGTTTTTCATCCTTCCCCTTGTTGTTCTGGTAAACAATGTGACCCCCCTCTTCTTTATAGCAGCCCCTCAGATACTGGAATACTGCTAGCATGTCTCCCCTATTTCTTCTTTTCTTTAGACTAGCCAAACCCAAGTCCCGCAGCCACTCTTCGTAGGTTTTAGTCTCTAGGCCTTTGATCATCTTAATTGCTCCTCTCTGATTTTTTTTCCAAACTCTCAACATCGTTTTTGTGATATGGTGACCAAAACTGGCTGCAGTATTCCAGGTGTGATCTTACTAGGGTTTTATAAAGTGGTACTAAGAGGATGCAGGCATGGAGGGCTCTATGCGAAAGTTAAGAAAAGGCAATAGTAGCTGTTAGGGGATGAATTGGTGAGTCAGAATTGTTCTTGAAGTGAAGCCAGCCAATCTGAAATAAATGCTGTTCCTAAGGAAGATCCTCAATGCCATATACATATACTCCTCTGTGATTTTTCTCCCCAGATGAGCACTCTGGAGGCCATAAGCTTGAAGCAGAGGATTGTCCCATAAAGCCTCTGTTGCTTGCAGGCTCTGGAAGGAAGTTGCAGGAAGAGTTTGCAGATGCCAAATGTAGCTTCCTGCCTTGAGAAATGTAATATAGGCTGCAATATATAGACCTTCCATGTGTTTGAACGGGGTCTCAAACCCCTAGGGCAGGGGTGTCAAACTCAATTTCATTGAGGGCCGCATCAGCATTGCGGTTGCCCTCAGGGGGCTGGGTGGGTATGGCCAGTGTGGGTGTGGCCTACTGGGTGGGTGTGGCTAGAGTGCGTATGGCCTACTGGGTGGGCATGGCCAGCTCTACATCATTCGCATCAAGGCTACCTATGGGGGCCTGGGCAGGAGTGGGACAGATCTGAGGGTCTCTGGCAGAAGGAGGGTCTCTGGGCCAGGGCCAAGGCAGTGGGGGCCGTTCCCTCACTGTTTCCAGGATGGCTTCGCGGGCCACATGAAACCACATCACGGGCCGGATCCGGCCCCCGGGCCTTGTGTTTGACATGTCTGCCCTAGGGCCACAGAGCAGTTCTGGTCCGCGGCCTGTTAGGAACCTGGCCGTACAGCTGGAGGTGAGCAGCAGGCAAGTGAAACTGTGCATGCCTGGGTTCTAGGTTGCATGCTCCTCACCTTCCCCCCTTCCCAGGTCTGAGGAAAAATGGTCTTCCATGAAAACAGTCCCTGGTGCCAAAAAATGCTGTGTTTGAGTATGAAGGGGGAGTAATGTCTAGCTTGAGATTGTAAATTGGGATGGAGCAAGAATTTGTTGCATGCTGCTTCTATTGGCAGAGCTAATTAAATCAGCAGAATCTTTACAGGGATTGTGAAATTATCCAGGAACCAAGTAGAAAGATTAAGATCAAGTTTACTAATAAGCATGGAGAATCAAGCTGGGCAGTACGTTTACAGGGATTGTGTAAATAAAGTGTGGACAATCTGGTAATCTCCAATTGCTAGACATATGGGAGACTCAGAATACAAAGTGGGAGGTTATTTTTTCCTTGAAGAGCGTTTAGCAAATCAGTCTCCATTTTAAAATTCTGTTAAGCTAACAGTTGCTGTAAAGTTTTCATGTTTCCTGCCAAAGAATGATGAAAATCTGTTCCACCAATCTTCAGCAATACTGTCCAGAAGAAGTTTCAGAGACAGAAAGAAGAGATTCAAAAGCTACAAGCAACCAGGGTGCCTTCGGTTATCATCACCAGCGTAATATGACAGAAACTGATCTATCTATCATCTGTCTGTCTGTCTGTCTATTTATTTTTACATTCAGTTCTGTAAAACTTAGATATCAAACTTCAAAAATGGGATTTTTACAATTTGTGTCGAGTGGTTGCTAGTCTGAGTAGCAATGTTCTGTCTCAACTCTTCAGGCAGTCAGAAGATTTTCTGAAACACTTAAAAAAACTGAATAAAGAGAAGAATGCTTAGGTTCTGATTTTTTTACAACAGACCTGGTTAAAAACATACTTGCATGTTTACTGGGTTTTAAATAATGTCCTATTTGGAGGGCAATTAGAACACCTGACTCACATGTCCTAAGATATATCATGTTTAAGTTGCCATATTGACTAAAACTGGTTTGCAATTGTGGCTTTTGGCATATTGACGCAAATGGGCCACACTGATCAGTAATGTCGTTACCATGAGTAGGAAATGCTGTTTGTGGTATGGATACAACTACAGTGATTGGTAATCTATCTGTACTTTCTGTATCTTACATTTATAGTCTAGTGACTAAAGTCAGGTGGGATGGCAGGAGCAATACCTGTCAGCCAACTGCTGAAACTATGGCATACAGACTACTGAGAATGTAAGATGGAATGTAAGAGGAAGAAATATTAAACAGATGGAGGAATGGAATGGAATGGAATGGAATGGAATGGAATGGAATGGAATGAGGGAGGGAGGGAGGGAGGGAGGAAGGAAGGAAGGAAGGAAGGAAGGAAGGAAGGAAGGAAGGAAGGAAGGAAGGAAGGAAGGAAGGACCTAAGAGAAAATCATTAGTTCCTAGATGTGAATAAAGGTGGTCTTATCTTATGGAGTAGAGTTAATGAATGCAGGCAGAGAAGTAAATATGTAAACTTAATTATGAACTAAAATAAGAAACAAGAAATATACGACTGTTTTCTTTTTTGAAAGCAATTTTTCGTCCCTTCTTCCTGTTACCTCCCATTGATTGCAATGGAAGGGGGTTAATCTACAGTTGATTCAGACCTGCTGTAGATTTAACTGACAGTTTCAGTCCTTGATGGATGAAGCAATGTTAGAAATGCCCCCTTCTGAGCATCAGTCACACCTGGAGCCGAGAAGAAATTTTTCATCCATCTCTGCTCTCTGCCCTCAGGTAGAAACTCTGAGCTTTGATTTAGTATATTGGTTTGCATTTAAAATTTGAAACAGTCTTTGATTTCCTTATTTTTCAGACCATTCTGATAAAAAATTACTTTGTTAGGAAGGGAGAAGGAGGATTCTGCCAAGAAAGACTTTTTAGTGAAATCATTAGAGGATTCATATGGTTTGGCTATGGGAGGAGAAAAACCAGCATAAAATAGTTGCTCATGCTTTTTTACTAAGTGGCTTTGGATTCTTCCCTCCCTCTCATTAACACATTCCAAGAAGTCTTAAATGATGTTCAAAGTTCTCAGCATGAGGTTTAGGTCTTTGGAAATCAGAAATTATAGCTATAACTGTTGACTTTACAGCCAGGTAGGGTCACTGCTGTTCTATGAGCTGATTTCTTCTATAAAACAAGCCACAGCCTTGGACTGAACAAACATTGGCTTGAATACAATCTAAATTAAAGTGAAGGGCAAATGTACACAAGATGGTTATGATTAATATGGCTTCACAATAAATTATATTTTAGGACCCTATAAAAAGCGAGACCAGTTTTCACGGGAACAATAATAGTAAGAGCAATACTACAACAATCATTCCTATGACAGCATGTTCAGTTGCTTCTTTCAACAATGTTTTCATTGCCTTCAGTCCTAAAAGCCTTACATAAGACAGAACTTATCTGTATAATTTAAAATCTTCTCATCGCAAATTGGCCAAGAAGGATTTCTATTACAGTTCTGTGAGTCCTTCACACCGATCTCTCCCAACAAAGAAGCAAGAAGAATGAAGAATTGGGGAGAGAAAAGGAGAGATTTGGAAAAGTTAGAATAACTTAAAATGTGGGCTAAGTCTTATTTTCCTGTTTTTGGGAAAGGGGTAATATATGGGAATCAGGGACGACTCACAGCTCAGAAATCAGGCTTGGCGTCAAGGATGTTTTGTTATGGAATGCCTTCCTTGCCTCATTCCATACAAGCAATCACTCTTTACTCACTTGTTTGTGCTGGCTGCAGAACCCATCCCAGCAAATCTGTTAGTTCATGCCTAACTGTGCATCACTTCCAAAAAATAAAATGTTGTGGGCATATTTCTTTCCCTTCACTCACTCTGGACAACTGATCTCTCTTGGTGATTTCCAGTGTTAAAACTGCCTGGAGAAAGACTTTGCAACCGGAATTCTCTTGTTTATTTCTTACAATAGTTCTGCTGTAATTGTTTCCCCCAAATCAATAGCTGTTTGTTAGAGTACCAAGCATACCACAAAAGAACAGGAACATACTTCATTTATATGTTATGATTCATTCCTTTATTAAGGGAAAAAGAGGTTTCCTTCAGTAGATCATTTTTCATGCCCCTAAGCTACTTTATTTCCTACTGGACCTTTTAAAAAAATAATAAGGGCAAAATTTTATTGTTTTCCAGTCACTTGAGGCTGAATTTTACCTTTAGGTAAAATTGGGGGTAAAACTCTTCTATCTCAATGTTTTATTGATTTTTAATGGAAACCCTTCCATCTCGGATTTTGACAGGAAAAACAATGCAGTGGGTCATTGGTAGACATTAAAGAAAAAACAGCACAGTGAAATAAGTAAGAACTTAGGAAAAGAAAAATAGTAAATAAAAAAACACTCCATTTCTACTGGGTTCAGACAGAGCTTATTCTGCATATCAAACAAGTGTTCCAGCCACTGCACCCCTGAGAAAGGCTTGTCAAAAAAGCTGTAGCAAATCTTGAGGGGGGAAAAAGAAATATTTATTTTAAGACTAGTTAACTAGTTGTAAGAGAGCCCAAAGAAAGGAAAATTATTAACAATTGTCCTGAAAAGGAAAGTTTGAGATGGCACAGGAGCAGAGGTATCTTGGGAGCTTGGACTGTCATGTTGGGCTAAAAGCATCTCTGTCCAGGATACGTTTTTTCTTAAACCAACTTAGATTTAAGCTGGCATTAGAACAGAATTGGAACAGTTAAAGGATACAATGTGGTTACGTTTTAAGATTCTGAGACTGTATTGATACTGAATTATTTTCATCTTAAAAAAACTCTAGAAATTTTATTTACTTGTCAAATGTGCCTGTAGGCAGCACACAATAATAGATTAAAAAACTATAAAAAACAATGGATATAAATAAAAAGTCCTTAGTAATAAATATCCTTAAAAAAGTCAGAATGAGAGAGAAGAAGAAATGCCCCCCCTTCAACAATTATTATTGTTTGTCACACAGAAAACCTGATGGTTAGATGGATTGGCATTTTGGTCCACCTATCAAGTCTCTGCCAAGGATCTGAGATAGGCAACTATTGTTGTTCGATGGTGCTAAAGCTATTGTCAAAGAATATAAAGTGTTCCAAGTAAACTTGGCTTTTGTAATTGATTGATGGTGATTTTGTCAATGCCAGTGGTGTTCAAATGGTGCTTATTTCTGTAAAATTGGACTGTTCATGTCCAATAAACTTCAAAAGTACTAAATACTGGGGGAGTCCTTTAGGTATTGCTCCTAGGGTAGCAATCATGACTGTTATAACAATAGCTTTCTTTCTCTATAAGCATTCAACTTCAATCTGCATAAATCCTGTTCTTCCTTAGGCGTGAAAACCTAGCTGAGTGATTTGGGGCTGGTCACTCTATCTGAGCCCAACCCACCTCACAAGATGTTGTTGGGAATGCAGGAAGTAGTTGTATTATATATGTTCACTGTCTTGAGCTATTTATAAAAAAAATATTAAAGGTGGGATCAAAAAAACTTTTTAAAAAGGCTGAGAGGCAGGACCTGGTTGTTCTCTGAGCTTAGTTGTATTTTTGAAGACATTTCACTACCAGGGTAAGTAACATTATCAATGATAGAAAACAGTGGGGTTTGCTCTCATTTTATACACTAGTGGCTTGGCCTGTATATAAAAAGAGAACAAACCCGTGATGTTACCTAGTTTGGGTAATGAAGCATTTGGAAGAAAACAACCAAGCTTGGAGAGCACCCAGGACTCCTCATTTCAACCTTGAGCTACAAATATTCTCTACTAAGGTTGATGGGTCAGGCCAATCTAGGGACTAGGGTGGGAGGGTAGGGATAATGTTCCACAGGGCAGGCACCTTGGCAGAAAAAGTTTTCTTCTACACTTTTTTGTAGACTGGTCTCATAATATGAGTCTCTTGCTGGTCCTCATGGGACCGAACAATGTAATTGGAGAGAAGCCATCCCTCAAATAACCCAGTCCTATGTCATACGGGCAAAGGCAACCTTTATATTTCAAATATCACCCTCCCTCTGTGTGTGTGTGTGTGTGTGTGTGTGTCGGTGAGTGGGTGGATGTGTGTGAGTGTAAAAAGAGAGAGATGCATCCTTTGATATTTTCGATAGTCAGATAGAATTACTACCTATTCAGTCCAGCATGTATTTATTCTGCTTTATTTATCTCTGTTATTTCCTTGGCGGTAAATTGCACAAAGCCCTCCCCCTGGTTATTGGCAGAAGCAAAAAGGAAGATTGGAAAGCTGTAGAGCTTTTATCTCAAACAGCTGAAAGCTCAGCATTTGAACTCTTTTAGACGGTGGCTCCAAGGGGCCTTTTCTAAGCTCCGCCTCTCCTAATTTATGCCTTTCAAAAGCTAGCCAAGTTTCCCTGCGCCTTCACAAAGTGAAAAAGGCGAGAAGAGATCATTCTTATCCAACCTACGATCTAAAAAGAAGCTTCTCCTCTTTTTTTTTCATTTGAAAAGGATTCTGTGTGCTTAAATGTTTTGGGAGCTGGGAGAAAGAGTTCAGTTTTGTTTATTCACCTGGAGCTTTGGTGCTTTATTCACCTGAGATTTTCCACTGAACTCAGTGAGTTCACTTCTCAGGAATATGTTTAGCATTGCATGGAACTGAAGATATAAATATGCCTTGAGAAAGATTTGGTATCCATAACACAGTCAAGATATAAATATAACATTACGTACAAAATGTACTGAAATATGCCATGGCACGGACAAACAGTTATAAAAAGAAAGTTGCATTTTGTGACTGAAGCTGTGATCTTATACTAATGCCCTTGGGTATAAGATGTATTTGATCTCATTTTCCCTTCTTGGAAAGCATGTGTAGGAGAGTGATCTAAGTCATTTCAGTTCTATGTTTCAGCCTGGCATCAAACTGGATTTTTTAATGAATAAATAAATGAAAAAATAAAGCAAGGAAAATAAATGATCGCAAAATCAAAGGATGGATGCTATTTATTTTATGTGGAATGAATCTGACTACTTTGATTCATTAAGTGTACATTACATGGATAACCTACTCAGAGAGTATTAAATTCAATGGGGATCAGGAAATCAGGGAATTCAAGGAAATCAGTACACTTTTACAATCAAAAGAGGAAGAGGCCCAGATGAATTTGGTGCATCTGATGAGTCTTGAGAAGAGGACTGGAATCCCACAAGGCCAGCTTGGAGATAGAAAGCATACCAGAGGCTTGCAGACTTAGCAGCACCAGAGAAAGGATGTTGAAAGACTAGAAATGAAAGGATGGAGAGGAAGTTGCCATTCCCAGTAAGAGAGAATGTCAAGTGGATTATAAAGGGGATCTTCATTAGGCCTTAGTGTGAGGGAGATCCAGGAAGGGAATTAAAGTGGGTGATTAGAAGGTGAATGGAGCAAGTGTATATAATATCCAAGGCAATAGAAATGCATATCCTATTGTGAGAAGTCAGCCCCCCAGAGAAGAAAATATTAAAAGGGCAGGAAAATATATTTCCTAAAAGGATCTTAAAGAGGCAGAAAAGCATGCCCAGTTTTTCTTAATAGCCCCAGGTCTCCCTCCCCCAAGCAGAAACCAGCTCTGTATAAATGCAGATGTAAATCCAGGAAGGCTGCAGGCCCCCAGCTGGAAGTTTAAGAAGACAAAGACCTAAAATCTACATACCCCACCCAAACTCTAAGAGTCATCAGCCCCAGTCCCAGGGAAGCAGGCTATAACCTTTGGGACATAATAGGATTAACCCATCACCATCAGAATACCAGAAAGGCACACTCAGACTCAGGTCAAAGTTCATGCCACAGGAACAACTCCAAACAAAAGGCTCCAGAGGGTATAAAAACCCACTCCCTACATGTGTTCACTCTCTTTTCTGCCAGAGCCATCTTCCTGTCTGGCTCTCCTCTTCAATAAACTACAACCTTCTTTCTAAAGCAGTTGCCATGTTTATTCCCAGCTTGGACTGAACCATGATGAAGACTTTTTTTCCCAACAATTTGCAGTTAAAATGTATGGTGCACACTTGTGGGCTGTAGCACAAGAAGCTTTAAGAAGGACAGTATATTGACTCACTTGCAGATACACACCACAGGTGCAAGGAGTCTTTATTAGGGATTCTTAGCCTGAATTGGTATTTCCCAGCAATTCCCTGTGCCTGCACCAGCTCAACCCCAATGAGTTCCATAGGCTACTTAAATGAAGCCAATACTAGTCCTCAAGGCAAAGGCAAGTCCAGCCCACCAGGCAAAAGGAAGTTCCCAAGGCAAAGGCAAGTTTCAAGTCAAAGGCAAGGCAAGCAAAGGCAACAGCTGAAGAGACATAATATGAAGTTCAAGGCAAGAACACATAGCAAGAAAATAAACACATTCCCAGCATCATCTCCAGTGATGGGATAATAATAATAATAATAATAATAATAATAATAATAATAATAATAATAATAATAATAATAATAATAATAATAATAATAATAATAATAATAAATATAGTGATGATGATGTTGATGATGATGATGTTGATGATGATGATGTTGGAAAGTACCTTGGAGGTCATCTAGTTCAACCCCTGCTCAGGCAGGAAACCCTATACCATTTCAGACAAATGCCTGTCCAGTCTCTTCTTAAAAACTTCACAGCTTCTGGAGGCAGCTTATTCCACTGATTAATTGTTCTAACTGTCAGGAAATTTCTCCTTAGTTCTAGGTTGCTTCTTTCTTTGGTTAGTTTCCATCTGTAGCTTCTTGTCCTGCCTTCAGGTGCTTTGGAGAATAGCTTAGTATATGTGAACAACCAATTCTCTGTGTGGATGCTGCTTGTGGAAGTCCATTCTGGTCCTGGGCAACAAAAAAATTAGCTACCGCTTCTGCCAAAGTGGTGCAAACCAGCTGAATCCCACCACTGATCATCTCCCTTGGTCTGCTGTGTTAAGTAGCCATCTTCTGGTGCAGCCCTTCAAGAAGCGCGAGGCTGCCTCCTCACTAGTAATCTGGCTGGCTGCTCCTGCCTTTTCTCTGCCCTACTTATTCCTGGATCAGGTGCAGAAGGCAGCTCCTCTTCCTCATTGCCAATGGGCTAAGCTGCATGCTTTCCCCACCTGAAGTCCCAGGACTGTCCTGCTGCAGCTGTGTTTTAGCCAAATCACTCTCAGACAGCTGCTTGGAGCCATTGACCAAGTCCCCTCCTGATGTGCCCAGAACTGGTTCATCTTCCTCTAAGCTGACTTCTTCGAGGTATCTGAGGAAATGTCCAGAGGAGTCATCACAGATAGGGACAAAAACAGGAATGCATTAGTGACAACCAATATGTACCCAGACAAAAAGCACTTGGTGGACTCTTCCAGAAAGAGGGGCCTATAATTAGTTCTTACTTCTGTCCTTTCTTCATTTCCCTGGGGTCCAAGGGCTGAATAGCTGGCCTACTTGGTGTCCACCTGTTGCTGGTGGATGGCAGGTCAATGAGCAATTCATCCACAATGTGATTGTGTTGATGAGTATCTGGATTTGACATAAGGTAATAGGAATCTCAGATTTAAATCCATTCGTAGCCACAGAAGTTCACTTGGAGCCAGTCACACATTTTCAGCCTAACTTGCATAACTGTATCATGTATCATATACAGTATGTGGATCAAGAAATCTTAATTACTGTGATTCATACCCTTATCACCATGTGATTAGTTTACTACAGCTCATTCAACATAGAGCTTCCTTTGATGATGACTCAAAGATTACTGTTGATTCAAAAGACAGAAGGCAGGATGCTATCAGTGGATTAAATTAAACTGTATAATTCTTTGATCGCTACATAGGCTACCAGAATTGATTCTGGATTCAATTCAAAGTGTTGGTTATAAACACTGAGGTCTTACATGGTTTAGCTCCTGGGAACCTATATGACCATCTGTCCCAGGCAGATTCAACTGATTTGTGCATTCTTCCTGGGAAGGTGTGCTGTGAGTTCCCACTCCATCTGAAGTGAAGACAACATCTGAACTCAACTCCATCTGAACTCAACCAAACTAAACAAACTGTTTCAAATAATTACTGTATTCTACTTAATTTTGTCTTTAAATGAGATAATTGATAAAAAGTAAACACTAAATTATAATATTTTTGAAATGTAAACTTCTGGGAAGATTTGTGGACTTTACAAGAGATTGACTGCCTATCTCTGGTCTAATTTCCTTCAATTCTTCTAGTCTTTAACTGGTCCTTTCAGATGCTTCCCTAGTCTTGTTTTTGGTCCCTAGAGTGAAGCCAACAATTGACTTGATGCCTACCATGACTTGAGCTCAGTAAAACTTTGGTGCCCCAATTGAACACTGTTGTGGAGGTAGTAGTGATCATCATTTATCTGTCCTACAATCCTCATGAATTCTAAGTGGCTTACATAAGTAAATATGTCCAGTCCATTCAATCTTTGTTTTCCAGAATTCCGTTGGATAATAATGTTTGTGCCTCCCTTTTTTCCATCTTTCAGTTCCTCCTTAATAATTCATCACCTTGCAGTTAACAACACACAGTGACTAGGAAAGGCCAGATGGTTTTCTGTGTGGTCTAAATGGCCTCTTCCAACTCTGTGATATTATCATTTTGAACCAACACTATAACAGTTTCACATCTGAATCATCCCAGGAAAGGTGGAGAATTTATTCAGGGCAACATTGTCAGAAATAGCTGTCAAACTCCTTTGGAAGAAATGGTCCAAAATACCGTCATTTTAAAAGCTCGATACAGTGGAAAGTGCCCATCCCACTACAGTTTCCTTCTAGCTATTAAGCCGCTAAAAATAAGGGAAGGGCAACATTGCTTCTTTCCCAGCCCTACAATGAGGATTTGCAGCTGGACCACTCAAAAATCCATGACGTACTATACTTTCTTTCCCCTTAAAGAGAGAAAGATACTGTTTGTGTGTCTAATGTCCAATTACATGATTCTCTCCACATTTTTGCTTTGCACACTAATCTGCTCAGTGAGAGAATGTGTTGGCAGCTGCCTGATGATTTGAACCTGCCTTTGATTCTATTAGCTCTGTGTCAAGGACATTCCAAGCAATGTTAAGGGTAAAAGTTATTTTTCGCTCATGAAAGCTGAAATCTGGTCCAATATATGCGAAGTTCACAGTTCAAAGAAGTTGCTGTATGAAATAAAATAATACAAGAAAGATCAAGCTTCAGGGGATTATTTTATGAGCATGAAACTGAACACATTCACCTCAGAGAAATAATCAAATTTGGGTTTTAGTCAAATTTGGCCAAAAGAAACTCTGTTGTTTTAACACAGTTTAGTCATTCATTGGGAGCTAAATTTTTCCTAAGTTCAGCTTGGCAGTTTTGCTATGTCCACTTTTGTGGATTTTTCTGACCTTACTCTTTACTTTCACTTCCAATTTAATACTAGAGGAAGGAAAAATGAAACAGAACTCACTGAATCTCAACAGACTGTGTTTTCCCCATGTACATTAAAATGATTGTTTCATTGGAGTGAAACTTGAACACAGCTACAATTTCCTAATAACCTTTTACTTTTTCTCTGCACCTGGTATTCTGGATTCTTTCTCTCTCTCTCTCTCTCACTCTCTTATTTTTGCTTTTCAGTTGTTACTTTGAATGGAGGCTTGAAGCTTTGATGAAGTTCCAAGTACAGATGCCAGAAGGACCTCAGTTTCCTAGGAAGCATTGCCAACTTCAGCAGTCATTAATTTTATGTGCCAATTTTTCATTTGGAGGATTTTCTGTCTTCAAATCTAATGGGCAACTTTAGCCAAATGGTGAATGCTTTTTAAAAAAGGAGAAACCAAACTGAAAAGCTCTAGCTTGCTATTACACAGATTTTTTTTAAAAAAAATAATATTTTGGATACATTCTAATCAATCTTTCAGAAAGTTCACATCCCCTTCAATAGACCATTTAGAGAATGGGATTAAAAACAAATTAATTTTTTCTTTCGACATAATTCAACTTTTTTTTTTCCAAGGAGTGGGAAGAAAGAACTGTAAACAAACTTTTTTGGGATTCCGTAGATCTCATCCAGGAGAGGTTTACCCATTTTGTCATTCTAGAGGTGGCCCCAACTTGGGAACATAACCAATCAAATAAGCTTTTGCTTCTTATCTATTACTAGAGAAGGAACAATAAATAATTTGTATGTAAAGAAAGAAAGGTTTTTACCACTCTTAAAATATATATTTTAAGTATACACTATAAAATATATAAATAGAACATATTTGTTATTTACGGTACATTAATAAAAGTAATACTTACACTGATATTTAAATATAAATATTTAATGTTTAATATATTGTAATTTATTAAAAAGTAAAAAAAAATAGGAGGAGGATTAAGTATATTCACCACCTTGAATTCTTTATAAAAAAAATAGCAAAGCCAGGATTAAAATACATAAATAAAAATAATCTGATGGAAGCACATAGTATTTATAATATTATTATATTCATTAAAAGTTATAGACCCATCATTGCAAAGTATGAGGAAGAAGCAGATTTTAATAATACCAATTCTTTCAAGATAGAGACTATGCAAATAAAGTAGACCCCAGAGTGTAAAGCAGCAATGGGAACCTATAGCTGCCAGATATAGCTGGAGTTATAATTAAGCAACATCTGTGGCTTTCTCTGTTGGCCTAAAGTTTGAGTTTTCTCATGGTACAATCTGGGACTCTGGGATGTGGAATCAAAGAATCCCTGTATCCCACCAGTTCTCATCATGGCTTCAATCAAGGCTTTCACTCCATGAATCTTAGTAAAAGGAGAAAGTGGACCATGTTGTTCTCCCTAGTAACATCCTTTCTAATATAGTATTCCCTGATGATAGCAGGGACAATACTGGTTAATTTTGACATATTGGGGCCAATTTGCCAGAAATGCAATTGAAGTCCAGTTTCATCACAAACTTGCATTCAACATATGTTCATCAACTAGCAGATACAAAGCGTATACCAGTACAGTTAAAGATACAAATTCTGCTAATGCTTCGTTATTTTTGTAAAACTTTATATTTCGCTTTTAGTTTTCCCATTCTGCCAAATCTGTCTGTAATGCTACAGTATGGTTCTAGAATTATTTTAGAGCAGATTTTGAAAATAGAAGTGAAGGGAATTATTCTCTCCCTCCCTCCCATTCTGCCAATGAGTTAACTTAACTTAAATTCTACACAGATTTGCCCAATCTCAGTAACTCTGTTTTATGCGATGCAACATGTATTTACTAATGCAACATGTATTTACTAATGCTATAAATCAAACTGTACATTGGGGGGGGAAACAAAGTTCAGAATTTTATCCAGTTGCTTTGCCATTCCAAATCACTTTTCCAGATAGGTTGGCTAATATTGCTTAATTCAAAGCATAATTTAAATCTAATTTCATGAAAAGTATACAATATCAGAGATCTTCCCATCAGCACTCAGCACCTGGCAGTAAATTATGTAGAGACATAATCATTTGGTCACATGTTTCTGCCTTTTAGTGACATTCATTAGATATGTTTAAATTATAGCCATGATTTCTAAATTTGCAACTAACCCCATCATCCCTCTGTTTTTTCTCTGTCTGTCTTTGCATAAGTGCTTGTTTGTACATGCACAGCATTTTGATACAGATCAGATTCATTGGGGGGCGGGATTCTGATGCAATTTTTTTTGCCTGATGTGTACATTGTATTTCCAAGTTCTGCTTTTTAATAATGCTTTAGGGACAAATTTTTCCAGATGGTAGATCTGTATGAATTTATAACTTTCTGCTGATAGACAATATATATAAGAAATATAATCTAACGTTACCTTTAATTTACTTGCAGGGGTTGCAGTAACTTGCTGAGTTGATTATGCCTTTCCTTAGAATTAGCATAGGAAATAGTTTCTGCAGAATCAAATACAATTCTTTCCATTGTATCTTTCTGATATCAATAGGTGAAACACAAAGCTTATTTTGAAAGATTTAATTCTGAATCGGTAAGGATGTCCTTCAGTAAAAGCCATAACTCCATAAACAACATAATTCATCTGCCATATTATATTTCTTTCATTGTGTGTAAAAATACAGAGCCATGTGCTTTTCATTTCACTCCATAGACCCCCTACTAAATTATAAACGTGAAGGGATTGTAGCAAAAAAAATCCAGGGACAACTTAATTCGTTGAGGGGGGGAGGGAGGAGAGGATAAATGACATTGGAGAAAAACTACACTTTGTCTTGTGGGACAGGCAAAGTAAAACAAATAGAGTACATTTGCTTTGGACTTACATAAATACAAAGGTAAAACAAAATGATCTAAGCTATTGCAGCATCTTTTCTGTTCAGCAAAAGCCATGGGCCTTATCAGGGGGAGAAAAAGTGTCTGCTCTCTGTAAACAATTTATTTTTTTTAATTATTGTCCTTCCCTGCCAAAATTTGGAAACCAAAGGAAATGAGGAAAATCAGGCAACTGTGCAATGAATCTTTATCATGTTCATTATATTTGCTTCCCTATTCTCTCTTCCTCACCCCCATGAAAAAAGTTCCCTTTTTATTATACATTTCTAAAGTTGCTTTGTTCAAGTTCACACTTTATATTGTTGTTGTGTTTTTAAACTGAATTAAAGTTGTGTTTTTGAACTGAATTAAAGTTTCTTTTAACTTTTTTGTTGTTCCAATCTATTTGGTTGAGCACATCTCTAATGCTTTGGTTTTCAATTTCTAAAAGGATTATGGATATTTACGGAGATACTGATTTTTAGAAATTGATGGCCTACACACATTCTAATGTTTGACCATCAGGTTCAGCTCTTTGTTCTGGACAGGAATCCAAATTAAATCTTCCATAACAGATGGCTTTCCATCTACTGGAATGCTGTGCACATAATTTACTTGCACTTCAGTAAGGGATTTGATAAAGAAGACCACAACCTACTACTTGATAAATTAAAAAATGTGGGTTAGACAGTATCACCACCAGATGGATTCCTAACTGGCTGACCAACTGCATTCAACGTGTAGTCCTCAACGGAATTGCATCTACATGGAGGGAAATATGCAGTGGGATACCCCAAAGCTCTGTTTTAGGCCCAGTACTCTTCAACATCTTTATCAATGATTTGGATGAAAGGATAGATGACACCAAGTTGTCAGGAATAGCCAACACTCCAGAAAAAGATAGGCTTAAGATACAGAAGGATCTTGACAGACTTGAAAATTGGACGCTATCTAACAAAATGAAATTCAATGGTGAAAAAAGTAAGGTTCTACATTTAGGCAAAAAAATCAAATACACAGGTATAGTGTAGGAGGTACCTTGCTCAATAGTAGTAACTGTGAGAAGATTCTCAGAGTCCTAGTAGACAATCACTTAAATATGAACCAATGTGCTGCTAAAAAAGCCAACAAAAGTACTAGGCTGCATTAACAGAGGGATAGAATCAAGATCATATGAAGTGTTATTACTACTTTACAATGCCTTGGTAAAGCCACACTTGGAATACTGCATCCAGTTTTGGTCACCACGATATAAAAAAGATGTTGAGACTCTAGAAAGAGTACAGAGAAGAGCAACAAAGATAATTAGGGGACTGGAGGCTAAAACATATAAGGAATGGTTGCTGGAATTGGGTATGTCTAGTTTAATGAAGAGAAGGAGTAGGGGTGACATGACAGCAGTGTTCCAATATCTCAGGGGTTGCCACAAAGAAGAGGGAGCCAAGCTATTCTCCAAAGTACCTGAAGGCAAGACAAGAAGCAATAGATGAAAACTAATCAAGGAGAGAAACAACCTAGAACTAAGGAGAAATTTCCTGACAGTTTAAAACAATTTATCAATGGAAAAACTTGCTTCCAGAAGTTGTGAATGCTCCAACACTGGAAATTTTTAAGAAGTGATTGGGCAACCACTTGTCTGAAATGGTATAAGGTTTCCTGCCTAAGCAAGGGATTGGACTAGATGACCTCAAGGGTCCCTTCCAACTCTGTTATTGTGTTATTCCAACTCAAGGTCCCTTCTAACTCTGTTATTGTGTTATTGTGTTATTATGTTACTGCTTGTAGCTTGGAGACTTTGCAAAGGATGGAGCCCTCTTGCACCCTATTCCCTCTATTATGGACCTAATAGACACAAACACAGATGGTAAGGAGATTCAGTCAAATACAAAATATAATTCATCTAATACTATTTAAGAAAAGATGTCACTTAAAACTGCAAATTTCATTAATCTAGATCCCAAAATCAAATGAAAACATAAACCGTCCAGTGTTTCCAAATGAATTAGAATTCTCTCCATATTAGATTTTGAAAATCTTCATCCCATAAAGTGCAGCAAGTATTTTAAAAAGACAAATGCAGGCCGTCCTTGACTTATGACCACAACCGAGCCCCAAATTTCTGTGGCTAACAGAGACATTTGTGAAGTGAATTTTGCCCCATTTTACGACTTTTCTTGCCACAGTTGTTAAATGAATCATTGCAACTGTTAAGTTAGTAATACAGTTGTTTAAGTGAATCTGGCTTCCCCATTGACTTTGCTTGTCAGAAGGTCGCAAAAGGGGATCACATGATCCCTGGATATTGCAACCGTCATATGCCAGTTTCGTGCATCCAAATTTTGGTCATGTGGCCATGGGGGAGTCTGCGACGGTGAAATGTGAAAAACGGTTATAAGTCCTTTTCTTCAGTGCTATCATAACTTTGAGTGGTCACTAAATGAACTATTGGATGTCAAGTACTACTTGAATCAATAAATTCAGTATAGCTGTTCATATTATGAAATCCCAGAGAGTTTCTGTTGATCGTTTTGTGTTTAAGCATATTGAACAGCATTTCTCTAAACGTTTAGCTGTTATAAAATCCGAACAACAAAGACACATAATGGAGAACAGAGATTCATTTATGGACCATTTCTGCGTTCTAATAAAAGCCAACTCAGAACTTCACTGGTGTATTTGTTATGCTTTTATCCTCTTTATGTTGACTTAACCTACCGGTTTTGCTGCAGGAATTTCTTTCACACTATTCTATTTGTCATTCTTTGGGTTTCCATTAGAAGTGATTGGGCAATAGACTTAGCCAAAAAAGCACTGTGGTTTTCAATAGACCCCTAGCACTGAGGTCAGGCCATGGAAGCAAACCTGAAAAGGGCATGGGAAAATATGAAATATCAAACCATATTAGATCTTGAAGTAAGCTATGACAATGAGCTTACAGGATAAAATATACGTGATTTCCTCAAATGGTATTCCTGCTGGGGTTTGGTTTTTTTTAACAATTGCTTGTTGTTTGAACAGCCTTTTAAGTGCTTTGAAAGAATTTTGCGTGGCCAAAGACCTTTTCGCTACTGCCAATTTGCTTAGTAGTGAGGGGGGAAAGAAATAGGCTGGATCAGTAGCATGTCTGAAGAGGAGTTCCTTCACAGAAGATCTGTGCTGGAAGAAAGGGGAATGCTGGGCTTAGCTAATTTCCAGCCTTCTATGCCCAACTAAGCAAAAGTATCTACTCACACCTAGAATCAAGTCTTCCACAACACTGTGGAAGTTGATACTGCAGAGAGTCAAGATGGTAGCCATAACCATGCAAAGGAAATCCTGTCCCTTTTTCACATGCATCTCCCTGATTTTTGTTGAGAAACTTCCAGTTTTCTTGGCTCCTTCTCTTTTTCTATTCCACGTTATGAAATTACCTCAATTATAACTGTAATGAAATATATAATTTCAATTTAATTATAGTTATAATTCAAAATATAAATGAACGTACATAGAAATCGTCCATTCTTGTGAATGGACAATTTATGTGTGTATGTATATGTATGTGTATGTGTAAAGGTAAAGGCAAAGGTTCCCCCGCACATGCGTGCTAGTCGTTTCCAACTCTAGGGGGCGGTGCTCATCTCCGTTTCAAAGCCGAAGAGCCAGCGCTTGTCCAAGGACGTCTCCATGATCATGTGGCCGGCATGACTAGACGCCAAAGGCACACGAAACGCTGTTACCTTCCCACCGTGGTGGTCCCTATTTTCCTACTTGCCTTTTTACGTGCTTTCGAACTGCTAGGTTGGCAGAAGCTGGGACGAGTAACAGGCGCTCACTCTGTTATGCGGCACTCGGGATTCGACCCGCCAAACTGCCGACCTTCTGATCGACAAGCTCAGCATCCTAACCCACTGAGCCACCATGTCCCTTTTATGTGTATGTGTATGTATATGCAAAAGAGAAATGAATTTTGCATGTTTGTGTACACATACATAGACACACACACAGGCAAAAAGGAAATGCATGATGTCATTTTATTAGTGTTTTCTTTTTAAAAAAGCAGCTTTTTAAAAAATGGATAACGTACATATTTCTTAAATCTTTAACGTCCAAAATTCCAGCCTCTTGGCTATTCTCAAGCTCTCAAGCTCTCCTCAAAAACTGTCAAATTCTGTACTTTTAGAATGTAATTTAAAATAACATTGCCACTGTTAATGCGAAAACATCAATCCAGGCATGACCAAATCACAGTTTCATATAAAATATGAATATCCTCAGTAAGGCATGGCGGGAAGTGGTAAATGGCCTTTGAATACCTATGCCAAGATCTAGATGAACTGGCAAGAAAGTTTACCCCTGTTAGATAATAGCTAATCTTTTTCTGATGAAAGTGCTTACTCAGCACAAAAGGAATAGTTTTCCTTTCTTTTTTCCGAAGGGCAGTTTGGAAAGAAGTAAAGTAAGAGCTATGCGGAGAAACCTCACAGTGGGCTGCTTTTGTAACTTGACTAATGACTGGCTCTATACGTTGAAAGGCACAGAACAAGGAAAACCTGAATCTATGGCACATTCCAGCACTGTTCTACAGAGAATACATTTGATACACCTGATTCCTGAAAGTGTTGTATGTCAACACCGGAAAGAACATATAGCCCAATGGTATATGCTTTACCATTTGGCCCACCTCCAGGTAAGGCTGGAAAAACCGTGATCTCAAGCTCTGAATTTATTAGATTTTCTATACAAAACTGCTTTGCCAGGGGAATCAGAGCTTTCCTGTGTTGATCAAATCCTGATCCGTTTCTCCTTACCTTCTTTAACGTCACAAAAGCTTTCGGTACCCTTGAGTAGTGCTTAATCTTGATATAGGCTGGATGAAGGAAAAGGATGGAATTCAATCTGGGCAAGACGGAGGCACTATTGGATAAAAATAACTCAGAACTCCCCCAGAAAGATAGTTTGATAAGTAGTCCTTCATCCCCAGCTGTTACTAGTTTTGTGTTTATTTATATGCTTATTTATTTATATTGAAACATGGACCAGATGTGACCCTTCCTCAGCCAATCAGCCTCACAACAGTTATCCATGCCTTGTGTACAGCTTGCAATGAGGTTTACATGGGACCAACTTTGAAATATGTCTAGAATTTGTAGTGGTTGCAAAATACTGCTGCTAGGCTGCTGGCCAGATCAAGATACAGAAATCATAGACAGTTCTACTAAATATCTACATGGGTTACCAGCTGTCTGCCCAGACTAATTTAAAAAAAAAACTAGTGATAACTTTTAAAGCCCTAAACAATTTAGGACCTGATGATTTGATGGAACCTTGTCCCACTATTCACAGTTACTCAGAGGAGGAGATGAGCTCTACTTTGACAGAAGTTCTACTATTATGCTACCATTGGTGTGACTTCTTAAGAAATTGCATTGAGCTCCCGGTCTTTAGGAAAACGTGACACTCTCTCTTTCTTTCATGAAGCTTCCCATTATTAATTATTTTAGTGTCTCATTTATTCTGGTTTTTATTTTGATTGTATGAAGTTTGTTAGGTTTTATACTTTTTAAAAAAAATTAGTTGTTGTGTGATGCCTTAAACAGAAAACTAGATAGGAAGGAAAAAAAGATTAGGTTGATCAAAGTTTGGCTCATTATAAAGCAACTTCCTTGTTTCTCCCATCTAGTTCTTTATAAACCCCGGGAGACAAGAAAAGTCAAGCCACTGGTCTTCATAGATCAGCAGGCATTTGACACAGACTCAACTCATGCCCCAAATAAAGGCAGGTTGATGAAAGAAGTCCAACTTCACCAAATACAGAAGGTTAATGGACATCCATGGTTCTTTGTAGTTATCCCTGGAACTCGTTAAGACCACCCCTGGATATTTTTGTTTGCATGTCTGAAAGAAATATGATCTCAACATGGAACAGGTTTCTCCATTTTCCTAAGACCATAAAAAGAAAAATAAATTGTCAAGAAACTTAAGATGCAAAGTGTAATAAGCTAACTAAGCGTAAGGTTACCTTGCAGGTTATGTTACTCTGTAACGGGAAGACAAAAAATCAGAAGGCTTACGTTAAACTAAATAAATAAAGGAATCTAGGGAAAGGAGGGAATTAAATGTTATCCCACCCACCATTCAAACTATCCTCCCCCCCTCTGCCCGCCGGCTTGGCAGTAAGCTGAAAAAACAGTAAATAGAAAGTGAGAGAATTAGATGTGGGCTATGAACACCTTCATTTAATTTCAAATATGGCTTTCTGGAGATTGGCCTCTGATAAGGAGAGGAGCCAGCATGGAGCTCTGTGTATTTTCTTTTGGGGGAAAGAGTTATATAAGAGAAAGAAATTGAGATGACAAGTCATGTGGGATAGCTTGATATAATGCAAGAGTAATCACGGATATTTGTGTACAACAGGAATCATGGGAAATTGTGGTGGAAAACAAATAAACACAAAGAAATGGAAGTTTTATTATAAGAACTGGAATGGATTGCACCATGTTACAACTGAAAGCATATTATTGACAACAAGAATCTGAGTTTGTTCCAAGTCAAGAATGTGGTTTCAGTATAATTCAACTATCATTTTACATCTTGTCCACATCTGAATGTTTTCTATTAGATATATCAAGAATATACGCTTTTATCCCCTTATTTGTAGATTGCCTCTAGACTTGATGCATTCGCCCATTTTTTTTAACATCTATATGAAATATTGGGTGAGATTATCTGTGAGTTTGGGATGACTAATGGTGACTAATAAGCAACTAATTAGTTACTTCAGATGGCGACTAAGATTCCAGTCACCTTACATTTGGAATATTTCATAGCTCTCTCTATATGGGGCACTTACAGTTTCTTCACTTCCCTTGCAACCAGTTATAGATATCAACTTAGAACTGTATTGTTGTCAGTGTCTTATGCTTGTGTGTAGAAGACTTGTGGGACTGAATAGGGCAAAACAAGCCCAAGGACTCCTGGTACTGCGTACTTTCCATGTTTAGTCATAAAGGGACTGAACCTCGCCATTCAAGACAGTTATGCAACCTGGAGGCTGTCTTGGACTCAAAGTTCCTATTCAAGGTGCAAGTGGCATCTGTGGCCAAGAGGGGCTTTGCACATCTCCATCTAGTGTAACAGTTTCACCCGTTCCTACATTGTGATTACTATTCTAGTCACCTTACATTTGGTCTATTGCATTACTTTCTATGTGGGGCACATATAAATAGTTCACTTCTCTTGCAAGCAGGTTTCATCTCATTAACATCAAACTCATTTGGCAGCAGAAAGATGAGAAAGCAATAGTAAACTTGTAAGTAATGCACATTCCTGGCTGGCATGAAAAAAGCTAATAGGGAGTGATCTCTCACTCTTTTAACAATTATTACTTACTCTTTTTCTTCTTTCTTTTAAATGGAAGGGTGGGTAAACAAAAAGGGAGCAGAGAACATAAAAGGAAGGTATTTCTTCAAACATTTATCAGTGAAATAGGTACCGCTCTCTTAGTCCCTTCTACTTTTAAAACACCCTAGCAATAGCAATAGCTCAGTGCCTAGATTACCCAAATTACTCAAGATGGTCATGTGATCAATCAATATTCCATTTTAATTATTAAATTATCTTCATATCTGTTTTAGTCTGTTCAATACTCATCAGCAAAAAGAGTCAGCTATACAGCAAATCAATAAATAAAACAAGCAATCCATAGGCCCCAAACTCCAATGTATTCTGAAAAGAAAACTGTGCAAATCCAGACTTCACACATAGCTTTCCTTTTCTGCAAAATTATTTCCTGAACTATTTCCTGATCTCTCTCTCTCTCTTTTTTGAATGATTTCTTTGAATTGACCTGCAAACTTTCTTCCCTGAAGGAACGTTCAAAGAAATCATTCAGGAAATCGTTCAACATTTGGCACAGCACTACTATGCTTATTTAAGTTTAACAGGTAAAATAAACATTCAGAAATAATAATCAGAAGAATGATTTATTACATGCATTTCCAAAGCCACAATATATAGATGATAGATGATTGATTGATAGATAGATAGATAGACAGATAGATAGATAGATAGATAGAGAGAGAGAGAGAGAGAGAGAAAGAGAAAGAGCTAGAGAGAGAGAGAGATTGAGATAGATAGAGAGATGATAGATACATAGATAGAGAGGTGATAGATATAGATAGATAGATAGATAGATAGATAGATAGATAGATAGATAGATAAAGAGAGAAAGAGAAAGAGAAAGAGAAAGAGCTAGAGAGATTGAGATAGAGATAGATAGATAGATAGATAGATAGATAGATAGATAGATAGATAGATAGATAGATAGATAGATAGATAGATGTGGAGATTTTTTACTAGATCTTGGACTATAAATAAATAAATTGATTTGGTATCACTGTGTATGTACAGTATAAAGAAACGTCTTTTATCTGATGTCACCAACTTTTTTTCTTTCAGTTTTATGCCTTGTTGTATTTTTTTATCTTTTTATTGCACACACATATATACATATATTGAGTAATATAATCATTGATGTACAAGAAATATATACAGTATCCAAAATATATACCGATCCATCTTAAACAGGTATCTTTGGGCGACAAAGACCTCATAGAAACCCAATGGTTTTTTAAAAAAAAACAAAAAGAATTAAAATAATCCAATGCAAGAAAAGACATTACAAGTACATAGTCGTCGACTTACAACCATGTGTTTATCTACATTCGAAATTACAGTGGCACTGAAAATAAGTGGCTTATGGCTGATTCTAGCACTTACTACTGTAGCAGCATCTTCACAGTCATGTGATCAAAGTTCAATCAATTGGCAATGGGTTTGCATTTATAATGGATGCAGCATCCCAGGCCATGTGACTGCTATTTGCAACCTTCTCAGTTGGCTTCCAGCCAGCAAAGTCAATAGGAAAGCTGGATTCACTTAAATGGATGGTTCACTTAACTGCAGTGATTTGTTAAATGACCTTGGCAAAAAAGGTCGTACAACTGAGCACGACTCGCTTAACAACCACTTTGCTTAGCAGCAGAAAGCCTGGTCCCTTACGTCCTATTGTGGACTTAAGTCCAGAACTACTTGTGTTGTGGACTTAAGTCCAGAACTACTTGTGTTGTCTACAAATAACTCTTTTGAGTTATTTGTAAAAAAATAATAAAGGCGGGATAAAACCAAACCAAATAATAATAAATATGTCTCCCGGTCTAGCAGCTTATATCACCATTCCTTCTGGCACAAGGATAAAGCATTAAGTGAGTATGTGCATTATGCCAAACTATTCTGTGATGGTACCCAGAACTGACTTCCTGCCAACAGAAAGGGGCAAACATAGGGAAACTTTCAAAGAAACGCAGTGGGGGCAAATAGGTTTTTTTCATAGATTGGTAGCCTCATTTACAGTAGCATCAGGGAAAGTCCATCTCCATTTGCAGACCTCCAGTCTGGTAAATCCCACTTGGAGATTCAGTGGTTTGTGGTGGGCGCTGAGAATGTGTTAAAGCTACTGTTTGTGGACTACTCGTGAAATAGTTTCCTACTTGAAATACCAGAGGTGCTCTTAATTTTAGTGTTGAATAAGGCTGTGCATTGATTCCAAAGGAAGTGTTTTGGAATTGGTGTGAGTGCATCTCCATCCTGCTACTTATTTATACTGAAAGAGAGACGTGGCTGCTTTAATAAAGAGCAGATATGCTGCTGTAGGTATTAAATTCAGGAGCTGCAAATACTGCTGCCCCATGCCTGTCAGCCACTACAGTATCAAATTATAAGCAATCTAATTAATCTATAATCAATATATAATTTTTTTAAAAAATCAGTTTATAGTTGATGTCTTAATAAATTAGTATCATTAATATGTTATTAACTTTGGTCCAATCATGATCAAAATCTGGCTGCCATCTGATATAGAGAGCTGGCTGTTGGTTGAAATTATTTGTTCCAAAATCATTTTTCCAGGCCCTAAGCAAAATTGCAACAGATCAGTTACCACTTACATAATCCCCCAATCAACCTTTTCCTTGCAAAAAATATGTGTTTCCTAAAAAGCAAACAGTGTCAGTACCTATTTATCTCCAATACAACAGAAATAACATGTGAAGAACTTGGGACTTCAAGATGACTCTCTGAAAACTGAACAGAAAGGAATCAAATTTGCTATGATGGGGAAGAAAGTTTGAGTTCTGTAGAAAAAGCATTCCACAAAAAAAAAATCCTCCCTTCCACTAATTGGTGACTTCTCCAATTTAAGCCCCTCTCCTCATCCTTCATGGTCATATGATGTAAAACAGGAATGTTCAACTTGGCAGCTTTAAGACCTATGGACTTCAACTCCCAGAATTCTGCCACAGCCATGGTGGCTGGGAATTCTGGGAGTCGAAGTCCACACACCTTAAAGTTGCCGCTATTGAACATCGCTGATGTAGAGCAAAGCAGAAATAGATTTCTGTATATTTCCAAGTATATGAATTCAGCATAAGAAGAAAACAGAAATACATGGAAACGCATATTACTTTTTACACAAAAGAAAAAAGTCACACACACACACACCAATGGCCACTGCTGCTAAATAAGCTGGGAAGAATTCAAGAAGATGTACATAGACTTCTTCTGTTTTTAAGCTTCAATATCAGATGGGCAGCCACGTAAACTGGACACACAAATAAAAAATATTTATCTATAACTTAGATAGTGAACCCACCCTCTTAATGGTCCATGTTACCCCCCAAAAAAACCCAATATGCCTTTAAAATTAATATGAAAAGCACAGTAAAAGGCTGTTTCCATGCCTATCTTCAACATATACAAATCTAATAGAAACATATCAAATTGCTCTTCACAGTGGAAAAACTGAAAAAGAGATATAAAATTTGCACTCCTGCTCTGCAACTCACAGAATCATTGCAGAGCCCACTGTATTCTGATACTCCCACTATACCTTAATCAGCTAATTATGTTTATGAACCAACATGGAGGAGAAAGTCTATAATTCTGCTATTTGACCTGTTTAATCATACGGGTCCCTCAATGAATCTGCATGTGAGGAGGAATAACAAGGAGCTGAAGGGAAGGGGGGTGGGTAGAAAGGAAGCTAAGTAGCAGTAGCAAAAGAGACTACAGTTTATCATCCAACACTCCCTGTCATCTGTAGAGAACAAACAAAAGCCTAATTAGAAGCAGAATATAAACAATCTGGCTCCTGAACTTGAGAGCAGGCACAAGCAAACATTGAAAGTTTTCAACCCTTCAAAACCATTCAGTGGGAATTTAAGTAATAAGTTGTTAGGTTTGTTCTGCAGAACTGTGAAACAATCTCTGGAGTTTGTCTTCTAGCTCTGAGAACAAAAAAAAAAGCTGGATACTTAATAAACTATTGTACATTCCTTTCCTGTGCCAGATTTTCACTGTACCAAATGTCTTTCTACATTGTTGAACCTCCTTAATATGAAGTGGAAATAGGCTTCTTCTTTCCCTCGTTCAGTGATGCCAGTAAATCAAGCTTTCTTTAAGACTTTGTCCTTTACTGAAAGTCTGAGAAACTTCACAGTAAATAACAGAGTCTTCCCAGCTGTCTGAAACGGCAAGGCTGGCTTACAAAAAGCCCTATCAATAATAGGATGAAGATATTGATGTTTCCGTGATTCCTTCTTCTCTTCTGGCATTCCCATCACAGGTCAACTGAGACAGTTGGCTGTTACCTTAATTTTGGAGTGCGTGTTATGGAACTAAAATTTTCTTTCATGCTAGCCAAGTAAACAACAAGCAGATCTTCTCCAAGAACAAAACAGAAGATAATCACTGTTTCTGGTTGCAGAAGTAATGAAATAGGTATCAGAATAATAAAATTGCACAGAGTGCTGGCTTGCACTGCCCATGTGATTACAGTGCCATTTTGACCAGAGCTTGACCAGAGCTTATTAAACTTAACATAGGAGAGATCCAAGAAGCTGTAAATCAGGAGTGTCCAACCTTGGCAACTTTTACAGCAGGGATTTTCAACCTTGGCAACTTTAAAATGGTTGGGTGGAGAAGTCCTGCTGTAAACCACCCATCGAGAGATAGAGAAGTTCTACATTCTTTAAAAGGAGCCATAATTATTAAGTTATAGCATGTATTTTGCATAAGTATATTCTCCAACTGGAACATCACTGATTTCTAGAATTGCTCTTCAGTTAGTTGAAAGTATATTTAAAATAAGGTGTTCAATTACATACATTAGCATTTCAAAATATGCTGCAATTGAATATAAATTTCCTTGATGTGTTAAAAAAACCAGACCAAACAGAAAAGTGTTTCAAAAATCCAAGATGGCAATAATTGTTAGTGGCTTCCCACTTATTATAAACAAAATATATTGTGGCTTATATTATCCCTTCTGTGGTTGGGGCCTTGACGAGGTGAAGGGGCTTGTGTGGGTAGATCAAATCATGGGCTTATCGTCCAAGATGTATATATCCAGAAGGGTCTCCCAAGGCAAACAGGCTATGATGGATACCTCAAACTAGCACCGATCACATCTGTCAACCTTCATTGGATCAGCCTGATGGCTTATGGTCTATTCCAGGGATCTTCAAACTTGACCCTTTTATGACTTGTAGATTTCAACTCCCAGAATTTCTCAGCCAGGCATGCTGGCTGAGGAATTCTGGGAGTTGAAGTCCATAAGTCATAAAACAGCCAAGTTTGAAGAGCCCTGGTCTATTCCTTCCACATGCCAAGGTACCCATATTGGTTGGAAACATGCGGAAGAGACCTTCATCCTGCAGTGGATAGACAATGGCTAAAATAATGATGATATTATCCCTTTGTGTGTATTTTATTTTTTACTGAAGTTAATATTTTTGCAGTTTTTCCCTTCTACATTGAGGTTTCCATCTTCACAAGGAATCTAAATCATAATGTATGGTTTTAAGACTCTTTTTAAACCGAATAAAATCCATAGACTTCAAACAGCAGGACCATATAATGGAAATAGTTGCACACCCTTCCCGCTTAGATTATCTCTGAGTCAAAGAAATTGCTCTCTTGGGTAAGGAGATGATGATGTACCCTCCACATTAGTCATGATCATTTGTGGCTGTCTTGTAATGTAGTTGTGTTATATATGTAAACAGTTAATATACATCATTTAACAGGTTGTTTCAACTAGGGAAAACATTCTGACAGGAGAACACGCGGGAACTTTGACAGCTGTCAAAGTTCCCCGCACAGCGCAGGCGCAACTACTGACAGCTCGCGGCTGTCAAAACACCGGACCATGCGGAAGCCTGAGCTGTCAAAAGAAGATGACGCGGATTGGTCCTGGTTTGACGCGGCGCCAAAATGAACGCTCCTGATTGGCCCTCGCTGACAGCTGCGGCTATAAAAGCCGGACAAGTTATTCTATGTTTGCCTTGCTCTAAATAAACCCTTTTAGTAACTAGCCTGTTGTCCCAAGTGGTCCTTCGGCTACTTCACTGGCGACGAAGGTGGGATCGCTCCGGAGCTGAAGTCACGGCCGAGGAAGAGAGTTCCCGGCAAGAGCTGTCACTGGAAGTTTTAACTTCCACAGGAGCAACCCAGGACCGGACGACATTGCAAACTTGGGGCGTGTGAGGGAATTTGATACCCGCCATCCCGAGAGATGGCAATCCCTCCTCGTCAGTAAAATCACTGACGACAGAGCAAAGGCCGCCGCTCTACTATACATCAGCGGACCTCCAGTTTATGATGCTGCCGTGGGCCTGTTCAGCCCGGTGCCCATCACAGAAGTCCCCTACGCGGACCTGGTGGACCAGCTGAACAAGTACTATATGCCGGCTCGCTCAGAACTGTACTGGCGGGTCCAATTCGCCCAGAAGAAACAGCGGCCAGATGAGCCCACCAATGAGTTCATCGCTGGGGTCAGACACGCCGCACGGAACTGCTGTTTCCCCGACCTGGAGGACCGCATCAGAGACCAGGTGGTGATCGGGTTGAGGGACGAGAGGCTGCAGAAGAAGCTGACATCCAAACCCGACATGAGCCTGGTGGAGCTGACCAGAGAAATCATGGCCTACGAACACAGCCACAAGAAGAAGCCGACTACCACGACCCCAGAGAGCCCAGCGACCGTCTTCCAAGAAAGCGCCACCCTCAGCGACAGCGAAGAGTCGGTGGATTTCACCGACGGAGAAGCCCTACAGTGCAGAATGGAACGCAGGAAGCCAAGGAGAGGCGACACTTCGGATCGCCGAAGGTCCAGGAACCCCCCTCCGCCGCCGCGTTATGAGCAACGGGCAGCCTGCGCCAGCTGCGGGGGCAACCATGCCCGAGGAAGCTGCCGGTTTAGAAACGCTAAGTGTCACAATTGCGGGAAGACCGGCCACATCAAACCGGTGTGCCGAAGCAAGGGGCGTGACAACATCAATGATTTGGAGGCAAACTCCCCAGGTAGGCCAGCTACCCAGGCCAGTAGGAAAAAACCGCCAGGGCCCCTGGTAGAAACAATTGACAGGGTAAACAGCCTAAGCTCAAAGGTTAAGATCAGGGTCAAAATTCAGGGGGTGCCCTGCCTCATGGAAGTGGATTCAGGGTCAGCAGTCTCCTTAATTTCGTTAAAAACTTATCAGGAGATCTGTCAACAAGGCAAGGAAAAAATTCCTCTGAGGCAAACCCAAGTCCACCTAGCAGACTTCCAGAAAACCCCCATTCCTCTGGAAGGGAGGGCTAAGGTTGTAGTGCAGTACAAAGGGTTCAAGGGTCCCTTAGAAGTCCTAGTTACGCCGGGGAACCGCACCAACTTGATAGGGTTAAACTGGTTCGGGGCGCTAGGAATCGCCATAACCGGGGTAAATACAATTCAATCACCCAGCCTAGAAGCCGTTTGCAACAAGTATGCAGACGTCTTCGATGGCACGTTAGGAAAATACACCGGTCCCCCCATCTCCTTACAGTTAAACCCAGCAATCCAACCAATTAAGATAAGAGCTAGGAGAGTACCCTTTGCCCTTAAAGAAAAAATAGAAAACGAACTCGATCGCCTCATAGGTCTCGGGGTGCTCGAACCAACGGAAGGGGGAAGCTGGGAGACCCCTATAGTCACCCCTATTAAACCTAACGGGGAAGTGAGATTATGCGCGGACTATAAAGCGACCCTCAACCTAGCCCTCAGCCCCCATGCTTACCCGGTGCCAGCGGTAAGGGACGTATTTGCTTCCATCCGTTCTGGCGCCATTTTCGCCAAACTTGATCTCACGCAGGCGTATTTGCAACTGCCTGTCACTAATGACACCGCGGAAGCCCAGACAATTGTCACCCACCGCGGTGCCTTTAAAGTGAAAAGGCTCCAATTCGGCATATCGGCTGCCCCGGGTATTTTTCAGGGTATCATGGAGAAAACCCTGAAAGGAATACCCGGGGTCTGCCCCTATTTCGACGATGTTCTCATCGCCGGAGAAAACGAAGCAAACTTAGCTGACAGGCTGTCAGCTGTGCTAAGCCGGCTCAGAGAAGCCGGCCTCAAACTTAAACGGGAAAAGTGCTCTATCGGAGTCACATCCACAGAATTCCTAGGATACAAAATAGATGGCCAAGGCATCCACCCCACCACAGAAAAACTAAGGGCTATTCAAACAGCACCAAGCCCAAGGAATAAACAAGAGCTCCAAGCTTTTTTAGGATTATTAAACTTTTACCATGCCTTCCTTCCCCATAAAGCCACTATCGCTGAGCCTCTGCATAGGCTCCTGGACAAGGGAACTGTTTGGTCCTGGACCAAAACACATGAGAATAGTTTCCAATCATTAAAAAAGATTATCTGTCACAGCTCAACGATCACCCTTTTCAGAGAAGACACCCCAATATGCATCGCTTGCGATGCCTCTCCCTATGGAATCGGGGCAGTGTTAAGTCATTTATTCAAGGATGGCACACAAAGACCTATAGCCTTCTATTCACGCACTCTGTCCAAAGCAGAAAGGAATTACGCACAAATAGACAGGGAAGCCCTAGCAATAGTCGCAGGGGTGAAAAAATTTCATGACTACCTTTATGGGAGGCCCTTTACTATATTTACAGATCACAAACCCCTTCTGGGAATATTCACGTGGAATAAAACTACACCACAAATTCTCTCTCCGAGAATACTACGGTGGTCCACATTCTTATCGGCCTATTCCTATCAGTTAATACATAAACCGGGAAAGGAATTAGGACACGCAGACTGCCTCAGCAGACTGCCCATTCAAAACAAGGACTCAGACCCAGCCCCAGCTGGTCTGATTCTAGCAATCTCCCAACTTCCAGATTGTCCCCTGGCTGCAAACATTATAGCCAACAATTCAGCTAAAGACAAAATACTTAGCAGAATCCTCAAATGGGCCACAACAGGGTGGCCAGCTCAAAACCCACACCCCTAATTCCAGCCATATTTTAGCAGGAAAAATGAAATATCCACTCATAGGGGATGCCTGCTGTGGGGAAATCGGGTCATAATACCTGAGAAAAACATAAGCCAAACATTACACATTTTACATGAAGGACATCCAGGCATTGTTAAGATGAAGGCGATGGCTAGAAGTTATGTCTGGTGGCCGGGCATAGATAAAGAAATAGAAAGATATGTAGGAGGGTGCTATACCTGTCAAGCGACCCGAAACGAGCCACCCCAAGCACCAATCCACAAATGGGAAACTACGAGGAACCCATGGTCACGTATACATTTAGATTTCGCAGGACCTATCCAGGGGCAAAGTTTCCTAATTGTAGTGGACAGCTATTCTAAATGGCTAGAAGTCACCCCCCTTAGAAAAACAACGTCAGGAGCCACTATTCAAGCCTTAAGGAAAATATTCGCCACACATGGCCTTCCAGACACCATAGTTTCAGACAATGGACCTCAATTCACCTCTCGTGAATTTCAGATGTTCGCTATGAAGAATTGTATTAGGCTGGTCACGTCTGCGCCGTTCCATCCATCGTCGAACGGGATGGCTGAAATTATGGTGCGGTCCACAAAAGAAGCTTTGAAAAAATTCGCAAAGGGGAACTGGCAGAGGCGTCTCAGCCAGTTCCTCATGTCACAACACGCAACTCCATGCACAACAACGGGCAAATCACCGGCGGAGCTGAGATGGGGGAGGAGGCTAATAACGCGGCTCGACAGACTGCATCCTGACACATATCCAGAAGAAAAAGAGCACCCCTACACAACCCGCACACTCAACCCAGGACAATTGATATGGGCACGGTCATATACGGATAAAAACAAGTGGGTCCAGGGGACAGTACTAAAACAAACGGGACCCATTTCATACCTAATAGCCACACAAACTCACGGGAACGTACGCCGCCATATTGACCAACTCAGACCCAGACAACCGCCACACAACTTAGAACAACCAGAGGAACTCGAGCTACAACCCCCACCAGAAATACTACCTATACCAACCCAAGAAGAAGAACAACAGGAAAATGAACGACCAGAACCAGACAATCCCCCACTCCCTCGCCGCTCCAACAGAAACCGAAGAGCCCCCGCCTACCTAAAGGACTATCAGTGGGCAGGTTCCGACGTCCAAGGGGGAGGGAACGCGCCAGGGGAGGGGTAAGGGGTGTGTTATATATGTAAACAGTTAATATACATCATTTAACAGGTTGTTTCAACTAGGGAAAACATTCTGACAGGAGAACACGCGGGAACTTTGACAGCTGTCAAAGTTCCCCGCACAGCGCAGGTGCAACTACTGACAGCTCGCGGCTGTCAAACACCGGACCATGCGGAAGCCTGAGCTGTCAAAAGAAGACGACGCGGATTGGTCCTGGTTTGACGCGGCGCCAAAATGAACGCTCCTGATTGGCCCTCGCTGACAGCTGCCGGCTATAAAAGCCGGACAAGTTATTCTATGTTTGCCTTGCTCTAAATAAACCCTTTTAGTAACTAGCCTGTCGTCCCGAGTGGTCCTTCGGCTACTTCAGTAGTCTGTAATACACTGGGGACACAGCAAATGTGTACAGAAAGAAATCACAGTTCACATAGAAGTGAATACTCCATCATTAGCCATGATGAAGATGGGTGGATCATAGACTTAAGTTTCATTCTGTATTTTATAAACCTAGAGGCTTCACAGTAACATCTTGCATTATCAGTTCATTACAAAATAGGTTTGCATCATAATGGCAGTTGTTCTCAAAAGAGTAAGTCCAAGCCAATGAGCATTTTTCTCCAAAAGCTACATTTATCTCTGAAAAAGATTCAAAAACTAAGACTTGATAGAACTTCATAATGTCTTTGCCAGTAGAGCCCGTTGTGAGATACCTAATATTAGCATTTGAGGGAGGGAGGGAGGGAGGGAGATCTGTGTCTGCAAAAGTTAGTGTACAAGATTCTCATTACTGTTAAAAATAGCAATTTTTTTATAGCTAAAAGCAGTAATCCATTGTTACTGAGTGTGGCAACATTCCTATTGTCAATAAGTGCCCCTTTAAATTGAAGATAAAAGACAATCCATATCTATTAATTCATTATATACTGCTATGTCATTCCAGATAAGATAACACTATATCATTCCAGACAAGTGGCTGTCCAGATTTCTTGCCAGTAATCTAGCTGCCACTGTCTCCACCAGCTTCCATTTCCAAAGGTAGCGCCATGTACAACATGCTACCTTAGTCCAGTTAAGTGGCAATGAAGACATGAATGAAGACCATCAATGAAGACCATCACTAGGACATAATGAGTTAATTTATATATTTTTAAAAAAATATATCTGAATTTATGTAAAATTAAGCCATGAAAATATATATTTAAAAATAGGAGTGGATGGATTTTATGCATGTCTGTATGAATTGTTTCCCCAAAACCATTTTTGGGGAAGGCTAGCCAAATTCTGTTCTGTTGCCAAGAGTTGTTGGTGGCTTTTACGATATAGTCTGAAATCTGAACTATATCCATATAAATATTGTGTGTCATATGATATTGTATACTTATTGCAATTCATTGTTCAAGGTTCTGCAAGCCCTCTATGCTTCCTCACTATTTTTCTTGTAATTGCATTCACTTTTTTTAAGTATGTTTAGTCTCCGAAGATCTAATCTAATTAATCTAATCTTTATAAAGTGAATTCATTCACTATTTACAGCATTTTCATGTCACCAACTCCACCAGGACTGACAGTGGTTTACAAAAAAGCTAAATGTAAAATCCATGAATCTGGATGAAATTGCTCACAGTAAATAAACGGAAGCATTTGAAACATACTGCAGCTAGACACATTATTTTGCCAGGGTGTGTTTCCTTGAGAAGAAGCATCATCCTGTTCTCCTGTAGGTACACACACTTGCAACAATCACTCTTTACATTTAAAATACATTACTGATTTTCTTCTTTCTTAAATTACAAGAAAACCACTTCCATTTAGGGACAGGCTCAAAACTTTAACAAGACAGGACAATGTAGCAGTTGTGATATGAAGCGAACCTTTAAACTACATGTAGCTGATGTTAATTAATTCCCTTTGGTGAGTAAAGCACCACAGATGCATGGTGTCTATGGTTATAAATATTATGTCTGAAAGACAAAGTAACATAATGTAACTACGGTAAAAATACAACAACACCAACAACAAAAGAGTAGTTTTAAGACTTTAGAGGGGAGCGTTGATTATAATATTACCAGACTTCTCATACCTCACACCAGATTTCAACCATCAGTTGACATCACCTGGGTTGTTCTCAGAAGTAGTTGCTGATGGACCGATAATGAATGATACCCCCAAATTCTGCTTCTCTTTCAGATTAAGATTAATGGCAATTCAGGGAAAAAGTATTGTTTATTTATTTACCAAACTCATATGCTGCCCATCTCGCCGAAGCAACTCTAGGTGGCTTAAAATTATCCAGACAGGTGGGATGAAAGGGGTCTACAACAACTCACCAGAGCCAATTTGCCCTGGGCCAACTTGCCATGGGAGAAGTCACCATGGCCAACTTGCTGTGGGACAACTAGCCATGGGACAAGAATTACAGCAATATAAAAAAAATTAAAAAATAGCGGAATTGAACCATTAAAGAAAGGATGCCAAAGGAGGGACAAAATGAAATGTAATTTACACAAATTAAAATATTTTTAAAATTATTTTAAATGATCAAATTGAATAGTTGAATTGTCTTGCAGCAAGTTAGCCTGGGGCAGGGGTCTTCAAACTTGGCCCTTTTATGACTTATGGACTTATGGACTCAGCATGCCTGGCTGAGGAATTCTGGGAGTTGAAGTCACAAGTCATAAAAAGGCCAAGTTTGAAGACCCCTGGCCTGGGGCAAGTTGGCTGCAGCAAGTTGTCCCATTCCAGGATAAAAGGTTTTTTTAAGGAGGGAGGAGTGAACCATGGCATCAATAAAAGGTCCTGGAAATGTCCCCTCCAGAATTTTTTTACTCCCTGAACCCACCTAGTTGTCACATTCCTAAAGGCTTTCACCAACCAGGAAAGGCAGGAATCTAAATGACAGGTGGTTGCACTGACAGCATCAGAGACCCCGTCCACTTTATCAAGTCCAACAGAATCAAACTGTTCTCAGATAGCCAGGTAAGACCTTTTCCTGCACCACACCTGGATCCTAACTGGGAATGTATTCAAACAACTTTATCCATCAGGTATTCAACAAATTGTTCTGCACAGCCCTGAAGATGATCACCTTCCTTATTTATTCTTCCTTAAGTCAGGTTAAGATTACCCTTATATACTTTTCCTGTGCAATATTTTCCAACAATAATGTCAGAGTTTGCTGCTTTATGTCTCCTCCCTAACCTCCTTCAGGCACCAAAGGAATGCATCTATTTTCATTGTACATGATTAAAGATCAATATAGGCAGGTAGATCTTTCACCCAAGCACTATATCAATTTCTCACAACCCAGTAAAGATGCTTGGATTCACCACTTCACCAATGCATAGTGTCCAGGGTGGTAGCTAGGGTGATGAATAACAATGTTGCCTGGGATTTTTTTCTGACTGTAGAGTCTAATGAACAGATAATGATAGGGCAATCTTTTGCATGCCTTCTGGCACCTACAGGATGGATCTATACACCATCTGGTTCTGTAGGGAGGAGGAAAATCGATATAAATGTGAATAGCTGCCTTAGAAAAATGGTCAATACCTTATTGATGGAGAGGATGATGCCTGCAATCTTGCAAGAGGCTGTAGTGTGTCCCTCATTAAAAGGCCTTTTCTTGATTCCACTGATTTCTGGGGAAGGTGGTGGGGAAGGATCTACAGATCACCCTGGAAGAAGTGGGTTACCTAGCTCAGATTCAAAGGATCAAGAATCTGGTGGTACCTTTTCTAATTAAGTTCTATCAAAAGGCATAAGTTGCAGTTCACTTCATCTGTTGCATGGAATGGCGAGGTTGCTGTAGTGTTTAGGGTAGGTGAGAGGCAGAAAAAGAGAGGGCACAAGGGAGGAGCAGATGCAAGTTATATGTGGGGCAGTCTATTTGCTTGATTGATGGCCAAAATGAGGAAACTGCTGATTGTAAAAGGAGTTTCACTTATTGTTTTGAGCATATGACCATGCATAAACACAATCTGCCTTAGTTTAATGCTGCTGACTGATTGTTTTAATATATGTTTCTACTACCAGTGTTTTATTTTGAATGTAAACTGCTATGAGTCCAACTAGACTTAGCAGCATAAAGACCTAAAGCCATAAACATGGCGTCAGCCATTAAAATGAAAATGTTTATAAGGATTTCAGATAATCATAAAAAAAGATTGGTCTCAGATCATTGCTGTTACAATCAGCACAGTAATAGCATAGGTTACAAACTGCAAAGGGTTGGGTTACTTCCCTGCTTTTACTACTTCTCTAGCAAATATTCTGGTGAAAGGAGGAGGAAACCTGAGTAACTCAATGCAGTGAGAATAACACAGATTGTTAATTTTAAGTATAGTGAGATCACAGCAGGCTTTGATTGAGAGGAGCCAAAATAAACGTGAAATCTTGGCCTTTTAAAAAAGGATAGACCACATCCTTCATTGGGTCGCCAAATGGTTCCAAGATTTCATCACAAAATGCCATCAAAGGATGCCTTTCTCGAGATATACAGTGGCTGAAAGGTGAGGCAACAGGATATGCTGCTGATACATGTTGCCGTTTTGTGTTGATTCTTTGTGTGTTGTACAATCACCCCAAATTTAGCAGACACAAGGAAAACATGGATCAGGATGTCAGAGGTTATCTGTGATTAATCTGGACTTGCCTGTATTGGGAATAGCCTCCCAAATGCTGACAGCCTTTGCCAACATTTATAAACATATAAATAATATTTTGAAATAATATAAAGACAAATTAAGGTTCAAACTGAGCCCTATCTGAATGTCAGTTTTAATGATAAAAACAAAGACTTGCACTGGGAGATAGAAACCAGACCTTCTAAGAGACTTCACAAATGTCTGAAGCCTTGATGTCTAAAGGGAACATGTATTCTTATTCTCTCATGTTTTTTTTCTTTGATCATCTACTCTATTACTATTTGTAGCAATAATTTTTTTTAAAGTAGGAAAAGTAAACGTTAACTTTTTTTGAAGCTGTTTATAGCACTTAATCCCAATTTGCTGCATTGAAAAGGGACCTTTGCAGTTCTTTAACAATAGGCTGACTTTCTGAAGTTGTGGACAAAACTGCATATTGTGTATTGCCCAGCAGGTTTCCACTAGATGTTGAATATAACCCGGGTGAAAAACTAAAGGGAGAAGCAGAGTTGTATAACATCACATCAACAACAGGTTGACTTACTAGGAAACTTACTACTGAACCAATATAATTAACCAATTGAACTTCTCTTATTATTCACGCTTCTAAAGACTTTCTATGTTTACAATCAACTATAATGTATCTATATGCTACGGGGGGGGGGGGTCAAGCCCGCTGCATCACATGATGTGTTGCCATGTATCACAACTTTTTCCTCTTACCGGTGCTGGGTGGGCACAACTTCTGCATGACACATCCGGCCCGCAGGCCAGCAGTTTGACACCCCTGATATGTATTATCAAAACTGCAAGAGTGGCGAATATCTGTAGCTCGGGTGTGGGATGAGGGTGAAGGTTCATTCTCTGAGCTTGTGGGTTGGTTTATGAACGTTTCATTACTAGGCTAGGTAACATCTTCAGCAGAGTTTAGGTGATGTCAATGTCAGTGTTCTTCTGTTTATAAGGGCTTCAGGTCTGGATGTGTCAAGTGAGGATGTTGTGATGGGTCTTGTGATGGATCAGGTATGAGACATCAGTGAGAGGCTTGTGATGGGTCTTGTGATGGGGGAGGTTATATCAGGTTGGGGGAGGAACTCTTGTGTGTGTTGGTAACCTTAAATTGCATGAAATGATACATCCCAGGACAACAGTTCTTGAATCAACACCCCTCAAATGGGCTAACAGAATGCATCCAAAATTTGGGACTTGTGTCTCTTATGGACAAGGTTTGGCCCACTTCAGTGCTGCTGTACCACCACACTGCCTCAGTCATCCGTAGTCATTTGATCATGATTTCTGGTGCTCCCTGCCACCTTCCTACCAGGAAATTCAATGGGGGAAGCTGGCAGAAAGTCAGAAATCTGCTCCCACTGCTTTTTTGCCCACTTCTGACCATTCTGTTTCTCAGTTTAGGCAAGGAAATATTTCTGAAATGATGAACCAATGGGCATGAGTGGCCTAGTTACATTCTATAATACTATACGGCATTTTTTTTTGAAGGACTAAAATAAATATTCTTCCTCTTCACCCATTTTGAGGTGGTCAGACTTGTGCTTTTAAGTCTAAACAGCAGAGAAAAGTATAACGTCTACTACGTGGAACGTATTCTGAGAAATGACTGAAAGACTCGCAACCTTTTCTTTTACAAATTTGTACTATTTTGTACATTTAAAAAACCTCCAGTTTCCTTCTTTGGTTTATTTTGTAGAACAGAAGTGATTGAGTGTTACTGGTGACTCTGGGAATACCTTCCTATAATCACATGCACGCGCTTACTTTTTCTGGGTCACAATATTTATACGACCCCAGTTTGCTATATATTATTTTGATTTTTTTTTTCTGCTCTGTATGTTCAGAGATGTCCATTGGTGTATTATTGCTTGGATCTTTCTGATCCCCAAGTCTCTCTGATTGATATACTCAGGGCTTTTTTTTCCTCATAGAACGCTCAGAACGGAGTTCCGGTACCTTTTTTGGATGGAACCTTGTAGGGTAGGCAAGGCGGGTTGTATGACATGTGTGAGTTCCGGCACCTTTGCCTTTTACAAAAAAAGCACTGGATATGCTTGACTTTGACTCAATTTGCCTTTCATGAGCAATGGGTTCCTGCTTATAAAATAAACACCTGCAAGTCCAGTGGTTGTTTTTATGTGCTATGAGGATCCATCAAACTTTCTGTAAAGTGACTTTTCTGCCTTAAAGTGAATTTCTGTTTCATAATACAGTTTTAATCATGGAGAACTGGTGTCTTTAGCAAATCATGGAGGGATAGGGTGGATTCTGTTCAATATTCTAGCAAGTCAGAAAAGCCATTTGGTATTACTGCAACTTTAATTGCCTATTAGTTTTTCCCAAATGGGGAGACTTGTTAGAATCCATAAACAATAACAAGCATAATAACCTTCACGTATGTGAGTGAGTGTGTGTGTTTTGTTTTGTTTATTTTATTTTACTCAATTTCTATAGCCACTCATCTCAAACAAATGACTTTGGCCAGCAAACAACCATAAAATTAATTAAAAGCAAGTACAAACATTTTATGATTCTGCTTAATTTCACTCCAGTGAAACTGTGCTGATAGGTACATTGAATTAATGGCTGCCAGCAGTCAGCAGCATCCAGAAGTGGAATGGGTACAATGGTACTAGAGCACACAAAATGGAATTGTCTCTCTCCCACATAACAAGAATAGGAAGTGCCATCATCTAAAACACTCTGTTGGTAGAAGGAGCAGGCAAACTTTAATGCATTTATTATATTTCTCAATTTAGACTGTTTATTTTTTTAAAAAAAACATATGTATTGGCTTTTTGACATTTATTTAACAACAGGTCTAGTCATCCTCCAACTAACCAGTGAATGTATAAGGACCCTGTATAATATCTGTCTGGTATGTGATAAATTTCAAGTCAGACATTACAAGGGCAGATCTCCATGCAGAATAATTAGGTTGCTGGATTTTCCTGCAGTCAAAGTCAAAATGTGCCCAGTGACTGAGTAAAGGGAGCCTGCACATAGCAGCCTCAACCACTCAACAGAAGATTACCATATGTGGGCCAATGACCATATCATCACCAATTTTGTGAATGAAGCATCTTAGATCATTTGTGCACCAAGATTTGTGTCGGGACTAGAAAAATACCGCATATTGGAACAGCGAGAGAAAATTTTAGGCTGCCACCCCAATTGACTGGGGATAAAAAAAAAAGATTGTTTCATAAGAGCCTGCCATTTAGAAACAACTAATGGGCATCACCATGCTTGCAGTTAGCAATTCTGTAGATCAGGAGTCTTCAAACATGGCCCTTTTATGAGTTGTGGACTTCAACTCCCAGAATTCGTCAGCTAGGCACGCTGGCTGAAGAATTCTAGGAGTTGAATTCCACAAGTCATAAAAGGGCCAAGTTTGAAGACCCCTGCTGTAGATACACCTTCTGTTTAGACAAGGCAAGTACCAGTAGTTGGTGATTAATGGAAACAATCTCTGCTGGATTAAGAGAATGTCCAAAACTCTGCAGTCAATTCAAATGCTTCATACATTTACATCATACTGGAGTGCACACCTTAATAAAAATACTCGGCATGTTTTACACTAAATGAACTTGGTTTTTGTGATTCTGTTTTACTAGCAAATGTTACATTTTGAAGCTTAACTCTCAACAAATTCCCTTGATGGCTGGAGAACTCTGGGAGTTGAAGTCCACGCATCTTAAAGCTGACACGGTTGGGAAAGACTTTGTCTACATTCATCTCGCAACACAAACTATTTTCTAGTTACTGATTTCACAACTCCAGCTGGGCTGTTTTGGGGCAGATATTGGATTTTTGTGAGAGGAGAAAGCTATATATCAACTGTCACTAGAGGACACCATATACTATGTGGCATATTCATGACATCACCCACATGCAGTGCTTTAAAGAGAACTATTTGCCTATAAAACTGCCAACAAAATATGAACTCTGGAGCAGCAGACATCACTTGGAGCGATATTCCTCTCCTGGCAGTCTCACAACTCTGTAAACTTTTGAAAACTCAAGATTACTTTTCATAAAAAAACCCTTCCAGATTCAAACATGTATTCAAATGATCCAACCAACTCCTAGAGACAATCTGCCATCATTCAAATTAATAAATATAAAATCGTATCAACCTCTTACATCCATTTCTGCATGTTTTATACATACATACACACACACACACATATACATATACATATACATATACATATACATATACATATACATACATACATACATACATACATACATACATATATATATATATATATATATATATATATATATATATATATATATATATATATAAAGGTAAAGGTTCCCCCGCACATGCGTGCTAGTCGTTTCCAACTCTCCGTTTCAAAGCCGAAGAGCCAGCGCTTGTCTGAGGATGTCTTAGTGGTCATGTGGCCGGCATGACTAGACGCCAAAGGCGCACGGAACGCTGTTACCTTCCCGCCGTATTTATTTCCTTTATTTCCTGTTTTATATATGAGAGAGAGAGAGCGCGCACAAATTAGATTTTGTTTTGGGTGCTTATGAACCACAGCTAAGTTTAATTAATACTAAATTCATTAGTGCTGAACTATTCTCATTGGGACAACAGTGAATAAGATGGGAAGTTTAAACATTCCCTTTTCCAGTGTTTTCCTGATAACTCAATAGCAGGTTTGTAATTAACTTTATAAAAAAATTTCATTTGCATCAATGAGTGGGTTTCATTTTCTCCAGAGTTTAAAGTTTTTTATTTACTTCTAAGTTTTACTAATCACCCTGGAGCTAAACATCTTTCTGTGTGACATTTAACAAACCATAACTAAAATTCATATAAATCAAATTAAAAATGGGGAAAAATGTTTAATTGCTGCACTGGAGACAATTTTTGCTTGCCTGCAGCTGGGAAGGAACACTTTTAACTCTTTTCATATGAGTTGTTTACACGAAATTTTCATTTTTCTTTCCGAAAACCCCAAAACAAAGATTTTTATTGCTAATCAAAATATTATACAACAGCAGGTACTACTGTGAAAAATTTACTTACAGTTTTAAAATAGACTCAAAATAAGGGAGAACAGCATCCATCAGCAATGTTAGTATTGGAATTAGGTCTTTCCCATGTGGACCTCTTAACCTTGATTGTTCATTAATGTTATATGTGTGGGTACTGTTCCCATTTGATCTCAGCATTTCCAACCTAAGAACCTCTAAATGGCTTTTTGCTTAGACCAAATTTTCCCTAATGTCTAACACAGTCAAATCTCACTCAAGCAAAACAGACACTAGATGGAATACAAAATACCATCATTCAAATTGTTGGCTTTGCTGGATAAATTATCAATGTCACTTTTCCCTTTTTCCTTCTGAAGGTAGCTGATATATGACAATGGGTAGGAGGAACTTGATAAATCCACTAAGCTGAAAGCAGGCCTGTTGCAACCATCTCCATAAACCCTTTTCCCTATCCCTTCAGAGCACAGTGTAACTGAATTGGTGCAAAATCTTTCTACCTTACATCATCATCATTCATTATTCTAGCCATTGTCTGTCCACTGTGGGATGAAGGCCTCTTCCATATGTTTCCAATACGGTCCTGAGTTTTGTTTTGTTTTGTTTTGCCAGTTTGCGCCCACAATACTTGCTGATATCATTGATCCATCTTATTTTAGGTCTCTTTCATGTATGCTTTTTATCAAGTGGGATCCATTCTATGACTGCCTTGATCCACCTGCCATCAGTTCTTCTTGCTATGTCACCAGCAGTCGTTTCCGACTCGTTTCCGGTGCTCATCTCCGTTTCAAAGCCGAAGAGCCAGCGTTTGTCCAAGGACGTCTCCGTAGTCATGTGGCCGGCATGACTAGATGCCAAAGGTGCACGGAACGCTGTTACCTTCCTGCCGTATGGTCCCTATTTTTCTACTTGCATTTTTAAATGCTTTTGAACTGCTAGGTTGGCAGAAGCTGGGACGAGTAACAGGCGCTCACTCTGCTACGCGGCACTCGGGATTCGACCCACCAAACTGCCAACCTTCTGATCAACAAGCGCAGCATCCTAACCCACTGAGCCACCACGTCCCTCATATCTACCTTATATACTTGCAAATAAGCCCACCTGCAGGTAAGCCAGCCCTCATTTATCATGACATTTTAGAAATTTGAGGGCCTGCTTATCCATGGATGGGCTTAATCCACAAGTATATACAGGAAATACGAGTATTTTTTAAAAAATATTACAATAATGTATATACTCACAAATAAGCTGAACTCAATTTCTTCAGTATATTTTGGCGCCTAAAATTCTCTGCACATCTGGTATATACAGTAAACTATCACCTGCTATGGAACTTTGAGTTAATGTAGGATAGTCTGAAAATAAATGGGTTGGTAATTTGTTTCTACTTTCTCATACCCTCATTTCCTTAAATTTATTTATTGAAGAAGGTGAGCCAGCCATAAACTCAGATAAAGTTTTTATAACTGCAGTTCCCCTTCCAAATCGACAGACCCATGGAAGCAAATTGCCAAGTACCATAGAACATCATGCTAAATAATTCTCTTTCTCCCTTCCTTCATTTTCCCTGGCCTTTTTAATACCTTCTCTGTGCATTTTCCTAGCAATTAGAGAGGAAACCAGAAAAGCAGCTCAAAGAGCCAAAATTGTGGGCCCCAGTTGATCAAGACCACAGAAGACCGATAACATGGAACATTAAAAAAAATCAAATCAAAATAGAAGGCATGTCTTTGGGGCTGAAAATTCCATAAGGCAGAGAGATTTTGAATGAATCTCTGAATACCTGCAGACAGATTTCTGATTGTAGAGATCAGTCTTGTGCCAGAAAGCCCCTCGGCTAAGAGGTTTTAAATTATTATTCAAGTAAGGCTGAGAAGTTCACTGAAAGGTTATGTTTCTCCTGCCTCTTTTAAACTGAAATACTATATTTCTTCTCACAACATTAATTAGATAGCTGAAAATTAATTTATTCTTTAAAAAAAGACTGTTTATTTTTTACCACCTTTTAATTGATTCCTGTTAGAGTGGTAATAATAAGAAAGGAAAGCATATATAAAGCCCTGTAAACAGAACAATGGGAGGGGTAACATAACAAAGGCAACACAAGCATAAGAAGAGCCATGGAAGCAGTAAAGGTTTGGAAAGATTTTTTTAAAAAATCACCAGAGTTCATCTAAAACAGGGGTGTCAAACTGCCGGCCCACGGGCTGGATACGTCACATGGAAGCTGCGCCCACCCCAGCTTCAGCAAGGGGAAAAAAGTCACGCTATGTCATGACACATCACATGATGCAGCAAGTTTGACACCCCTGAACTAAAACATCCAAGCAGATTCACCATGGCCAGTTCACTAGATATCGCTCTGAGGATTTCCATGCTAATAACAACAACAACAACAGCAACAACAGCAACAACAACAATAATAATAATAATAATAATAATAATAATAATAATAATAATAATAATAATAATAATAATAATAAAGTTGGATGGGACCTTAGAGGTCTTCTAGTCCAACCCCCTGCTCAGAAGGAAAAGTTATACTGTTTCAGACAAATGGTTATCCAGTTTCTTCTTTAAAACTTCCAGTGTTGGAGCATTCACAAATTTGGAGGCAGGTTGTTCCACTGATTAATTGTTCTAACTGTCAGGAAACTTCTCCTTAGTTCTAGGTTGCGTCTCTCTTTGATTAGTTTCTATCCATTGCATCTTGTCCTAGCCATTCTGAAAGACTACCCAACTTGAACACAATGAAGCAACTCTTGTAGATGGGAAGTTGGGAGAGCAGCAGATGGAGTTGGACCTACAGTAATTCATTGCTCAGGCTAGTGTCCAAAGAGAGTGCTTCTTTAGGGCTAAAGGTAGAACCGTCCCTGGTATTGAGTCAGTTGATTTACTGGTGTGGTCTAAGGATATCTACTCTGGAATAGGCTGATGTTGGGCAAACCTTGGAGGAGCCTTGGAACCTGCTTTGTGAAGCAAAGGGTCTTTCTTCATTTTGATTGGTGAACCAGCCACATTATTTTGCTGTGCCTTTTGTAATACCTCCTCTGGGAGCTCTAGTAGCTGAAAGAAGACTGGGTGGCACAATCTTGGTTTAATTAAGCCAAATCACACAATCTATTTGTCTCAGCAAGATCTGTGATTCTCCATAATACAGAGTGCCACATCAGGGCAAATCTAAGCCATCTTGCACAGGAATAGGAGACCATCTTATGCCTTCTGAATGCTTTGGGTTCCTCTGGTGGTGGTAAGTATATCTCAAAGCCAGCAAGTATGGGAGTACCAGCGAATAAGAAAAGCCATCAGCCAGAGGACAAGACTCAGACCATAGAGAGAAAATATACTTTCAAAGGATGTTTTAGCTATAGTTAGACACAGAGGCTTGCGTATTTTTTGCATTTCCATTGCACAGTTACAAACAAATGTGGAATTTTATGTGGAGGTGACTAACAGGATCTCAGTGTTTTTGCAAATGTTACTTTGGCTGCACACATATAAGTTGGTGAGGCATCGTGGGTGTCCTGTGTGAGTATAATTCTGCACATAAAATCCAAGAAATGCTTGAATAATTCTGAAATGAGCTGGCACAGCCTGTCATGTTTCATTCTCTCATCACTTTGCCCTGCCCTATACGTTTTATTCTTGGGTAGTTATTGCTTTTTTTCTGATTTCTATTCTCTATGAGTAACTCTAGCCTTTGAGAACTTTGGGGAAAGTAAATTTGGATCAAGAATAAGAAAACTCTTGTGTTTGTGTATAGTATATGATCCAAGTGTATCAGAGGTTTGTTAGGTAGGCTTGCAAGTTTACCAAGGTTTTTATTTATTTATTTTTGGATATCTCAACCAAATCAGATAAAAATGCTTGCCCTGCAATTTTCCACTTCAGATTTGGTTCAGAGCCTAAAACTGCTTCAAGTGAAAGGAAATGTATGAGAGATTTTTGATAAACAGCTGCAATGTCTTAAAATATCAACCATACTAGCCAAATAGCCCCCAAGACCACATGATGGTATAGAATTCATTGGGTTCGAAGGAATGTTGCTGGGATGAAGAGCCAAAATTCATGTCTAAATTTATTCCTCTAATCATATGTTTTAAGCAATTGTACAGATTTCTAAACCTTTGTCTGTAATAATTCATTTCCAAGATATCACCTGGTTGTCAGATCTGGAGTGACTAAAGTCACTAATCAGTGCTTCACTTCAGGGTTGGCTACAGAAAAAGGATTCAGTCTCCAAAGCTATTCTGCATAGCGTCACTGACGTGAACATCAGATCTCTAATTGCTAAAAGAGTGAAATGGAACTCTTTCCAGTTGGCAGAGCTACTATGGATCTTGCAAAACTGCCAACTTGGGAGGGGTCTATTTCAAAGAACAGGAAGGAGAAAGTATGCTGCTTGAAGTACAGTCCTTCATCTATCCGCCACCCCACTTCTGAAGCCCTGCAGCTGAACTAACCAGGAAAGAAAACCATCCTGCAGCTCTACTTATGAATAAGAATTCTGCTGCTATTTATTTATTTTATTTTATTTTATTTTATTTTTGCAGATACAAACTTAACCTTCAAGGAATATAAGGTTCTCCTTTCTTTAATGGTTGCTCAGAAGTGGGAAATTCACCTTGTGTCGTTTTTCTCCACCCTGTGTATGACAAACTGTACCTGCCATTAAAGAGTCAGCCACCAATCTCTCAAAAGCCTAAGTCACCCTGCGAGCAGACTAATTGATAAATTGGAAGGCCTAGAATTCTTCCCCGAGTGAGGAACACAAAAGAAGCTGGACCGATTCAAATATTGACGAATTCCTAACAATGGGAGACAGGTCTGCATAGTTTCTTTGTATGCCAGTCGATGGATATCAGCCTTAGCTGGACCAAGAAAACTTTTGGGACTTGTAGATGGCTAGGTAGCAATTGTGAGAATTTTAAAATTGCACATCTGGAGGAGGCTCAGTAGGAAATAGACTCCATGAATAATAGATGGGTGTATTACGTAATTTGGCTGAGAACAGATGGACCTGGCTTAGCACTGGCAGATTTCTATGATTTGAGTCTGAAAAGCCTCAAAAATATATCACTATCTGCAAAAAAAAACATAAGCTTTTCCAGGTGGGAGAAATTCTACTTGAGCTAGGTCTACACATGCACTTTGCATGCACATACAAGACACATGGTAAGGTATGTAAGATTTAACCTGCAAAAATGTGGCAACCATGAAATGATAAAGTTCAGAAGATATCCTTCGCTGCTACTTAGGGACCATTTTTGTAGCAAATGTCTGGTGGCATTCACATGCTTAACCAATGTTTCCTTTTCTTGTTTTGGTTATCTAAGGGAATCAAATAACAGTGTATTATATTTTATTTTTTAAAGAAAGTAAATTTCATATTCTAACATTTTCATTTAACTTTAGCTTGTTATTTAAAGATTTTAATGTCCAAAATTAAATATGTCCTTGTAAGGGAAAAAAAGACTCTTGGCAAACATTATTAACCCTTATAGATTATTAACAGTGCTGAAAAGTCAGTTGTCAGTGTTCTAACAAACATAAGAAACACTGAAATCATTTTCTTTGAGCCTCAGCTGACAGAGTCAAATAATCTATATATGTGCTCAACGAATCGTAACTCAGCTAAATGGATATGGTTTTCATGAGGGCAGGAAGAAAACACTTCTCTGACTTTACCAGTGAAATTCCTGCCAAATTTCAAAGTCTTTCTGTAAGGGAGAAAGGTGCTGAGCCCTTCAAGTGAAAGGTCCAAATCTGGCTCAGGAATTTTGGGATTTGAAGTCCACGAGTCATAAAAGAGCCAAGGTTGCCTCCCCTGACTTAGAAGCAAATCACTCTGAGAATCTGTGTCTGATAAGTGGGTGCAGGTATCCTTGACTTACAACAGTTCATTTGGTGACTGCTCAAAGTTACAACAGCACTGGGGGAAAAGTGACTAATGACCATTTTTCACTCTTACAACCTTTGCCACATCCCCATAGTCATGTAATCAAAATTTGGGTGCTTGGCAACTAACTCATACAGTAGTTATGATGGTGGCAGTGTCCCAGGGTCATGTAGTCAACTTTCATGACTTTCTGACAAGCAAAGCCAATGGGGAAGCCAGATTCACTTAATAGCCATGTTATTAGCTTAACAACTGCATTGATTCACTTAACAACTGAGGCAAGAATGGTCGTAAAATGGGGTCCAATTCACTTAACAAATGTCTCGCTTAGCAACATAAATTTTGACTCAGTTGTGGTTGTAAATCGAAGACTACCTGCACTGTTTAGTAGAAGTAACTATTGTGTCATGGGAACCTCCAAACACAGCTATATAGACCCAGCCAATGAGCACCAAAGAGATCTAGCCTTGCTTGGCCATTGAATGTTCCCTCCCCCACCCTGCCCTGCAAATGACTCATCTGGGGTTAACATACACTTATCCAACCTCTAGAGCAGAGATGAAGTACAAGAAAAATGTGAAAATGGGGCCTGCCTAATGCTCTGTCTCTGTAGCTGTTTTGGTTTTCACTCCCTGAAACTATACAGGGAGGTGAAAAAAAAGGGGCAGGAATGGGTGAGGGATTTCCTATGGCCCCTTGATTCTGTCTGCAACCACAGGAACAGGGAGGGAAAGAGAGCCTTTCTTCCAGTCTCCATAGCAACAGCTGGGAGGACTAAGATCAGGATAACTGGCTGGCTGCCCCCATCATCCCAAATCATGCCCCCCCCTGCATATAAAAGTGAGCAAACTGAGTGAAGAGGGAGATCATTGGGTCAGATGTGTCATGGAAGCAGGAGCCGAGTATAATATAACTTAGTCCATGATCTTTTTTCTCTCAGTTGTAACTTGCAGAAGGAATAAAATATCTTCATTTTTTTGTGGGGGGCGAAACAAACAAGAGGGAAATGACAGAATTTAACAACATAAATGCCATGTGCAAGATACTATCTCACCACTGCTGTGAGGAGTTATTATTTTAATGATCTCTGAACGTGCTTTTGATATTCCTCTTCTTGGTGCAGGAGCGATCAGTCCATTGTCCATGGAGCAAATGCAGCTTCTGACCAATTTTAAGCTTTGTGGCAATTTTCGAAAAACAAAGGTGCATTTTTTTTGGTCAGAAACAAAAGCCAAAGAGTGCATTGGAAAGTTCTCTTATGTCCTAGTCACCTCCCAGTTGGACTACTGTAATGTGCCCTATGGGGCTGTCCTTGAAGAGTATCCAGAAACTTTCTAGATGGACACATATTACACCTCTGCTCCATGAGCTGCATTGGTTACCAGTCTGTTTCCGGGTTGAATTCAAAATCTGATTTTGACCTTTAATGCTCTACATATCATGTTCGGGATTCGACCCGCCAAACTGCCAAGCGCCTGTTACTTGTCCCAGCTTCTGCCAACCTAGCAGTTCAAAAGCACGTAAAAATGCAAGTAGAAAAATAGGGACCAATACGGTGGGAAGGTAACAGCGTTCTGTGCGCCTTTGGCGTCTAGTCATGTTGGCCACATGAGCATGGAGACGTCCTTGGACAAACGGCTTTGAAACGGAGATGAGCACCGGCCCCTAGAGTCAGAATCGACTAGCACGCATGTGCAGGGGAACCTTTACCTTTATATCATGTTACTCAAGGGACTTCCTCTCCCTAATTACATCTGCCTATCCCACCATATCCAGCAGAGAGAGCATGGTGCAAGTCCTATGAACTGGAGAACTTTACTTGGTGGGTCCTAGGCAGTGGGTCCTTTCTTCCTTCCTTCCTTCCTTCCTTCCTTCCTTCCTTCCTTCCTTCCTTCCTTCCTTCCTTCCTTCCTTCCCAACCTACCTCTTGCAATAGAATTCCTGCTGGCTTCTCCATTTACGTTGCTTGTGGGAAGCTTGCAGTTGGGGAAGCCAGCAAGAGGTTGCAAGTCCAAGGCCAGTAAGAGGCTGCCCTTAAGTGACTGCTGCAGGGAGGGGAGGGAGCAAGGTTGTGTGCAAGGAACAGGTTAGAAAGGGTGCATTGGTGTGCACAAGAGATGCTGTGCAGGTCATGGAGGCGTGCAGGTGAGTGGCATGGATCAGGAAGGATGCATGAGTACACCTTCCCCTGAGACATTTTTTTTAATAGTTTTAAAAATTCCAGGTGTTTACTGTACACCAGAGAATGACTTCACATTATGTGTTATAATTTCATTATAAGATAGCTAGGAAGCATACCCACACTTTAGAAGCTTAAGTGTGCATCTTCTGAGTGAACCCATGTAATTTCTGCACACAATGAAAGATTTATGTGTGGTTGTCTAAGTCTAATTCAGTAGCAAGAATTACAAACCCAAAGCCTCCATCAGAGAACCAGGTATGATAATGAATAGTTAGACCAACACATCTGGAGGCACCAGAATGGGGGGAATCTGTTTTAAAGTATGGTTCCCAGCATGATTCTATAGAAGCATTCCAGAAAGGTTTTTTTTCTAAAATTTTGAGATTCACTATCCATCAAACCCTTCCTTAAAGAGTATACAAGAGACCAACCTTTTTTCCAAAATTGGCCCTGATATATTTTTTTAAAAAATAAATACCCAATGTAGGGAAAAGAAGCTGGAGAAAGACTGTAGGGTTGAGAAGATTAGTTTAACCTGCTGTAATCTAAATCTGAGCAAGATGCTAATAACTTATTTTCCTTGATGCTAATAAATTTTCTCTCCTTCAAAATATTACATCCTCTTCTCTACAAGATCAGTCTCATGACTCTCTAAGTAACAAAATATTGAGGAAACGTCTAAAGTATTTTTTACAACAAATAGATGTTTAATCCTGACTAAACTGAAAGATGCATGCAGTGTACATGTGCCCAGTGACCCCTAGATAAATAAATGTGGACTATAAAAGCAAAATAAGAAAACCAACTCTATTTTAGCATAATGAACTTGGTCCAACCAACCAGCTGTTATATTAATTTGATCTTGATTTGTATGTTTGACTGCTCCCTGTGAAAAGCCTCCAATGAACCATTTTATTCTCTTTTACCCTAGAATAAATGTGATCAGTTTGGTTATACACATCCAGATAAATATGTCTTAACTGCATTTGACCATATTTAAATTACCCAGGATTTACATCCTGGGATGAAGCACTGTTTCAAACCATTAAGAAAGATTATTGCTGCTTTGCAACTTAACTGATTTACTACACTTTGAGGGGCAACGCTCATTTCTTTGGCCTTTTCCAATTCTGCCAAGGCTCTCTTTCTTGCTTTCTCAGGCTTGGCAGCTCTTTCAACATATTGCAGATCTGTTATATTACTTTTGCTACAAAGAACCCTGAAGTGAGATGAGATTTACAGCTAAATGCACACAAGAATACATCAATACAGCAGACATTTATGGGTCAAGAAAGGAATACCGCACACAACTCACCAAGATTCTTCTTTCCACATGTATTCCGCCTGATACAAGTGGGGTGAGAAAGCAACCTATTGTAAACTGCTGAATAGGATTTTCTTCATTCATTTCATGCAGAAGAAACCATACTGAATATATATATATATATATATATATATATATATATATATATATATATATATATATATATATATATATATATATATATATATATATATATATATATATCTCACTGGAATAAGTGCTTTCCTTTTAAACCCATTTAATAAATATCAATTACAAAAGATATCCAAATCTTGAGACCCAGACAATAAACCATAGCAGGAATGGCAAAGCTGTAGAACTCCAGATGTTTCTGAATTACACTGACCAGTCAGGCAGGTTCTCCATCTATCAACTGCGTGGAAGGGTGTATCAGCCAGTCATATACAATAGCAGTTCATGGTCTAGGGCAGAGTTCCCCAATCTTTTTGGCACCAGGGACTAGTTTCTTGGAAGACATTTTTTTCCAAGGAAAGAGGGAGGAGGAGTGTGCAATCTAGATCCCTCGTGTGCACAGTTTACAGTAGGATTTGAGATCCTATGAGAATCTAATGCTTGATGATCTGAGGTGGAGCTGAGGCAGTGATGCTAGCACTGGGGAGCGACTGCAAATACAGATGAAGCTTCACTCACTCACACTCCACTCATCTCCAGCTCTGCGGCCCAGTTCCTAGCAGGCTGCCGACCAGTCCATTGCCCAGGGTTGGGAAACTGGTCTAGGATGCCCAATGCTGTCTATAGTTCTTTCAGAAAGCCTTTCCAATTGGTCCCCCACAGCTTTGGCTAAACCACCTAGAAATAGTGGGAATTATGGTCCCAATGTATCTGGAGGGAGTATGCTCTATCCTTAGGCTCCCAAAGTAAATATAAGAGGATCAGAGGGAAAGATATATCAATATTTCAAGACTAGAACAAAGCATGGAATCACCAGCTGGGATTCTCATGCAATCAGGACCAACCTTACGATTAAGCATAATGAAAAAATTGTTTTGTATGGCAGATTGGGATATGTAGTGCAATGAAGGCTAGCCTTTACTCATTGACACCTGATTCACTGTCCAGATTTGGTTCTACAGAGACAACCTTGATTGCAGATTCACAGAGTTGGTATTTATTTATGAGATGATTATGACATCTACTTGGATAGAAAACTCTCAAAAGCATTTCATTAAAAATGCCAACATAGTGTGGCTGGTCAAAGGTTATCTGGCCACTGAGGTTGAGTTAATACCTAAAAGGGCTTTGTGGCATGTAGGGAGCAGTGAACTGTCCTCTTGACTTAGAGCAGACATGTCAAACTCGCAATGTCACATGACTTTGTGCAACATAACGGAGCTTTTTCTCCATTGCCGGCAATGGGGTGGGCACAGTTTCCTGCTGATGCTATGTTCCCTTGGCCCACTCCAGTATAGAGTTGAAACCAAGAAAGTCTTCCATTTTAATGTTCTTGAAGAGCAAATGGGTTCTGCATAAGGCCAGAAGCTTTTTTGTCTCTGAACTCATAGGTGAGTTCTCTGAAGCAGGGGTCTTCAAACTTGGCTCTTTTATGACTTGTGGATTTCAACTCCAAGAATTCCTCAGTCAGCGTACTTGTCTGAGGAATTCTGGGAGTTGAAGTCCACAAGTCATAAAAGGGCCAAGTTTGAAGACCCCTGCTCTAAAGGCAGAGAGAATGAAGCCAGCTGTCTTTGGTTGACTTTCTCTGGCCAATTTATTTATTTATTTTATTGGATTTATATACCGCCCTTTCCCGAGGTTGATCCTCCTTGGTCATTATGTTGATCATGAAGGACAAGAATAGAGTCTCCTTTTTTTTGTCCTATGCAGTCTTCCTGATGGATGAGACAGCAATCACATGATAATATAATCATTGTTTAGGTCTGTGAAATACAAGCAGGGTCATGTCTCTTTTCCCTTCTCTGTGGTGTTAGTGACAATGGAAGCTGTTCTTTTCTTTTGACTTTTAGATGGTATCAAAGGGAAGTAATGGGGACCTGAAGAATCTCTCATCCCATTATAGTTTGATTCAAGATCATGTTTCTATTTAAGACTTAAAGCAAGGAGCTGCACACTGTCACTCAGTGACTTGAGATAAGGCAGCAGAAGAGCTGGAATTTATCAGCTAAGCATTCAAAATTTGCTTCAACTTTATAATACGACATTCACTAAAGTAGAAGAGATAAGACATTCCTTGTAGTTTTTCTAAGAGGGAAAAAGGGAAGCAAGCAAGTCATAATTTTAACTTAATAGCAAGGGACCAAGGAATCTGTTTCATTTGATACTGATTTTTTTCCAGTTTTTTAAGACACAGCTTTGAGACTATTATCCAAAGATACTGCTGTTTTGATAAGAAAGGAAAAATGATTAAATTGGCTATTCAGTATTATTATGGTTATAGACCAGTAATCTGCCAAGGAAGCCTCCAATTTCTCCCACAATTTAGCTCAGGATATGGAATCAAACATGGTTTGAAGTCTATGAAATCAACAAAGATGGAGGCTGTGTTGCAGGAGGAATATTTTTAAGTTAGGTCCAGTATAAAGCATTGACTGAGGGTAGATCAGCCTTGTAGATAGGCAGCTTGGTCCTCTGCAAGCAATTCTCATCTTACATAGACTTTGCTGATAGTTTTTTGAGAATCATCCTTTTATTTCTATTTTATATATAGCGACAATGATCACAAACCCCTCAATCCTTGGTGACTTAGTCAAAGGTATCAATGTGGGTAATGAATGAGACCAGAAGAGATTGTTTTTAATGGTCTCCAGAGCGATTAGTTTTTTCTCTGAAGGATTAGAACTTAGATATATTGCAGCCACTGTATAAAGCAGGGGTAAGGAACTATGGCTAAAGGGACACCTTTACATTTTTTTATATCATTCTATATCACTGAACATTGTAAGGCGAACTTGTAATATGTATTATGCCCTGTATAATATATACCTCAATTCAATTCTATTTTCATGTTTTGGTTCACTCACACTACATAGATGTCCTGCACCAATTCTAACATCCTTCAGCACAATTAAATTAAACCATATGTTTTCCATGCAATTGGCAGTTTAACTCATCTCTTGATTTAAAGATGGGTAATAGCCAAGTCTTACAAATTGTTATACCCTTCTGCCATATGTTATCTTTGTTCATTTCCTTTCCTTGATTGCAATTCTTTATATTTAATGGGCCTTTTGGGCTAATTGCTTAAAACTGTGATTAAGATATTACACTCTATCATCCCACTATTCTCTACTGATAAATTATATTTTAATGGGTAAATTTGAATTCATTCTGCAATCTTTAACCACTTAGCTGGACATTAAATCTAAAAGGTCCGTGAGAATTACTTCTGAATAAACACACTGCTATATATATATTCTTTGTTTTTCACATTATTCTCCATCTGGGGCGGGATGGGTGTTTGTGTGTGTGTGTGTGTGTTTGTGTGTGTGTGTTTGTGTGTTTGTGTGTATGTGTTTGTATTGAGATTTTGGTAGTAAACTCTTATACTGCCTTGACTTAACTGGATTTTTTATTTTTATTTTAATTCCATTTATATCCCGCCCTTCTCCGAAGACTCAGGGCGGCTTACAAGCTTAGCAGTAGCCTTCATTCTATGTATATGCCTGCTTGTTAGGGCTTTCACACACACCCCCAAGCGGCATTATTACAAAGTCAGCTTAATTGCCCCCAACAATCTTGTTTTGAGTTAAAACAAGTACCAATTTAGCTATTGACTTCTTACTTCCATTTTCTATAGAATCTTCACATTTGGTTTCTTTTCTTATCCCCATCCCCATCACTATTCATTAGCTATTTTTCAATCATCCATTAAAAGCAGGATTTCTTCCCCAATCTCTGCAAACTCTATATTTCCAGTGGCTTTAAAAGTGTTCTTCATATCCTAGCTTTCTGATAAAACAATACATTTCTCCTTGCTAACAACATGTAGAGTTGAGGTTCCTTTTTATTTATTTAGACAGAGCTGATTCTTATTAAATGATCAGAGAAGACAACTTTCATTTTAGGATAATTGAGTGGAATAGATTCAGAAAAAGTTTCATTAAGTGGGACAATTATTTTTGTTGGCCTGCTTGAAAATTATGCGTGCACTGCAGATATGTATCAGTGTTAAATTGGTCAAAGCAAGAAAGTTTACATCCTAAGTCATGGGGAAGAAATATTGGAGAAGCTAGTCATACATCCTTGAAAAAATAACAGCTGCTTAAAGATGCTCATAGATCATTTCTGCTGTGACCTATTATAGACCTTGCAGACAATCTACTTCCCTTATTCCGCAGTGTAATCATGTGTATCTTTTAACAATGATAATAATGATTTTTTTAAAAAATGTTTTTAAATTTTGCACATTTCTTCAATTTTTATAAAGCTGACTTTTGTAGCGAAATTGCTGTATCAGTTAAACAGTTTTCATGATAATCCTATTTCTGGCCATGTTTATAGTCTCTTCCACCTTCTTACTTATTTTTGTATGTGCTTGGACTTATTTTTTAATAACTCCACAGTGCAGAAGAGACAGAGGTTCTATTCTCTTTCAACCTGGAACCTCATTGGGGACTTTGGATAAACTGCTCCGAGCCAACCTCACAGGGTTGTTGTACAGAAAAATAGGAGTAGGAAACCATTCCATACTATATAGTATGTTACTTTGGGCTCCTAAATGAAAAATGGGACATCAGTCTAACAAACAAATAAATACACACACACCCCGATAATTAACCCCGGCAGCTACATCAAAAGAGAAGTGAATACAATGTCATAACACAATGTGCTGATTACATTTTAAAGCAGCTGATCTATGCCTTCTGTATATGGTTCCTCTCATATCTTATTTGTACACTGTCATGGCATCTGTCATCCAGTTCCCATATCCTCTTCTAGCCATAGTAAACCATTTGGGAACAACTGGGGAGGAATTCATTTTGTTTGCTACTTAATACAATAGTAATATTTGAATTAAAATGCAAATGAAACATAGCCCTCCTTTGAAATTCAGCCTTTTCCAATTTGTTCTGAGTCACTCTTAATCCCAATCTTTGCGAAAATAAGCAGAAATGCTGTTATGTAATTTTTTTGTGTTCATTTGTTATAATTCAAGAAAGAAGGTAAAGGAACAAAATTATTATTATTATTATTATTATTATTATTATTATTATTATTATTATTATTATTATTATTATTATTATTATATTAAATTTATATGCCGCCCTTCTCCCTAAGGGCTCAGGGCAGCTCACAACAATAAAAAATTAAAAAAACATAGAATACAAAGATTAAAAAAGAATTAAACAATAAATAAAGAAATAAAGGACAATTTAAGCCAATAAAAACCAAATTTAAAAACCATGATCAGTCCAGGCCCGCTTGTTGGAACAACCACGTCTTCAGGTCACAGCGGAAGGATTGAAGGTCAGGGGCCATCCGCAGCTCTGGAGGCAGTTCATTCCAGAGGGTCGGTGCGCCCACAGAGAAGGCTCTCCCCCTGGGGGTCGCCAGCCGGCATTGCCTGGCCGACGGCACCCTGAGGAGGCCGACTCTGTGGGAGCGAACCGGGCGATGGGAGGTTGACAGTGGCAGCAGGTGGTCTCGCAAGTACCCCGGGCCTAAGCCATGTAGGGCTTTAAAGGTAATTACCAGCACCTTGAATCGCACCCGGAGGGCAACTGGAAGCAATTGATACAAATAGATACTTCAAAGAGCATAGAGAATAAAGGAAGAAAAATGGTCAAAACTTCTGTGAGGGAACAGAGATCTCATCTTGGCAACAATCTTTTAAGTTTGACATTGCCTTGGAAGCAGTGCTTTTTTTTGTAAAAGAAAAAGGGTGCCGGAACTCACACGTGTCATACAACCCGCCTTGCCTACCCTATGAGGTTCTATCCAAAAAAGATGCCGGAACTCCGTTCTGAGCGTTCTATGAGGAAAAAAAGCGGAAGTAAGGAAGTAAGGAAAATCAAGAAACAGGTATAACAGATGTTCTTTAGTGTTTGGGATAGAATAACAGAATCTTGAAAGCCTATCCAATTATCTTCCTACCCTTCCTTATCCTAAACAAAATCAAGATGGGATTGTTTTGAGTTTCTTTCACATACTTTTCTCTTAGGAGTCTTTGGTGCTTTCTGAGCTTGGTGGTTTTCTTGCAGATGTTTCATTGCCAAACTAGCTAACATCATCAGTTGTAGAAGGGAGTAGGGCACGGGTCGGCAACCCGCGGCTCCGGAGCCGCATGCGGCTCTTTGAGCCGTCCCCTGCGGCTCCCAGCCGCCCGGTGCGCGCGCACCTCTTCGAATGGGCAGTGGTGCGCGCGCACCTCTCCAAATGGAGAGTGGCACTGCCCGTTTGGAGAGGTGCGCGCGCACCTCTCTGAATGGGCGCAGGTGCGCGCGCACCTCCCCAAACCTTTGGAGAGGTGCGCGCGGACCTCCGCGCGAACAGGCAGCGGTGCCGCTCGTTGGGAAAGCTGCCGCGGCCCGTTTGCAGGCTGCCGAAAGCGGCAGCTCTGCAAACGGGCCGTGGCAGCTTTTCCCACGAGCAGCGCCGCTGCCCTTTCCAAGAGGTGCGCGCGCACCTCTCCGGACGAGCGGAAGTGCGCGCGCACCTCCCCAAACCTTTGGAGAGGTGCGCGCGGACCTCCGCGCGAACAGGCAGCGGTGCCGCTCGTTGGGAAAGCTGCCGCGGCCCGTTTGCAGGCTCCCGAAAGCGGCAGCTCTGCAAACGGGCCGTGGCAGCTTTTCCCACGAGCAGCGCCGCTGCCCTTTCCAAGAGGTGCGCGCGCACCTCTCCGGACGAGCGGAAGTGCGCGCGCACCTCCCCAAACCTTTGGAGAGGTGCGCGCGGACCTCCGCGCGAACAGGCAGCGGTGCCGCTCGTTGGGAAAGCTGCCGCGGCCCGTTTGCAGGCTCCCGAAAGCGGCAGCTCTGCAAACGGGCCGTGGCAGCTTTCCCCACGAGCGGCGCCGCTGCCCTTTCCAAGAGGTGCGCGCGCACCTCTCCGAACGAGCGGAAGTGCGCGCGCACCTCCCCAAACCTTTGGAGAGGTGCGCGCGGACCTCCGCGCGAACGGGCAGCGGCGCCGCTGTTAAGCGGTGAGAGGGCAGACGAAAGAAAGCATGCTGTATTCTCATCTTCGCCGTTTCGAAATCCCTGAATCTCTCTTCTTCGACCGACCCCCCCTGCCCCCGGGCACGCCAAAGAAACCAAACAGAGCCAAATCAGAACCTCGTTAAAACAGGATAGAAAACCAAAAAAGTCCCAAAAAGTTGAAACGATTCGCCTTTTAAAAAACACACGTTCCTCATGCCCAGCTTTAAAGCGGTCTCAGCCTCACCGAGTATATCGGGGGATGCTCTCTCCCCTCCCTCTTGCGTGAATCCTTTATCATCAGGACGCGATTACACGCGAGTCGTTCGAGGCGGGCAAAAAAAACAAACCCGACGCGGCCTCGGGACGGTGAGGCCGGTCCAAAGCTGACAGGTCGGCTCCCTCAACCCCGTAACGCAATCAAGGGGAAGCAGGAGATCATAAAGGCTGCGGTCCTACATTGCTCAGTCGACCGAAAGCCCTATCAACCATTTTATGGCTGGCGACGAGCGGGAACGCAGCTGGAGCGTGGAAAGCAGCTTTGCAACTGACAAAAATATTCCCCAGTAACCGAAGCGCCGTGAACTGCAGTCCCCGACACTATTAACATGCAACCAGTGTGGGTGCAACTACTGCCCTTCCCCCTCTCCCCACCCCGTATCGTGGATCTCTTTTCCTTGGCGGAGTTATCTTGGGAGTAGCTGCAAGCAGCAAATCTTTTTAAGATGTTTCTGACAGAGGCTTGAGAGTGGGGATGGGGAGAGGAACTACACCTGGGGTGTTGGGAATTATTTTCTCCTTTATTCAGAATTACGGATCCATTTACTTCCAGATCAGTGGTGCCACCGCCGTTGCCATGACAGCAGGAGGGGCAGGGCCTCCGCGATTTACAACCCCCCCCCTTCCCCACCCAAACGAGCAGCCCCGGGAAAGTGGCTTCGGGACTTCTTTTTCTTGCTTCTAAGCGTAGGCACCAATCTGGGAAAAGTAACGTGCGCGTCTTTCTCGTCTCCCGCCACGCCTCCCATTGGCGTCTGCTACGGCATACATAGGAAAAGCAAAGTTAGCTGGGGCGGTTCCCCGCGGCGGAGAGATTCTTGAACGGGATTCTTGAGGGGGAGGCGGCTGTGTAGCCGGCACCATGGACGAGGCCTACGACGTGATCGTGCTGGGCACCGGCTTGACCGTGAGTCCCTCGGAGCCACTCACCCTGCCTCTTCCTCTCCCCATCCCGGCATCTTCCACCCCTTGCGCCCCTCCGTGCAATTTTGCATTCCTTTCCCTCCGGCTCCTGCATCCATGTCCGTCATCAGCAAACCATCACACATAAAAAAAAAATGGCAACCGCGTGCGTCCTCGCATGCACAAGAAAAACCCGTTTTGCACATGCGCAAAATGTTTTTTTGCGCATGCGCATGCATGGACGCACGCTTGCGGCTCCCACTTTCTTTTATGTGTCATGGAACCGGTTCCCAGTGGCTCTTTACCTTTTTTAGGTTGCCGACCCCTGGAGTAGGGTTTGCTCTTAGTGTACTAGTTTATAAAAATAAGAGCAAAGCCCACTGCCTTCTAGCACTGATGATGTTAGCTAGTTTGGTAAAGAAACGTCTGCAAGTAAACCACCAAGCTCAGAGAGCACCAAGGACCCCACAGTTCAGCTCTGAAGGACAAATATTCTCTTCAATCTTTCTCTATCTCAAGAGTAATCTTTTTTCTAAAATTCCTTTTAATGGTTCACCCATTCCCCAGGTAAGATTAAATTCTTTCACAACTTCTCTGGTCTTATCTCCACATTTTAGGTGAGGATCGTAGCACCGCTTGGTTTACTGGGCCGCAGGAACACTTGTGACTGGCACTGTGGAAATAAATTGGTCTGAAATCTTTGACTGGACATCTTCAGATGACCTATGTATATGAAAGCTATGTATATGCATAGCTTTCCTTTTGAAGATATCACTGCCAAATATAATGCCAAATGATGAAACTCAACATTTAAGCCTATCACAGGTATTCCTTTATGTTAGCAGTTCACCCTTTTTCATGTGGTAATAAACGTATTCTCCCTGCCCCCTCCTTACACAGATTCAGTCAAGAACTTATAGCCCAGTAAACCAAATTGTTTATATTCACTGACCATATATCACAGATAATAAAACTACAATCCTGACCTAGTACTAGTACTACTCTGGGGAATTTATATACAAATTAAATTAAAACTCTTGTGTCTGTTTGATAGTTTGTAACCTTCAAATGGGCAAAACAGTGCATCACAGAACAATAATTTTTGAATCAACGTATGTCAGACTAACTTACAGAATGCATCCAAAGTCAACAACCCTCCAATTGGGATGAAATTTGGCAAAGTTATAGCTACTTCAATGTCACCATGCCTCCCAACTATACTATACCTGACCCAGAAACTTGTAAGTTGTGTAGCACATATCCTCCCCCTTTTTCCTCCCTCTCCCTGTCCCCTGCATTTAGTCAGTTGGTGATAAGGTCCAATGGGCAAGCTGCCATTGGCTGCTTTGAAACTGAAATTGAAATTTGAAATCTCTTAATGACAGTGGCTATGATGGAAGAATAAGGGAGCAACATGGTGGCCAATTGCCAAGGTAGGAAAGATGGGGAGTGCTGAATGGGAAAGCTTTCTTCCCCCCTGGAAGGACACACCAAAATAGGATAACAGTTGTTGCAGTACACAGCTCATAGGTTGTACCTATAATACAATTTTGTATGTCATTCTGGGCAGTCATTCTGCTGCCTTTTTAAAAAATGTGTTGCTTCCTTTTATTGAATTTTTCATCCATGCTGCTTTAGTTGCTTTGAACTAGTTTAAACTAGTTTCATTTTGTTGCTTTGTTGTTGTCAGAGTCTGCTTTACAATTATAAAAGTAATCTTAAAAAAAGAAAGGTAAAAAACAATGACACTATTTCAAGATGTATTTATATTTCTTTAATTATATTTTTAGCACTGGGTGGAAGCAGTTGGCCTTGAAAAGCAGGCTATAAATATCTAAATAAATGTTCCCTCCCTCTAGTGTGAAGCCAGTCATGATATGTGTTGTGTTGTTCTGACCTCTTTCACAGACCACAAAGAGTTAACTGACACAAATGAACATCAGTCTCCCAAAATAGAGGAATAAGACACATCTGCTTTTTATTTTGAGTCAGAATTTCTACACATTGTAGATTAAATGTCTGCATTCTTTCTAAACAGAAAGAAGCTCCCATGGGCTGGTTCAAACGATGCTTCCCTCTCCTCCCTACTTTTCCTGAGAAGCAGTCTTAACCTACTACAAGCACATATTTACATGGGGAAATGCAATGTGTGAATTGGTAGATGAAGTCAGCCTCAACACTTTTGCTTGTGAGACCAAGTTTGCAGCTCCTGCAGTTGCAAAAAATCAAACCTATTCTAGCAGCAAATTCCTGATTTACACATTCTACTTCTCCAGACAAATACTAGCTGAGAAAAGCTTCCTCACTTCTCATGTTAAAAAACACAAACTATTGTTAGTGTTCTCCAATGTGGACCCTGCAAATACACTCCCATCATTTTGATTTAATATGACATGAGATTTCTGTGAGATTAAACCAAATAAATTTGGAGGGATTAGGGAACACTGAATTAGGCAATCACCACATCAACATGACATTTTTATGAATTCTTCTCAATCCATTCCCTGTTCCCTACTACCTGAGCTGCCTGCCACCTCTGTGCTTCATTTATTTATTTTATTTATTTTATTTTAATTCCATTTATATTCCGCCCTTCTCCGAAAACTCAGGGCGGCTTACAAGCTTAGCAGTAGCCTTCATTCTACGTATATGCCTGCTTATTAGGGCTTTCACACACACCCCAAGCAGCATTATTACAAAGTCAGTTTAATTGCCCCCAACAATCTGGGTCCTCATTTTACCTACCTTGGAAGGATGGAAGGCTGAGTCAACCTTGAGCCTGGTGGGACTCGAACCTGCACTAATTGCAGGTTCAAAATTACAGGAGCACTGAAAAAGTGAGGGATGACCATTTTTTTACACTTACGATCATTACAGCAGTTCCATGGTCACATGATCAAAATTCAGATGCTTGGGCATGTATGACGGTTGCAGGATCTCCCGAGTTCATGTGATCAACTTTTGTGACCTTCTAACAAGCCAAGTCAGTGGGGAAGCTGGATTCACTTAACAACCGTGTTACTAACTTAACAACTGCAGTGATTCACTTAACAACTGTGGCAAGAAAGGTCGTAAAACGGAACAAAATATGTTTCACCAATGTCTCACTTAGCAACGGAGGTTTGGGGCTCATTCGTGGTCATAAATTGAGGACTACCTCCTATTGTATCAAGCAGGCTGTCTTCTGCTCTGCCTTCTTTTGCACCGGTGCAGTCAGGACTTTTCTTGCGCCCCACCCAGCTTCAAAAGAAGACAGAGCGGAAGAAAGTAGGCCCTCTCTGTGGATTTTTCAAAAACTTCTGAAAACCACTTGATGCAATGTTTATTTTCCATTCTTAGGGTATTTTGTGGGTTTTGTTTTAATACTGTTTACGATTCCTATTTATCATTGTCAGATTTTTTTTTAACTGGGGCTGTTTTAATGGTATATTTATTGTATGTAAGCTGCTGGGAGTCTTTGGGGTTACAGTGGGATAGAAATATGTTTAAATAGTGTAAATACATAAATAAATACTCTCTCAGTGCAAAGAGGAGAAGCTCAATCTCAGTCAGAGGCAGGGGTGGAAGATCCCCCAAAACAGGATCCCAGAGAGCTAAAACCTATGGTTGTTTGATCTAGCTTGGATTACATAAGAGGCTGTTTTTCCATTTAAACCAGGAGTGTCAAACTGCCGGCCCACGGGCTGGATGCGTCATGGTGAAGCTGCACCCTCCCCATTGCCAGCAATGGGGGGGGAAAGTCACAATACATCGTGACACGTCACATGATATTTCGAGTTTGACACCCCTGATCTAGACCCTCACAACTTTAAGATACCGAGACAGAACTAAGAGAGCATCATTCAGTTGCCCCCAAAATATAGACGTATAACTATTACCAGTTGATCATAATACTTGACCCAATGCCAAAGGATGACCCAATGCCAAGTAGCGAAGTAGATGTTAAAAAATGGGAGAAAATTGGAGGCAGATAAGAATTTTAGCAAACTAAAAGCTCCTTGCCTCTCTGTGCCTGCGCATGGATTTTTGCACATGCTAAAAGCTCCCTGGCTCCCCGTGCCTGCCTATGGATTATAGCATGGTAAAATTCTTGTATTCCTGCTTCTCCCTTCTGTGTCTCTCACTGCCTGCAGTTTTGCAGGGAGAGAAAAAGCAGGGAGAGAAAGATTTTAGCTCGGTAATTTTAGCTCGGTAACGACACATGAGATCACTTAACACTGTAGTAAGGAAAGCTGGGAAGTGGGTGTCATGGGACACCTCGCTTAACAAACATTTCACTCAGTGACAGATTCCGGTCCAAACTGTGGTCATTAAGCAAGGATTATCTATATTCTCAAATACCTCTAAAACAGGGGTAATACAGTTAGTCCTCGGCTTATGACCACAACGGAGCCTCAAAATTCTGTTGCTAAGTGAGACAGTTGTTAAGTGAGTTTTGCCCCATTTTACGACTGTTCTTGCCACAGTGGTTAAGTGAAGCGCTGCAGTTGTTAACTTAGTAACATGGTTGTGAAGTGACTTTTCCATTGAGTTTGTTTGTCAGAAGATCACAAAAGGGAGTCACATGACCCCAGGACACTGCAAACGTCAGTTGCCAAGCATCCGAATTTTGATCACGTGAATGTGGGGATGCTGCGATGGTCGTTAAGTGTGAAAAATGGTCATATATTGCTTTTTTCATTTCTGTTGTAACTTAGAACAGTCACTAAATGAACTGTTATAAGTCGAGGCCTACCTGTAATCTCTTTGACCAAGGGTAGGCAACCTTGGCTCTTTTATGACCTGTGGACTTCAACTCCCAGAATTCCTCAGCCAGCAAAGTTTGATGCCCCAATTTTGAAGACAATGGAAGCAAATCTTGGCAAACCCCCACCCCTTCTCAAAAACCCCTCAGCATCTGCTGCTATGCAGAGGTTGAGAGAAATATGAATGTTCTCCTAAACTACTTGGTGCTTAGAGCTAATTCCCCCTCTGATCAGCAGATGCTTGGACTGGACCCAGTCAGAAATGTTGATGGTTCTATTTAGAAACAGCTCTACCACAATCTCTACAAAAGTCATGAAATTCTGTGCTTTTGGATTGCAGTTAGAAAATTGGGGGTCTGGCAGGAACAGCTTTTCACACTTACATGGGCTAACATGCTTGAGAAAGAATGACTTGGTCTCCTCCACTGTTAACTGTTTTATGACATATGTGAATGTTTTTACTGCCTTTTAGTTCCATGGCTGTTCAATTATCAGATTGATGGGCTGTGATGTAATAAATAAAAAAATCTTCTAAAAACGGGCACATACATTATTATGTACATAGACACACACACACACACACACACACACACGTATAACAGGACAATGTTATATTTCAATTTTTAGTTTTCCTCAGAGGGTGGGCAATTTGTGACCTTCCAGCTATGACTGAACTCTGAACCCCTTCAGCATTCATGAGCTGAGGGTGAGAGAGAATAGGAGCTGCAATCTGACAACATCTGGAAGACCACACATTGCCCAACCCTGCCTCAAATCATGGGTTCTGGGGAAGGTAGAAGAACTAAATGTAAAGAAGCCAAACAAACTCTTGCTGCTAAATGGCATTGTGTCCTTACAAAGCAAATATTTCACAGTGCTGCTTTCTCGTCAAATCTGTATTTGCAACATATTAATATTGTCCCACATTTTCAAAGGAAACTACGATAGCTTTCCCCAGCCTGACACCTTCCAGATGTGCTATATTTCCAGACCCATACACTCCAATCAGCATGGCCAAATAGTGATTGGTGATTACAGGAGTTAAAATTTAACACATTTAGAAAGTACCATTTTTCCACCTGGACTTTTGATAAAATGAACCAGACTTTCAAAGAGTGCAGGGAAAATATATTTCTCATTCATCTCAGTAGGATTCTGCAAAGGTTTGGAAAAGACTGTGGCCCTAAATAATAAAATACAGGCAATGCAGTGTTTTTTCACACATCAAATAGAACTTGGGAATGGAACTTTAGATTGAATTCAAGACCAGACTTTCCACATATAAAATGTGTATCCTAAACACTGAGCCACAGCCCAGTGGAGGAGATGGGGGGGGGGGGTTTGGAATGTCCCAGAAGGGTTTTCTTAAGAAATAACAGATCTGTTTTCCCCAGGATATCTTAGGTACTAAAGCCTCTTGTTGTGTGCCCCAAAATCCATGTTATAGAGTTCCCCAGACTTCCACATTGCGGACCAGCAGGGTGGGGACGGGAGAGGGGATAGTTCCGTGTGAATGGTGGGCAAGTACATGCACGCAGCTCCATTTGCACAAGCGGGAAGCATGCACACATGCCACTTGTGCAAATGGAGCATGCATATGCTCACCTGCTGCTCGCACAAGTGGGGATGCACGTGTGCGCACACAAGCTTGCCCGCCACTTCCATGGCCTGGTTCCAAATGGCTCAAATGGCCCAGTAGTGAGCTTTGGCCCCGGGGGTTGGGGACCCCTAGTATAGTTAGACACTTATAGCAGATCCACAGATTACCTGGATGTGCTTCCAATGATAATCTGTCATTTGAATGCTATTTATAAATAAGACCTCTAACTTTGCTGCTCCATTCAAAAAACAACTTCTGAAAAACATTTGGAGATGTGGGGTGGGGGAAGAGGATGGAGAGTGCTAATGATCTTATGTTCTTATTGTACTAAATGGAAACTTCTGTCCGATTAGATGTCTTCTCTTAATGGGGACACAGCTGGATTCATCTGTCTCAGTTTAATCATTCTGCTGTAATGCCTGAATAATTTTGTACTGGATAATACAGTCCTGCACTGCATTGCTAAAATAAATTTGGCAGACCATTTGCATTGCTCATCGTAGTGTGAATGCTTTAGATTTCTCTTTAAGCTACAAGATATGGGTTACAGTTTATCATAAATATGGCCATGTAAATTAGGATATTCAGGTAATTTCATAGCTGAGTAATGCCCAGAACATCTGGATGGACAGAAGGCCCAAGCCTAAGGTATTAGAAGAGCAATCTTTGATGCTTGCTTTGTCCATGCAGTACAATACTTGGGAAATATCTGTCCTTCTGTTTCTGATACCATGTGAGCAATCTGCTTGCAAGTGAATAGTAGAATAAAACAGTCTCTTGAGTCAAATGTGACTTCTAGTGACTTTATGAACATGCTTATATAATTTTCTTGGCCACAATACCAAAATCATTCACCATTATATTTTTCTGGGATTTTTTTTTAGTAACAATAGAGAATATGTGTAGTTGAGAGTTGAAAATCAAGCTGTGTGAAAACTAGATCTCACTATTTGTATAATCTTTCCAGTACAACTTATGATTGTGAGATTTCCTGATGTCGTCCCATCCTCATTCAAATCAGGCCTGATTTTGCTTAGTTTCTCCAAATCAATAAATGTTGACTAGGTGCTGCTACCTAGCTGGGTAACTAGAGCAATTAATTAAATTTATTAATTTAATTAATTCATGATATAAACATGAACAAAATTAATAAAATAATAATAAATAATGAAATATTTTTAGAATAATAAAACTATTAATAAAAATGAAACAAGTGTGCGAACTGTTAATTTCTAGCAACTAAATCTAATCCTTCATCTCCACTGCACCCTTTTCATCATGGCTAGAAGTGATTCAGTGGCCTTGTGACCCTGGAGATGGTCTCAGCTCCATCGGTTCAAGCCCAAGCACTGCATGGGCAGGGTGAGTTCCTGTCACACTCCTCAGTTTCTGTCTGCCTAACAGTTTGAAAGCATGTTCTATGCAAGTAGATAGAAAAGTACCTCTTCAGTGGGGAGACAAGCTTGTGCTCTGTGCAGGCAGTCAGATTCCCGACTAAATGCTATTGCTATTGCAATGTGTATTCCCTAGCATCAGGTGGGGGAGGATTAGATAAATACTGTATGTAGTCTATGCCCTCAGGGGGGTTTACCGGTTATTACTCCCCTGTCATGGTCCGACCATCATCTCCTGCGGCTGGTCTTCCGTTATGCCACCCCCCGCTGCTGGGCAGCTGAACCAACTAGATGGTTCCGCCCCAGGCACCTAATGGACCCTGAACAGTTCCAGATGGCGCTTGGGTCTATACCCATCGCCCTCACTCACAGCCCAGTTGATGCCTTGGTGGATGCCTGGAAAAAGGGGGCCACTGAGGCACTCAACTGTGTCATACCCTTGTGACCTCTGACCCGGCGCAGATCCCGTTGGGCTCCATGGTTTTCTGTGGAGCTCCGGGAGATGAAGCATCGGAGACGGGGTCTAGAGAGTGGTTGGAGGTCCAGCCGTTCCAAATCTGACCGATTGCAACTAAGAACCTTTATAAGGTCTTATCTTGCTGCGATGAGGACGGTGAGGGCTAATTACTTCGCTGCCCTCATCGCGTCTGCCCGGCCGCCCTGTTTAGGGTGACTCGCTCCCTTCTTAACCAGGAGGTGAGGGAGGATCCCTTACAGGGATGGGCTGAGGAGTTTAGTCATCATCTGACAGACAAAATCGCTCAGATCCAGGCCGGCTTGGACTCTGACTGGGCGGAGTCTGACGTGGAGGAATCGGACGGTCTTGAGCATGTTATCTGGACTGAGTTCAATCCTGTTTCCCCTGATGATGTGGACAGGATCATGGGGAGGCTGAGCTCCACCACCTGTTTGTTGGATCCGTGCCCCTCCTGGCTGGTTTATGCGGCCCGGGAGGGGACACGAGGCTGGTTCCATGCAGTAATAACTGCTTCTTTGAAGGAGGGTGTCTTCCCCGCCACCTTGAAGGAGACGGTGGTGAGACCCCTCCTCAAAAAGCCTGCCCTGGACCCGGCTGTTTTAAATAACGTCTCCAACCTTCGGTTCCTGGCAAAGGTTGTTGAGAACGTGGTGGCACATCAGCTTCCTCTGTTCCTGGAGGAAACTGATTATCTGGACCCGTACCAATCGGGTTTCAGGCCCGGGCACAGCACGGAGATGGCATTGGTCACGCTGGTGAATGATCTCTGGTGGGCTCGGGACACGGGTTGTTCCTCTGTCCTAGTCCTATTAGATCTCTCAGCGGCTTTCGATACCATCGACCATGGTATCCTACTGCGGCGTCTCACGGGGTTGGGAGTGGGAGGCAACGTTTTACGGTGGTTCTCCTCCTATCTCCTGGGCCACTCGCAGTCGGTGTTGACGGGAGGGCAGAGATCCACCCCGAGGCCTCTCGTTTGTGGAGTCCCTCAGGGGTTGGTTCTCTCGCCCCTCCTGTTCAACATCTACATGAAGCCGCTGGGAGAGATCATTCGTGGTTTCGGGGTGGGGTATCATCAGTACGCTGATGATACGCAACTTTTTTTCTCCACCCCGAACCAACCCAGCGATGCCCTTGCTGTGATGTCCTGTTGCCTGGAGGCGGTCCAGGTCTGGATGGGGAGAAACAGGCTTTGTCTCAATCCTGCCAAGACTGAGTGGCTGTGCATATTGGCATCTCGGGTTAACCAGACTATTCCACCTCTAACGATGGGAGGTGAGGTGTTACCCCCTGTTGATAGGGCTCGCAACCTGGGTGTCCTCCTGGATTCACGGCTCAATTTTGAAGACCATATAGGAGCCGTGACCAGGGGGGCTTTTGCCCAGGTTCACCTGGTGCGCCAGTTGCGACCCTACCTGGACCGAGATGCCCTACGCACAGTCACTCATGCGCTCATGACCTCCCGTTTAGACTACTGCAATGCTCTCTACATGGGGCTGCCCTTGAGGACCACTTGGAGGCTTCAGCTGGTGCAAAATGCAGCCGTGCAGGTTGTGATGGGGGTTTCCTGATACTCCCGTGTAACACCTCTACTCCACAAGCTGCATTGGCTTCTGGTTGCCCTCTGGGTAAGATTCAAGGTGCTAGTGATGACCTATAAAGCCCTGAATGGCTTGGGTCCGGGATATTTGAGGGAAAACCTGCTGCCAGCATCAATTTCCCTTCGTCCAGTGCGCTCACACAGGGAGGGTCTTCTCAGGGTGCCGCTGGTAAAAGATTGCCGGCGGATAACACCCAGGGGGAGGGCCTTCTCTGTGGGTGCGCCTGCCCTCTGGAACCAGCTGCCTGTGGAGCTTAGGACTGCCCCTGACCTTCGTTCGTTCTTTCCGCCGGGACCTGAATACCTGGCTCTTTGAGCTCTCCGGCCCAGGCTGAGAATTTTTAACTGGGGTTTTTATTTTTAGGGATAATTTAATCTTTTTAATTGTTTTTTAGCTTTTGTATTTTGTATTGGTTTGGTTTTTAAATACCCTGTAAACCGCCCTGAGTCCTTCGGGAAAGGGCGGTATATAAATCTAATAAAATATAAATATAAATATATAGGTGTGTGTGAGGAGGCCATGTTGTCCCTCATATGGGTTTTTCATGTCATGGAGATAACACATTTCACCTCACCAAGGGACGAAGATGAGCTTATTGTCTTCCCCAAGTTTCTTCACATTGTCTCAAAAACCCATCTGGCAATCTCAATACTTGGAATAATATGCTTTTGGCAACAGGTGTTTTCAGATGAGACAAGGTAGCCATTAATTTTGAGAAGTGAAGGACCTACACTGAATAACACTTAGCAATTGAATCGGGGATTGACCAGTTGCCCAAAAGTGGCTCTGAACTTCTCTTGGTGATCCCTCAAAGCTTTCTCTAACCGAATCATCAAATTCTTAATTTTTCCCCCATTTTTGAGACAAGAACAAATATATAATGAGCCTTTATAAAGAAGTTAAAAATCAATAATCTGCCAATAAGGATGATGTAAAGTCATCCATTTTGCATCCTTATCCAGCCCAATGTGGGAGGAAACTTGATCCTTAACACAAACATTATATACTAAAGGTTTTCAGGTAACTTCAGCTCCCTTTTCAACAATTAGGAAGATATTGTATTTATCTAAAATACTTTCCCCCCCAAGTTAATTAAAATAAGAACATTATCATAAAATGCAATAAAAGAAACAGAATAATGTTTTCTATTTAATTATTTTATGGAAGTTCATCTTAAATTCTGTGCCATATTCCTTCAGGTAAATGTAGGTTGATATTATTATCCCCTTTGCATGGCTGAGGCTGGGCTGCATGGAACTGGTTTCATTTACGGCACTCATTCAAAACACATGAATCTTATGGATATTTATTCCAAGCAAGTTCAGTCAATTTTAAGGATGCGCAATCTCTAGCAAATGGCTTGAGGACTGCAGGCTCAGGGGATATATCATGCCAGGACTAACTTCAGTTCAAGTGACAACCTTTCAAAAAGGATGAAGTAGAAGTCAGATGACCTGTCAAGAAGATAGATCATCAGGCTACCGAGCAGAGCACTGAAGGGAAAAGAAAACATATACAGTTTCACAAGCATCTGCAAAACCTTCTTTGGGGCATTTTAAACAACTCAGATTTTGAGAGGGGATATGAAACAATCAGTTTACCAAAAAAAATCACCTCATCCTTTTATTTGGAAACATAGAAAAGAGTTATCAACAACAGGGTGGCATCATCTGCGGTTCTCCTTACATCTACCAGATCTTCCTCAAGAGCATCAGTGTTCTTGGCCCATGTCATATATCTGAGGCAAAACAGGTAGAACAATGTGCTTATTCTGGGGATTCTGCCATCTCTCTGAAGGGGGGGGAGAGGATAGACTTTAGGCATCTTCAAACAACAGGGAACATTTGAACAAAAAAGGAAGCAATAACCATAAAACCAAGGAGAATTCCCCTTCCCATGGAAGGGCCTGACATCTGACCAAATGGATGAGGGGAGGGGCTGAAATGGGAATGCTTTATATAGGATTGAAATGTAACTTTGTTAGATTCCATCTTGTATTGCCACAATCGATTCCATCCTAGTAAACATTTTCCTTTTGGACTAAACTTGCATCCAAGAGTTCTTATTTCCTAAGATGTGGATTGAGGTGGGTCCTGACAGGAGTCCTCTTTTACGCATTGTCCTGTTGCCTGGAGCAGCCTGAGCATCAGAAGAGGAACACCCCATGCATTGACTATGATTAATGAATTAATGAAAAATAAAATAGAAGATATCTTTTTCTCCCAAAATGTGGAGAGCATCCAACAATATTTCAAGGTAGCGTACTATAAAAATTTATCCATCCACTTGATTTGACCATATCAAACATTGCCTACACAATACCTTCATGAATAGCTCTAGATTCTGAACATTTGAGATGAAGGGGAGAGGGGAGAGTGACATCCAGGGGAAAAAAGGATTGTTTCTGACAAAATGCTTACTATAAGATAGAATACCTAAAAATAATCCATCCATTTATATTTGCATTCTCACATACTTAAGTTTCATTACTTACCGGTAATTTTATATATGCATATTTAAACTGGCCTGTATCTTACACTGTCACAGTTAAACAGCTTAGTATATACCTCAATTAATTTGCAGAGGTCTAAATCCTGTCTTAGAAAACCAAGATCATGGCATCTGGCCCTCTCAATTCCTGGCAAATTGATGGGGAAGAAATGGAGGTAGTGACAGTTTTTATTTTCCTGGGCTCCAAGTTCACTGCAGATGGGGACTGCAGCCAAGAAATTAAAAGACGCTTGCTCCTTGGGAGGAAAGCCATGGCAAATCTAGACAGCACACTAAAAAGCAGAGACATCACCCTGTCAACAAAAGTGTGTATAGTCAAGGCTATGGTCTTCCCAGTTGCAATGTATGGCAGTGAAAGCTGGACCATAAGAAAGGCTGAGCGCCAAAGAATTGAAGCCTTTGAAATATGGTGCTGGAGAAGACTCCTGCGAGTCCCTTGGATTGCAAGGCGATCAAACCGGTCAGTCCTAGAGGAGGTCAACCCTGACTGCTCTTTAGAAGGCCAGATCCTGAAGCTAAAACTCAAATACTTTGGCCACCTAATGAGAAGGAAGGACTCACTGGAGAAGAGCCTAATGCTGGGAAAGATTGAGGGCAAGAGAAGAATGGGACGACAGAGAATGAGGTGGCTGGATGGAGTCACTGAAGCTGTAGGCGTGAGCTTATAGATGGACTCCAGAAGATGGTAGAGGACAGGAAGGCCTGGAGGAACATTGTCCATGGGGCCGCGATGGGTCGGACATGACTTCGCAACTAAAAACAACAACAAAATCCTGTCTTCTGAGGTGAGACCAACGTAATTTTATAGTTTAAAAAAAAACACTAAAAAACATAAAAAACCAGCACTTACAAATATATAGATTGAATGAGCTTTCCAGTAACATGGTAAGAAAATAGCAGACAGCCATATAACTACTTTCTTGGTAACAAGAGATGGTTGCTGACTTTACTATAGTACATATATTCATATTATGAGATCAATCTGAAAAACACTGTGTTAATGTAAATGATATAAATTTTTCACATCACAAAGGGAAATCACAGAGGAGACAAAATTACTATCATTTAGAAAGAATGGCGCTTTTTAAACATGAAATAAGCCCTTCTTGGCTTCTTTCAAATCGGTACGCAATTCACCAAAGGCATGATATCTGATGAAGCAAGCGCCTTGAAATCCTCTAGTCACTACATGGTTTCTATTTGATTGCCTATTTGATAACCATTTAATGCAAGAACTGGAAACAGAAACTTGAAAATTGTAGCCCCCCCAAAAAAAATTAAATTGAACAATAGGAAAACTAGTTCAAAAGAAAACAGCAGCAATTAATAATCAATCTTCTTACAAACCTAAATGAATTAGTACATTTTTGTTGATCAAGATTGTGGTGATTGTTTTTTAATGAATTAAATGACCAAGGGTTTACTTGGCCTTCAACTAACTCAAAAACATTGTGTTAATGTAAATGATATAAATGATACCTCTTACCTCTTCATTCCTGATATTTTTATTCAAGGCTATGATTTCTAAAGTGCAGAATGGAGTGCCTAAATTGTGGTTGCAGAATTAAAAGCGTGCTTTGAAGTTTCAGGTAATGAAACTCAGGCAAGATATTGAAAATAACTCTCATCAAAGAAATTATACCAGACATAGTTTTTTTTTAAAAACAGAATGCTGTCTCAAGTAGTATGAGATACTGATAAGAAATCTAGTAGCCACTTCCAAAATCTTCAACAGAAGCAGAAGAGCCTGGCTAAAAATAAAAAAATAAAAAGACTTTCCCCACCACTTGCTTAAAGATAGGTTTTTCATTTGAAAGTACTCACTAGAATTATTGTGTTGTTACTTTAAGCTTCCCCTTAATAAATTTTACCATTCAAAGCTCTGGGAGACCTGTTCTTGAAATTAACTGCTTCTAGTCTAGACTCTTACCAAAAGCCTGATAGCAGGCTTAATACAGGTGTTCTTGTTAGTTGCAAAGTTGTGTCTCACCCATCGTGACCCCATGGACAATGTTCTTCCAGGGCTTTCTGTCCTCTTACCATCTTCTGTAGTCCATTTAAGCTCACGCCTACTGCTTCAGTGACTCCATCCAGCCACTTCATTCTCTGTCGTCCCCTTCTTCTCTTGCCCTCAATCTTTCCCAGCATTAGGCTCTTCTCCAGTGAGTCCTTCCTTCTCATTAGGTGGCCAAAGTATTTGAGCTTCAACTTCAGGATCTGGCCTTCTAAAGAGCAGTCAGGGTTGATCTCCTCTAGGACTGACCAGTTTGATCGCCTTACAGTCCAAGGGACTGCAGGTAGTCCTTGACTTATGACTGGCTGCTTAATGATCATTTTAAATTGCAATGGACTTAGAATGTGTGCTTTATGGGCCATAAAGCACTTCTGGCCATCATAATATGTCATGGCATATACACATCCCCACAATCATGTGACCACATTTGGGTGCAGTTTTCCATGGTCACTGTTTGGAAGAATGGATTCGCACTAATGACTGTGCTGCTGCATTTTAGATGCACTAGACTTGCAACTCCTAAAATTCCTGATTGATGAATGAAATAAATCCTGGAAATTACACTTGCAGTTAATTTGAAGGCTGCCAAATGCAGGTAAGCTCATCCAGTTGAAGGTAGCATCCTGTGTTCAGTGCTTGGGCATATCTAAAGATGAAGAAACCCAACTATTCAGAAGCTGTTGTCTTTATTGACTGGTATGCCATCAAAATTCAGTTGTCCATCTAAGAGTCCACAATATTTAGGTTTTTCCATTTGTTTGGCAATAAAAATTATACAGGTTTTGTACATTTTAAATGATAGATAGACTCACAATTCTTGAATAGCTAGAAAGGTCACATCAATATTGTTAAATGCCCATCATTGATTGTATCCTTTTTTATGCTTTACTTTGCACAACGCTTTTCTGTGCAAAGAAACAGAAATCAATTTTAATAAATTACATATTTCTGAATATATGGTCTGCTAATTGGGGGGACATTTTTCACTTCAAACATTCATCACTTTTTAATAGAAAAAGGCAAGCCAGTCTATTTAGTAAATTAAAAATAATTTGTGTGACTTTTCTCTATGAGTAAATCTGTTGGTTTTGCTATGTATAGATCATTAAAAAAAGCTTTGTTTAAATTTTGTTTTAGTCTTGTGGTTCATGTTTGTCCTGTCAAATTTCAGTGTGTTTTTGTTGTATTTTTCCATTGGGTTCAACAGGAGAGCCTTTCTCTTTTTAATTTAACACCTGCGAATTCACACACATGCTTAGAAGAAGAGGGTAAAAGTCTGTCACTTGGATGGATTATTCCAGGCATCTCCAATTTGTGAAGGATAACTTCAACAAACCACACACAATGGTTCCATTTTATTCCATCATGAATCAACAATCTAATTAGACTAGTAATGAAATACTATTATTAACAGAGAGAATTTTACAAGAACAAATGGCATCGCTCCAATATTTTATGTGGTTTAGCACATTGAATGTCAGTTGTAATGTAATGTGGAAGACGTTGACCCTCAGAAATTTTTCATGGTCAAACCACTCTCTGGTTGCCTTCCTAGTGTTGCTTCTCCTGTCCCCATAGGGAGACTCGGCCTATTAGAGCAGTCCATCCCAGGCATCTAATGGACCCCAGCTTGGGGTTTCCCCTGAGGGCCTGGTGGGTCTGGTTGGCCATGGACCAAAATGTAAGTCTTCACCTGGAAAAGGTTTGTGATGTGAGGCTTTGAGTAGATTTCCTATAGAGTCTCTCTTTCTCTCTTCATTATTTTCTGGTTTTCTCTGGGGGAGGTGCCTAGAGCTCTGTTGGAGAGAGATCAATCTAATTGAAATATGATACTAGACATTATATTAAAGCAATAAGAGTGGCAAAATGTGCCTATTTTTCTGCTCTCACCATATCCATGGATAGCCAATGACTCTTTGAATGACCCTGTCCTGCTGGGGAGGGTAGCCACAGGGGGAATAAAACCATTGTGATGCATATTCTAGGTATCTGATGGGAAAGGTCACTTGTCCTTAACTGTGGCACATCTAAATTGACCAAAGCTTAGTTTTGCCCTATTTTCTGAGAAGAGTTTGATCCTTTAAATCCTGAGGAAGTGGACAGAGTGTTCAGAACAGTTATAGATGATAGATCTCTGTCCATCCTGGTTAGTTATATCCACCTGGGAAGTGATATATTGCTGGGTCAAAGCAGTGATAAATTTAAATTGGCAGGAGGAGGTAGTTCTGACAGTCTTGAAGAAAGCAGTGATGTTCCCAATTCACCAGTCTACAATCTCCACATTTTAAGGAAGACTGTTGAAAAGATGGTTTGAGCTGCAACTTCAAAAGGAAGAAGCAAATTATCTGGATCCTTTTCATTCAGTCTTCTGCTCTAAATACAGTACTGAATAGCACTGATTGCACTTGGCAAAAACTAGGATGGGATGGTTACCATTCAATACCATTGTAAATGGTATCCTTCTATACCAGTGGCAGGGACTGAGAGTGAGAGGCATAGCATTTCTCCATGGCCTAATCCAGTCAGTGTTAAGAGTATGTGAGAAATCAAGTCCAAAGCCACTTGTTAGCAGAGTGCCACAAGAATCAATGCTCTCACCAACTAATTTAACATCTACATGAAGCCACTGGACCAGGTCATCTCCTGGCTGAGTGTCAAGGCCTTTCCCAATGCCTGTAATCTGTTGGGGTCTGAATTTGAAGGTACAAGCCTAAACTCAACCCTACCAAGACCAGATGGCCATGAGTTCACTTGGCTGTGAGAACATTTCATAGCTAATGGCAGAGACAATGGATATCTGAAGGATCTCAAACTGATTTTGCCCATCCTGTAAGATACACCAGGGTAACCATGCTTTGTGTCCCATTTATAAAGCAGTGCAACATGTGGGACAGCATTCCCCACAAGGTTCAGGCAGCCCTGACCAGGAACACCTAAAAACCCAGATTTTTTTTTCCAACATTTTGAGCTAGGATGTGGAGGGGATGATTATATTTTACTATGGTTACAGTTTTTCCCATGGCATGATAATTTTTCCTTGTGTTTTAATGTATTGATTCTCTTTTAAACATTGCTGCCCAGAATATAAGTCAAGTAGATGCCCATAGAAATTTAAATTATAAATAAGCAAATAAATTAATGAAGGGGGAAATAACAACATGGAATTATATGGAAAGAGACTTCACAGTCTACTAGAGACCTGTGGTATATTGATAAATGATTATATTAATATTTAATTTAATTTAATTTAATTTATTGAGATTTTTATACCGCCCTTCTCCCAAGGGGACTCAGGGAGGTTCACAGGGCATAAATATAAATAACAATACAAACATTAAAAAACAATTAAATCAATGCCCAAGTTAAAACCAATAATAAAACAAGCCTATATAAAAAACCCATGTACCCCCATCAGGCCAGACCCGCTAGTTCAAATAAATGGGTCTTCAACCCGCGACGGAAGGATCGGAGGTCTGATGCCATCCGGAGCTCTACCGGCAGTTGGTTCCATAACAATATGTTGATTAAATACATGTATTGTGGTAGTAGAAGAAGATAATGGCTTAACTGGAATCATTCTCAGTCAGGATTTCATCTAGAGCACACATGTCAAACTCACGACATCACATGAAGTCGCACACGTGTTTTGCCATTGCCGGCAACAGGGTGGGTGCGGCTTCCACGTGACGCGCCTGACCCGTGGGCCGGCAGTTTGGAACCCCTGATCTAGAGACTTAAAAGAAATTAAATCTCTATTGGATAAACTTCTTTTTCATTTCAGATAATCAGAACAAAACTATTCTCCTTCTTCAACCCATCATAGTTTTAACATCATCAGGAGAGGTTTGCCACCATCCTTCTGTTTTGTTCTTTCCCCAAGATAGTTTTGAAAGATAATGGAAGTAGATGCAATGTTCATCTGAGGAGAAAAATAATATATAAGGATGAGATTTGCATGTTTTAAAAGTGTCTTATCTAAGCATTCTTGTTAAGGAATTTGTTGTGCAGAGGTCTCCTTGTGCTACCAAAGAGTTGCACAGACAAGGAAAGGTACTGAGAGTAGTAAAAGTCACACAAGAATACACTGAGTTATAAAAACAAAAGTAGTTTACTTTTGAGGTGGTGTAAGAACAAAAATGCACAGTCAAAAAATAAACAGTCCAGGTCATAAACAATAGCAACAGTCCAAGCTACAAAGTCTTCTTACCGGTCCAGAGGTCAATACACAGTTCAGGTTTACAACAGTAGTAAACCAACAGCAGAGCAAAAACAGTAATAGTAGAGATCAGTGAATTCAGAGAGAGAGAGAAGCTACGTTCCTAGCTTCCTCTTATGGCCATGAGAACACTTACACACCCATTGGCCAATTAACAACTTAAAGACATAGCATTATGGTTAATATATTTTCAACCCAACATTGTAGGCTAACACCATATGCCTAACATTCTCCCCTTTGGGTAGAATAATATATAACTCTTACAATCTTATGCACATTCTTTCACAATTAGCATTGTGTTTCACAGCACTTTGTACCTTCGTAAAATGGTCTGCAATATTTACATCAGATGAACAATACTCTAGCTGTATTAATTTATCCTTGATACATTGTCTGACATTTAAATAGCGAAGATCAGTATGTTTAGATCTTGTTCTTACTGCAGCACTATTAGCCATCTTTATCGCAGCTTGATTGTCCTCATACACAATAAATGGATCATTTACATTTAAACCCATATCTAACAATAATTGTTTGTACACTAGCAGTTCTGTACATAACACTTATAGACATGAAAATTCAGCCTCCATTGTAGATAAGCTTATGTGTTTTTGTCTAATAGATTTCCATCCAATCAAAGAATCACCCAACCCTGAAGTAGATTTGCGAGTGCTTGTATCAGAGGCAAAACTCGCATCTGCATATGCAGTAAGGATTAACTCACGATTTGGCTCTAAATATAACGAGTAGTGAATAGTTTGCTTCAAATACCTTAATACTCGTTTAGCTGATTGCCAGTGTCTAACAGTTGGATTATTGTTGTACCTAGCCAATTGGTTTACACAGTAAGAAATATCAGGTCTAGTCCAATTACTCAGATACATAAGACTTCCTATCAAAGATTGGTACATAGCCTTATCAAATACAGGACTCTCAACATTAGTGTCCTTAAAATCCATAGCCATCGGAGTTTTTGCTGGTTTACACATTTCCATATTGTATCTCTTTAATAACTGAGATATTTTACTGGCTTGCGAAATCTTAAAACCCCTATTCGTTTTCACAATATCTAACCCCAAATAGTGGCTTATTTCCCCAAGATTTCTAATTGTGAATTTATTTTGCAATCTTGAAATGATAGTTTGTGCTTCTAACTCAGTTTTTGTTATAATTGCAATATCATCTGTGAATAATAAAATAAAAGATAATGCTCCGTTGTGTTCTCTTCTAAACAAACAAGGATCAGCATTACTGGCTACAAAACCTATTGCACTTAACTCATTAACTAAACATGTATTCCACTCATAGCCTGATTGTTTCAATCCATAGAGGCTTTTCTTTAATTCCCAACAATCATGGTCTCTATCATTAGTCAATCCTGGTGGTATTCTTAAATAAATAGTATGCAATGGAGCATGTAGATATGCAGTTTCAACATCTACATGGGTAACCATATATTGGTTTTTAGCCGCCCATACTAAAGCTGCTCTTAAAGTAGTTGCCCTCAGACTGGGTGCAAACACCTCATCATAATCCTCAGTAGTTTGGGCAAAACCTTGTGCAACCAAACGTGCCTTATGGGTAACAGTCCCATCTACAGCCTTCTTTATTTTATATATCCATTTACAACCTATAGCTTGCTCACCAGGTGGCAGTTTTGTTTTCTCATAGACCTTAAGATCCTGCAAAGACTTCAACTCCCTGTTCATTGCAGCTTTCCATGATGCCTGTTCCTTTTCAGGATACATCCTGATCTCATCATAGTTAGAAGGTACTGAACTAACTTGACATATTACACTTGCTTCATAGCGATCAGGTGGACATCTGATGCGCGTTGAACACCAAGGAATTACAGGGCTTTGAATTTCAGTCTCCTTTCCTTCCTCTGATTCATCTTTTATCTCCCCTATCTCCTCTTCATCTTTTATATTTACAGGAGATGTATTATCATTACTAGTTACGTTATCAGAGGAGTCCTCAAACACTAGAGGATCAGTATTAACAGTTTCTTGCTCTAACCTATCCCAACCAACGTGCTCAAGGAATTTTGCACTAGAACTGTTATATACATTAGTTGTGCCTCGTTCCCAGAAACGATAGGATCTATGGTTAGCTTCATAACCTACGAAGTATAATTGCCTAGCCCTATGTTGGCCTTTACTCCTGAGTTGTGCAGGAATGTGGACCCAAGCTGGGGTGCCAAACGTGTGCAGGTAATCAAGGTTTGGTCTTCTACCATGCCATATTGTATATGGTATTTTACCAGTAGAAGTATTAACAACTATATTCAGAACATGGTTTGCACATTTTGCTGCCTCCCCCCACAGTCTATCTGTTAAGCCAGAATCTCTTATCATCGTTCTAATCATGGCTTGTAACGTTTGCCCACGTCACTCAACAAATGCATTATGTTGAGGCCTATAAGAGGCTGAACGTTTATGCTCAATGCCAGCTGATTCTAACATATCAACAAAACGCTTATTTGTAAATTCAGTACCATTATCAGTAATTATGCACTGAACCTTTCTCTTTGTTTTTCTCTCCACGAACTTCAGCCAGTTTGCAAATTGTTGGAAAGTGTCTGCCTTTGACTTAAGCAGATAACAAAAACCATAACGAGAGTAGTGGTCCAATATACTTAAAATATAACATGACCCTCCTAAGCTTGGTTTCATGGGTCCAATTAAATCAGCAAACACAACCTCCAAAGGTACAGTTGTTTTGAAGCCGTTTAACCTGTTTGCAGGAGTTGCCTTACTCTTTTCCTGATTACAGGCATTGCAATTCAAATACTTACTACATGGCTTCAGTTTAATTCCCTCTACTAACTCAACTGTTTTACGTAGTGAGTTAAAGTTTACATGCCCTAACCGCCTATGCAATAAATGTATACACTCGTCATGTGGCTTCTTGTTCTCACATATTGAGTTAACTTTAACTGTACTAACCTGGTTACTTGTGAGAACGAATAAACCATTTTTCAAATTAGCAGTTACACAGGTTCCATTCCTCTCAATAGTGCATTGCTCCCCTCTGAATGTTACCACAAACCCAACCTTAACCAATTCCCTTACAAATAACAGGTTGAATCTTAGTTTAGGTATATATAACATAGGTAACTGTTCATCAATGCATGGACAATAGGAATTACCTTCACCAGAGGCCTTCATCCTCCAACCGTTTGCCAGGGAAACATATTGGTTGCTGTTTTTCATATTAATAAACCTCTTTTTCACTTTAGTAATGCATTGTGAAGCCCCACTATCAACAACCCACAATTCATTGTTTCTGGATGTTGGTTCACCAGAAATAGCCAAACCAATGCTCTTCTTAGCCTTCCCACTGCTATTCACATTCTGTTTTCTACCCTTTCTACAGAATTTGGCTATATGCCCTCTAGCCCCACAAGAATAACATTTCTTGATGTTGTAAACAGTAGTGAATGGCTGCTCCTCTCGTGGCTGTGTCTCTCTCAGCTGGTCTCTGTCACGCCTCCTTCTGGACTCTTCCAGCAGTCTCCCAGTAATGTTAGTCAATGTCAGTTCCTCTCTGGTCAGGACTTCCAAAGAAGAAACATACCCATCATAACTCTCATCCAAAGATGACAGAATAATGTAGACCTGATGCAACTCTGAAAAAATCAGCTCCTTTTCATGAAGCTCTTGAAAAGTTGCCTTCATGTAATTTAAATGGGTCAGCATATCTCCATTCTTCTGCAGACGAGCCCTAAACAGCTTACGTGTAAGGTGTATATGTGCACCCACACTGTCTCGAACATAAAGCCTTTGCAAAATGCCCCAACACCTAGCAGCAGACTCCTCACCACGAATATGGACAAGCTGCTGGTCATTCAGTGTTAGCCCAATAATCCAAAGAGCTTTCTCATTGCTACGTTTAAAGTTGTCTATCTTCTTTGCATCCTCTTCGTCATCTGGATCCCAAGCAGTAGTATCTGGTGGGTTATTTACAACAGTCCATAGTCCTTCCTTGCGCAAAAGCAAGCAGCATTTTGTGGACCAGGAAACATAGTTTGTCCCATCCAACCGGGTTATCCAGGAGATGCCTGACAACTGTTCTTGTGCCATTTTACACCAAATAGCTAACACAAACTCAGCTAGGATACTGTGTGTACTAACTCTCAGTACAGGCCTGGGCCCATAACCAGTGTTAATGAATTTGATGTGCAGAGGTCTCCTTGTGCTACCAAAGAGTTGCACAGACAAGGAAAGGTACTGAGAGTAGTAAAAGTCACACAAGAATACACTGAGTTATAAAAACAAAAGTAGTTTACTTTTGAGGTGGTGTAAGAACAAAAATGCACAGTCAAAAAATAAACAGTCCAGGTCATAAACAATAGCAACAGTCCAAGCTACAAAGTCTTCTTACCGGTCCAGAGGTCAATACACAGTTCAGGTTTACAACAGTAGTAAACCAACAGCAGAGCAAAAACAGTAATAGTAGAGATCAGTGAATTCAGAGAGAGAGAGAAGCTACGTTCCTAGCTTCCTCTTATGGCCATGAGAACACTTACACACCCATTGGCCAATTAACAACTTAAAGACATAGCATTATGGTTAATATATTTTCAACCCAACATTGTAGGCTAACACCATATGCCTAACAATTCTCACCAGCTTTCAATCAATAATGTGCTCAGTGACGACCCTGGATTGTCTCCCATGGTCCCATGAAATATATGGAACAGCGCTCTCTTTCTCTCTCTCTCTCTCTTTCTCTCTTTCTCTCTCTTCCTATATTTGAGTTATTTGTGGAGGAAACATACAATTATCCTTCATTTGTGGTATCAGAAAGGGGGAAGTGGTGAAGTCTCCAGAAAACAGAAGTGTGGGATTCATCTGCTTTGCAACTGCTATTATAATTGTAAATAATCAGTTTTGTGATGAAATGTGAATGAAAGCCTGGATGGCAGTCTCCAATCTGCTTACCATTGAGGAGTTGCATTGATGTAAGAAGAAGATACATTTAGAGTTTGTTTTAGCCTTTGTTGTTAGAGCTTTATGCTTCCTCTTCTTTGTGTCACTTGGGGCCATGAAATCTCTTTCAGTTGTTAGAACACACAAAGGTAACTTGAATTGTACTCACTTAACTTAAAACATATTTTTGCAAGAGGCTCCAGTGGAAGCTGTAGTGGAAACAAGATGGATGGTTTGAGCTGAGGAGTGAAATTCAAGTAATTAAATAGTTGGCTCTAGATACTTGAAAACAATAACCATGTATGGGAAACTAATTTATTCTCAACTCTCAGCTAGCTGGGACTGATTCTGTTCACCACAGAATCCTTTCCAAAGGACCAACAACAGATCTAGGCTGAACACTATGACTCTGAGAAATTCTCAGTGTATTCCACTACCCCACCATTATCTAGATGATCATTTTGTCTTTCAGCTACATAGTGCAGCTTGCTTAAAGATTTGGCAGCACAAAAATAAACTGAACACTGTTGTTCATAAAAATTCTGGTGAGAAAAATATAGAAGAGCAAAGCATTAAATGTAGTGCTGTGGTGTTGATGTGCCACCTATATGCTAAATGTATGTGGTGCATATCTGCTTCCTGCACATGTGAATAATAATCCAGATCAGAATTGTATCTCAGTGTTTTTTGCTAAAACTATACATGTATCTCTTGGGAATCCAAAACTTCTCCTGCTTAATAATATAGCTGACATTGAAACATCTGTTTTAGATTAATTACTCTATACCTGAACTTTCTATATGAAGGCTAGCTTCTATATTTCCTATCCTTATTCTATTCTATTCTATTCTATTCTATTCTATTCTATTCTATTCTATTCTATTCTATTCTATTCTATTCTATTCTATTCTATTCTATTCTATTCTAATTTGCTGTGAATCAAGGGTGGATAAATACTAAAAGAAAAGTTGGTGTATTTTTGAAAATATCTGAGATATATTTCTACTATTGTACACCATCCAGAGTCCCTATGTAAATCTGATTAATATTTTTTATTTTATTTTTTTAAATTTACAATACTTTTATTTTCCCAAGGTCAGTCCGATTCCTGGCAGTTTATATACAAATCAATATACAAAAATAACATAAAGGTAAAGGTTCCCCCGCACATGTGTGCTAGTCGTTTCCAACTCTAGGGGCCGGTGCTCATCTCCGTTTCAAAGCCGAAGAGCCAGTGCTTGTCCAAGGACGTCTCCGTGGTCATGTGGCCGGCATGACTAGATGCCAAAGGCGCACGGAATGCCTTAGTGGTCCCTATTTTTCTACTTGCATTTTTACGTGCTTTTACATGCTTTAGAACTGCTAGGTTGGCAGAAGCTGGGATGAGTAACAGGCGCTCACTCTGTTACGTGGCACTCAGGATTCGACCCGCCAAAGTGCCGACCATCTGATCGACAAGCTCAGCATCCTAACCCACTGAGCCACCGCATCCCTGGGCAAAAATAACATAGTTCATGCAAATGGTTTCTCATTCTATCATCCATCACCACCATCTCATCCCATGGGTCTGCTTAAACAAAAGAGTTTCACCCAATCTGTGGGAGGCTATTAGAGAAATTCCTAAGCAAAGACTCTGAAGCAAGGAATCCCAAAATACAACGATCACCACAAGGAAGGACCATCTTCAACCTCTCATTCCCCTGAATCCTTGTAGGGATGAAAACAGCAGCATCCTCTCCCAGTATACATGGTGGATTCCCCATGGAAGAGGGAGTCAAATTGCCATATTGCTCTTTCCTTTCTGTATAGTGTAAAGATTATTGTGTTTTTCCACTATGGTGATGTTCTCCCCAACAGATGCTACTTCTTCATAGTTCTTCCTGGACCAACTATGTAACATGCAAGTTCAAATTTCTTCACATTTTTGTAAAAAAATATTTTAAAGGCAGAGAAATATAAATCTACCCTCCAAAGCAAGCAATAAATGGATTCAAATTTACACATGTTCCTATCCACAATTTTAGCTTTTTTAAAAAAATGTTTGAAGTGAAATAGCTGGATGGTTGTATAAACTAGCAATTAGTACGTTGTAACATGTCTTGAAATTAATGATATTTTGAATTTCACTTAGTGCTTGCCAAATGTAGCAGTTCTGCTATAAAATTAGGAAGATTTGATATCAGACTTTCAGGTAACTGCTTCCCCAGATGTGACCAAAATGAAATTCAATTAAACTCCAAAGCAACCAAGCTTTTCACTCAATGGTTAATTAAGCTATTAACAGGCCCTTGTGTTTTGCTGCAAATCCTTTTCTATGGAAAAGTGTTTGAGTCCTAATATGTCAAAATAATCAAACATGTTGTCTTCTGGCAAAGGATCAAAAAAATTATTTCCTCTTTCTGAGAGTGGCTGTGAATTTTTATAGTTTCTGTAAAATGTGCTGTGTTGCAGTTTTGCCATTTGGAAAGTCTAACTAACTATATAAATTATAATAAAATGGAAAATGAGGGGATAGATGGGGAACTCATCCAATTTTCAGATGACACCAACCTGGCAGGAATAGCCAACACTCCAGAAGATCGGCTTAAGATACAGAAGGATCTTGACAGACTTGAATAATGGGCGCTATCTAACAAAATGAAACTCAATGGTGAAAAAAGTATGGTTCTACATTTAGGCAAGACAAACCAAATTGTTCTGTCCCAGCCTACATGAGTACTTGCTCAACTGCTTTACTCACAAGAAGAAACCCCTCTTCATGAAACCAGGACCCATAAGAAAAAACAAACCCCTTTTATTTTTACACACCTGACTCAATGTCCAAGACTATAGAGGCAAGCAACACAATCCACAAAAACATAATCCTCAGCACAAATGGTTGCCTTTGGCAACCAGCACCTCCCACACCTTTCTCCTTTATAATCCAGCTGGGGCATGACTTCTTAATGGCTGTTCCTTTGCCTCTCGAGAAGCCCCACTGCCTTCCTCTGTCTTGCTCGTCTCTCTTCTCTGCGCATCCATGCATCCAGGATTGGCCCCAGCTAGTCCTCTTCATTGCCCGACTCATGGTCCCAAAACAGCTGGGTCTCTGCCTGAGCATCAGTAGAGGGGCTGGCCTTGTCTGAATGTGAGTCTTGGTGCTCCTCAGAGCCTTCCTCTGACTCCAATGTCACTCCAGGCCCCTCCCCCTCATCTGAGGCCGCAGATTCAGCTGCCAAATTCACTGGCTGGCCAGGTAACTTGCTCAATAGTAGTAACTGTGAGAGGGATCTTGGAGTCCTAGTGGATAATCACTTAAATATGAGCCAACAGTGTGCTGCAGCTGCCAAAAAAGCCAACACAGTGCTAGGTTGCATTAACAGAGGGATAGAATCAAGATCACATGAAGTGTTAATATCACTTTACAATGCCTTACTAAAGCCACATTTGGAATACTACATCCAGTTTTGGTCACCACAATGTAAAAAAAGATGTTGAGACTCTAGAAAGAGTACAGAGAAGAGCAACAAAGATAATCAGGGGACTGGAGGCTAAAACATATAGGGAACGGTTGCTGAAATTGGGTATGTCTAGTTTAATGAAGAGAAGGTTGAGGGGTGACATGATAGCAGTGTTCCAGTATCTCAGGGGCTGCCACAAAGAAGAGGGAGTCAAGCTATTTTCCAAAGCACCTGAAGGCAGGACAAGAAGCAACAGATGGAAACTAATCAAAGAGAGAAGCAACCTAGAACTAAGGAGCTGTGAAAGCTCCATTTGTCTGAAATGATATAGGGTTTCCTGCCTGAGCAGAGGATTGGACTAGATGATCTCCAAGGTCCCTTCCAACTTTATTATTATTATAAATATGGGTTAAAATTAAAAATGGCATTGCACTGAGTTTATTTAGAATGAAAAGTAAAGAGGATACTGCTAGAAGGGGAATAGCTAGAGAATATCCAGAAATGCTAAAATTACGTAATGCGTTAGTTTTCTGATTTCCACAGAGTAAGCCCTTAAGTATTGAGTGTTGATGAAAATATCAGCTATATGAGGAATTATATTATCCCATGAGTACCGCAGAAAATCCAACTAAGTGCAGAATCAAGCAATTCAGCAGAAGAACAGCACCTTAACAACCAATTTCTCATAGGGTCTCACAGCTTTCATTTCCATGCAAGATCTTTGGGTAGTTCCCAGAGTAACCTACACCCCTGTGATCTCATACATCATGTTTCTTTGCCAGCTGAACTGATATAATGTTCTGAAGCTGGTTGTCAGATGGAAAAGCCACACCACTTTGTGGTGCTTGGGGACAGGCCATTTCTCCATTAAAGGGAATGCTTGCCTCACCCTGCCCCCAAGCTCCTGAGCTTTTGCTATCATGCAATATGCTTACAGTGGCCTGGTGGCTTTGCAGCTTCAGCTTCTCTTCATAAACCCAGGTGAAGGGAGTAGAGGTGAAATAGATCAGACTGGCTCCTTTCCATTTCAGCATTAGAGTGGGACCCACCCCAATTCACATCTTAGGAAATAAGGACTCTTGGAGCCGAGTTGTCCAAAAGGAATTTTTTTTACTAAGAATAAGATTGGTTGTGGAGATATGAGACAGGATCTGGTCTTGAGTCACATTTCAAATCTATATAAGCATTCCCGGTTCAACCCACTCCCCTCAAAACTCCATTTGGTTAGGATCTCATCAATTTGGTTGTCAGGTCCTTCCATGGGAAGAAAGGAACTTTGTGCATTCCTTTGTTGATTGCCTTCTTCCTACAGCCCCAACAGACAGATCACTTCCCCCCCTTTGTTCCCCCAGATCAAAGGTTCTTTGAAAGCAGCTACAGATAGACTGAATAAACAATCCCCCCCTCCTTCTACCAGTATGGCAGAATCCCGGTAGGTACAATATTTTAACCATACATTTATGAATGTGATATCAATGGATTCTGACAGTGTGTCTATATCTAATGTCTTTGAATCAGGGCTGACTCTTGACAAGAGCCTTGGTGGAGCAGTGGGCTAATGCCTCCCTAAGTAACACCAGCTGCCTGCAATTAGTGCAGGTTTGCATCCCACCAGGCTCAAGGTTGACTCAGCCTTCCATCCTTCCGAGGTAGGTAAAATGAGGACCCAGATTGTTGGGGGCAAGAAGCTGACTTTGTAATAATGCCGCTTGGGGGGGGCGAAAGCCCTAATAAGCAGGCATATACATAGAATGAAGGCTATTGCTAAGCACATTTGATTTGTGCTTAGATTGTAAGCTGCCCTGAGTCTTCGGAGAAGGGCGGGATATAAATGGGATTAAAATAAAAAAAAGTTGCCTGGATGCATCCCTGCTGTTTGCCTGACCAGATTTTTGAAAGTGGTTTGTCATTGCCTTCTTCCTAGGGAGTTACCGGTCCAAGCCACCCATTGGTAAGGTGAGATTAGAACTCACAATCTCCCACTTGCTCGTCCGGTGTCTTAACTTAATGGCACCAAATGTGCTCCCTTCTTCAGCTGCTGGCACAGGAAAAGGATAGGATTTTCTCTTTTCTTTCTTTTCGATTTTTGTGGTAGTGAGGATGAGAGAATTGCTGTCATTTATTGGAAAGATGGTTTTCTAAACCATCCACTACCAAACCCTCTGGTGATGTGCTCCCTATGGTAACTACAGGCAAGCCCGTAATTTTTATTTCTTGTTCCTATGTTACTCAGATGGCTGTTTCCCCAAATATAAGACCCAACCAGAAAATAAGCCCTAGCATGATTTTTTCAGGATGCTCGTAATATAAGCCCTACCCCCCAAAATAAGGCCCAGTTAAGATCATCAGCCAGATGGACACATTTAGTACTCTATTTCCCCAAAAATAAGATGGACGGAAAATAAACCCTAATGCATCTTTTGGAGCAAAACTTAATATAAGACCCAGTCTTATTTGCAGGGAAATATGGGTATAAAAGCAGTTGTGGACTTTTTCTGGCTTTCCATAAGGCCTTGGAAACCTGGTATTTCCTTCAAAGCAGTGGGTTAGAATTAACCTACATTTTTAATATTTTAAGAGAATGTTTGTGTTTGGCCTCAGATGTATCCTAATCTTGCTGTTGCTTTTATTTTTGGCTTGGTTATAATGTTTCTTGCTTATCTGTCTTAACCCTGGTTAGCCATGCATAATTTGCAAGTTGGGCAGCTAAATAAATTGATTACAGAACTAAATAAATGCATCTCAACAGCCTTTAAGGAATGGTGGAGTAGAAGTGGTTGCAGTGTGGAAAGTGGTTTCAGCTGTATCAGCAGTTGTTTCCAACCTGTACATAGAATTGTGCAAGGTGAAGTTAGGATTAGCAATTAGGGATCAGACACCAGGAAAGGAATTGAATAAGCTAAGGGTCAGGAAAACAGAGGACAGAAAATAAGAACAGAAAACAAGAGTTTATTCAGCAGAATGGCTTCAGTTCCAAGCCCCAGCAATAGGCAAGGTAAATTATATATAAAATGAGTTGCTCCTTCTTTAATATCAGCATCCAGTGTCCCAATCCCGTTAGGATAAATATATACAGAGAGCAGGAAGCCTTCACTCTGCTTATTTTTTATATTTATTTACTGTACTGAAATGCTATATTTTCCTTCCAAGGCTATGTGTCTTCTAGTTAGAAATCCCCCTGCAAATATAATTCTTTATACATATACATATACATATATACATACATACATACACACACACACAAACACACACACACACACACATACACACACACACACACACACACACATATATATATATATCTCATCTCAGTTGGCGTCAATGGAAGTGTTTGCTTAAATTAGTGGCAGAAAAGATTTAGCTTCAACCCTCCTGCACATGTAGCTCCAATTTGCATCAAATCATTCTACATTTAAAAGCAACTGAAAGTATATCTGGAACTGGTAAAGCAGTTGCACAATTTTAATCTTACCGAAATGCTTTTGCCTGAGCTGTTGGTTCAGCTAAAGCAGTTAGCAGTAAACGTGGGAGTTTCCCATTCTGTGTTTCTTCTAAGAAAAGGGTATATAAATACGCTGGCTGGGGAATTCTGGGAGTTGAAGTCGACACATCTTAAAATTGTAAAGTTGAGGAACACTGGTATAAGAAGATATTGAGTACTATCGAGGCTTCACATTAGAGATGTCCTGACTTGTCCTCACTGTCAAACTGAATTGTTAAGGAATTATGATTCATTCTCTCCTAGAAACTCTAGATCAGTAATGGCGAACCTTTTAGTGACCTAGTGCCCAAACTGCAACCCATAACCCCCTTATGTATCGTTGGGTGCTGGGTGGGCGTGTCCCATTGGGTGGGTGTGTCTCATTGGGTGGGTGTGTCCCATTGGGTGGGTGTGTCCCATTAGGTGGGCGTGGCCCATTAGGTGGGTGTGGCTGCGGTGTTAACAGTAGAAATGATTGAGACCGCTGATCCGGAGTCAAGCTCCATGCTGCAAGGAACGCCTTGCAAGCGGATTGTTAGTCTAATTTTGGGTTTGAGCAGCCGGCGGCTACTCGTGTGGTTAATGGCCCGCCGGCTCTCAACATAGCCAATTCGCGTTTTGGTCGGGGCCCCAGTACCTTCAAACGACGATTCCTCCGGTTGCAGCTCGTGGATCTCCTCTCGGGGGCGGCGGCTACGACAGACCGCGGCTATGTGGCCTGTTTTCTTGCAGGCCCGACATGTGGCCGACTGGAACTTACAGAGGCTGCGCACGTAGTTCCCACCACACCCTGCGCATTTCTGAGGGTTGGTGGCATTTCCAGGAGGCCTGGGGTTGTCAAGGACCCTACTTAACCTTGAATAAGTCTTTAGGATTTGGGCTGAAACTATGATTGCTGGTCCAGAGACTTTTGTTCAGAAGGTGGAACAAAACACTGAAAAACACAAAATCAAAAGACCAGGTATCAAGCCATTCATGCACTATTAATATTTTTATCACAGTACAAAATGTGAACTTAGGACAGACAGTTCAAGAAGAGAAGAGAAGAGAAGAGAAGAGAAGAGAAGAGAAGAGAAGAGAAGAGAAGAGAAGAGAAGAGAAGAGAAGAGAAGAGAAGAGAAGAGAAGAGAAGAGAAGAGAAGAGAAGAGAAGAGAAGAGTTGGAAGGGATCTTGGAGGTCTTCTAGTCCAACCCCCTGCTCAGGCATGAAACCCTATACCATTTCAGACAAATGGTTGTCCAATCTCTTCTTAAAAACTTCCAGTGTTGGAGCATACACAACTTCTGGAGGCAAATTGTTCCACTGATTAATTGTTCTAACTGCCAGGATGTGAAGTGAACTACACCATTGAACCTCAAGGTGCACATCAAAATGCTCCAACTTGAACAACTCCATAGACAATATGGAGACTCTCAGTTGTCCAGGTCATGGTTGTCCCAAAGGTGCTTTTTCAAATGGCAACTGGACTTTGTTCTTCCTTGAAGACGTTTTGCTTCTCACTCAACAAGCTTCTTCAGTTCTGTTCTTGTTGTTGTTCTTCCTCTTTTTCTGGGATAAACATTGCAACTTCTCTGTGTAAACACTCAAGATTTGCCCATTCATTTTGCCTTCCAATAATTTAAACAACCAAGCCACATGCCCAATTCCATGTCATAAATATGGTCATCTCATGACTCACAAACATATTTCACTGTCCACTTGGGGCTTGTGATCACTCCTCTGGGCAAGATTTTTCAGCCAGAAATCACTACATCTTGCTCAGAAACCAAAGCCTGCCCATAAATTATCCCCTCTAACTTCATCCCAATCACCTCCCACAATGGTGCCTGCTGGTTTGTTGTCGCTGTTGTCCAAGATGCCACTTTGTGTGTATGGAATCTCTGATATATCTATAAAATAGTGAAACCTCTTAAATTCTTAGTGTAAAGGTCACCATTAGAAAGAAAAGGTTGTTGCCAAAGATATTTAGCCCTATATAGACCCTCCAGATAGTGTCATACTTCACTTTGTCATTCTCAGCCTCCCACTTAGAAAGTCCAAACTCACTTTATCATCATAAACATGTCAACAATCAGTCCCAGTGGACAGCCTTGCTGTTTGTACTGCAGGCTCACAAAAAAGTGTGCCATCCAATAAGCTGGAATGCTTATTCATTGTGCCCCATTGGAATCAGACCTGGAACATTTCCATAACATTTGATTTTTTTTCCTTCATCCCACTAGGAATGAACTTTATGGGCAGGGTAAATATAGTCAGTAATCTGTCTGGAGAGAAAGATTTGTTTTGTGCTTGCACAAGGAGTGTCTAAAATTGTAGAAACTTTGTGCTCATCCATGTCCTAACTTTTGAAACATTTGTGCTTGAAAATTATAGATATCTATTTTTCCTAATAAAGCTAACTTTGTAAACCTCAGGATGAGGGAATCAGTGTGTGGAGTTCATTTTTTTTAATTTCATATCCTTGTTATTTTGGTTATGATAACTTTTTAAAAGTATTTGTTCTAAGTGCCTAATCTCAAAACAATTTTTTTCTCTGTAGAATTGTTTACAAACTATAGGGAACCAAGCAGTTTTATGAAATTTTTACTTTATCTAAGAATTCTAAAGGCAAATGCTCTCTTCTGGCTTTCAGTTGCTATGTTTCTGAAATTCCATTCCTGACATTTTCTATTTAACAAATATCAACTATTTTCCAAAGCACCAAAAGGCAAGGCAAGAAAAAAATGATGGAAATTAACCAAGGAGAGAAGCAACCTGGGATTAAGGAGAAAATTCCTAACAGTGAGGAAAATTAACCAGTGGAACAGCTTTGCCTTCAGAAGTTGTGGGTGCTCCATCACTGGAGCCTTTCAAAAAGAGACTGGACAACCATTTGTCTGAAATGGTATAACCAGGGCTTTTTTTCTCATAGAACGCTCAGAACGGAGTTCCGGCACCTTTTTTGGATGGAACCTTGTAGGGTAGGCAAGGCGGGTTGTATGACATGTGTGAGTTCCGGCACCTTTTTCTTTTACAAAAAAAGCACTGGGTATAACCCCCTACTTGAACATGGGATTGGACTAGAAGACCTCCAAAGTCCCTTCCAAATCTATTATTCTATGTTCTATATCACTCTATGTGAAAGAATGTATCAATTTATTCCTAAGTGCTTACTAATTTTAAGGTGAATGGCGGTTTTCACACTTTAATGTTGTATATCATATTATCATTAGTTGCCATTGTTTTGCTCACTTATATGATGTTATCTATATTTTACTTTGTATAAAATGGTTTAGAAAATAGAATGAAACATAATTTATTTTTGAAATATCTGTTTGATTTAGTAGACATATTTGTTATTTATACTTACTTTGCACTTTAAATTTAGCTTTAAAATGTGGAATTGCGAATGGGCAGGTGGTTCAGGTGATCCCATTTATGTTTTCAATTTAAAGCAGAAATTGAGAAAGTAGAGTTTATTTACAAATGGATGTGGAAGTCAAGACAGAACTGACCCCAAAACTACTGTATTTGCAGGGTTAGGTAAAAATCACTGCTAAACTATTAGACCACATCTATTCTGCATCCAGCCAGTCTGGATGACTCCCTCCACAAAGGGTCAAAATTCAAAAAGAGATTGTGAGATTAACTATCCTGATTAACTCTTGTGATACATGAAAAATGTGTCGAACATGCCCTCTGATGACAAAATTGTTATATATTCCAAATTGGGATTCCAGAAACTATCCACTGTCTCTGCAGTTCAAGTTTTCATGTGCTTTGGTTTTACTATCCAGATCACTTCTCTTTGGAAGAGGAATATCATTCTCCATAAAAATTCAGTCTGCGTCACCAGAGATTTAGAAAGAAGTCTGTTTTAGCTCTCCTTATATTTCAATATTATATCCTTTTATGGAGATAAAAGAAAACTACCCTGGATTTTAATGGAGTGAACTAGAGCAAATTACCAAAACAGACCCAATTGCATTAAAGGGCAGCAATAAACTGAGTTATTATTTGCTCAAAAAATTGTACAAAGATAACTTTATTTGGGAAACACACACACACACACACACACACATAAAGCACATAATTAGAAAATGGATCTTCAAATAAACATATCTTAGAAGTCAATGCAGTGTTTGACTTTTTACAACATGTATCTTAAGAAATATTGTATACATTATGGAAAGCTTTGACAAATTTCCACATATTAGGGAATGGAATGCATATAATATTGTATATTAGTACAATTGAAAATGACAGTGAATACAGATGTTGAACATTTCTTCACCCTCCATCCTATTCTTTCCCCCAATGAGAAAACAGAAAAGGATTTGGGGCATATTTAAGCTTTATAGGCACGAATGTCTTTGCCATCTTACTGTAACCATCACCTTCTAGATAGACATAGCATCTATCATGCCCACATTAATTGGCTATTGGATATACCAAGGAGGAAAGTGAGAACTGTAGACATGAGAAAACTAAGTTGAGAAAGGCTGTTTTTTTCATGCAAGGGTAAGCTTGCCTATAAAAATACATGCAAACAATCCCTAGATACTGGTTTGTAATGTGGCCCATTAATTAGGATTCTGTAGGTCAGAGGTCAGTAGGCTTTCTAACTAAAGGGTATATCCTAATGGTTTGCACATGTTTAAAATCTGAACGCAGAAACAATCATTAGCTGGAGGGCTTTTCCCTTCCATATTGTTCTGTTGATTTTTCCACCATTGCTGATGAACAGCTTTCAACTTTTCAAACAATCCAATAACTTTTTAATTTCCAGGATGCAGCAGCAGCTGTAAATGCCCGGATCGCTTGAAACTTGGTTACAGGAATGTCCTGCAGCGAGTCATGTGGAACTGACAGGGAGGTAAATAAAATGACTTGATGGACTTTTTCCACCTTTACATTCTATGGTTCCATCAGTCCCAATAAACCATAAAACCATTCTAAGACCTAGAGTTGGTACACCTGGCTGCTATGGCAATGAACATTTCTTTTAAAGATTATTTCTGGAGAGCCCTCTTGATTGGATATTTTCAAAACCTCATATTATTTTATTGTGCTTAAACATGGCATGCTAAGATACTAGAAGAAAGGAGGAATAAGGAAGGGGGGGTTGGTATCATAAGAAAAAGGACTTTCCAAAAGTAAGGGTGAACAATAAAAGATTACTATGTGAAGAATAATGTCAATGTAATGGAGGACTTTTTTTCTCGAATGTCTCATTTTATAAGTGTGCAAATACTGAAACATCCTTCTTACATGACTTGGAATTTTGCCCCTTCTTAAAATGTTCTTAAAATCTTCTTAAAATGTTTAAGGGACGTGGTGGCTCAGTGGGTTAGGACGCTGAGCTTGTCGATCAGAAGGTCGGCAGTTTGGCAGGTCAAATCCCGAGTGCCGCATAGCAGAGTGAGCGCCTGTTACTCATCCCAGCTTCTGCCAACCTAGCAGTTCGAAAGCACATAAAAATGCAAGTAGAAAAATAGGGACCACTACGGTGGGAAGGTAACAGCATTCCGTGCGCCTTTGGCGTCTAGTCATGCCGGCCACATGACCACGGAGACATCCTTGGACAAGCGCTGTCTCTTCGGCTTTGAAACGGAGATGAGCACTGGCCCCTAGAGTCGGAAAGAACTAGCACATGTGTGCGGGGGAAACTTTACCTTTTACCTTAAAATGTTTCAATAAGAGATTATGTGAATGTGCGTGAGACTTGGAGGGAACAAGGGAAAAAGTTCAATGTATTCTGGAGAATGGTGTATAATGAAGGCCTCTGAATCTCAGAGAAGAAAAGTTTACTCAAGACTAGCCTTGCTTCCGTGCCTTAATCTACAATATCCAGGTAACATCCTATATGGTGCTTGACTACCCTCACTGTCTGTGCCTTATTACTTGCCCTTCATAAACTTTCCCATAAAAGTCAAAGTTAATGTTTTGAAATCTCTTTTTGGTTTTGACTTAGAATCTGAAAGCCAAGATAATTAATATACTGGCCAATGGATGATTCATTTTTAAATGAGCTGAATTTCCTAGAATTGTTTCATGTTCCAAAGGTACAGGTTATACAATAAATATTTCTTGAAATAAGCTTTTGACAAACTTTCATCATATGTACTTTTTGTTTACTGATATAATTTGAGTGGAGCCTGTCTTTTTTTATAAAGGTGATTGATAGAAGAAAATATCAAAACCAAGTGAGACTCTCCATGAAAATAGCAAGATCTAAATCCCCACTCTTAGTTTGTTTCAATTCCTCTATTATCGAATGATGGCTGTTACAAAATCACTAAAGTTAGGGTGATTTTCTTCTACTTTTTCATTTTTACCATCATCTACTCTCTCTATAGTCAGTCTGTCAGGTATATTATGTGCTGTGCCATTTTTGTTTCCACACTGGTGCTCTTCGGCTATATTAGAGGTAAACTGTCATGGCAAAAATGCGAGTTGGTCTGCAAAACAACTGGAAGACATTTGATTGGGGAAAAGAGTCACTGAAGATAAATAATATAAATGTATGAACACTTACAATTATTTTATGCTATGGATCTAAAACAGTTGTACTTTATTACTGCATTTCATATTCCATCAATATTGCTAAATATTCACTTTTGTACAGACTCATGGTGAACTTGAATCTCCAAGGGGACAGAGAAAGCATTGCAGAAACCGCAGCAGCCAGATGGTGTTTTCCTGATTTGCTAAACCTCTCCAGATAAAGGGGAGATCATGAGATCACCCACTTGCACTCCGGATAGTTGCTCTTTGTGAGTAAACTGTGCAAAGTGAAATTTCTGTAGCTGATTTGATTGAAGTGATTTGAATGGCTGGAAATGGAACAATATCCACCAAGCTCCCAATGTAGCATTGTGAACAGAACACATTTCTTAATCACTTTTGGAATTTCCTTATTAGTTGCTTTTTAGCTATTAGAAAACTAACTGACAAGTTTGATAAGCTGCATTGGGTGAGTTTCCTTTAAAAAGTTTTAAACATAAGTTTAAAAACACAAAAATAAATACTTTTTAATAAGTGAGGATAGAGGGATTAGAATATTGATTTTGGAAAGTCATAAGTGAATCAGGGTTCCAGGTGGAATTGAACTAAGATTTTGAAATTGATTGTGGGAATCCTTCCCATGGGAAAATGCTGTTGTGTTGAATTCTTGAAAGAAAGCATGATAGGATGGGATTTTGAACATTGGATATTAGAGGGAACCAGCAGGAATTAAAGATGAGAATTAAAGGATAAGAGCACTTAATTTTGACTTATTAACACAGAATAGAGTGAAATATTTTAATGCTGGACTTAGTCAAGAATATTTATGACCAATGGATCTGGAAGTTAATCTTAAAAGTGACTGCCATTATAGATAAATCCTTTTAAGAGATGCAAAAGAGGACTAGGTCTCACCAGATAGGACTGGGACTAAACTGAAAGTGAATTAAAAAATGATAGGCTGCAAGAGTGATGTGGGAAAATATATTACATTGGATATACAAATGAATTTGACACTTGTCTTAATATTTAAAAGGATGTGCAAATGCCAAACCAAAATAATGTCTTGGATTTCTTTCTAATGTTGGGTCTACAAAAGAGATTTATTAAAGTTCTGAAGGATTTTGTGAGTAGGGACAAACAAAAACTTAAAAGAAAGCAAGCTCTAGGACAGGGGTAGGCATCCTCGGCTCTTTTATTTATTTATTTATTTTATTTTAATTTCATTTATATCCCGCCCTTCTCTGAAGACTCAGGGCGGCTTACAAGCTTAGCAGTAGCCTTCATTCTATGTATATGCCTGCTTATTAGGGCTTTCACACACACCCCAAGCGGCATTATTACAAAGTCAGCTTTATGACTCATGGACTTCAACTCCCAGAATTCCTGAGTCAGCTATGACTCAGGAATTCTGGGAGTTGAAGTCCATGAGTCATAAAAGAGCCGAGGTTGCCTACCCCTGCCTACCCATTATGTGAAGGGATTAAATATCAAGATTGTTAAAACTAAAAGGAAGGAATATAAAGTGGGTTTATTTGATCCAGTTTAAAATAGATACATCATCATTTCAGGCAACTCTTAATGGACTGTTGCTGACCAGAACTGAATGATGATTTTGTAGGGGTGGGATGATGAGAGGTTGTTGTTGTTGTTTTTGTATTTTAAAAGAATTGTATTTTGAAAAGGTGACAAGTTATTAAAATTGTTTATATTTGCTGTGATAAAGAGGAAAGACATTTCTTAATTTTATTTATTTATTGTTTATTTATTTATCAAATTTACTTGCAGCACTATCTTGCAGTACAGATGACTCAGGGCGACTTTATATATTTCATTTCTTTTCCTCTGGTAGACTTTTATTTTTATTTTATTTTTTCTGTTTAGATGCTTATATTTTTCTTCACTCTCTATTTTTTCTTTTTCTTTTAGTTTTTTTTTGTAGTTTGTAAGTTTCTATCTATAAAGTTTCATTAAATTATTATTAAAAAGAAGCTAAATATTAATTCTTAGTTATCAAATCTGTCTAATTAATTTGATCTGCCTAGTTTTATGTCAACAGGACAACCATTGCATTCTAAGCTTGTGTCTGAATTCTGCATGGAGGAATACATATGAGATATTGTGAGATGGGCAGTCATATGCCTTGAACAAACAAACAAATAAATATTGCTTAATAAATGAAATTATTCCAATAAGAATGTTGCTTAACAGTCTCAACATGAGAGGGCCTCTTTGATATTTCTTCCTTTTAATATTACTGTTGATATCTCTAGCTATTGATATTGTATGTCAACATTTCAGATCTTATACCATACCATGTTGGGTCTGTTTCTTTTTAAACTCCTGAAATGAATGGAAAGACTATTATCAATGGACTCTTTCACAGCACTGCTCAATGTCCATGAACTCTCAGGAGAGCTTGGAATGTAACAATCATTTCCTTTGGGCTGAGTTATCAAAACTGAAGCAATGTCTCATAAATTTAGCTTGATACATCCCTTGTCTCTTATTTTTGAATGAAATATTCCCCTCCCCTCCATTTGGTTATATCTTTTATTAGAAAAATAAGGTTGGACCTGATGCTGCTGACTCATTAGACAGCTTTCTGCAGCTCATAAGACAGAAACAAAATCAGGGCAAAGAGACTGAGAGAGCCGAGCTTTTAACTCTCACTTAGATTTTATCCATCATGACAGTTTCAGCTTAGCCCAGGCAGCAGGGAAGGTCTTTTCCCTCCTCAGGGCAACAGAGGGCATTTGGAGCACCTCAGCTTGACTGTGACCTTGTGAGAGATCTTGCAAAGAACATATGGAATGCATTTTGGCTTCACAAGAACTAAATCAAAACACCAAGCGCAACAGGATCGAGGCAGTAGAGAACGTCTGACCCTTGATTGGCCTGTCTCTTCTACCAAGTATTGAAGGAAATGTTGGGCAGTTTTTTTGGGGTTGACAAGAAGATATCACCTCTGTTATTATTATTTTTAAAGAACAGCAGCTCAAAAACATTAATGTCTTCTAGACTTTGAGAAATCACCCTGTGACATGCAGATATGGTGATTCAGAATGCTGAAGTAGCTCCCTTTGTATGGTTACCTGTTAGGAAAAAGACGTAGATAGTGGGAGACTCAGGTCAAACCTCATTGCAACAGTTTTCATTCTCTCATGAGATCTCCTCACTTCTAGGGAAGTCTCTGAAGTAACAGAAGAACTGCAGTTTGCAGCTGTCCCTTCCCCAAACTCTGTCAGAAATGGTCATCTTCCAACACAAATGCAATTCCACTAAATGCTGGACTGATCCAATCCAAAAGTATATCCAAACAGAACTTGCCACTTCCAGAAAACATTTGGCACCTTTCACTTGCATTGGCAAACCAATATGGAAATCATATTTGAAGTTTTGAATCATACTCAAAATGTGGAATTTTTGGCTCAAAGGAATTGTCTCTCCAACCAAAAAAATGATAAGAAACATTTCATTTTTTGCATAAATTGAATATTTCATCAACCTTTCTGCAACATCCTTCAGTCTGAAATTCACTGGTAGTTTATTGGGTCTTTTTTTGGGGGGGGGACAAAAACAGGGCAAGCTCATTTGCAATATGTTAAAACCATTTTAGCTAAGCAATAGAAGAAAAACAAATTGTAATACTTGACTGAGTTCTCCATGAACTGTGAAGTTACAGGGCCTCCATGGCTCCACAGAGTTCATTTCCTTTAGAAAAAGATCACTCAGTACTTAAAGGGTCTTGAGTTCATTAATAAATACAAAGATTGAGCACAGATGGAAACAGATAAAAGATTCCAAGAGCAAACATTGCTGTCATACATTGGTTCTCTATTATAAACAGTATCCCAAATTTTTCCACCACTCACCCTCATACTTTTACCCTCCTTTTCACAGTCCATTTCTCAAAAATGTTGCACCGTCTTCATTTTATTTGTTGGAGAAGTTTTATCTACATCCAAATTCATATTCTTCCTGGGCTGTTTTACTGAATTTTCCATAACAGCTTATGCCCCTTGCAACTTTTGCACCAACTGCCTATGGAGATTCTCAGTCATCCAGGTCATTGTTGTCTCAAAGGTGTTTTTTTCAAAAGGCAACTGGACTGTTTTTTGAGGAAGAAGAAGACATTTCGCTTCTCACCCAAGAAGCTTCATCAGTTGTGGTTGGATGGTGGGGAGATGGAAGGATAGGTACTGACAGTTGAGATTGAATAGTGTGAGGATGGAAGGTCAGGTTCTGACAGGATGGGGGAGGGGGGATGGAAAGATTGTATTTCTTTGCAGTCATCTGGTCATTAGCACTCTCTCTGAGAGCCATTGAGGCCACTTGGGGGGGGGTTATTTGTGCCCACAGGGTCACCTGAATCAGAGTGCAAATGGTTGTGGAATCTTCTTGGAACTGCTGAAAGGATTGCACTGTAGCAGGAGATAGGTAGTGTCATATTCCTCTCCCTCTGTTGAGGGAGAGCTGTTCAATTCTAACATAGATAGACTCTTTCACCTGATTTTCAAACCAATGATCCTTTCTATCCAAAATGTGGGCTTTGCTGTCTTCAAAAGAATCAACTTTGTCTTCCAAATGCAGATGGACCGCTGAATCTTGTCCTGATGGGTTTGTTCTCCCATTTTGTGCCATGCATTTTTGAAGCGGTTGTTTTGTTTCTCCAATGTATAGATCTGCACGTCTCACTGCATTGTATTGTATATATCTCAATTATATTAGTAATTATATTTTTTTCCACTAATTATATAGAAAATATCCTGATGTCCCTCTGCTTCATTAATTCATTCCTACTTAAGCTCACAACTAGATCCAAGCTCAGGTATCTTGACACCAACATCAGAAGGCACAGCCACATAGTCTTACCTATGCCCACAGTTAGGAAGTCTTCTATCCCCACCCCATGAATGGGACAAGGGAGAAGAAGGAGAACATCTTTGTGCTTGCATCTTTGCTTTCCTTTCACAAGCAAAGTCAAAATACCAAGGATCAGAAAATGGGTAGGGCTTTACAGGGACAGATGGCTCCCTTCCTTTTGCTCAGATTATGATTCTCTGGAGTAAAATCCTTCTGTTTGCTACCCAGCAACTAATTTGCAACATCCAGCAGGACTGTCAATATAATGCTTTTGGATATTGATTTGCTCCCTCTGGAGTTGGTATTTGTTTATTTTAATTACAAAACTTTGCTGTTGCCAAGTCAAATACCAGCCTCTAGTCTCTTTTTGTTAAAAAACAAAAATGACTATGGTCTCCACATTGATCCCATCAACATTTTTCTTTTTTAAATGAGCCTGACAAGTTGCTCCAGTCCAGAGCTTTATCTGGAATTTGAGATGGCATGTGGTATGGAATACCCTAAAGTACTAGAAGAGGTGATAGACACCAATCTTACCTTGTGGTTAATATGCATAGAGGAATGCAGAGATAAAGCTGACAGAGAACACAAGATCCATTCACAGAACAGTTAAGAAATAACAATAGAGAAAGCAAACAACAACTTGGTCGGGGGAAAGGAGGGAAACTGTCACGTTTTCAAGATATTATGCCCTACAACAGTAGAGTTCCTTTTGTTCTTCTGGTGTTTGTTTCCTGATATGGCCCATCTTGATGCACCTGGCCACATCTACTATAACAGCTAACTTGTGAATGAGCAATGTTTTCCCCTTGGCAGCCATTTTGTGAATATTTCCAAAACATTCTTTCAGATTTCTAGTCATGCCTGTTGTCTCCCCCAAAACGGCCTTTTCTTAGTGTACAGACAATGTTCTGTGGTAAGTACCAATTTTTTTGGTCAAGTGAGCCTTTCTTATTAATTTTACCGAAGTTTGTTTAAGAAAATTTAAATGGCTACCCACCTCACTCTCAGTGACTTCGAGCAGCTTATATAGATGATCTTTCTTTAAGATGAGGAGTTACTCCCTGTTCAAGCAGAAGACTGTTGAGAACAGATGCAGATGCTGAGCAAATAAATTATAAGATCTAATGTCTAGGCTTTTATTGAAATGATGGGTTGGCAGCCTTATATAGTAACACATTCTGAAGGCTTAATGTCACAGAATTGAACCCATCAATCCATGATATGTTCTGTGTAATTCTTGTTGTTGCTAAGGGGTTGAACAGAGAGATGTCAGGGGATGGTTTGGCAGAATTTCTCTTCCTCAGGATCATGGAAAGTATGAAAATATGACATTTATATGACACATAATTCATTAACACCACGTTTCCTTCTTTGCACTGGAAGTGTTTCCTGTTTAAATTAATGAGTCTTTGTGGTCACTTAAATGCTTCAGATCAGATCCTCAAAGCTCCATTCAATAGCAGGTATGAGAGGCATTCTTTGTTTTTGAGCCACATAGTTATATTTGGGGGCCCAAAATGTAAACACAAAGCTGTATTTTTAACCACTCTACAGTGATATTTTTGAACCATTGCACAAAGTTCCATCCAAAGAGTCACTCAGGATCTGACCTCATCATATGGATTGATACGTTTCATTCAAGAAAGTTAAACTGTCTAAAAATATGACTAAAGAACAAAAGGAAGCTTTAGGAAAACTAACGGGATTTGAAATAGTTAAGAAGATTAAATACTTGGGGGTTTATCTTTCAGTTTCAAATGCAAAATTATATAAAAATAATTATGAATCATTATGGTTAAAAATACAAAAAGAATTAGATAGTTGGAAAAAAATACAATTGTCCTTATTGGGAAGAATTGCAGCTGTGAAAATGAATGTCTTACCTAAATTTTTATTTTTGTTTCAAATGATACCTATACTTAAAAAAAGATTCAAATTTGGAGGAATGGCAGAGAGGTATTAATAAATTTGTTTGGGCAGGGAAGAGACCGAGACTTAAACTTAAGATAATGCAAGATGTACGTGAAAGAGGTGGTCTTAAAATGCCCAATTTTAAATTATACTATGAGGCTGCGGCATTATCATCAATTAGCAATTGGTTTAATTTAACACAAGGGAGATTACTGAATATTGAAGGATATGATTTGTTATATAGTTGGCATGCTTATTTATTGTATGATAAAAAGTGGATAATGTTTTTAAGACACATATATTAAGATATGCCCTGTTGCGAGTTTGGAAAAAATATTGTTATAAGTTGAATTTTAAAATTCCAATTTGGGCAATACCTAAACATGCGATAGAAAAATATAAATGTGGGATTTAAGCATGATGTGACTACATATAAAGAAATCCTTAGATTGGAAAGAAATGTGTGGCAATTAAAGCCATTTAATATTTTAAAAGAAGAAAAGATAGTACAAACTTGGTTCCAGTATGGGCAATTACAAGCTAGATGGAAACAGGATCAGAAAATTGGTATTTCTATAGTAGATGAAAATTTGGTTGAACAAATTAGAGATCAAAGTCCTGCACATAACATATAAGAAGGATATATAATGCATTGATAGAATTTGATTCAGAAACGGAACTTGTTAAAGATTGTATGATAAAATGGGCCCAGAATATTCAAGAACCAATAACGATGGATACTTGGGAAACAATCTGGGTCAGAAATGTAAAATTTACACAGGCATAAAATTTAAGAGAGAATTTTTATAAGATGTTTTATAGATGGCATTTAGATCCTAAGAAATTGGCATCTATGTATCCAAATTATCAGCCTAAATGCTGGAGGTGTGGTTGTGATGATGCAACGTATTATCATATATGGTGGACTTGTAAAAAAGTAAAAGCTTTTTCGATTAAAATTTGGTGGAATATGCAGAAGATATTTAAGAAAAAGATAAAGTTTTCTCCACAATTATTTTTGCTGGGTATTACTATAGACTCTACTGCTATAGAAACTAAATTGATGTTGAATTTAATAACGGCAGCAAGACTTTTGGTAGCGCAATATTGGAAGAAGGAGGATTTGCCTACTATAGAAGAATGGACTTTAAAAGTTTCGAACCTGGCAGAAATGGCAAAAATCTCAGCATATTTGAAAGATCATTTGCAACAAAGTTATATTTTGGAATGGAGAAGATGGATTGATTATATCCAGACTAAATATGGGACTAAAAAGTTTCATTTAGCATTTGAATAAGTATTAGATTTATAAGATTTGTTATTATTTAGTTGTTTTTAAGGAGAGTTAAAGTGCGGTAGGACTTAAAGTGTTATTATAGCTAGTTAGCATATTATAGTTTAAGATTGTTAGGGTTAATACCCTGTATTTGCTCTGGGAAGTCGGGGGGGGGGGAGGGAGAGGGAGGGATGGGTTTTTATGTTTACAGTAATCCTTTATTACCATTATTTTACTGTTTTGGGGGTGGAGAATGAGTTGCACAGGAACAAAACACTGCAACTTTGTCAAATAATCAGTTAGATATATTAGAGACGTTAGAGGCCCTGTTTAAAAAAAATCTTCCAAAATTTAGAGGGGGGAGAGAGAGAGAGACAGACAGAAAGAGAGAGAGAGATCAAGACTTTCATTTTCTTCTCCTCATTCCTCTTTTCTTGGGGAATATGATTTTACCCCAGAGTGTGCAGCTGATGATCTGACTGACATCTATGGGTTGCCCACGAACCCAACAGCTGCCTGAATAAGTAAAGTGAAAATCATAAGAGTTGTGGACGGAGTCAAATGCCAAAAGACTCCCCTCCTCCTTTCCTTTGAATTCCTCAAGGATCCTCTAGGCCAGGGTTCCTCAACCTCAGCAGCTTTAAGAGACATGGACTTCAACTCCCAGAATTCCCTCAGCTGCTAGCATGGGTGGGAGTTGAAGTCCACACCTCTTACAATTGCTGAGATTCAAAAATACTGCTCTGGGCTGGTGAGAGAAAAAGATCGAGTTTCTGTACCTTGAATCTTGAGAGGCAAGAGTGCATTTCATCAAGTCCTTTCCATTACTTTAACAAACAAGTCAGTTAAGCAACATTTTAAAAGTTCACCTCACATAACAAAGCACACTAGGGTAAGCTTATTAAAAAGGTTTTTGAAAACTAGAAGCAGAGCTAATTTTAAAAAAAAAATCCAAGAGACCATTGAGTTGGGCATGGCTGAATACTGGGGTCTCTACTTGGCAGATTTGCAAGGAAATGGGAGCATAAACTTTAGCTTTTGACAGACCCCAAGTCCTTTTATTGCTCTAGGTACACGCAGGACTGATTCATACAATTACACCCAGTGGGGCTACGTTTGTTAACTGAAAAGGGCAATTTAAGATAAGATAGCCTAGGCACTGGCTAGAAAATTGGGCAGCATTTGAACTATGATGAGGTAGAATGGTTTTGAACAATATATTACAGCCATAATCCAGTTTTCCCTTTTCAGACAGCTACTTTATGCTTTCAATAAGGAGAGAGATTATTATCCAATTATGGATCCTCCAGCCATCTTGTCTGATTATGTTCTTAGCTAGTTCAGTCACAATGATGGTGAGAATAAGGCTTAGGAAAGGGGCTAATGTTGTCTTCTGCTGCCATCTACTGTTATATCATTGAATTTAAAAAGCATGAAAATCAACCACCTTGGAGTTCAGCAAATGGATTTTCAACACAGCATCCTTTTGCAGGAAAAAATGAAGCAATAAAGCTTGGTTTCTTACGAAGAAAGAAAAAGAAAAAAAACAGCTTTAAATTTCTGGCCTGAACACCTGACGTAAGTATTTCTCAATATATATTAACTATAGGTGTGAGGTAATTAAAAACAGATTCAGATGCCATCCACAGTCTGTATTGGTCCACTCCTAGGTGGTAAAATCACAACAACATAGACATTCAAACATGTATCTCCCTGGATTCAACCAGGAGATGCAATTATCTTGCTTCATCAAGCAACCTCTGGTCAATGGGCCATATGTGACTTTTCTCCTACAGTTTGTAACACACACACACACACACACAAACTTCAGTGGCAAAATGGTCAGATTTTCTAGTTGGGTTTAGTCTTCACCTTTGAAATTTGACCAGCGTTTTTGAAAGGAACTGAAATCATTGCTACAGGGGACCCAAATTTCTTCTGTTTTCCCTCTGTTGTCTTCTATCTTGGGGGGGGATGAACAATTATGCTTTTTGACAAAGGAATACGGATTGCAGAACAGAGCTGAAAGGGACCTTGGAGGTTTTCTAGTCCAACTCTCCAATCAAGCAGGAGACCCTATATCATTCCAGACAAATGACTATCCAGTGGGAGCTGTCCATTAGGTCCCTCCCATTAAGTTCACCATATCAATCTCAAAATCTAGCTGTTTAGACCACACTTATACATTGATAGATGGATTCTTTTTTTAAAAAAAATCCTATTGGGGGCAAGAAAGAATTTTACTGGCCCTTACATTGCTCAAAGCTGACAAACAAAGACTCTTAATGAGACACCCTTTCACGTACCACATCTGTATTTTCATGTTTATAAGCTTAATGTTCATGATTGACTAAACATGGCTTAATTTTCTATTTCAAACATTTTTACGTACTTATGTTTAAACCTTATCATGCAGTTTCCTTCTTTGTAAAACATGTTATGTAAAGCACAGATTTTTTTAAAAAAATGGTAAAAAGGCTTGAGATGATAGGGGAAAAAGAGAATACACTTTAGCATAGCACAATACCTTTCAATATATCTTTCCTTTCTAGCCTTGCAAAACATCCTTGCTTCAACCATGTCCAATTGCTGCTTCAAACATATCCTTTTCTTCTTTGAACTTCTCACCTTTTTCTTTCTGTGAATTCCATTATTCCCATCCAACCCCATCTTTCAAATTCTTTCTTTTCCTCTCAGCCTACTGATTTTTTCCCCCCTGCGTTTTGGGCATTTGGTCTTCATCCCTTCTCACTCAAAGAACAGATCACTGCAATGTATGTCTTTCATACTGGTCGCTTACTTTTATATTCAGCCCACATTCAGCCTTCTAAACATCACCAAATGCATTCCTTATACCTTTGTCCACTAAGCAACCAAGGGGATATTGCAATTTTCTGTGCCAAATTTACCAAAATATTTCGTGCAAAACAATTTGTATTTTGCTGTAGTTACTGAATAATTGGGATCAATGTACTGATCAGTTAATTCTAGGTATGTATACAGTTCCATATGCAAATATATGCATAAACCTATACATATGTATATATGGGGGGGAGGATCCAGGAATAGCCTTTCTAATTCTTTTCCTGTGTAGGATAAATGAAGAACCTCCTGGGAAAACCTAGAGAGGAAGAGGAGAGGCAAAGTGAATAACAAACAAAATGTTATTTTTAGTGGCCAGGGGAAAGGAGGTCCTGATATGCTTTGATAAACAATACAAGGAAGCTGCTGAGGACAAGAGACAGCAGATATCCCTTGTTGCTGACACACCTATGTGTGAAATCGAAGGTGCTCTGATATTCCCAGACTCCTGATTAGATGAAGAGATATTCTGGGATAGATGCATATATGTGTGTGTGTGTGATTCAATTTGAATCATATCACACAAATTCAGGCACATTTTGCAAACTGGTGGCAAAGTTGCTCCATAGGAAAGAAAGTCACAGCTGGAAAATCCAGGGTTTCCAGTGCCACTTCGAAGCAGGGAATTATGCAAGCCGGGGATTGAAAAAATATGCTTCTGCTTTAGTCAAATTGCTGCCGGGAAGGGATGCCTGGTTTTATTTAATACCCTGGCCAGATGTTTAAAAAAATGTTATATAACTTGGACTGTTTTCTGCTTTAGTTACACATGGAGTTTTAAATTTGCCCAAGGCCTATGCCCCCCCCAACCCTCAGAAATGTTTGTTTTTCCTGTTGACTGTGGAAGATTTGATATAGGCCAGCCAGTAATTAACTGCAGTGAACATAAAACTTTGGGATTATAAATTGACCAAACATTTGACATGTCTCTCACTTGACCGCTTCTCCCCAATCTGGTGCCCTTCTGAGATGTTTGAGTTCAGAGGTGTTTTCTCCAGCCAGAGTATCATATTTGTAAATGCAGAGGTGAGGTCTGGAAAGCTATGCAGACTTCACTGAAGACAATTGTGCAAGCTCAACATACCACACACATCAAGACCTGGAGATTTATACATCAACAGTCTTGGACTACATTAGTTTCTGCACAGCAAATGAAAAGCATGTAAAGATGTATCTGAATAGGAAGCCCTGGATGACAGGGGAAGTTTGGTGTTTGCTGAAGGCCAGGAGCTCCGCTTTTAGAACTGGAGATCGGGTATTGTATGGTATAGAAAGGTCGAATTTGAAGAGGGGTATTAGGAAGGCAAAAGCTGTGTATAGAGGAAAAATTGAGAATCACCTGAGAAATCATGATATTAGACAAGTGTGGCAGGGGGTCCAGTACCTGACTGGCCACAAATCTAGTAGTCTATCAGTTGTAGAGAGTAGTGCTTCTCTGGTGGAGGAGATGAATACCTTATTTGCCCGATTTGAGGTGACACCAGCAGTGGCTCCAGCCAGAGTTATCGTTGTTACTTCCTAAAGGAAACGTTGTTAGAGTGGAACAGGGAGAAGTGAGGTGAATATTAAAGGAGATAAATATGAGAAAGGCCATGGTCCCTGATGGAGTGGCTGGTAGGGTGCTGAGAGTCTGCTCGGAATAACTGGCAGAAATCTTTATGAAGATTTTTAATCGTTCTCTGGCCCAAGCCACTGTTCCACCTTGTCTGAAATCCTCTACTATTGTACCTCTGCCAAAAAATATCTAATATAGATAGTTTGAACGATTTCCGTCCTGTGGCGCTTACACCTGTCATAATGAAATGCTTTGAAAAATTGGTGCAAAATCGTATTATGGCTTGTTTGCCTGTTGGATTTGACTCTTGTCAATTTGCATATAAGGGAAAGAGATCCACGGAGGATGCGGTGGCCATGGCCTTACATGCTGTCCTGACTCATTTGGAGAAACAAGGGAACTATGCGAGATTGCTATTTGTAGATTTTAGTTCAGCATTTAATACTATTCTTCCGCATAGACTGGTGCCCAAATTATTAGATCTGGGGCTCCCGTCATGCTTATGCAGGTGGATATTAGATTTTCTATCAGATCGTTCCCAACGGGTCAGGATGGGTTCTCACGTCTCTGCGGATCTCAGTATAAATATGGGCATGCCGCAGGGGTGTGTGTTGAGCCCGCTTTTGTACACACTCTACACATATGACTGTGTTCCCTATTACCCCAGCAATAAGATCATTAAGTTTGCAGACGACACAACGGTGGTTGGTCTGATTACTGCTGGGGAAGGGGAGTCAGCTTATAGGAAGGAGGTTGAGTTGCTGACGGAGTGGTGTAGGGAAAATAATTTATTCCTCAATTTAAAAAAACAAAAGAGATTATTGTGGACGTTAGGAAATGCAAATGGAACATTCATCCACTTATTATTGAAGGGAATTGTGTGGAACAGGTCTCGGTGTTTCGATTTCTGGGAATGGAGTTAAGAGATGATCTGACATGGGGAGCAAACCCCAAAGTTGTGATGAAGAGAGCACAGCAGAGGTTATACTTCTTGAGAATTCTCAGGAAGCATAATCTCTCAAAGGACCTGTTGTTGGCATTCTACCACTGTACTATAGAGAGCGTGTTAACCTATGGTCTGTGTGTGTGGTTTGGGAGTTGTACAGTCAGGGAAAAAACAATGCTGTCCAGGGTCGTAAAGACTGCGGAGAGAATAATTGGGTGTACTCTTCCTACTTTAGATCAAATCTATGCCTCCAGGTGTTATAAGAAAGCTGTGGAGATTGTGCAGGATTGCACTCACCCCGGAAATGATCTCTTTCAGCTTCTGCCTTCTAGAAGGAGGTATAGGGTCATAAAGACCAGGACCAGCCGCTTGAGAAATAATTTTTATCCCAAAGCGGTTTTGGCTTTGAATGCAGCAGAATGCAGTTTCTGAGAGAACTTCTGTATTTAGTTTTTAGAGTGTTAGAGTGTTTCTAGGGGTTAAATGTGTATATGTGGGGTGGGTGGTATGTTGATATGTATTTTGTTGTTTTTTGTTGGGTTTTGTGGGGTTGATGTGGATTATTCAATTTCGTTGTTCTGTATGGGACAATGACAATAAAGATTATCGTATCGTATCATACAGGTATGAATAAAAGTCTAAAGAAAAACATTCTTCAGGTTCAGGGTTATGCAAACAAACAAAAAAACCTCTGGCACCATGGCCTCTCATAAAAACTCAGAAACTGCTAAACTCTCCTGTGAGTCTCCCTACAATATTGCTACAATTTTGCTCAAAGAAAACAAAACGTCACCAGGAATCTTGTGCTTTTGCACAAACGCTAGTGAGATTTCGACACCTCCTCTGACATCTTTAAGGGTTTCAGAACATTTTATTACCTTTGGTAAGCCCAGGACATCTCTTGGTAGTCTAGCTGGTACCACTTCCTGATTACTGAGCTAAGGAAGAGGCAGTCCAGTTGCGGCCACCTCAAAGACAACATACTGTAAAACATGGCCTACTGCAGTTGAAATAAACCTGGAGTGCTACAACAGGTCTAAAAACCAAATATATTTAATTCTTCCTGTTCCTTCTCCTTCCTATCATCATGAAGAAGGTCCTAATTTGTTTGCCAATCTCCTAGCTTGAGCCATATAAGCATTCTTGACTTAACTAATAGAACTTTTGACTTAACTGACTTAGTAATAAGCATTCTTGAGTTAAGTGACAGAGGATAATTATTTAATTTAACTGCTTGCTCTTTGTTCCTTTCGAATTTAACAATCCTAGGACCGAGCCAGGAATGAATGAAGTTAGCTTGTATGTTTGTCATTATGTAAATAGCCAAGGCGCCAGAGTAATGGGACTGCAGGAAGGGGCAGGAAGATTTGAAAATCCGTCTCGCAAACTTATTTGTACAGTATTGAGATGGAAAACATTCCCTCTTGCAATAGGTTCTAAAGCACCAAATTATTTATTAAAATAAACACAGTCACTTTGCATCTAATGAGGTGGTTAATCCACACTAACTATATTTACTTGGAAACAAACCTTATCTTTTGTTATGTTTTTAACAGGTGGATATTTATGAAGTTGTTCCTTGGTCATGTGAACTAGATGCTTTTTAGCATTAGCTGCACATTTTACATAGCAGTCTGCTATTGTCAGACAGCAGAAGAGTCCTTGCTGTTTTGCTAAGAGATCATATGTGGATATTTTAATGTAGTTCAGAAACAGTCTTGAATGAAATACCAATTTTAAATCAATTTCCTTACTATAACAAGTCAGGGAATGGCTCATAGAGGTACATGAAATAATTCAGCTGGTAGATCTGAGATCCAGTCTTCCATAATGCCTGGATGTGGAAAAAAAATCTAAAAATGATATGGTCATCTCAGAAAAGAGTGGCATGTTGTAGTATAAATCTCAGCATATTTGCTTAACAGCAAATCTCACTGTAACCAATGCAGTTCACTTCTTAATAAGTATGCCTAGAACTGCAACCTTAATGTAAATGCACTGCAAATCTATTTTTCTCCCGATATCTGATTATCCTGACAAAGAGATCTGACACACAGAAGAAAGGGTCAACCAATTCTCCAAAACACCTGAAGGCAGAAAAAGAAGCAATGGATGGAAACTAATGAAGGAGAGAACCAACCTAGAAATAAAGACAAATTTTCCTGACAATGAGAACAATTTATCAGTGGAATGTTTTGCCTTCAAAAATTGTGGGTGCTCCATCACTGGAGGCTTTCAAAAAGAAATTAGACAACCCTTTGTCTGAAATGGTATAGAGCAGGGGTAGGCAACCTCGGCTCTTTTATGACTCATGGACTTCAACTCCCAGAATTCCTGAGCCAGCCATGCTGGCTCAGGAATTCTGGGAGTTGAAGTCCATGAGTCATAAAAGAGCCGAGGTTGCCTACCCCTGGTATAGGGTCTCCTTCTTGAGCAAGGGGTTGGATTAGAAGACCTCCAAAGTCCCTTCCAACTCTATTATTCTGTTATTTCTGTCATAAATTAATGCAACCCAAACTGGTGCCCAGTAGAAATACTGAGATTATGACCTCCAAAATTCTACTAACCAGTGAGTGGGGGTTGACTGTTTTGGGAGATGTATTCTTAACACGTCTGAAGAATACCAGGGAGGTTTTGAAAACTACTATAAGGTTTCACTTGGAGGAAAGATGATTATTCTCAAAATATATGCAGGGAACTTACTCAGGGTTTGCCTATAGAAAGCTTTTGGGGGGATGCAAACTTTGAGGTTTCCTCAAACCCACAGAAGATAGGAAGGCTGTCACTTGGAAGGATGGCTGCACTCCAAGACAAGGTGACCAGAAGAGATAAAATCATATTTTTTGTAGATGCTCCTCCTCCTTAGGAACACACTTCTAAAAGCCTCAAAAATATCCTTAACACCTGGATGACTTAATACATCCATATCTAAAGCATGCCTCATTTTTCCCTCCAGTTTGTACATTATTAGCCTTTAAGCACCCAGTGGGCTCCGTTAATAATTCTTTGGCTTGTTGGCCCAGTGCCATTATTTCTGAGCAACATTCAGTTTTAAGACTCTATATTTAGGGCAGGATGTGTCCAACCTAGATTTATAGCTGCCTTATTTGAACATGATACTTTTACCTTCCGAGTTTACTTTGGCAACACCGTGAATCAACAAGGAGGTAAAAATAAGCAGGTGTTGATTATTTATATTTCCTTCTATCAACACACATGTACAATCTCTTCCTACAGTTACGGAAGATGGAAGGTCCCCTCAGAAAAGCAAACGGGATACTCCTGCTGGCACAGAAGCTGGGAAAAACCTTGTCGCATCTGAGGGGGGGGAAAAACCCCACATGGCCATTTTAATGATTTGTCAAGAGGTGTTTTACTTGGACACCTCCATTGTGGATTATCTCTTTTGAAGGATCTGCACAGCTGTAAGGTATAGGCCTTCAGAACACAAGTTATATCAAGGGTGACCATAAGGAGGTTAAAAAAAGCAAAGATGGGAGCTGCAGCTGTGTGATCAAAGCATTGCCCTTTTTAACACACATTGTAGTGGCTTTGATCAGATGGCCAAAGCTGCCACCTGACATTTTTGAATACCCTTTGCGAACACCCTGGATATTATCGTACTCCATATAATCCCTATTTGAATTGGCAGCACCATCTTTCTCTTAAATTTTCCACCCCAAATAATTGGTATGTTATTGGAAGATTGCTTCCAACATGAATGTTTTCTATTCTTCTTTTATATGAAAGAATTTGTCTTAAAATTCATATAAAGAAAGTGGGCTCTTCTATTCTTGTGTGGGTTTTTATTTTTATTTTTAAAAAAGAATCAATGTTTCCCATACAAACACAAGAAAAGAAAGAGAGCTTGTCATGTGAAAGAAATTCATATTTAATTGCATCCATCTTTTTCTTGTATGCTATATTTTAAAGAGAGAAAATATTTCACATATGTAAGACAAATATAAATGTATTTATGTCAGTATTTATTTGCTTGCTCGCAATGTCTTTCCCTCCCCCCCCCCAAAAAAAATGTAAAGATGATGTGGGAAATCAGTAACCAATTTTTTTTGTTTTTTTTTAAGATCTCTACTGTAGAGTTTTATCTGAACAATTATTTTGGACTGTGCCTCTTCTACCACATTTTAATTTTTTGTGAGCCAGTACAGAAACAGTATGTAGTAATTACAGTAAGATTAACAATTAATCTGAAAAATTTCTTTTTTGCTTTATTTCATCATCAAACTTGGCTAAAATGATTGTTTTCTATTTAGTATCCTCCATATATGATGTGATATGTTCTCAGAATGGCCAGCTATATGCTTTAATCAACTCTGAAGGATGAGGGTTGGGGTGAAGGAGAAACAATATTGGATAATAAGAAGACCTCTTAGATTTTCATTCATTTATTCATACACCTATATCTCACTTTCCTTCTAGGAACTCAAGGAAGTTGAATAGTTCCCTACTTCTATTTTTTGCTCACAACAAATTTGTGAGGTATAATACACCAAGAGCAAACCAGAAGAAGAAGAGTCATAGATTTATAATAGCACTGTGTAGGCCATCAAGCCCTACCTTCAGCTCAGTAAAGAAATCCAAATTAAAGCACAACAAACAAATGACTGGTTGTCTTCCATTTGACTACATCTAGTGAAGGCTCAGAGGGACGCGGTGGCTCAGTGGGTTAGGACGCTGACCTTGTCGATCAGAAGGTCGGCAGTTTGGCGGGTCGAATCCCGAGTGCCGCGTAACAGAGTGAGCGCCTGTTACTCATCCCAGCTTCTGCCAACCTAGCAGTTTGAAAGCACGTAAAAATGCAAGTAGAAAAATAGGGACCACTACGGTGGGAAGGTAACAGCGTTCCATGTGCCTTTGGCGTCTAGTCATGCTGGCCACATGACTACGGAGATGTCCTCGGACAAGCGCTGGCTCTTCGGCTTTGAAACGGAGATGAGCACTGGCCCCTAGAGTGGGAAACAACTAGCACACATGTGCAGGGGAACCTTGACCTTGACCTTGATAAGTAATAAACAACTGAAATATTTGGGTAGTAGTCTTTTGTGATGATACAAGTCACCATGGAGTCACCTCCATGTTTTGCTGGTTTCATGTGCCGATCTCCTATCAAAAGCTTTTTAACCCTCCCAGACTTGAGGCTTTCTGGCTGATGCCCCTGAGAGTTAAAGTTTAGTTTTTCATTTGGATTTCACAGAGTGATTGCAGTTGGTCATGTTTTTGAAGTTTGAATGTCCTTCTACTGCAAAAGCCTATATCTATGTAAAGCAATTTCCATGACAAGGATCAATAATACCCAAAGTGCTCCAAAGAGATGAGAATCAAATGTTCTTTATGCAAATATTTTTAAATATGTATGTGTTAATACATTCCAGGGATAAGCGATGTTTGCGTTTGGTTTTTAATTGTTGCTAATAATGGCGACCTCTTCACCATCTGACAGTTGCTGTAGACAAATCAGAGGGGAAAAAGGCAATCAAAACTGATGTTATGTATACTCGTGGATTTATGGAGAAAACACAGACGTGCATGTGTATTATTTTACCAAGCTGCTTAATGCTCTGTCTGTGTTCATAAATGATTAACCCAGATTTATCCAGCTGGGAAAGTGATTAAGAGGTACTCAAATGTCTTAATATTACAGTACGAATAATGCCACTGCCATTGTCATTAAGAATTGGGGTGGACAAAGGATATTTTAAGAGTTTCAAGTTGAATCAAAATGGTCATTCATCGTCTTAGTTTGCCTACATTAACTAGCAAGTTTCCCAAAACATCCATTAAGAGAATATAACAAAGATGTTGTCCTTTCTACACACTGTATGTTCTCTTTCTTTAATTTAGATTCTCTTCTAAAAGGGAAATCTAAGGTTTTCAGTCCTGGGAAAGTAGCTAATCTGCCTATTGAAAATAAGTACAGTATATATTTTCAGTTGGATTAAATCTCCCGAACTAGATGAATAGCTTCTTAGGGAAAGAAAGCAGCCAGGTGATAGTTTAGCTGAATCTTTATACATCATTTGTAAGAAATCTTGGAGAACAAGTGAAGTGCCAAGGAAAAGGCACACACTCCAATCTTCAACAAGAGGAAATAAGAAAGAAGATCATGCTGATCCTAACATCTCAAAAGTAATGCAATAATTACCTAAATCAGGATGGGTTTTTTTGTTAAGAACCAACCTTGTCATAACAATGTTTCTCCTAATTTAATCAGCTAGAAAGCTAGTTGTTTAGCTAGTTTAAGAAGATTCCATAAATATAATATACTGGTATTTCAGCAAAGTATTTGACAAAGTACCCATGACTAAGTGGTGACATAAATGACCCCAAAATCATATACAACAATGTTCATTAATGCTTCCTCATCACATTTGACAGACATATTGAGCAAGGTACCACAAGGATCAGCCTTAGGCCCTCTAATTATTAAAGTTTTATTCATGCCCTGAATCAAGAGGTGGCTGTATGCATATCAAATTGCAGATCACAGAATTAATCTCATAGCATAGAGCTAACATCATAGGAAAAGAAATAGCATTAATCTTCGTAATTTAGAGAAATAAACTGAAAGTAATAAAATGGATTTTATGCAAGAGCAAAGTACTTCACTTAGAAAACAAAGAATACAGGTAGTCTTCAAATTACAAGTTTGCTTAGTGACCATTCAAAGTTATAATGACATTGAAAATGGGATTTATTACCGTTTTTCATGATTACAACCTTTGCAGCATCGCCATGGCCATGTGATCAAAATTCAGACACTGACTCATGTTTATGAAGGTTGCAGTGTCCTGGGGTCATGTGATCACCTTTTTGCAACCTTCTGACAAGCAAAATCAATGGAGGAAGCCAGATTCACTTAACAATCATGTTACTAACCTAACAACTGCAATGATTCACTTAACAACTGTGGCAAGAAAGATCATAAAATGGGGTTAAACTCACTTAACAAATGACTTAACAACATAGATTGTGGGCTCAATTGTGGTTATAAGTTGAGGACAACCTGTAATAGTATTTATGTAAAAAACTTTGGAATCATATTGATTATAAACTGAGCCAGCAGACAAAAATGCAATTGTAGCTTCCATCAATAGAAATATAATTTCCAAAAATGTAACATAATAATTCCTCTTTATTTTAAGTCAGATTTAACCTTGGATGCTGTATCCAGTTCTGGGTACTGTCCTTTAGGAAGGATTCAGGTTCAGAGAAAGGGAGATTTAAAAAAAGAAAATAAATACTAAGGTTTATGAAGAGTGATTGACGCAGTTGGATATGTTAGTCTTGAAAGACAGAAGGAGGATATGACAGAGAGAAGAAGAAGAAGAAGAAGAAGAAGAAGAAGAAGAAGAAGAAGAAGAAGAAGAAGAAGAAGAAGAAGAAGAAGAAGAAGAAGAAGAAGAAGTTCCAGAGGGTGGACAAAGAATAATGGATTTAAGTTACGGGGAGCATGCTCCTATTGAGTGCTAGAGAAACCATTCAATAATAAAAGCAGTTGGACAGTAGAATCAATTTTCCAGACAGATGATGGATTCACCTTCACTAGGTAAAAGGTAAAGGTTCCACCGCACATGCGTGCTAGTCGTTTCTGACTCTAGGGGCCGGTGCTCATCTCCGTTTCAAAGCCGAAGAGCCAGCGCTTGTCTGAGGACGTCTCTGTGGTCATGTGGCCGGCATGACTAGACGCCAAAGGCACACGGAACGCTGTTACCTTCCCACCAGAGTGGTCCCTATTTTTCTACTTGCATTTTTACGTGCTTTCGAACTGCTAGGTTGGCAGAAGCTGGGACGAGTAACAGGTGCTCACTCTGCTACGCGGCACTTGGGATTCGACCCGCCAAACTGCCGACCTTCTGATCGACAAGCTCAGCGTCCTAACCCACTGAGCCACCACGTCCCTCTGAGCCTTCACTAGATGTAGTCAAATGGAAGACAACCAGTCATTTGTTTGTTGTGCTTTAATTTGGATTTCTTTACTGAGCTGAAGGTAGGGCTTGATGGCCTACACAGTGCTATTATAAATCTATGACTCTTCTTCTGAGTGAAATTTCATGGTAAATAGTGTTCACACACATATCATTATTTCTTTCCTCTTGGCTACTTCTTTGGAATGTTGCAAAGGTCCAAAGAATTTAGGTTTATATTCTCTCTCTTGGCCCAGTAAACCTTGTCCAATAACAAAGGGGAAATTTAACCTTTTATTTTATCAGTAGGAATGCATAATAATAGTAATGAAAAAAATGCATGCCAGACCTGGAGGAAATGTAACTGAATGGTTATTGGAGAAAAGACTAGTGTAATCCCACTAAGAGACTAATGGAGGATATTTACTGCTAAAGTTTATGATATTAGCGACATCTGTAAATGGACAAAAATGTAATCGAGGACCAAAATCAGCCTTATTTTGTTATTCTGTGGCTGTGATTAATGTGTTGAGTTGTTCAGTTTTTGAGGGTTTTTTTTTAAAAAAAATAAGAATTAACACCAGAAAATATTGACTGAAGAAACTAAAATTAACTCTTTTCTCCCATACTGGGTCAAAAACAAACAATAAACTGTCCTCATTCTCTGATATGCTTTTTAGATCCCAACAATTTCTACTTGAGGAAATCTTGCTCTCCAAGCTAATAGCAGGTTGGAAAGATTAAAACACCCCTATTATAACTGAGCATGCTCAGAACACTCCCATGGCTGAAACGCAGACTTATATGACAATTGTATCATTCAATCAATGTCACTGTTAATTTATACATAAATCTACTCTGCTTTTTCTTTTGCACAACTGCTCTTACAAAAAGCTCATTGATTTTCCATCATATGGTTTGTGATGGCTCAAACACACCGTTAAGTTGTCATTTGTTTTTAGAAAGATGACAGAACCAAGAGTCTTACAGCACAGGGGTCCTCAAAAAATAGAACATTAGCTTCCCATCTTTATAGTATGTTGAAGTTCATTGACTGATTAGAAGATAAGAAAGAAGAGCAACTCCAGCTAAATGCAAATATCTTCAGAACATCCATATCACTATTTTAATTGATTAACCCACTAGGTTACCTTAGAATCGGGCCTGGAAATCTGATCTAACACTGGAGCATTCTCACCTGAAAAGAAAAGAGTTGAATAATCATCAGATAATTCCTGTGATGCTCTTTGCTTGGGGAACCACTACCTCTTTGTGTCATAGATGCCTAGATTTTGTAATGCTCAATCAATTTTAATAATCAATTTTTTTAAAAAAAAATCTCTTTTAGGAGCTTTGGGTGTGAGATTCTGTATGTAACAAACATCCTCTGCATTTTTTGTCCAGAACACAGTCCCCTTTGAGAGTTTTGATCCAAGGACCTAGGACATGCAAACTGTTCAAAGATTCCTCCAAGATCAATCGTTGTTCCATGACAGCTCTGCCATCAGCAATGGCATGCAATTGTTGTAGAATTTGAGAATTTGTCACCATATCACCTGGAGATGGCTGGGAAGCCCTAATGAATCCTGGGCTACAAATGTCAATTTTTACAACAATTTCCATTGGTAATGATTATGAAAACTGATGCAACAGAGTTTCATTCTAAAGTTTGAGAAAAGATTGTTGTAGAAACAGTGCAGAAAGAACAAAAGGGGATCCATCTAATAGTGTCAAGGATTAGCATGTGATGTCCTGGATTGCATGAAATGATGGTGGTTTCAGAGGAAAGCACCAGGCTTTCATCTTTAAAATGGAAAAGGAACTAGATATTTAAATATAATAGCCAACGATCAAAAGACTGAATTGGGAAGTGAAACTGTAAAACACTAAAATTTACTTCGATTCCAGTCAAAATGGTTAAAAGCAAGGAACTGTGGGTATTTAGCCAGAACTACCCCCTGATGTAGCTATACAAGCACCCAGGAAGTGATTTCAGGAGCTACCTTTCTCTAATGATGTATATTGCAGATTAAGTTCTAAAAATCAGTATAATATAGTTAAATTCTCCAGCACTGCAGGAGATGAAACACTGATGCTGGGGTCTTACGATCTTCTCTGTCCAACAGAATTAGGAAATAATCAGGATAGAGCAGGGCATTGAGATTGTCTCATCTTTTGCTATTCTGACAAAATGTTGAAAAGCAATCCAGATTTTTGGGCTTCAGTCTGGCAATCCTTAGTTTAAATCAACTGCAGACCTTATCCAGGTTTTTATAGTAGTGAAGCCAGAAGTTGGTTTTGCATCATCCCCGAGAAACATCTTGCACCTATTTACAAAAGCTTTTGTGTGTATAAACTGCAAATCCTGTTTCTGACATTTGAAGCAATAATTTCACTCTGGGCAAATCCCTGAAATATTTAGGGAGGGGACGGTACTCAAGAACTTGCCAACACATCTGTGATGAGGTGAGATAGGGAGAAGGACATTTTGCAGAAATATTTCACAACCCTTCAGAGAAAGAGAGGAAAAAAAGGTAAAGAAATCACATTTATCAGAAAAGCTCTTATTACGGCTTGTCTCAGCAACCTGCAGAGAATCAACGCATAAGAAATCTTACTGTTTCCAGCTGAGGTTGCCAGCTGTCATTCTATTTGCTGACTCAGTTAAAAGAAAACATTTTCTCTTTTGAAAATATGCATGTTTTTCCTCACTCCTTTATTTAATCTTTTCTTTAACTGAAGAAAATCCAAATTAAGCATCAAAAAAAATATTTGGCAATAAATTCAAATTTTATACTGTATATTGTCCAGCATCAACCTTTTTTATATTGGGCTATTTCTCAAAAGATGAAATATCACTATATTTATTTTATATGTCTGTTGGAGAGCTCCAGGAATAGTCTTGATCATTGGAGATGAATTCATATATACCGTAAGTTTCATGACATCCTACCCCCAGATAGCACAACAAAAATGTATGGCATTATCACACATTTCAAAAACCACAATTATGAATCAATCTTTTCTAATAAACTCCAGCTCTCAACATCTGGGCCACTTTTCTTGTAAGTAATTATTATAGTCAACTAATATGAATATATTTGGTTGCTTTTTCAGGCAGCTGAAGTAAGTAATTATTACAATCAGCTACTGTAAATACATTTGATTGCTTCTCCCCCTTTCCCCCAGCTGTAAAGAGCCTCAGGTATGTTGTAACCTTAAAATTGGGGTGCATTTCTCTTCAGGCTACAGCAGTTGGATAAACCTGGAGCAAAGCAGTGGGGTGTAATTTGATGGTGTGGTGTCTCTGAAAATATGATAAGAGCTACCTCACGTAGTATGCAACTTAGAGGAATATCTCTAGTTCATTGTTATCCTAGAGTTTGGTCAGAATCAGACCTGTTGGTTTTCACATATTGTTCTATCCAATTAAATCTTTATTTAATCTGTATTTGTTGACTTTCTCTTATGTATACTTTTTCTATTCAATTTCTGACCTATCTTTATTTTTAATTCAATCATTGCTAGTATACCTTTCGTATATAGTTCCCCCAAATATACCTCTTTTTCTGATGCATCATAGATATAGAACAGGAGTCTTCAAACATGCCCCTTTTATGACTTGTGGACATCAATTCCCAGAATTCGTGAGCCAGGCATGCTGGCTGAGGAATTCTGGGAGTTGACGTCCACAAGTCATAAAAGGGCCAAGTCTGAAAACCCCTGTCTAGAGCTTTCCATATGAAAGAAGTCAGATTTAGAATACCGTTCCCTATATGTTTTAGCCTCCAGTCCCCCAATCATCTTTGTTGCTCTTCTCTGTACTCTTTCTAGAGTCTCGACATCTTTTTTACATTGTGGTGACCAAAACTGGATGCAGTATTCCAGGTGTGGCCTTACCAAGGCATTGTAAAGTGGTATTAGTACTTCACATGATTTTGATTCTATTCCTCTGTTAATGCAGCCTAGCACTGTGTTGGCTTTTTTGGCAGCTGCAGCACACTGCTGGCTCATATTTAAGTGATTGTCCACTAGGACTCTGAGATCCCTCTCACAGTTATACTATACCTGTGCATTTGATTTTTCCTGCCTAAATGCAGAACCTTACTTTTTTCACAATTGAATTTCATTTTGTTAGATAGTGCCCAGTGTTCGAGTCTGTCCAGATCCTCCTGTATCTTAAGCCTATCTTCTGGAGTATTGGCTATTCCTGCCAGCTTGGTGTTGTCTGCAAATTTGATGAGTTCCCCATCTATCCCCTCATCCAAATCATTGATGAAGATGTTGAAGAGCACTGGGCCCAGAACAGAGCCCTGGGGCACCCCACTACACACTTCCTTCCATGTAGATGCAGTTCCATTGAGGACCACACGCTGAGTACGGCCTGTCAGCCAGCTACGAATCCATCTGGTGGTGATGCTATCTAACCCACATTTTTCTATCTTATCAAGTAGTAGGTTGTGATCTACTTTATCAAATGCCTTACTGAAATCCAAGTAAATTAAATCTACAGCATTCCTCTGGTCCACTAGTTTTGTCACTTGGTCAAAGAATGCAATAAGGTTTGTCTGGCACGATCTGTTTTTGACAAACCCATGTTGGCTTTTAGTGATAACTTTGTTCACATCACGGTGTTCGCTGATTTGTTGTTTGATTATCTTTTCCAGAATCTTCCCAGGTATTGAGGTCAGACTGATAGGTCTGTAGTTTCCTGGATCTGTTTTTTTCCCTTTTTTAAAGATGGGAACTACATCAGCTTTCTTCCAGTCCTCTGGTAGTTCCCCAGTGCTCCAGGATCTTTGAAAAATATAGCTCAGTGGTTCTAAGATCACGTCTGCCAGTTCCTTGAGAACCTTGGGGTGTAATCCATCTGGTCCTGGTGATTTGAACTCGTCTAGGCTGGACAGGTGCTCACTTACCATTTTCTTGCCTATCTTAACTTGCGTTTCTATTCTGTTTTTTATGGCACTGTTTTTGGTAGGTTGCACTGTTTTTTCCCTTTGTGTAAAGACAGATGCAAAAAACGAATTACCGTATATACTTGAGTATAAGCCGAATTTTTCAGCCCACTTTTTGGGCTGAAAAATTCCACTTCGGCTTATACTCCAGTCAACAAAAAAAACTTACCGAGGACTTGTGCGCGGCCGAGGCTTTGGTGCTTCCGGGATTGCGCGCACCTCTCCCAAGCCACCGCCGTCCGGAGACCTGCCGAAGTTTGGGGAGGTTTGGGGAGGTGCCCAAACCTCCCCAAACGTCAGCAGGTCTCCGGATCTCCGTGACCTGCCTGCCTGCTTCTTTCCGCTGCGGAAAGAAGCAGGCAGGCAGGGCACGGAGATCCGGAGACCTGCTGACGTTTGGGGAGGTTTGGGAAGGTGCGCGCGCACCTCCCCAAATCTCCCCAAACTTCGGCAGGTCTCCGGACGGCGGCGGCTTGGGAGAGGTGCGCGCGATCCTGGAAGCACCGAAGCCTCGGCCGCGCGCAAGTTCTCGGTAAGCTCCGGGCGGTCACTTGCTTCATGTCTCCTGAGGGAAGGGGGGGCGACTGGAGCGGGCGTGTTTCCTCGCCTGCTGGGCGCCGCGATTTGCCCTGGGAACGCGCAGGCCCCGAATGGCAGCGTGGAGCGAGGAAGCGGACAGCCAGGGCTTCCCCGAGAGCCTCGGCCACACAGGGTATTCCTGTGTATTCAGGCTTGCAAAATGGCGGATCGAGCCTCTGCTGGCGGCGGAGGCTTGCAGAACGGCGGATCGGCTTATACTCGAGTCACGAACTTTTTCCAGTTTTTGGGGGTGAAAATGGGGGTCTCGGCTTATACTCGAGTCGGCTTATACTCAAGTATATACGGTAAATAGTTCTGCTTTCTCCCTTTTGCTTGTCACCTTCTTGCCACTTTCCCCCACTAATGGACCAATCATTTCCTTAACTTTTTTCTTGTTTCTTATATGTTGAAAGAAGCTTTTTTTGTTATTTTTGACTTTGGTCGCAAGCCTTAGTTCATTTTGAGCCTTAGCTTCCTTCACTTCATCTTTGCAGGCATGGGCTGTTTGCTGATATTCTGCCTTAGTTATGTGCCCCTCTTTCCACTTCCTATACTTGTCCCTTTTATCTTTCAGTTTGTCAGAGAGTTCTTTATGCAGCCATGCTGGTTTCCTTTGAAAGCTGTTATTTTTCTTCTTTGTTGGTATTGTGCTAGACTGGGCCTTTATTATCTCACTTTTCAAAATTTCCCAAGCTTATTGAGTTGTTTTCCCCTTTAGGATTCTCATCCATGGAATTCTTCCCAAGGTCTCTCTAAGTTTATTGAAATTAGCTCTTTTAAAGTCCAAGATTCTAGTTTGGCTGTATTCTATTGCTTGTGCTTCCATAATGTTGAATTCCAATATTGCATGATCATTTATCCCCAAGGTTCCTGTGGCTTTGACACTTTCTATCATTTCATCTCTGTTAGTGAGAATTAAATCCAATATGGCTAATCCCCTAGTTCCCTTCTCTACCTTTTGGAAGAGAAAGTTGTCTGCTAGGTTTGTCAGGAATCTGTTAGATCTTCCACTTGGTGCAGAATTTGTCTCCCAGTTGATATCAGGGTAATTAAAGTCCCCCATTACTATTGTGATGTGCTTCCTACATACCTTAGTTAACTGACTAGCAAAAAGTTCATCTATTTCCTCTGTTTGGTTGGGCGGCCTATAGTATACACCTATGGCAATGTCATTTTTTCTCCCTTTTATGTTGACCCAAATACATTCAAGTTTACAGTTTTCATCATTGTTGTGCTCTATTTCTGTAGAGATAAAGTTATTTCTTATATATAGAGCAACTCCACCTCCTCTTTTGTTTAGTCTATTTCTTTTAAATAATTTAAAACCCTCTAGCTGTGTGTTCCATTTGTGGGTTTCGTCCCACCATGTTTCTGTAATGGCAACAATATCATATCCGCGCAACAATATCATATCCACGCAACAATATCATATCCGCTAGATGACCTCCAAGGTCCCTTCCAACTTATTATTATTATTATTAATTGGAAAGTATCAGATTCTCTTCACTGCTGCCTGTTCATGCCATAGTAGCATTCAGTGTGGCATTCTGTATTACAAAATTTTCCTATAATAGAAATCTGGAGTTGATTTTTTAAAAACATCCTTAGTAAAATTCATATTTCTAAAACCTTGCACACTTTATGCCATGATGAACATTATGCCAAGTTTTGTGTGTTGGAGGTGTGACTTTAGGCTCCAGCTCCAGCATCTCATGATCTCCTGACATCATACATGTACACAAATTGTTCCCAACTCCAACAAAAAGCCAATTGTCTTTGAGGCAAGTCCATAGATTGTTATGCGGCTCCCATCAAAAAATAAACTCTTTTGCAGGGGAAGTTTGGAGAAAAACCCTGATTTGATCCCTGTTTCCCTCAGGATAAACAAATGAGTAAAAAAAAAGGTTATTTAATGATGCAGACGCAAAATTCTTGAGTAAAGAAATATTCCTTGTCTCATTGTTGGCTGGAATGCAAATCAATTCCAAGATAAGATAGACTTGTTCTCTTGTCCTTGGTGAAAATCACTGAGATGAGACCATTGAGAAGCAGGTGTGCTTAATTATGATTCAGAGCCTGAATAAGACTCAGAAGTCAACATGGTTTGGAACTTCAGTGGAGACCTAACTAGGAGGGTGCTGCACCCACTCTGTTATCTTTAGGGTGCCTGACTGGCAGAAAGTGTATATGTTCTTTGATAGCTGTTTTGGATTTTGTTATGTTCATAAATATACCTGAATATTCTTTTTATTACTATATCATAGTATATTATTATGGTATTTCTTAGATTCCCTTGGATTAAAGCCTTAATTATTCATACTCTTTGGTCATTGTTTCTGATCCAAAATTACCTGTAACCCAATATAGTATGCTTGAGCAAAGCAATATATCAAATTACCAAAATACATAAATGGGACAATATGACACAACTGCAGGGGATGCTGGCTCTGATGTGTCTATCAGCAACAACATTTTAACCTCACTTTTGTTACAGACCCTTAATAAAAATATCTTTCCTTTTAAGCAAAATTGCATCGGAACTCACAACACTTTTTTCTATTCAGTTGGTACATCTTCCACAGCATTGGTGGCTCTGCTTTCTTGTGGTTCCAGAAACAGATTTTGTCTGGATGACAAAAGGGTGGAATGTTTACCTATAAAAAATATGATATGATGTGTCAATTGCCTTCTATAGACTTGAATGACTTACTATTTTATTAAATTCAGTGGTATATAAAAAGATTTTCTCATAATCATCTAGCCAGAATTCACACTGTAATTACACTACAGTATAATTACTGTATTACGTATAAAATTATACTTAAAATAATACTGATACTATATTAAGTATAAAATTATACTTTGAAATTATCCAGGATTTTAATGTATTTACAGTGGGATTTTCACTATTACGCAGGAGATTGTTCACTTAAACCAGAAGCCAAAGGAAGACTCATAAAATCAAAGGGCTTCTCCCAAATCACCATGATAAAATTCCCTCTTATCCCTTAGATGAAAGCAAATTATTTTGAGAAAGCACTGCCCCACAGCATTATTGTTGGTATGTTTCCAAAAGAAGGACTGCAAAGTTGCTGTTCACACATGGTGACAGAATTACAGATATTGGAGGCTGCTGAATTGTCCTTCAGCAGGCCACTGGGGAGTCTTTTAGATTAGCAATCTCCCCCAGAGTCCTCCTCTACACAAACCAGAATGTTCATAAAGGACGTTGTATTGTATTTGCTCATGGAAAATAGATGTGGTGGAATGTAATCTGGATTCCCAGAGAGGGACCACATTCCAGAGTAGTAAGACAGCAAAGTTTAGGTAGTTTGGCTGGTAGAACAAAGGTCAAGTCAGTTCCAGTTCTCAGATTATATCTTTAATGGTGCAAGTAGTTTGCTTTGTTTGGCAAGATTCAGTCTATAGGTGAGGAGGAACAATAAAGGAAACTGCTTAGAAATAACTCTGCATGTCTTCCTTGGTTTTGGGAGCCTGACAATGGTACATTCCTACCATATTTTGGTCTGACTTCAGCCTGGCTGAGATGGAGGATTAATTGTATGGAGTCATACTCAACCAACCATCAACGGCCCATCTTGTTTCTGGGATAAGAAGAATGTGTGGATGATGCCAAAGAGATGCCATTTATAAGAAATTCAAAGCTTTCTAAGGAGACAAATAAAATGGCTACTTCAGTGTTCATAGTGACTCTTTCTACCATCTTTTTCATTTTTAGTGTCCTTCAGGGCTATTGGACATCAAAATCCCCAGCCATCTGGCCAAAGGATATAACTGAAATTTTCCCAGTAGTCTAGAGCAGGGGGGTCTTCAAACTTGGCCCTTTTATGACTTGTGGACTTCAACTCCCAGAAATTCTCAGCCAGCATGCCTGGCTCAGGAATTCTGGGAGTTGAAGTCCACAAGTCATAAAAGGGCCAAGTTTGAAGACCCCTGGTCTAGAGCTTTCCATATGAAAGAAGTCAGATTTAGAATTAAAAGACAAAACAATAATTTAGCTAATACATTAAGGAAAGTAATGTAGGCTATATAGGTAGTCCTTTGGATTCAAAGAAAACCTATTGTGGTGTTCATCTGATGGCATAGAGGTGGCTATGCAATCCCAGTCTGGAACTGCAGAGTGTGGTGGAACCACCAGCTGAAGGGGAGGCATCCTCTCCAGGATGAGTAAAGACACATTCCAGCTTGGATCTTTTCCCAGTCTCCAGTAACTGGTGAGGTACAATGTAATTGTCCATTCTGATGATGCATCCCGACCACTGTATCTGGGCTGTGATACTCAGGGACTCCATGCTGGTGGGCGTTACATGATCCAAGACTGTGTAAGCTATAATTTAATAAATGCTATACCTGAAGGAGGTATGTCATCAATAAAACCCAAACTAGAAATTATAGTTACATCTCATGAGGGAACTAAAACTGTATCTCCACTGTGGCATTCTGCATTAGCCTGGTACTTTGGAGAAAACAGACAGCTGGGTCAAGGGTCTAACATTACATTCCTTGCCAATGTCACCCTCCCTTAATTGGACAACAGAAGCAGCAACTATTCATAAATAATGTTTTTTGTTGCAATACAAAAATAATTGCTGTCTCCTCTAGTTCTCCTTCTGTTCTTAATAAACTCATTTTCCTCTGTTGTATTAATTTTTTTAACCCTCCATAAATAAGAAATAAACCCTGAGGTAATTTTCCTAAACATTTTCATCTGAGGAAAAAAAAATTAAAAGGTCATGTATGAACTTCAGTCATTTGGAAATGTACTTTGAAACTTAAGCCTGGAAAAGTTAAAGAAGTGAGTGCTGATAAATGCTTCCATATGATTTACTGAATACACAGAAAGAGAGAGAGGGGGGGGGAGGGAGGGAGGGAGGGAGGGAGAGAGAGAGATTGAGAGAGATCTTTTAAAATGAACTTCTGCAGTTATAAGATTTCTTTGCATGCTCAAAGAAACTTTCTGAAACTTTATAGAAATTCTTACGGCAGAGACATATTTAAAGAGAAATAAATAAATAAATAAATACCAAACGCATACAATAGGCAGAGGAAAGGGTTCGCCGGTAGTTCTCAACTTACAACCATTCTTTTAGTGACCATTCAAAGTTACAATGGCACTGAAAAAAGTAACTTATGATTTTTTTTCATACTTAGGATCGCTGCAGCAGCTCCATGTCACATGATCAAAAGTCAAGCGCTTGGCAACTGGCACGTATTTATGATGGTTTCACTTTCCTAGAGTCATGTGATCACCATTTGTAACCTTCCCAGCAACCTTCTGACAAGCAAAGTCAAATGGGGGGGAGGGGAAGGGGAGAAGCCAGATTTGCTTAATGACTGCATGACTCACCCAACAAGTGCAGTAATTCTCTTAACAACTGCGGGGGGGGGGAGGTTGTAAAATGGGCAAAACTCACTTATCAACGCCCTCACTTAGCAATGGAAATGTTGGGCTCAATTATCAGTCGTCAGTCAACAACTACTTGTACATGGGAGAAGATTATAAAGAAGAAGCTAACAAGAATTTTCCTCTTCCTGCTTCAAGCGGCCACAGTAACGACAGCTGAGAAAGCACATTCATGAACCTCCCACAAACACATTAGACATTTCTGGAACAATTCTGTCTCAATCTGGGGGTATCATCAATTTATCACAATGCTTTTGAACAGGGTAAGCCAGTATTTCTCAACCTCAGCAACTTTAACATGTATGGATATCAACTTCCAGAATTCTCTAGCCAGCTTGCTAAGAATTCTGGGAATTGAAGTTCGTACATCTTAAAGTTGCAGAGGTTTAGAAACACTAATGTAAACTGCACAAACTTCTATTCCTATCCTGGTCTACAGAGGTCTGGATGTTTTGCCTTGGATACTGTGTCACCTAAACCTACCTGTATTTAGGCACAGTTCATGGATGGATAATACATAGAGGTAGCTTGCTTCTTTCTTGCAAATATCATTTCACAAAGTGCAAAGATCTTAGGAACATTCTGGGTTATTTGTTTGCTCAATTTAATAAAAGAATACTTTGAAGGGGTATTTGGAATACAGAGGGGGAAGACTAAATCTAAATATTCTTTAAAGGAAGGTGTTAATTCAATATAGTTATTACACTGCATTTCAAAAGATAGTAAATAAGCCTTGTTCAGTTGGGGCCTTCCTGCTCATTTCACTGCATGTGACTTGGATTCTGTCTTTCTAAATTTTGCCCAGATGGCACCAGTGTACAGAACATCAGTTAGAAAGATGTAAACTACACAGTTGGCATAACAGTCCATCTGGAAGAATCAGCACATGATAGCAATATAGATGCCCTCACTTGTCAGCTCCACTGTCTCTGGAATTGCTCTACCCTTTGAAATTGTGTACTGTGCACAAGCATGTACAAGCATGCAAAATGGGCATGTTTTGATTCAGAAACAGCCTCCATTTTTCTCCAATAGGAAAAGGGCTCTCGCTGTACGTTTTATCTCCCTGTTAGACTGTAGCAACTCCAGTACCAAATTAAAGAAAGCTGAAATCCTGCAGAGTTAACGATTGAAAGAAAATTCAGCTAAGTGAAACCATAATACATTTAGCAATTCAAATAAATATGTAATTGATTAAAGAGAAAGAATTAAAAACTGAAATTGCACAACTGAGTGGCTTGCCAATGGTGGTGCGTAAGTTATCCTTTGCTCAATTAAAAAAAAAAGACTTAGCTGATTTCTCCTCCTAACTATCCAGTCCTAAATTAACTTGAATTTGATTGTACCTCTAATGCCATTACTGTACCAGAAATTTTATTTTAATGGATTAGAATTCATATATTTCCATGCAGACTCTCCACGTATATTTTAATGTAGTGGAATATCTCACACCCAGCCAACCCGTAATTCCCCTAGTGATTTTCACCCGATCAACTTGCATCCATCGTATATTATTGTACTGTGCCACAAGCATGGGCTAGTATTGCATTAATATTCTTACTGGTTTTATTATCTGAACAAGCTCTGCACACACAGTAAGCTTTCATAATTTTAAAAATCATAATCCCTTTAGTATTGTTTCCATTGACAATAATGCATCTGTTGACCCAGCAAGCAAAACCCAAGTATTTCAGCTTAGAGTGTTTCAGAAGTCTAAGAAATCTGGAGACATGGATGGAGAGCAGGTTCCATGTCAGCTTCTTAACCTCAAATTAAGGATTTAGTAATGTCAGAATACTACGTAAGAGAAGGGAATACAAAATCGACTTGTTTGATCAGGAATAAGACAATTAGTACTTTTACAAAATACCGGAAACCCTTTATGGACTTTTTGCTGAAAATAGATACCGTACAACTGAATTAATGATTTTCAGATTTACTGATAGAAAAGGATTGGATATGAGAAGCAGTACCTATGTAATGTAATTTCAAATGGGAAAGGAGTGATATTAAGTCTCTTTGTAACTGCTGCAAAGATAATCAGAAGTCATTTCCTTAATTTTCTTTCTTTCTTTTATTTTCTGCACTTTTTTGTTTTCTGCATTTTCTTTCCAGTTTTCTTCTCTTCATTTTTCTTTCTTCCCTTGGTCTTATTTTCTATTATCCTTTACTATTGTTAAAATGATTACTGTAATAAAATATATAAAAACCTATATTTATTTTATGCATGCCAGACTACAAATCCATCATAGTGGGTAATACTGTGCCCTCTGTTATCTTTAGAAACAATGCTTTGTTGTGTTTGCAATTAAAAATGTTTGTATAAGAATTTCAATTAGGAAGGAAAATTATCTGCAGTCATATTTACATTGTTTAAAGGGGGGGAAAGGGGGAAAATTCTATATTGACTTAATCAAAGTGCCTTGATGAGATTTGGACATTGTTGTTGTTACAGTGACCTGTTTGTACAAAGTATATTGCATGGCATGTACACAAAGGAACTGCAAAGACTGTGCTGTCAAAATGAGCGTGAAACTGTGGCATCCTTGCCACAAAACAGTTAATGTAAAGAAAAACACTGTGGGTCATGCTCTTCTCAAAGGAATATTTATTTAGTTTTAAAGAACTTCATGCAAAGAAAATGGAAGTTGGAAGCAGAAGAGAAACATCTGCCTTCTACAAAGTTTCACATTCCTAACCCCTTCCTCTTTCCTTTTTGCTGCAAAACAACCACTTTTAAAGCCAGGTAATATATACACATCTGGATAACTGGCAACCTTCACATTAAAAAACAGTCAGTTGGTAAAAGACAAAATGAAAACTTAACCAACCGAATAGAGAGCTAGAAAAATGGCAAGGGGGAAAATCAAATTATTTCATAAAATGTTTATCTGAACCAACTCCCACAACATAGGGGTAAGTGCAAAGATTAACATCAAAATTAATTTCAGACCATTCTGGTGGTATTTGGATCCAAACCAGCTGAACGTAGGCAGAAAGCTATGCGTACTATTGAATTTAAAGGGCAGACACTAGCTGAGACACAGCTTGTCCTTGAGGAAAAGCGCAAAAAGTCAGAGAACATGATCATATTATACCCAACGGAACACATGGTGCACCACCAAGAGCCTCACAACCCATTCACTGCCTTGAACTCCCAAAGGAAAAGCAATACATACCTCTAATAAGCAGTAAATAGGTAAATAGAAAAGTAAGCTATGGACCAAAGGAAGACAGAGAAGTAGGACTCGGCTATTGTCTCTACAGAGAAACCCACAAGTAGTCCTGGACTTACAACCACAATTGAGCCCAAACTTTCTGTTGCTAAGTGAAACAGTTGTTAAGTGAGTTTTACCCCATTTTGTGACCTTTATTGACAGAGTTGTTAAGTGAGTCACTGCAGTTGTTAACTTAGTAAGACGGTTGTTAAGTGAATCTGGCTTCCCCATTGACTTTGCTTGTCAGAAGATTGCCCAGTACAATGCAACCATCATTGTATGAACCAGTTACCAAGCACCAAATTTTTATCATGTGACCATGGAGATATTGCAATGGTGCCTTTGTAGCTTTTGAATGGTCACTAAAAAAATGGTTGTAAATCAAGAACTATCTGTAGCTTATTTAGGTTCTTCCCAATTGTCAGCTAAATGATAGCCATTCCATCAAGCTTCTCAAACTGCATCTACAGTAGAAAGTAAGAAAGAAGACTTTGATGAAAATAATCAAAAACAAGTAGCCAGGCAAAGGGGGCTGAAACATTTTTGTTAAGTCCAGAGAAACACAATAATATTTGGAAGCAACTCAAGCAGATGCCTCCCTAATTGACAGGAGCATACAAAGAGCAAGGGGGTACAGCATAATCCAATGTGCTAATCTCAATAAAAATAGATTTAGCCTTCCTGTGGAGTTGATTTCCGGGTCTGGTCCAACTAGAGGACATCAAACCAAGCTAATTGTGATGAGAATTATAAGTTTAAGAGTAGGTGCTTGTACTTAACTGTGTTTTTTTTATATTTCTTCCTTCCCTTCCATCTAGATTTCCTTAAATGTCCTGTCTTTTAGGCTTTACATTTGAGAACAGGGACTGCCTTATCAGTGATATTAGTGATATGTGTAAATATCCTGGTGAATAAGTAATAAAAGTGCTATAAACAAACAAACAAGCAACAATATAACTTGATATTATATTTTGATATGTATCCATGATGGGATTAGAGTTAGGATACTTCTTCCCACCCAGAACCTACTTTTCATTTGCAAACAAGAGTAACCAAGCTGGTTGTGTGTGGTGACAATTCCTCCCCACAAAAAAAGATAAAATTAAAAGAATAGTTTTATTAAACAAATTATCATATGGATCATGAGAAGTTGACATAAGAGGAGGGGAAAGGCACAAAGTTAACAAATGTATTTTCTTTCTGGGATGGGCTCAGAAAAAAACATTAAACATCAAACACACAGGATTCCTTTCCCTACTTTTTTTAATCCCATGTTTTTAATCCCATGTTTTATCCCATGTTTGGAGACATTAAATTCACAGTAAATTCCATATACAATTCATTCCTGCAAGCCCTGGTAGCACAAAGGTTAGAATGAAGTATTGCAGGTTACCTCTGTCCACAGTCAAGTTAAATCCCAATGAACTCAAGGTTGATTTAGCCTTCCATCCTTCCGAGGTCAGTAAAATGAGGACTCAAATTGTTGGCGACAATATGCTAACGTTGTAAACTGCTCAGAGAGTGATATAAAAGCGTTATGGAGCAGTATATTTCCAAGTGCTATTGCTACTGCTATTCCTCATATAATATTAAAACATATTCCCTGACCTTTTGATATTCAAAACATATTCCCTGATCCTTTAAACCATTCATATTAATAATTAGAATAACATGACATGTGGGAAGCTGAAGTCAGCCATAAAAGAAGTGGTGACTTTCTCACATTGTTTATTATCTAGTAAATAGATTTGTAACTCATGGGAAAAGGAAAATTCCCTTTGATTTCATGTTTAATAGAAAAAAAGAAGCGTCAAGTTTCTTTTTTTAAAAAAAAAGTTCTTATTTTTAAATTTTCTTACGCTCATTGTCATAGTCTGTGACAATGTTCTGCATCTGCCCATTGTGAGTTATATGAAAGGATGCTTAATATTGAATAACCAGGAAGGAATCACTTCATCTAATCCCTTCAGCCTTACTAGATAGACCAGACAGGAAACCTGACCAAATAAGCTAACTCGACCACGGAGACGTCCTCGGACAAGCGCTGGCTCTTTGGCTTTGAAACAGAGATGAGCACCAGGCCCTAGAGTCGGAAACGACTAGCACGCATGTGCGGGGGAACCTTTGCCTTTATTGTATTATATTGTAAAGTTACATTAACAGAATCATGCCAGTCCGAAAGTACAATTCTCCCACCATCTCCTTTTACAGTCTGAGAAACTAAGGAGCTCCTTTCTGAGCCCCTTTCTCTGTCCAGTCTCCAGCTTCAGGCTACGCTGTCACTTATCAGACCCTTCCCTAGGCAGTATCTCTTCGCTTTGTCTCCCAAGGTCTTTCCCACACACCATTACAAATCCCATAATCCGTTAATTGTACTTTTTTCCATACTTCTTCCAATATTACTTATGACAGAGAATGTCGGAAATTAATGTAGAACTCTAAACTGCCAACACTGTGAAATTATGGCATCACCTTTTTGCTAAGTATTTCCTGATGTTACATTTATGTTTTACTGTTACAGCATTCTAGATTTACTGTTTATAATCCACAGAGGAATAATGAGAGGGCAGGAAGAGGCAAGCCAATGAGTCTCTTTTTTCAGGGGTCCTGCCAAGGCGTACACTGTAAGTCGGAGGTTTGAGAGCCAACATGCTCGTCATGAATTTCTTCTGTTATTCTTTTGTGTACTTACACCCTTTTGTTATAGGCAGGGGCAAAAGCACAAACCATCATGAAAGGATGAAGAAAAATACACAAAGTTATGAGTTTATAGGGGAGAGAAATGGGGGAGTGAGCATGACAAGAAGGAGCAGATACTTGATGGCTTATTTGTTAAAGACATACAAGGGAGCAATGTGTTTCCAATATGACTTTCCATTTTCAAGCTTCTTTCCTACCATGTGTTTCCTGTTTTATGTATAAGGAAAACAAAAACATGGAGTTCCTTTTCCTCTTTTCTTTTAAACATATTTGGTATGTTTCTGATTTCATGCTGTGAAGGAGGTCTGGATCTATTTGTGTATATATACACACACAGTTTGTGTGTGTGTGTGTGTGTGTGTATGTGTGTGTGTGTGTATGTGTGTGTGTGTATGTATGTATATGTAAGTATGTGTATATGTGTGTGTGTGTGTATGCAGATCTAGGCACATACATGCTGGTAGTCATCAGATATGGGCATTCCACCAATTGGAATTAAAACAGGCCTATAGTGGCTATGCAACTGAAAAATTGAAAGAAAACAAGCTGAAATTGATTACAGGAATCAGAGAGCAAACCCTGTTCAGTTTGGGTTTGATTTTGTTTTAAAGAAAACATTCCAGGAGAGAACTAGAGCAGAGAATAAAGGTAAAGATTTCCCCTATCCATCTCTGTTTCTTAGCCAAGGGACCCAGCCATGTCTGAAGACACTTCCATGGTCATGTGGCTATATGTTACCTTCCCAGCGAAGTGGTACCTATTTATTTACTTGCATTCGCATGCTTTCAAACTGCCAGGTGGGCAAGAGCAGAGAACAGAAGGAAAGAAAAGAATTGGTAAGGCTGAGGAGCAGTGAAAGCTTGTCCGGCTTGGGGCAATGAACGTCTAGAACAAAACTGAAGTAGAGACTAGACTTCCTTGAAAAACAGGCATCAGTTGAGAGTGTCAAGTGAAGCACAAATGCAGCAATATGTTTATTTGTTTGTTTGTTTATTAGATTACTATCTTTCCAGGAATGCAAGACTGAGGGCTCTGAATTCCTTCATCCTATCTTTCCCACAGTCACAGCTCTGGAAAGTAAGTAGAGCTGGCCAAGTCATTCACTGAGCTTCTGTAGCTAAACAGGCTTTGACTTTCTGCAAGCCTAGCCCATCCCCCTAATCCCAATACTCTGGTTCTTCTTGATCAATTCAATATAACAATATGTTTTAAGGTCATTTCTTGTCATGTTAGAAGCCACGCTGGATCAGTTCATACATCTGCCAGACTTAGCCATCTGTTTCCATCTAGGTAACCTGCTCACTGTCAAACCATTTGCCAAGCATTTCATTAACTCTTATCCACACATTTACTTCCACTATATACCATTGTTATTGAATTCAACAACTAGCTATCAACAATGAATTCATACAAAATATTCCATAATTCAAATCACTGTGAATTCAGATTTGTTTCACTCTGTCACAACATTTTCCTAAATCATCAAGTCATATCCATGCATTTTGCAATAACCTAAAGAGCAAAAAAAAAATGGTCTGCATCATCTCTGCCCAAGATAAATTCCACTGCACTTCCAAATTTTGCTTATTGTCACCACTCTTACTCTTTCATGCATAATTCTGCTAAACAACTTCCCAGGCATAATAAAAAATAAAAGAATTTCTCTGGAAGAGGAAGGGAAGGGCAAGGGAAGGGAATAACAGTCCAGCCATCAAGCATAGGTGGATCCTTATATTTGTTAAACAAATTATACAGTTGCTCCACAAACAAATCACATTAACATTTAACACTCTTCCATGTGTAACATCTATATATTTTTGTTCTCACAGCATTTAAGACTCTTTTAATTAATTTTCTTGGACACTTGTTAATTATTTCTTTATTTATTGTAAAAGACCATATGTAAAACAGCCAAGTGAATATAAAATGGAAGATTAATCACAAAAAAGATCAAGAAAGTACTCCAATTGATTAACTCTGAACAGTGGAAAATGATCCTGTAGACACTTTCAGTTCCAATGTCAGAGCCTTTTGAAGGCAATCATAATCAAACAAAACTTGGCTTCCTCCTTAATAATTCTACAGGCAGTTCCATAAACAAAAGGAAAGCAATCCAATCAAAAGGCTAAATTAATGAGGGTGTTATCCATTCAGAAAGCCACTGTTGATATAAAAGACAGTGCAAAAAAACAATCATCTCATCTGAACAGAGGCCCAAGCAAACTTGTGATGAAATATTATGATACCTATCCTCTAAAATCATAGCTGATAAAACATTAGGTTAAAATGGTTTAAAGCGGTTTAGAGAGGATGTTTATAATACATTGGGTAAAGTAAAATGTCTACTTCATGGACCACCATTGCAATCAGAACCCAAACCCAAGTTGATATGGAAATCCAAGATTCACCCAATCCCAACATCATTCAGCATTAGGTTAAAAAGTCACAATAACTTAAATACAATACAATTTCTTCAAGGAAGAAATAAACATTGATGAAAACTAATTGGACCTCAGATGCTTTTGTTGAAGCTAACTTTGGGTAAAACAGTAACTGACAAATGGTCAGGGGAGCCTCAGTGGAAACAAGACCAAGTTTCACACTCAGAAAAGCATATTACATAGCAAAAACACAAAGCCTCACTCTTAAAAATATTTAGATTAAGTTGCCTCAAAGGCTCTTTATAGACTCATTTGCACTCTATCAAGCAAATATATCAACACAGTTTCCCTAAATAATTATACTGCAGCAAGGACACTATTGCACTTGTAGCTAGCAAAATGATTTTACAGTATGGCATTGGAAGTCTTTGGGGCTCAATATATAGAATCATTTATTTGGTTCTTTCATTTCATCATTGTCATCAAGCATCCTTTATCATGCTATACATTAGCATACCTCCGTACATTTGTGTCACACTCTGTAACATTAATTTTTTTTCTTCCATTCCAATGAGATTCCTTTTTCTAAACAAACTATTCTGTTGTTCATTCAGAAGCTCTCATCACCCTTTCATCCTTCATTAGTTTTCTCAATTTTTCAGCCAAATCAAATCAACCATACTTTTAGATTTTTACAGGTAAAAGGTAAAGGTAAAGGTTCCCCCGCACATGCATGCTAGTCGTTTCCAACTCTAGGGGCCGGTGCTCATATCCGTTTCAGAGCCGAAGAGCCAGCGTTTGTCCGAGGACGTCTCCGTGGTCATGTGGCCGGCATGACTAGACGCCAAAGGTGCACGGAATGCTGTTACCTTCACACAGTAGTGGTCCCTATTTTTCTACTTGCATTTTTACGTGCTTTTCAACTGCTAGGTTGGCAGAAGCTGGGACAAGTAACAGGTGCTCACTCTGTTACACGACACTCGGGATTCGACCCGCCAAATTGCCGACCTTCTGATCGACAAGCTCAGCATCCTAACCCACTGAGCCACCACGTCCCTTTTTTTACAGGTACTCCTTGCTTAATGATTGGTCACTTAAATGTCATTTGGAGTTACAATGGATTTTTAAACAGCTAAATACAACTCATCCTCAAAGTTATGACTGCCACATGCACACCCACATCACGGTCGCATGACTTCCTCTCAGAAGTCAGGTAACAACTTGCATTTACAACCAGTTGCATCATCCTGCAGTCATATGGCCATGATTTGGGACATTTTTTGCTATTTTGCTTTACAAACATGTGATTCGTTTAATGACCTTGGTGACTTGTTTACTGACCATTGTGTAAATATTCACAAATTTGAGTCAGGTCACAGAGTGACCTGCTTAATGACTGTATTGACTTCTGACCAACATTCAGGGGTCAATTGCGGTTGTAAGTCAAGAACTTGTTCTTTTGCCATGTGTACATTTATACTTACATCATGTTTTCAAACCTGCTATTTTTCTGAGCATATACTTACCAACACTCACTGTTTTTCACTTATTCTCGTGTCTTATTCCCACCCATCCATTTATTCATCTAACAGAATAATCTTTTCTTCCGAATCACGTTGATTCAGAAGGTTGCACTATTTTCCTTCAAACATATCTTATATACATTCTTCCAATTGCAGCATTCATTGGAATATCAACTATAATCAGCCCCTGAATTCTTACTTTGCTATACAACCACAACAACCTCAGTGGTACCAATTCAAAATTGTTGTCATGCATTTTAGTTTATCATTTCAAGTTAAACCTAAACATTCATTTCCTTGAATGAATTCATCAATTTCACTCCACAAAAATCAATATACTGTTGTTAGCATCCTACCACCAAGTTATTGACATTTATTCAGGATACGTAAGAAAATCAATTAGTCTCTCAAAAATAATAGAAAGTTTTCATTAATGTACATTTAATTTAAAAACAATACCTGAGTGACAGGCACTACTAGACACTTATAATTACTATCAGATTTCCTAAATATTTTTTAATCTCTCTATTCTGATTTTCACCTATTGAATAATAGATATTATAAGTCATTCAGGTTTGATAATGATGGATACTCATATTGACATAGCCAAATATTCATACCATATTACTAAATACCATATTACTAAAAATTTAGGAAGCAACAGCTTCCTAAATCAAAATCCAAATGATAATTAAGGAATGCCTGACATCACAGTAATATGTAGCATTTATGGAATGCGAAAATTAACACTAATGTAGAGTTAATTACAAACAGGACTGTTTGGCTTGTGATTTCCACAGTATTTCACACACCATTTTCCACTTTCTGAGGCATTTATAAAAGTCTGCTATTCTATAAAATGTATTATCCAAAGGTTTGTCTTGGCAAAAGGCATAATTTGGCTTAGCATCGTAATGGTGCCATTAGTACACTGTTCCATACACCATTAACATATTTGGCATCTGGGATTTCCTTTAAAAGGGATTTTTTAAAAGAAGGTAAACATAAATCATAATTATTGTCCACCTAGCCCCATCAAACAGCACATGATGCATTAGCTCTTGTTCTGAGCCCACCCTGAAATGGTTCCATCTGAATGCCACTCCCATGTAAATGGAACCCCAGGAGTCACTTTAATAGGAAGTCACTAGCCAAGCAGGGAGGTGAACGTGAGGTTAAGTTATATGGTCCTGTTCAAGAATGCCAGACCAAGGAGATTTGCTGGCAGTCTATTGCTAACATTTCAACACTTGAAGAATGAGTAGAGACTTTCTCATGTGACCCTCTATTCTCAATGTGTTAATAAAATAATTGTACAGGAGCATTCATTTAAAGATGGCATACCTCCTAAGTGAAAGCTCAAAACAGAACACTGATTGCCTTTTCCTTTCTCCTTGAGCTGTGTCAGATCCTACATTTCCTTTCCAAGTGGATTGTTTCCTTACACATCTCTGAATCACAATATTTATATATTACCTCTTACATTCAGGATCTCAGCCAGTCTGGGGTAGAAAGCGAGAAACCGTTCTCTCAACCTAGGAAAGAGGCATTGGCAAGTCACTTCTGAAAAGTCTGGCCAAGAAAACTGTATGGACTTGTCTAGGCAGTCTCCAAGAATCAGAAATAACTGAACAGAAAGGGGAAAAACATATCCAGGACAAGAGACAATCCTCTGAAAAGCCATCTCAGGAGAAAATGTGCTAGAGAGAGACTGGGTCCCAGTTCCTTGTTTGGGATTTATCATTTGCATCTGGTTGACCATTGTAGAAAACAGATTGTAGGCATGAAAAGGTCTTTCATCTCATCCAGCAGAGTTGTATTTTCAATTAAAATCTGGAGGTTTCTTGCTAAGAACAAGGTACATTTGGAACTTTTATATAAAACAGAAATAGGACAAAAGCTTTGTTTTAAAAAAAACTCTTGAGCTCTATTGGATTATTAAAATACCTCTATTGTATTGTTTGAGAATGGAAGCAGAGTAACATAGCCAGTGGGTCTCGTTTCTAGGAACTGGAAATGCATTTTATGCACCTTCTTTATCATTTGCTTTGCCTCATTGTTTTCTTTTGTATGTGTCCATTTATGTGTATATAATTTTATTCAACAATTTTAAAGAAGATAAAAATTCATGCAATCTAATATAAGCTAAGAAAAGAAAAAAAAGAAATAGAGAGAGAGAGAGATTGTTTCAAGAGAAAGCTAAAAGTGGAAGAAAGGGAGCTGGTTGGTATGGTCAACTATTTTCTCTGCATGATTTTTTCCTTCTTTATAACTAGAAATTTTAAAGAGAAAATAAAATTAACATAATTTAATGGAGAGGAAAAGGGACGCGGTGGCTCAGTGGGTTAGGACGCTGAGCTTGTCGATCAGAAGGTCGGCAGTTTGGCGGGTCGAATCCCGAGTGCCGCATAACAGAGTCAGCGCCTGTTACTCGTCCCAGCTTCTGCCAACCTAGCAGTTTGAAAGCACGTAAAAATGCAAGTAGAAAAATAGGGACCACTACAGTGGGAAGGTAACAGCGTTCCGTGCGCCTTTGGCGTCCAGTCATGCTGGCCACATGACCACGGAGATGTCCTCGGACAAGCGCTGGCTCTTCGGCTTTGAAACGGAGATGATCACCGGCCCCTAGAGTTGGAAACGACTAGCACGCATGTGCGGGGGAATCTTTACCTTTACCTTAATGGAGAGGAGAGGAGAGGAGAGGAAGCCACCTAGAGTAGCCCCAGAGTGAAATAGGTGGCAAATAAATAAAAAAGGGAAAGGAAAGGAAAGGAAAGGAAAGGAAAGGAAAGGAAAGGAAAGGAAAGGAAAGGAAAGGAAAGGAAAGAAGGAAGGAAAGGAAAGGAAAGGAAAGGAAAGGAAAGGAAAGGAAAGGAAAGGAAAGGAAAGGAAAGGAAAGGAGAGGAGAGGAGAGGAGAGGAGAGGAGAGGAGAGGAGAGGAGAGGAGAGGAGAGGAGAGGAGAGGAGAGGAGAGGAACTTCTCTGAAGCAAGTACGGTTATAAAATTATCTCTTACTCTATAAATACAGTAAATTGTCACTTCACTTTTTCTATTATTCACTTTTTTCCTAGTCATCGAAACCAAAATCACATGTGGGTTTTTCATGCAAAAAGTCTATAAATGGTTTCCATTCAGCCATAAATGTCTTTTCTCTCATCAAGGAAATTAATTTAGCCATCTCTGCAAGTTCCATCATCTTCAACAACCATTCCTCCATTATCAAAATATTCCACTTTTGTGCATATAATAGTCTTGCTACAAATCAAATCAATCTTGCTGCAGTTGTCATATACAAAAACAAACTTCCATGATTTCTTTTTTTTTTGGTTGCCTATCCATTAATTCTCAAAGAAAAGCCTCTAGTGTCTACATTGATTTTCTACCTAATTTTCTCTTTAAAAAAGCTGATATTAATGCCACTTCTAAATAGAGAAGGATCAAGAAGGGGATGTTTTGACACGGGGGAAAGGTGAACAGGAGAAATATTTAAACTCATCTCCTGAATCATAATTTTATTTGGAGTCCCACCCTATACATCTCCTTTAAATAAAGAAATGTGGCCAAGTTGTGCCAATTTTTTAATCATGTACTGTAAATTAATATATGCACAAAAACAGAGAGAGAAATCTAGCATGATTTTAGGCCAACCAAAATCCACATGGGAGAGCCTTCAAGTTCAAAATTAAACATATAAAATATAGATAATATAGATGCAGATATAAAAAATACTGTACCCAAAATTTCCAGCCATCTACTGAGTTACAATGAATCCACCTTTTTGTGTTTTAATTACATCCTGGGCCACACTAGCTCAGATGTAACTACTTTGGATGAAACATGGTGTAAAACCAAATAAAAAGTAAGAGTTAGCAAGCCATTTCTTTTATCTTGCCTTGCACAAGTTGTAATAGGAGAGATGTTTTAACCCAGTATTAAAACCAGATTGTGAGCCATTGTCATAACAATGTTTCTCATTTACACAGTGTTTCTTTCTTTTTTTCATTTTCCCAAACCCATTTCCTACCAAATGAAAAAAGCTCCTCCAATAAATAAATCTGAACCAGCTCTTGTAGCCATTAAAAGAATATTGCTTAGAATTTACAAAGCAGTTTTAGACTAATTCCCATAACTTTCCAGCCAGGCAAATAAGCCTCTGTATGTTTAATAATCTTATTATCCTGACAGATGGTTAATCTGCCTTGCCTAACATGTTTACAAATTCTGGATGCTGTAGTTCACAATAGTTATGTAGGAATGGATCTTAGGATTTGTAGAAAAATTGGGGCAAGAAAAAGTTGGCAATTTAGAATGCTTTATAACATGCTTCACTTTAGGTGTTGGAACATGGCTGCCTATTGGAATTCTGGGAGTTGAAGTCCACAGGTCTTAAAGTTGCCCAAGTTGGACACCCCTGGTCTAGAGTCTTTCTGAAGTAAACATCCCACTTGGGGCCTCTGGACTCAGTGAAAATTGTGGTTTTCTCAAATTGTGGTTTTCCCATATGATTTGGGAGTTCCTATTTCATACTCTCCAATGGACAAGTCCAGATGTTCCTTGCATTCTAATATTCAGAAGCTGTTACATGTATTCATTTCATGACAGGAACATCAAGTAAACTTTCGCATTGTGAAAAGCCATCACTCCAGACCACATAATCATCTCCAAGGCCATGCCATCGAGTCCAGTTCACATGGGAAGTCCTACTTGTAATTTTTACAAAAAACATCTGCAGGTAGTCCTCAACTTATGACCATAATGGAGCCCAACGTCTATGGTTGCTGTGAGATATTAGTTAATGGAGTTTTGCTCCATTTTATCATGTTGCTGGCCACAGTTGTTAAGAAAATCATTGCTATAACATGGTTGTTAAGTGAATCTGGCTTCCTCCATTGACTTTGCTTGTCAGGAGGTCACAAAAGGTGATCACATGACCCCAGGACACTGCAACCACCATAAACATGAGTCAGTGTCTGAATTTTGATCACATGACCATGGAGATGCTGCAATGGTCGTAAGTATGAAAGATGGTCATAACTTGTAACTTCAGACAGTCACTACACAAACTGTTGTAGGTTGAGGACTGCCTGTAATTGGGATCTAAATGAATCTTTCATCTGATTAATACAATTTTTCTTACATTTTTATGCAAGATAGGATCCTATTGGGCATTCTAAGAATCATCTTCTTCTACCATCAAATAACAGTATTTTGTCAGTAGTAAAGCAATAGTAGTAGTAAAGACAGTAGTAGTTTCACATAACTAAAACCTGTGTTGTGATTACAAGTGCTTTCTGGAATATAGTTTGCTACAGATTACCAGTTGTGGAATGGGTTTGATCAGCGAAACTCCTGGAGCCCACACCAAAAATTATATGCAATCCTGGTATATTCACAAATATGGCCAAATAAGCAGGAGAAATTTTATTTATCAGCTGACAAAACTTAGCTAACCTTGGCTGATCTCAGGAAAGCTAAGGGGGAGGGGTTGACTTGGTTAGTACTTGTATGGGAGACCACAGTAGGAAATTGGAAAAATATCCCAACAGAAAATCACCTCTACACAGCTTCTGCATACAAGAAAGCCTCATGGATATATCCATATATTCACTAAGGGTCAGGAATGCTTTCAATGTGGATTAACATGGTAGTAAAGTTGCAAAGCTATTCATAGTCAGGCCACCTAAACACACTGATTTTAGTGGCCCCAAGAATGCCTGATTCTGCATAATCTTCAGCCACACTTGAATCTTAGTGTTTTTATCATTTCCTGTAAGAAGATTTGGCCAAGCTGACAGCAGTGGGGTAGATTAGTGTCATTTCAAAGCTTTCAGAAAGTCTGGAGTTAATTTTCTAAACTCATAAATCACAGCTCAGAAGTGTATCATTATTCTGTCCAAGCAGAATAGACTGTGTGAGCTGTATAATCTCAGTGATGATATCTTTTTTGTAGCCATTATGATGTCAGGTAACTTTTCACTGCGAGGTGGGGGGGAGAGGAGACTTTTAATTCATCTTTCAATCTATTGTTCTTAAAAGATTATTTTAAGATACTGCAAAAAGCTCTCCAGTCTAAAGCAATGATTCTTTAGCTGCTGTTAAGGAAGCCTTAATTTAACCTCTTTCCTTTGGAGAATCACATGGCAATGCTTTTTCTAGTTGTACCAAATGGGTTATGGTCAGCTTCTATCCATGTTTCGTTACTGAAACAACCTTTGAATGTCTGGTCTATTAACCATGACCTCCCGAAATGAAAGCCTAGTGTGGAATTGGCAGTACTTTCAACCCTTCTTATTTACGGCACAGTCATTTGATCCTGTGTTTTACATATGAACCTTTTTCTTATTTTTTTTCTCCCAGAATAGGAACACAATCTTCCAGCTTTTCTGCACATGATCCACGTAGAATGAGGAAAGAGACACACAGCAAAGTGCGTAGTTTTATTATTTGCTAACTTATTTTTGTACTGATTACCTTTGCAACTATTAGTCGTTGTTGTTCAGTTGCTTAGACTTTTCACAATCCCATGGACCACAGTACACTAGGGCCCCTTGTCCTTCATTGTCTCCCGGAGTTTGCCCAAACCCATGCCCACTTCATCAATGATAATATCCTCTTCTCCTTCTGCCTTCAATCTTTCCCAATATCCAGGTGTTTTCCAATGATTTGCAACTATATGATACTTTAAAAATAAAAAAGTGAAAAGATTATAATATATAGTGATATGATATTATCTTCATGATTAAAGCATTGTTATAAATGTGTGCTGCCTGTGCCTGGAACCCTTCACTCCCTAAAGATTTTCATGTTAATATAAAATTGAGATTGTTCAACATAGGTAAGGTTGTATGCTGCTTAAAATATTTGGTTTGTACCTTGTGCCTTGAAAACATTTCTAATTTCACACATCATTGTGTGACAAATGCTCCTAATATTCCAAATGAAGGAGAACTGCAGTGCTCCGGCTGCATGGAAAAGCTTTTATCAGTGCCTATGAATTTATTTCCAGCCTAGTCAAGAAATTAGGTTTTCCAAACTTTATTTATGAATCATTTGCCATCTTTCTGTTCATCCCAGCACTCAGAGCAGTTTATGATTTTTAAAAAAAGAGAATTACACAGAAGAAAATTGATACAATTGAAAATTGTCAGGTGTTAAAATAATAAACTTTAAAACTTTGGCCAAAGAGATTTTCCATCTTTCTAAACACTGGAAATGTAGGAGCCGGATGTATCTTCTTAGAGAAGACATTTCACAGTCTAGATTGTTGTTAGCTGCGAAGTCATGTCCGACCCATTGCGACCCTATGGACAACGTTCCTCCAGGCCTTCCTGTCCTCTGGAGTCCATTTAAGCTCACGCCTACTGCTTCAGTGACTCCATCCAGCCACCTCATTCTCTGTCGTCCCCTTCTTCTATTGCCCTCAATCTTTCCCAGCATTAGGCTCTTCTCCAGTGAGTCTTTCCTTCTCATTAGGTGGCCAAAGTATTTGAGTTTTAGCTTCAGGATCTGGCCTTCTAAAGAGCAGTCAGGGTTGATCTCATCTAGGACTGACCAGTTTGATCACTTTGCAGTCCAAGGGACTCGCAGGAGTCTTCTCCAGCACCATAGTTCAAAGGCCTCAATTCTTTGGCTCTCAGCCTTTTTTTATGGTCCAACTTTCACAGCCATACATTGCAACTGGGAAGACCATAGCCTTGACTATATGCACTTTTGTTGGCAGGGTGATGTCTCTGCTTTTTAGTGTGCTGTCTAGATTTGCCATGGCTTTCCTCCCCAGGAGCAAGCGTCTTTTAATTTCTTGGCTACAGTCCCCATCTACAGTGATCTTGGAGCCCAGGAAAATAAAATCTGTCACTACCTCAATTTCCTCCCCATCTATTTGCCAGGAATTGAGAGGGCCGGATGCCCCAATCTTGGTTTTCTTAATGTTACATTTCAACCCAAATTTTGAACTCTCCTTCTTCACCCGCATCAAGAGGCTCTTTAGTTCTTCTTCACTTTCTGCCATTAGAGTGGTATCATCTGCATATCTTAGGTTGGTGATATTTCTTCCGGCAATCTTAATTCCAACTTTTGATTCATCTAGCCCTGCCTTTCTCATGATGTGCTCTGCATATAAATTAAATAAGCAGGGCGAGAGTATACAGCCCTGATGGACTCCTTTCCCAATTTTGAACCAATCAGTGGTTCCGTGTTCAGTTCTCACTGTTGCTTCTTGGCCCACATATAGGTTTCTCAAGAGACAAATAAGATGGTCTGGTACTCCCATCTCTTTAAGAACTTGCCACAGTTTGTTATCATCCACACAATCAAAGGCTTTAGCATAGGCAATGAAGCAGAAGTAGATGTTTTCCTGGAACTCTCTAGCTTTCTCCATGATCCAGTGTATGTTGGCAATTTGATCTCTAGTTCCTCTGCCTCTTCAAAATCCTGCCTGTACTTCTGGTAGTTCTCGATCCACATACTGCTGGAGTCTAGCTTGTAGGATTTTAAGCATAACTTTACTAGCATGAGAAATGAGTGCAATGGTGCGATAGTTTGAACATTCTTTGGCACTGTCTTTCTTTGGAATTGGAATGTAAACTGATATTTTCCAATCCTGTGGCCACTGTTCAGTTTTCCAAATTTGCTGGCAAATTGAGTGTAGCACTTTTACTGCATCGTCTTTTAAGATTTTGAATAGCTCAGCTGGAATACTGCCACCTCCACTAGCTTTGTTATTGCTCAGCTTTTCTAAGGCCCACTTCACTTCACATTCTAGGATGTCTGGCTAGAGGTCAGTGACCACCTCACTGGGATTATCAGGGACGTTAAGCTCATTCTTGTATAGTTCTTCTGTGTAATTTTGCCACCTCTTCTTAATCTCTTCTGCCTCTGTTAGGTCCCTGCCATTTTGGTCCTTTATCATGCCCATTTTTGCATGAAACGTTCCCTTCATCTCTCCAATTTTCTTGAAAAGATCTCTGGTCCTCCCTATTCTATTGTTTTCTTCTATTTCTTTGTACTGTTCATTTAAGAAGGCATTCTTATCTCTTCTAGCTATTCTCTGGAATTCTGCATTCAATTGGGGGTATCTTTCTTTTTCTCCCTTGCTTTTCGCTTCACTTTTAGGCACACAGACAGATGTTTTAGGACAGCCATCATGCGATCTCTATGCCTTGCAGCAAACTGGCTGCCACCTGTGGGAATAACTGCAATTTTTGGATACTTTTCAAAAGTAGATCCAGGTAAATTGTTTTACAATAACATAGATTAGAGGTAACCGAGGGATGGATAACTATTGAACATGACTGCTCAGGACGAGACACAACTGGCAAACCAGCCATGATTATGTAAATGCCTTCCTTTCTTCTACTACCATCTTCAAATCCAATGTCAGCTGATAGGGTTATGAAACACTCCCAAATAGATAATAGGATCCCAAGAAACACAAATTCCATTCGGAACATACATCTAATGTTCCAGGGCTATGTCCTCAATTTTATCTTCACAACAATAGTGCTTTGAATTTGATTGGACTGAGAAAATGAGAGAGTAACAGAAAGCCAGTTCTCAGCTCTATATTTACAGGAGACTTCCATTGGATCTCCCAGGTCCAACTCCTTAATTATTACATTCAGTTGGTCTTGCAACCCAAATCTTTTCCTTCATTTTCCAATCATAGTTATACAACTGCTATCCCACCATAGAACCACACATGTTTATCTCTGGGTGTGAATGAGTGTGTGTAAGTGTTACTATCCAACATAAAGCCCATGAAATTAAGCTTGTGCTTTCAAAACTTGATTTCTCTAGGGAAACATTTGGGGATTGGAGCAATGAGTGCTCTTAGGAGCTTGTTTTTATTTCTGCAAATTAAGGGAAAGGTTCTGAGTTATAGCACAGTTGTTATGTTCTGTTTATTCTTGTTTTGTAACTTTGTTTTTGAAATCTTTGGTGGTTGTACTCTCCTGATTCTTGAAGAGACAATCTGTTTTGCAAACCATTTTTTTTAAATGAATAAATGTAGGTTTTTCCCTTTTGGATAGGGAGATGTGTGAATTGCTCTTTCACATGTTACATGAAAAATGTTCAAAGAGAAAGCACATTCCTTCCTGCATCCTCTCTCAGTTCTTCATTGCAACATGCAAAGCTGTTCTCAGTTAACTCAGTGTTTGCTTCTTAATAACACTCACAGAGAACGTTCCTTCAGATGTGAATCTACTTAATTATTTCTGTCTGTGAACTGTGTTTGGAGCTGGCTTTGTTTTGCCTGCTTTTTTTTGCCAGTTTCAGAGACATGCATTGCAGATATTATTGCATAGATTCCATGCTTCACTTGAATGACAATCACTGAACATTGACTTTGGGAATCTAAACAGTACAAAGATCTGATCTTGAATTCTGATTCATTTTTTTCATGTTCCTCCAGCAGTAAGATCAAGCCAAGCATCATAAGCCAACATCCTCCAACAGCTCTTAGGATTCATCATCCCAAGTAAATTTGCTCTCTGTGTCCTAGAGTACCTGATGTAGTAGCATTTAGGGGCATTGTGGAGACTGTGGAACACCAATTAAATTTATAGTATCTAAAAACGGAGGACAAAATAATGCCTTCCCCCATTTCATACTTCATACAGCCAACTTTTAACTTTTGTACTGTTGGTTTTTTATTGTTGTTAGCCGCCCTGAGTCCTCTGGGAGATAGGGCGGCATATAAGTCCCATAATAAATAAATAAATAAAATAAATAAATAAACTTTGCAGCTGAATCTCACACTGGCATGCTCTACTTTATCTAAAGACAGTCACCAAGCTTGGGTGCAGAAGATGGGTCATTTGGCATTCAGCAACTGACCTCCCACAGGATCTGCTACCTGAGGGAGCCCCCTCTTACTGTGAAAGAGAAGGGCTGACCCCAGAGGCCAGAAATCAGAAACTTTGCTGGAATTCCTTTAACTTTAAGAATTGCAATACTGACAGGGGTTAATACTGAAGGGTTAGTAGAGGAAGCCTCATAGAAATCTGTCAAATCAATGAGCCTGAATGGCTTAATATTTTGAAACCCCATGACAGTCAACAATAAATCCTGGAGCACTGCTGTATATCAGTCACTAGTTTGCTCTCGGTGGTATAAAAGCACAATGCTAATGTTAAATAACATACTTCTGTGACCCGATGACCTTTCATTTTATTTTGCTTATGAATTGCTTGATTCGGAAAATGGTTAACACATTCAGCTCCCTGCATAAGGATATGAAAGTATTTCCAGAAATCTCATAGGCATTATCAAGTACAATGAGCAATCAACACATGAACACCACATTTCTTGTATTTTGTGAAGTTAGTAAACCCTTATTTGGAAGGGCCTCATGTTTTATCTAAATACATTTGTTAACAGAGGGAGGTTTAAAACATGAACTTTAAGTGTAAATAGCCTATTAAATGGGATGTAATCCTCTTGTTTTATTATTTTAGTTATTTATTAATCAATTTTATATAGCTGCCCATCTCACTGAAGAAGACTCTGGAGACCACACAACAAATGGATGAAACCATGTTTTAAAAAACACAAATATAAAAAAATATAAAAATCACATTCACAGTATTACTGTATATTGTTCATTTTCCAGTGATGGAATGAGAACTAAAACATGCCATCCTCCATTACGTTTCCTGTCAGTGTGATGTTACACCTGAATTCACTTCCCAATTCTCTATAATAATTCAGCTCTTAGGGAAAGCTCTGTATGTTTCTCTCCCCCTCCCCCCTTTCAACAGATCATTTTCCTCTCTTAAAAAGAAATTGTTTGTCCTTATATAATCATGAAAAAATATGGTGCCATACAAGCCTTGTTATCAGCAGCCGTTATTTTCCCCATTGAGTCTCATTTTGATGGATGGTAGTCTTGGTGTCCTCAGCAGGAGGGCTGCATTCAAAAAAAGAATCAAAGTGTTCTCGCAATGAATGGAAGTTTTCATTGAACTTCATACTGAGTTATAATCAGCTGCTCTTGTTCCCTCTGTCATGCTCCTACGATGTTTATCAGAGTGGAATACTTTGCCAAAAGAATTCTGCCAAAAGAAAATGCATCATTTCCCCCATCATAGGTTTGGAATGGTGAGTTTTGAATCTAGTCAAGATAACCGGGTCATAAGTTGTGCAAACCAAGATAAAGGCAAAGGATTCTTCTCGAACTGTCCCAAGCAGTAAAACAAACATATTTTTTGCTCATGAACAAGAGATTCGTAGTTTCCATTTTCTTTAGCCTGGTGGAAGATTATGTGGCCTTTATGCTCAGGTCGACCAACAATGTAAGGAAGACAAATTTAAAGGGGAACTTTGGCATGAATACAAACACCATTCTCAATCTCTCCTCAGGTCCATTGGCTTTAAATAAATAAATAAATAAATAAACCTTTATTGTCAAAGTACAACATGTGTACATTGAGATTAGCTGAGCCTCCCCCTGTGCTCTCTCCCCCCAACACACAGTGACAACAAACCCTCCATCCCACCACACTATTAAAGAATTCCATGCATTTATTTATTAATTATGTTATATGTACATATTTATGTGGGAAGCAGTGTGAATGATGAATAAAAGTATGTTAAAAGTCTCTTCTGTGGAATTGCTCCCCCCAAAAATGTGAATATCAAAATTCAAGTGGACATTTGAATAAATTGATGGGTTTTTTATTTATTTCCTTCTTTATCAAATGTACAGCATGCTTTTCTTTAATACGTATTGTAATCTGTAATCCACAGCATGGCAGTTCAAATTCTTTCAAAAGCTGCCATGTGTTAAAATATGAAATAGCTGGTATGCTGAACTGTTGATTTTTATTTTATGTGTATCTGTTTGAAAATGGATTCATAAAAAGTATTTGGTTACTTTTTTAAAAAAAAATAGCCTGAATGGACTTCAATGTCCATAACTAGACATAGGCTTATTTCCCCATTTTTTAATATAAGAATTTAAAATGAACCTTAATTGATTAGACTAAGGGTCTACTAAATCCAACTTTCCATTTTCACAATGCCCAAGTCAATGCCTATGGAAAGCCCAGAAACAGGTCAAAGATGCAACTGAATTCTCTGTCATCTGACACATTAACAACTTTAATAACAATCTAACATCTGGTAATTAATTTAATAATAGAAAGCAATCAGCCACAAACAAGGAAACTTTCCAATAAAAATGTTTTAAGTAAATGCCTGACACTTTTTTTTAATAAGTAGTCACAATGCATGTTTTCCTGTCTCGGTTCAGATTGGAGCCTTATTATGGGTCTTAAGAAATGAGGCTGAGAGAATTGGGTGGCCCATATGATAAAACATTGTTTTTCTCTTCATTGGTCTCCCCAGTATTTATGAGGCAGATGCTCTCCACTTTCAGTTAACTACATTTGGAGTCTATTACATTTTTAAAGTATTTTTTACGGAATGTTGGCCACATATTTATTATAGTAATTTATCATCCAGTGAAGTATGTGAAGAGGTCAGATAAGTTCTTTCATTGAGAAAGACAATAAAGTAACTATAAGGAAGAACTTATGGGGGGGGGGAAATAGTCCGTGCAGTTCAAATAATCTCTTTTAGAAGATATCATGGACCATTGTACAATGGAAGAATGAATGTGAAGATGATGGAAATGGCAGAGATGGTAAAATTGATAGTTTTGATTTTAAAAAAATACTTTGACTAATTTTGTTTCTTCTTGGAAACTAGTTTTGGATTTTTTGCAATAACTGTAAGAAATCAAATGTTGATTTTGGGATCTGATGATTAAAATTATATGAAATTATTGAAATAATGTAGACCTTAGGTTAAGAGAGAAAAGTGTGGTGGTAGTTATACCTAGCAACGGATTGGGTCTTGGCCTAATTATGATAAAGGGACAGCTTTAATTATGTTCCTGGTATATAATGAGAAAGAATTATTGTTCAATGAAATACATTTTGAACAGAAGAAAAGTTAAGCTTGCTTCCTCAAGACTGTTCTTCATTACTTAAAATATCAACGCAGTAGTGGCTGCTTTGGATAGGAGGCTAGAGATTTCAAACTTTCAGAAGGTTCTGGGTCTACATATACTAGCAATATCTACTACCCTGGTTATCAATTTCACAGTTATTGCTACCACTGTGATTCTTCCAGAAGATTCCTCTCCTCTCTCCCAACCTCAGTATGTCAGAGAGACGGGTGTGCTCCCACAACCTGTGCTGGGGTAGCGTTAGGGTAGAGAAATGTAATGCAGTGGGATGTAGGTAGATGATTCAGGCCTTCCTTCTCCTTTTAGAAGATAAATCAATCTCACAACAGAAAAACAAAATCAAGCAAGATTTTTTTAAAAAAGGAATAAAAATCGGATTTAATATAAATGGATCGTTACAAAAATATGTGCAACATTCTCTGTTTCCAGATTGGATTTCAGTTTATTTATTGTGAAAGAGAAAGATGAGTCTTCTCCTTCATAGCCAGATATAACTTAATATTCTACTTATGCAGAAAAATAAGACCAAAAGACATAAGACTTAAACAGCACACATAAACAAACAAACACATTTCTAATATAGTATTTTGGCTAATCTTGGCTACCAATTTTTTCCTAAATGGAATCTTATTGTTTTGAGGTTATATATTGGATGCTTCATCCAGACATTAAAATAGCATTTGTGCAGAATTTTATAAAACCAACTTCTTAAATTATTGTATTTCATACATATCTTTAACATAACACAGTCAGTCGTGAAACTAGGATAGCAGTTTTCTAGGCTTCTCTGGCCTGTTTATCCATTTATGATGTCAGATTGTGAGAGTGTCCAAATGTTGGTTTATAATTTACCAAACTTTACCATAGCTCAACTTCAACAAAACTGCTGCTATAAAGCTCAGCTACTATTCTGACCTTTTCACAGAAGCAAAAGTTTATGAATATGTCCAACCATCTTATTGATTTTTTACAATTCAGAGCTATGGCACTGGATTGGGAGATCAAAACTCAAGTTCATAACAATAAAATTAGTACAACTTGCTGTTCTACAACTCCTCAACTATGAAATTCAGATCAAATAAGCTTTGGCTACAAAGCTTTCATGCTACAACCATGAAAGTAGCAAAGAGCATGGCTGATCTTTTACAAGTTCTGCTGAATGCAGAGGAAAATATATAGAAACACATATCACAAAATATTTTATAAAGCATATCCTGTTTCTGTTTCTAGGCAGCCAAATGAAAAAGGCCAGAAATTATGTTTAAGTGGGAAAACAGCAGTTCTTTTAATCATGAAAGTTTAAGAAATGATCCCATCATTACCACTAACTTGCTTTATATTTCTAATGAAGAATATTATGAAAAACAGCCTTATTTTTAAAAAGATGTTGATCATATAATATGACTGTTGGGAAAGAGAGGAAGGTGCTTTACTACAATTCTTTTAATTACTTTAAAAGAATTGGAACTTTATAAAAAAATGGAACTTGTTTAATCAGAGAGGAAAAACTATTGGGGTAGAACAGGGGTGTCAAACTGCTGGCCTGCAGACCGGATGCATCATAGTGAAACCGTGCCCACCCCATTGCTGGCAATGGGAATAAAAGTCGCTATATGTTGCAACACATCACGTGACTTTGTGAGTTTGACACCCCTGGGGTAGCATATTCAAATCATACCACCTACTTTACTTTTAAAAGAATAATATTGAAATGTTGCTATTGATAATCATCTAATTATCATCTGTTTATGCTGACACAACCAACTTACTTGGTATTTTATAGTAACAGCAATCATTCACTCACTCAATCAGTCCAATTCACACACAGAGAGAACATATAACTTCGGCCTGACATTAGAAATAGTAGAAGAAAGCAAGTGTTGGGAAAAGCATAATAAGCAAGGCTTATTCATATGTGTCGAAAGTTACAAAATAAACCTTCAAACCCTCAATTTTCTCACTAAACAGTTGCATAGTAGATCGATCCTGTAACTGATCTGTAGATTGCAGCTGCCCATGTTATTATTTCAGTGCATTATTTTTCCAATGGCATCCAAAGAAAGGAAAAGGATAGCATTAGGCTTTGTTTCACTCGTGTTTTATGTGTGTTTGCACAAGCTCAGACAAGCTGGAAAAAGATTGTTTTCAAGCAATGTCCTTAAATGACTTAAAGATTACAAATGGAAAATATCTATTCAAGGATAATCAGGTCTCCGGTGTTTAACCTTTCCTATTCTTTGCAGTCTAACTTTCTATCACACAGAGATGTTTCAGTTAAGAAACACCATAATTAATATGATTAAGGGGCATTTTCATTTCAGACACAAATGCACATTGTCTGCACTATTTCAATTCTGAGTCAGAATGTCACAGATAAGAAAGTTTAAGTATAGGCTAAAAGGTTGTAATTTGGAAACGATTCCCACGACCAGCAGCCTAGATGCTCCCAAAGTTCAGGCAACAAGTAACTATAATATGTAGACATTGCTAATTTGCAGAGCTACAAATACATACCCAAGTCTGATTCTTTCAAAAATTATGTAACAGTCTGGTATTATCAAAGAAATGGTCTACAAAGCCAAGATATTTCAAGCACTGAAAGTCATATCGATGTAGGAGGATACTGGGATTCAAATAGTTGAGGTATGAAAAGCTGAGAGAGATTTAAAAAGTGGGGTGTTCTGAATTTGTAAAAGTAACTATTTGCACTCCCCATGAGGACCCTTTCTTCAGTGACATAAACAAACTGGAACATAATGGGAAGGAAGCAATGTCACTTGAACTTCTAGGGAGGGTTGCTTTCTTTGGCTGGTAGAAGGTAGGTTCATCAGAAGGGATTGGCTTTAAGCTGGGCAGAAGATAGTTCTTGACTGTCTATCCAGGAAAACTATAATTAAACAATGTATGTGGACCTTGGTCAATACCTATTTGTGCTTTCCTATCTTCCATTCGTCCTACACTGGATTATTGCACTTTGTGAAAACATCAGAGTTAATACTTGGATTTCTCTTAAGTGTTACAAGCCGTTTTCTTTTTCTCTCTGCACAAGATATTTTGTAACCCAGACATAAGTAGAGTCTAGGTCAGGGGTAGGCAACCTCGGCTCTTTTATGACTCATGGACTTCAACTCCCAGAATAGCTGACTCAGGAATTCTGGGAGTTGAAGTCCATGAGTCATAAAAGAGCCGAGGTTGCTTACCCCTGGCCTAGGTCATCAAACTATTAAGAGTAAAAAAATGGGAAGTAACAAGAAAGTACAAGAATAGACTTAATGGGGGAAAGAAGAAATTAAGGAAAATAAAGACAGAGAACTGTATCACTCTATGAACATGAGTTCATATAACATAAAACTTTTGTATGTCTGAACAAGAATTCACTAATAATATTGCATTTTATATATTATTTATATCACAGTCATAGAGTCAAAGGATATAAATAGAAGAAAAGGTATTTTGAAATTACTGTATAGTGGGAGTCTCACACAGAGCAGAGTTACTTACTGCATATCTGTTCTTATGTATAAATAACCAAACAAAAATAATTTGAGCAACGTATTTCAACTTATCCCTTTAACATTTTGTTATTGCTGCTGATGAGATGATCATCTTAAAAACAGGCAGACAGTTTCATTGTATTTTACACATTGAAAATTCTAAAATTTATAATTACCAATCTCTTTAGCATTCTGGGTTTTTTAAATTAAAAAATGGTTTAATTAAGAATCAGAATTAGAGTAGATACATTGAAGACAGAGTCCCAAAGGTGTTTTTTCAGGAGGCAACTGGACTTTCTTGTTTTTCTTTGAAGACAATTCGCTTCTCATCCAAGAAGCTTCTTCAGTTCTGAGAGCTGAAGAAGCTTCTTGGATGAGAAGCAAAATGTCTTCAAAGAAAAACAAAGGAAGTTCAGTTGCCTCTTGAAAAAGCACCTTTGGGACAACCATGACCTGGATAACTGAGAACCTCCATAGACATTGAGGTCAGAGGGTCTTCAGTTAGTCATAACTCCCAAGGTCCATTGATTTCTATGGATCTCTTAAAAGTTTTACTAAACTTGGATCCGACCCAACATTGTGAAGATGGTGTTCTTTTGTCATGGAAATGTCAATGGCTTCCTTTTATTTTTCTTCAGTTAAAAGAAAACTTCCAAAATTGGCTCATCGACCTCTGTGTAATTGGAACAATGTGAGCTGATGGGACACGTCGAAACGTCTCTTCTCAAACAAATGTAGATTTTGCTCAGAAGTTTGAAGCTGGAATTTCAGACAGAGAAGCATGCATCCTTCTCTGCTAAAATGCACGTCCAGGATGAGTCAAGTTTAAAAACATATAAAACCAACTTGAATATTTCACACTTTAATTCTATCTGTCTAAAAAGTTAACTCAAGCTAAAACTCTTCTGGCTAAACAGCCGTATTAAAAACTAGCCTTGTAATGTGAGACGCCATTATTCTTGCCAAGGCTGTAAAATCAAGTGTTTTAAATAAGCATGATTAAAGAAACATGGATCTCCCTATGGAGGAACTAGAGCAAGCTTTTTCCTTTTAAAGACAAGTTTTCTATACTGAGCTTCTGGTCAGTAGATAATGAGGTTCAGAAGCATAAACTCTGGTTGGTGACCTATATACTGTAAGTATACACACTATCACTTGGCTATAAGACAAGCTGCCAGATGTTCCCACATATCTAAAACCATAACATCAGGCAATGTCCTGGGTACATAATTGGAAAATGTTCCACAAGTGTCATTATTATAAATGTGCTGAATGATAATGCCTATATGAAGTCACAGCAGCCTCTGCTGGCCATAATCTCACAAATAAGACACAGAGCTTTTGAGAACTTTACACTTAATGCTGTTTATAATATCTATTACATTATACTGTGTATCTTGCCCTAGCTAGAGACTCACCATGAATATTAACAATGATATTAGTGGAAGGGGAGGAAATAATTAGCTATACCCAATTTGATTTTCACTAGCCAGCAATGATTGGATACGTTGGGTCTTACAGTGTGTAGCTCAACACATCTAAATGATCCCATAACAGAAACAATCGCTAAGTATTTTAAATACAACTCTCATCTCCAGTTTTTATACAATCTACCCACACAGGCACTGAATCTTTATCACTTTTTTTGCAAAATCCTTTCCAAATCTAACATTTGTAACCTTTTCCCCCAAAAGCTTTATTCTGTGTGTGTTTTAAGAGTACCACGGAATATGAAAATATTTCTTCCTAATTTCTTTAGTCTTTCAAGAAGAGATTAATATTGCATCTTCAGGGTTTGTTTGTTTTTTTAAAAAAGCATTGATTCAATCACACCAAAACTGCACTGTGCTTTATGAACAGAAGAGGATTTTATAAACCTGTTTCTGACTTCAGGTGGATTTTCCTTTCAGACATGATAACATGAGCTACAGTGAAAATTGCTACTGCACATTTATGTATTAGCTTCTATGTAGCAAAAAAATGGAATAATTTATCAATCTGAGAGCTAGTGATAAATGTGCTTCCTAGCGCAAAAGTCACTCCACACAAAGACTTTCACTCTTACTTGAAATGTGACCCACAGATTTAAAGACCCAAATATTAATTTTGACACTAGTCATGAAATTAAGAGACTGTTTACTCCAGACCTATGAAAAATCTGCTGTACTTATTTAAGTATATCCCAAAGTATAGAGTTACATTTGTTTTGTTCCTGGCTTACCAATCTCACCTCCGTAAACCAATCTACGCTTCCACCTGCAGAAACTAATGATTTAAAAGATACACAGACTGAGAAGTGCTTTGCCCAATGCCAACTGCCAAGATTGATGTAGGCCATCATAAGACTGTTGATTTTCAAGCATCTCTGGCTGACATTCTGTGTTTCAGCAAAGTCACTGGACCGGTTCTTACCAATGTAAGCCAGATTGAGGAAAGCTTTTTTCCTCAGGTGCCATTAAAACACAGAAGGGAAAAAAAATACAGCTCCAAGCAGACAGTGAAAAAAAGATTAAGGCCTCTTCTATCTGTCAACACTATTGCCCAGATGTTTTCAAGTGCAAAAAAGAAACAGAAAAGCCACAACATAAAAAGAACATTAATTACATGCCTCCCTCACTTTGAAATGTTGTTTCAACATTGGCTTCAAGTACCTAACTTTTCATTTCAGGATATATATTTTTCTCTTTTTTTAAAAAAAATTGCTCATACACATTTTGAATGAAACATATAAAAATAAAACTGAAGAGAGAAACACATTACTTTCTTCTTCAATAAAGGTGTTCCAATTTTTGGAAGACATGCATGTTTATTGAACTGAACTGGAGAATATTTTATTAATTTTAAAGTTCAGTATAAAGTGGGTGTGGTGGAGGAGTATGTTGTATAATCACAACAAAAGTCAGCATTTTTGTTGCATTGAGTAAACAAGTGGAAATGCAATCCACAGTGCTACAAATATTTATTTGCAAACACGGAGACGTATACACACATGCATGGTATGGAATTCTCATTCAAAAGTTATAATAAAATCTTCTTTCTGGCATCTAGTCTGCTATCCTGATTTGGTTATTAATAGAATATGAAATGGTTACAACAGTATGTGGTGAAAAAATTCGTAAAATGGGGCAAAACTCAACACATTTCTCACTTGTCAACATAAATTTTGGGCTCAATTGTGTTCGTAAGTTGAGGACTACCTGTATGGCCAAAAATATCTGTATAAAACAAATAGATACGCCATGCATAACTTTCCTTATGTGCAAAAAATATTAATATAAAAATAAAGGCATTAGAATTTGGCATTGCTTCCTTAATTAGCATTCTGTGCAAGTGTTGATAGTAGGATTGATATTGTAATATCATAAATCAGATTTTTAAAAGACCTCTTATGAAGATGAGTCTGTGATGATACTCAAATTAGAATGAATGTGATTCATTTACCAGGAAGCAGAATTCTTTATCCTCCAAGCAATCAGCCAATTAGCCAGCAATGGAATGGTAGTTCTTCAGCCAAAATGAAGATATAACAAGCATAACAAGTCATATTATGTCCAATTTTTTTATGTCTAAGCTTTGGAGAATCAGCTTTGAATTCCTCAGTTGTTCAGGATGAGGACATTTGAGGACATTACAAATTTAGAACCACATTACAAGTATAGAATGCTGCATTAATTTATTGTCCAGCCTGAAATAATATCTTGTGATATACTTGTCATGTCACATCTGGGAGCCTCATATACATGGACCAAGCCTCGATCAGTTTTGTTCAATACAGAGAATTGTTCTGTACCAGCCTACTACCGGCCCTGCAGAAAAGGCAGGGACAACCCCTTTACAAAACGGCAAGAGGCTGGAACTAAGCCTGCCAAATTTATTGACATGAAACAGAGCAAACAGAGCAAACAGAAACACGAACCATGAAACAGGAGCTATTCAAACAGTTGCCTTCAGCAAACCAGCCCTCCCACACATTCCCCTTTTAAACAGTTCAAGGCGTGGCTTCTCTCTGCCTCCTTCCGAGGTGCCCCATTGTCTTCCTCTGTTTACTCCTGATTGACTGCCTCCTGCATCGGGCGTCCTTGAACAGGGCCAGCTGTGGGTCATCTTCATCCATGCTGTCAGGGTCACACAGCTGGGTCTGCGTCGTAACCAAATGGGAGGGGCCTGGCTGAGGGCTCTGCGGAGCCTCAGGGCTATCCTCTGGAGGCTCTCCAACACCCCCCTCCTCCTCCTCTGAATCGTCCGACCCAACTGCCGAACCCACAGGCTGATCCTGAATCACAACAAGAATATTCTTCATTTCCCATAACCAAAGCTGAGTTTCAGTAGAAAGCATAGAACATAAAAAAATAGAATAACAGAGTTGGAAGGGATCCTGGAGGTCTTCTAGTCCAATTCCCTGCTCAAGAAGGAGACCCTATATCGTTTCAGACAAATGGTTGTCTAGTCTCTTTTTGAAAGCCTTTGTATCGTACTGAAAAACTTTCTCTGTTTAGTGCAAATTCCAATGGAAAAAACTAACTTTTATATAGGTGGTTTGTGTGCGTGTGTGCGTGTGTGTGCGCACGTGTGCGTGCACGCCTCTGAGGCAGTGTGAACTACAGGCAACTACCTTGGAAGTCTCTGCAGTTTTTCAGAAGTGATTTGCCATTGCTTGCTTTCTAGGGCTGAGAGAGAGTGACTGGTCCAAGATCGTCCTGCTGGCTTTTTGTCAGGACTAGAACTCATGGCTTCCCAGTTTTCATCCTGGTGCCTTTACCGTTATATCAAACTGACTCTCTGCTCATTACTTCCTGTGATGTTAGTCTTTTTGTAGTAAAATTAAATGTATTTATAAAAATACAAATCTTCATTTAGGACCTTTTATACCTTCAGTTTGGCAAGGAAAAAAATTACTAGAAAGAGGTAAAAATCATTTTGAATAGCGATCCTGAGTTTAAATGCAGGAGTTCTGCATCTCTCATTGTATCTCTTGCCAGACATATTATTGATGTTGAGAGGTCAATTTTGTTGCAAAGTGAGGTGTAACTGGGCATGGCTGGAAACTTTAACAGAACTGTGGATACAGTGAAGAAGTTAAGGATTATTAAAACACAATGCTTGAAAACACACAGGCAAATATGAGTGAAATCTATGCTTCTTTTCATTCTGCCAGTTTCAGAATGTGCAGTATCTAAAGAGATTCAGATTTTTGGTCTAGTACAATGCGCTCTAACATGGGGCTGCCTTGAAAAATATCTGGGAGCTTCATTTGGTATAAAATGTAGTGGCATTGACAGTTATGTGTGCTCTTAGAGCTGCATTCATTGCCAATTTGCTTCCAATACAAGGTGCTGGTTATCTGAAGAGCCCCTTCTTTCTGGTTACATCAGCCCACCTCACTAGATCTGTCAGAAAGGACATGCTATATGTACCATTCCACTACATTTGGTAGTTTTCAGGAGACATGCCTTTTCTGTCATGGCAGCCACCTGCTGAAACATTCTTCTCCCCAGGCTTATATAAGCTCCATCCCTATTGATAATCCAGACCCTCAAGACCTGGGTATGTTATTAGACCTGGGGCTCCCAGGGAACTAGAAACATAGTTAGATGGCTCCACTGTTGAGATACAAATTCTTAATCTCCCTTTGCCTCGGGTTTGTATATTTGTTTCCTGTATTTATTTTTTAACATGGGGTTTACTATTTTCATATTTGTAGTTTTTCTATCTGTTGCTACCTTTGACTGTTGTGCACCACCCAGGAATCTTTAGTGAGATGGGCCGCTATATACATTTGATTAATACATATTTTGCAATAGTTTGGCTGCAGATCTGGACATAGAAATAGAGTACCCAGCTCCTGCATGCTTGCAAGAAAAGTTGCCATTAATTTCAATTTGATCTGAATTTCAACTCAAAAGACACTTCCGTAGCATAAATCCATCACTTCAGGGGTCTTTCTACTCCCACTGAAGGAATCCCAGTGGTAGTTAAGCCTGTAAAAAGAAAAAGTTTCTGCTTTGTTGCTGTTTATTGAAAGGAGACAACCTTGTAAGCGGGCCCAGCAATTTGATAACAATGAATTACATTCAACTGGACCCTTTCCAGTTCTCACGCTATTGTAGAATGAAAACTTTCCACTTGAGTTCATTCTAATTTATCACAAAAGATACAATTAAGCAATCAAACTTGAGCACAATGAGAAATCATCCTTCTCTGGAGGAAGGAACAATCTCTAAAAACTCGGAAAACAGAGAGAGGAGACCTTTAAAGAGAGAGAGAGAGAGAGAGACCGCTGTGCCTACCTTATTGCAAGCCATTCTGGACAGTGCAAGTGAAGCTGTTGCCCAATAAACATGGAAAAGCTTTGTTCCTTATTGAATTAAATTGTGAGAGGAAAGTGCTGTCATTTCTGAGCTACCTGGCTCACTTCCTTAAGGGGCTGTTCTGTCCATTCCATTTAGAGGTGTATTTCTGAGTGATCCAAAGTCATAATCCAGCTGTGCCCTCCCCCAAAAAAGTTATATAAGTCTAGGCTACCAAACTAGTAGTCTAAGTACCACAAGTTTTCTTCCTTAATGCTTGATTCCAGCCTTCCAGGGCAAACCATTCTACAGCAAATGTGTGCATGCTGATGTAAACTGATTTGCAGTTAATGCCAAGAAAGATAAACAATTGTGGATATTTACCTAATAGTTTAGTTTAGTTTAGTTTAGTTTTATTTAATTTGTATACCGCCCTTCTCCTTGGTAGGGACTCAGGGCGGTTCACAGGGCATATATAAAAAAGACAATACAAAAATTAAAAAAGATTAAACCCATGCCCAGTTAAAACAGTAATACAAATTTAAAACAGCAATTAAAACCCATAATCCCCCGTCAGGCCAGACCAGCTATTTCAAACAGGTGGGTCTTCAGGCCACGACGGAAAGTTCGGAGGTCTGATGCCATAACTTTACCATAACTCCAACATGTATTTGGTGTTTGTTAAATCATTTGAAGAAATATCTTCTTCTCAGGATGCAAGGATTCCGTGTTGATCACAACAGAAAGCAAAGCATTATATCAAACTCCCAAACCATAACAAGTGGTAACTTTGCAAATAAAAGTGTCCAGGTTGCAATTTAGAGATTAGCACCCTATCTTGCAATCTATCCTGAAGCAGAGGGCAGAGCAACTGGGAAGGTTTTTTTTTTCTTTTCCCTGTTCTATTTTTCTCTTAGCCCATCTCGACAACTGCATTCAATAGTGGATATTAAGTCTTCTCCACCCCTAATATCTTAAGCACCATTGCAAGAGGAAATTGTGCCTTGTGGGAAAGCACACACAGGATGTTATCTATCAGATTTGGGGGCAAAATGACCCACTGGAATGTTTGTAGTGCACTGATTACAGCTTTGCTGTCAATCAGTAAGCAAAGGAATTGGGATTTCTTTTTGCCTGGGTGAGTTTTCGCACCAACCATAGCATGTTGTTCCAGATGGATGCACCACTAAAAGCCCAAGGCAAAGCCACCCCACAAATTAGATGTAGGTTAAGAGATAGAGTAAGAGGCTTCCAAGTCAGAGCCTTATGAGTGACAGCTGCAATAATGGACATTTAATGGCATTGCCTAGTGTGTGGCAATTTCTTTCAGAGAGTCCAAAGCTGTAATCACTTGTATTTTAAGGGTCACCTTGCATTGATAGCCTCGCTTTTTAACAAAGGCATTTCCTGAGCAGCCACCTTGAGGGACAAAGGGTGAGAACCCAAAGATTAGAAGCAAAATAAAGTTGCTACCTTTTGTTCCAGTCAATAAAATAAAACTCCCTGAGGACTAAAGTGTAGATAGCTATCGTTCCTCCCATAGCATTGCTTCCTGGACTTTAGACTGCAACCATAACTTCAAGAGATGAACTGGGAATCTAACCAATTTAAGAAAAAGTGCATATGTATCTTTGGCTCATCTGCACAGATCCATATTCTCTTTTGTCTTGCAGTCATAACTTTTTTGTATTCTCCCTTCCAAATCTGTATAATATTAGTCCATCTAGTGACTGCAAAAAGACACTGAAGCATGCTGACTGAGGTAGACTTTTGATCTGATTTGATCTGAAATCCCTGTACATTAGCCTGAATTAAACAAATGGCCTTCAAAATGATGATGAGCAACAATTCCCAGGATCTTCACCTCTGGCCATGAAGCCATATTTATCCCTGTTACAGTACAGTACAGTACAGTACAGTAGGACAGTACTGATCTATGTCTTTTGTTACCAGTTACCAAAGTACCTGCCTGGATAAGTTTTTCCCCTTAAGATAGACTTTGTAATACTTACACACAGCTATATCCCAACTTAGCTGATACGTACTGTATTGGTTGCTGCTTATAACAGAAATAAAATTTACTTGACCAGGACCACAGCTTTCATGTAGACTTGGATAACTGGGGCCCTGCTAACAATGCACAATGAACTTCATTCTTTGGATCTGCAAAATATAAAAGCACTGTTCATATTAAGTTTTAAAATTAATTTAGGGAATTAAAATAACCCTGGTGCCCAACTATCAAGCAATTGTCCTTTAGACATATTGTAATGTGATGTAGCACTTGGTCCTGATTATCATGACTTTTCTGCTGATTTCAGACTCTGCAACAATGGGACAGCAAGTTCCCAAAACTGAGCCAACTGGGAACACTCCAGGAAAAATAGAATGACCTATACTGTAGTCCTTGTGTGCCTCTTCATTCATAAATCAGTGGAAGTTTGTCAAGTCTTATCTGTGGATTTCCTGGTTTTGTGCCACAGCCTTCATGTTATTTCAGCAAACTTTTATATCAAATTTAATTTCCTTGGGTTTTGTAGCCTCAGTACTGAAAAGGAAATATTTTCCATGAGGTCCAGGGTAGTCTATTGCTTGAAAGATTGAGTTCATGGTGTTATCAGGGACTAAGCAGACAATAGATCTGGAAGTACACAAGTTAGGAGTATGGGAAACAAGACCTAACAAGAATAGCACAGGAGATTAGAAAATATAAACAGGGAGGAGAGTGCTAAGGAAGCAGTATGTGTGTGTATGTGTATGTATGTGCGCGTGCACACGTGTGTACACGTGGATAGATATATCTTCATGGACACACTAATACATAAATGTAATTATTTTAAAGGTATTCCCAACACAGTAGAATAAATTGCCTATCGGTTGTGAGAATCAACAGGAAGTTCAACAATTAAAGCTGATTAACGTGGACAAATAATTTGCTATCATTGTGCAGATAACTATTAGAATGAATGGGATGTGGGAACAGCATGAAACTTGTACTGTGACATCACAGCACACATCTGTCATTTGTCACATCTTTGGTATTTAGAATGGATGCCGATGATTGCAGCCATTTGAAGGCTCCAGAAACAGCCTAAGTGTTATGACCATGCTTGGACCAGTCCACCTTGCTCATACTACTATCACATGGCAGCTCATATTATCATTCTAAATGTCAAATCCTATTTCTATCAATAGTGATTTTCCCAAAGACATGTTGAAGCATTTGAAGTGGGAGCTTTAAAAAAAGAAAGGCAAAATGAGAAAGAAATTGAGGAATTTAAAAGTGGTAGAAGGAAGAGGAAAATTGATTATTAATACTCTGCATAATCTTTGTTTCTCCCTGCTCTTTTTCTGTTAGCTCCTCTAAAAAGAAAAGAAGCACACAGCTCTACAGGTAGTCCTCAACTTACAACAGTTCATTTAGTGACCATTCAAAGTTACATCGGCGCTGAAAAAAGTGATTTATGACCATTTTTCACAGCTAAGACCTTTGTAGCATCCCCATGATCATGTGATCAAAATTCGGATGCTTGGCAACTGGTCCATACTTATGACCGTTGCTATGGGGCAAGGTCATGTGACCACTGTTTGCAACCTTTTTGCAAGCAACGTCTATGGGGATGCCAGACTCACTTAATAAGCGGATTACTAACTTATCAACTGGAGTGATTCACTTAACAACTGTGGCAAGGAAGGTCATAAAATGGGGCAAAACCCACTTAACAAATGTCTCACTTAACAACAGAAATTTTGGGCTCAGTTGTGGTCATAAGTTGAGAACTACCTGTAAAGTGTGGAGAGAAGCATCTTTTTGTCTTGCTAGATCATTCCCTGATTCACATTAGAGTCAAAAAGTATCACTTAGAAGCAGACTGCATTATTTAGCTTAGTCATGGGCCCTGGGCCATTGGAAAGTTTGTTCCTTAAGAGAATAAAAGCTCAGGCACATTTTTCATCGGGATCATGATAAGGGAGAGAAGTGTTAAACTGTTCCTTCCAAGTGTTGCAGTAAATAAAATTGTCTTCAAGTCAAAGTTGGCTTCAGGTGACATCAGGGATGTATCTATATAGAATTTTGCGAGAATATAGAAATACACTCATTCAACCCCACCACTTTAATAAAATTCAGGCATGCATCACACATACACATACCCTTTAAATACTGTATTAATCTAGAGCCCGGGCATTTTATCAAGGTGGCTAAAGTTAAGAAATGCTGATCTAGAGTATCCGTCTCATCAGTTACCTTTAAACAAAAAGTTGTAATTGCTTTGAGCATGAGAGGCTTATTTTACAGCTTTGAAAAGCAAATCTGAAAAAGACTTTTTTCCTTCATCAGTTAGCTTTTTGTGTTTTGACAGTTTTCTCTTTTCTTTAGGTTCCACTGATACGTTTAAATTTTTTGACTGATGGTTTTGCAGGAAAATATATCCACAGAATCATCCTAGTCACTGCCAAATTCTGATGTTGGGTGATGTTTGGTTTAAAGCCATGTGGTCCTTAAATCCTGGTGAACAGAGCTATTATTCAGTTTATTGTTTCTGAATACAATGCAGAGACACAATACTTCTCTAATCACTGGCAAATTTCATTTCACCTCTGATTTATAGTTTCCCGATTTGCAGGTTGTTAAAATGCTTGTTACAAATTGTGGAGGAGGGGAATTCTACCTGATCTGGAAAATGTTGCTATGCAGTTATGCTGATGATTGAAAATCAGCCTGAGAAAGCCTTAATTCACTGCACTTATATAATAACACAGATTTGGGGAGGGCATTTAGTCTTAACTTATAACTTCATATAGTTCCTTCAGTTCATATTCCATATTGCAGGGCCCAAAGCATATGAATTTAAGGGACTAAATCAACTCTAATCCAGTTCTCAGGATTTGATTTATTTTCAGGAAACACTTTCTAGAGCAAATAAATTATTCAGTCTTTTGGCTAATATTATGTTGATATCCTAGAACAGAATTCCCCAACCATATGTGTTAGATAACAATTTAGACTGGTTCTCAACCTTAGTCAGGGGTAATGGGCAAACTTCAGCATACCCCTACAAGGGGAAGGCTCTTCTAGATGTTATGTTTATCTAGTATGTAGAAAAAAAACATTTTTATTCTCCGTTAATAAAGAGCCAAGGGAATATGAGGTTAGAGAAAGATGAGCAATGCCTACTTTTGAGATGGATTTATTAAATACACTGGGGTTATTTAAGGGATTGCCTATCTACCATCGTATCTGCCTGGCTGATATAAGTCAGCAGGATTGGCATCTTCAAACAGTGCCATATATTTGCATACACCTTGTGTTGGTGGCTGGCTATCCTATCTGTTCCTTATTTATCTGGTATCTCATCCTCTTTCATACACTGTGAGCCACCTAGAATAGTTTGGAGTTGGGCAGCCCCGAAATGAAATAAATATCAAACTAGCTTGTTTATTTTGAAAAGTGGAATCCTGGGCTTCCAGCCCTCAGTTCCTGGCCTGATGGGGGGGGGTACTGAATGTTTCACACATTTGAAAGAAATACAGAGATGCTCAGTGGTTAAGAGACATGATGGCTCAGCAGTTAAGAGGTTTGTCAGCTGGAAAGCCAACAGCCCAGGTTCAAGACTTAAGCTCCTGACCTCGCCCTAGCTCCTGCCTGGCTAGCAGTTTGAAAGCATGCAAATGTGAGTAGTACCACTTCAACGGGAAAGGTAACAGCACTCCATGATGTCATGCTGGCCACATGACTGTGGAAACTTCTTTGGACAGTGCTGGCCCAACAGCCCTTGAAAAGGAGACTAGCACCACCCCCCTATATTAAGCAATGACTAGCAGAGTAAAGAGGGACGCAGTGGCTCAGTGGGTTAGGACGCTGAGCTTGTCGATCAGAAGATCGGCAGTTTGGCGGGTCGAATCCCGAGTGCCGCGTAACAGAGTGAGCGCCTGTTACTCATCCCAGCTTCTGCCAACCTAGCAGTTCGAAAGCATGTAAAAATGCAAGTAGAAAAATAGGGACCACTACGGTGGGAAGGTAACAGCGTTCCATGCGCCTTTGGCATCTAGACATGCCGGCCACATGACCACAGAGACATCCTCGGACAAGCACTGGCTCTTCGGCTTTGAAACGGAGATGAGCACCGGCCCCTAGAGTCGGAAACAACTAGCACGCATGTGCGGGGGAACCTTTACCTTACCTTTAGCAGAGTAAAATCCACAGAGACACTTAAGGCCATTTGCAATCCTAGCTCCCCATTCATATTTTAGTTAAAAATGGGGGGGAATGGAAAGTATGAGAAAATATAATTATTTCTGTAATGTTGATATGAAATGTGACTTTTTAAAAAGAAAACAGAGCTTGCTCCGTAATATGATGTTATCCACTTTCAAAATGTAATTCTTCATTTCAGTATGACACTGTAATGTCTTCAGAAAAGGGAACCTATTGCTCCTGGTTCATGCTATGCAAAGAAAGAAGCAGTTTTTTTCTGGGCAGTTGCCACTTTGGATGAGGGCAAACATTTTCACTCCTTTCATGGCCCCTCTGAAACATCGCAGAAATACGGATCCTTCTTTGTAGGGCCAAAATTGATTATAAATAGAAGCCCATACTGGCTTTCTACTGTTGCCCACAGAGCCAACCCTGCCATTTGCCATTGATATTCTGACATTCTGGAATTCCAGCGTAAGAAAGTTAGTAATTAGTGTGGAAAATGCCTGTATAGTATTAAGAGCTAAGAGGCTGATGGGGTGGAGGGGAGGAGATGTGATGACACTGAATTCACACACGTAATCTGTGTGAAATGCTGTGGAAGAAATATCCACACTTTGAGAAACTGGCGGTCCTCCATTCAGTCTTTCTGCTTAAACAGCTTATCTCCATTAGGAAGGGGGGGGAGAGAAAGATGAAAGCAAGGTAAACCTTGGGTAAAGAATGATGACATTGAGGCTTTCCAGGCTTGTTTTTTTAGCCTGCCAGCAGAATGTTCCACCTTTTCTTGATGTTTCCAGAATGTTCCTGGCACATTTCCTGATGTAAAAGCCATCCCATATCTGACCTGATCAATGTTCCCCTGCCTTGTCATTTTCCTAAATTAAGAAAAGATGGTTTTCCTTTGAAATCAACAACATTACCTGCATTGTTCTTAAATTGGGAAGCACAGCTGTGCTTCTGTAGCCCACAGGCATCTGTTTCAATACACCCCGCACTCCCACACCTGTGCTCACTTTCAACATTTCTTTTCTGCTGAAAAACGGCAGTACAGCCATCTGCCATCAATATTGTCTTCCACCTCAAGGTTTCCCTGTAAGCATTGGTCAGCATACTTCTAATGACTTAGCGTTTGTGCCTTCATTACTTATAACTGATTTTCCTTTACTCACATGCACATTGGTGTTCACATGTGAACACACAGCACAAATGTTGAGGGAAGCTTACCTAATGCAGACCTAGCATGATACCACTGAGGTCTGCAGCCATTTGGAATGGCTTGGATATACATGTTTACTACAATACACTGTCACTGTGTCAGAGCCTTTCTCTGCCTAAGGGCATTTATTTACTTTGATGTAATGATGCAATTTGGTGTATTTGTAATTTAATAATTTGATGTAATTATCAGTAACCTCTATTACCGATGAAGGGACTCAGTCTTCCCTCCTTGCTTTCCCCTCTCAAAAGAAATCTTTTCCTTCATCTTCTCTTCCTTCTCTCCAAATTGTGAGCGAAATATCTGTAGACACAGGTATATAGAGATCATGGAGATAGGGAGATGGGAACAAGAATATCCTATTTTATTTTTGAGGAGAAAAATGAAAGGATTACCGTCCACACAAATGCTGAATTGGGAACAGAACTTGTGAGCAAGTGCAAAGGTTGTTTAGTTATTGGCCAGCTTCAAGGCACCAAGGAGTAATGATGCATTTTGCAAGCATTAAACTTGCAAAAAGATAGATCTGATTATAGAAATTTTATCAGCATTGATTTACACATGACAATTCCAATTTCATTTAACTGTTGTAAAGTTTTGGGAAATAAATGATCTGGTTTGTGTAGAAAGATTTGTTATCTGATTAATTTGAGAAATTATCATTAGGATCTGTGCTTGTTGCAATTAAAAGTTCTATCTGGAACCTGGTGCAGATCATAGTACTGTTACGATGTAATATCCAGTATTTATTAATATTTATTAACAATTATGACCATTGTATAGGTAGTCTTCAACTTACGACCACAACTTCTGTTGTTAAGTGAGTTTTGCTCCATTTTATGACCTTTCTTGCCACAGTTGTTAAGTGAATCACCACAGTTGTTAAGTTAATAACGTGGTTGTTAAGTGAATCTGGTTTTCTCATTGATTTTGTCAGAAAAAGGGGATGACATAACCTTGGGACACTACAACCACCATAAATATAAGTTCAGCGGTGGGATTCACCCATTTCGCACCACTTCAGCAGAACCAGTAGCTAATTTTTTGTTGCCCAGGCCCAGAATGGGCTTCCGGAAGCAACATCCACACACAGAACCGGTTGTTCACATATTTGAATCCCACCACTGTATAAGTTAGTTGTCTGAATTTTAATCATGTGACCATGGGGATGCTGCAACGGTCATACATGTGAAAAAATGGTCATAGGTCACTTTCTTCAGTGCCGTTGTAACTTTGAATGGTCACTAAATGAATGGTGGTAAGTTGAAGACTACCTTTATTTCTTAATGTTCCCATTTTAAAATGATTTAATGGCCAATTTCAAAATAGATGTCCTGACTTTCAAAAAAAAAAAAAAAACACCAACACTGCAAAATGTAATGCAGAATACATGCAAAGTGTGTTCATCCAAGCATCTTGTAGATTGCCTCCTGATGGGATGGGATGTTATTGTAAAATTGATCCATGAAGAGCTGCAGAGGCTCCTTAACAGATTCCACAGTTCTCCTGAACCCTTAGAAACTGGTGACCGTATAATTAAATGAGAAACCTTGTGCTGATAGTTTTACTCTCGAGAAAATCACAGCTTCCTGCTTTTTAAGCCTTTTCTGGAATCACTTTTGAAACAGATGTTCTTCCCATATTTTCCATAAACTTTTAACTCGAGACTATCAGCTTGGTTAAAATCAGGAAATACAAAAGTGGGTTTTAATAAATAAATAAACAAACACTTTTAACACTTGAACTTTTCTGAATCTCCAAAGGCTGGGGGTTGCTTTTCAGGCAATTGTTCAAATTGGCATTTCATTCTTAAAATCACGTCACACACAGACGCTTAGATTCAGTGAGTCAAGTTTAAGGCTAGTATTTCAGGCTCAATTTTCAATTCCCTGCTCTTTCAATTTCAGCCAAATACTTAACTGTTTTGTAGCTCGAACAATCTGCATGGATGAATTGTGACATTCTACCTGCTTGATACTGCATTTTGTCTAAGCTATTGGAAATGCCACAGAAAATCTAAAAGGAACGGATTCTCTTTTCAGTCTGAATACAAAAATCACTGGTTACCATTAGCAGACTAACAAGTAAAGAAAGCAGACTAAATTGGTATTCCATAAAAAATGTAGGACAGCCTTTCCCAACCAGTCACTTTCTACATATATTTTAATACAACAGCTTGCAGACGTTCCATTGCCGTGCTAACCGAAAATTCTGCAATTTTTAATCTCAAAACAGTTGATGAACACTATGCTGTGGACAATTATTCTAGACTACATTTCTGACCATTCACCAACACCACCATGAGAAATTTTTTTTGAAAATCATTGATTGATATGGTCAGAAGGAAGTACAAGGATCATCTAATCCAGGGCTTTTCATCCAGTGGTACGGGTACCACCTGTGGTACATTGGCACCTGGCAGGTGGTACGCAACCATCCTAGAGAAATGGTAGCGGGGGAGGGGAATGAGCTGAACCGGTGGCAGCACCGCACAAGCCTGAGCGAGAGACGGCTGGAGCTGCAGGGCTGTCAGGGCTCAGCAGAAACACCAGGATCAGTGCCAGGCTCCAGCTGGAGCTCGGTGCTGATCCTGGCACTTCTGCTGAGCCCAGAAGAAGCTCCGATCAGCTGGAATGTCGCAGCATCTCCAGGGTCTTGTGATTTACATTCAGATGCTTGGCAACTGATTCATATTTATGACGGTCACAGTAACGGTCACAGTGACGGTCACAGTGACCAAAACCTGCTGTAACCACCCAGCAGAGGGGGGAATAAAAACCAAACACATCCCACCCCACTCCCGCTGCCAATCCTCAACTGAAATGCTCACAACAATGACAACCTCAGACAGGAGGAAGAGCGCCGCTGGGTAGGCAGGCAGGTGTCTTGCTCAGCTGTGGCTTGGGGGGCACTTTTTTCAGTGCCATTGTACCTTCGAACAGTCACTAAGGGAACTGTTGTAAGTCGAGGACTACCTGTACTTCATCACTTTTTTCCTTTTTTTTTTGGTCATCAAGTTTTAGATACCTTGCTAGGTGACTGGTGGCACCCGGATGTTGCCATATCCTAAAAGTGGTACAATGGGTGAAAAGGTTGAAAAGCCCTGATCTAATCTAACCCTCTGCAGTGTGTAAGAAAACCAATTAAAATATCTATGACCGGTCACTGTCCATCCCCTTGAAAACCTCCAGAGATTGGAAAGCCACAGCCTCCATAAGTAGCCTATTCCAGTTTTGTCACTGCTCCATACTTTCCAATCACAATATGCATGCAATTATATTTATTGTCCTGGAGTTAGTGACAGAGGGGAAGTGGTAATCCCTTGCTATGCTAATTTAGATTTAGATTGGTATTTTCTCTCAGATGATCAGGTTAGATGCTTCTTATCAACAGAGTTGTGGGAGCCAGCCTTAGATCTTATGGGAAGGTGTTAGATACCTTATGAACTCTTTGCTACCAAAAAGAAAAAAATATGCCTGTGGTATATTCTACCTGGCTTGTCAAAATAACCTGGTCAAAACAAAGGCTGTAATGCATCTTTATTTGTGGGATGTAGGATTGCTACTTGCTGTTTTGTTTCCAAAAACAACTTGTTTTGTAAAGGTTGGTTGTGTCTCCTCTTTTACCGAAGATAGTCTTCTGTCTAAATTGCTGTTGGGGGACAGCCTTCATCTTAAGGACTGACTATCCTTCCAAGTGCAATTTAGAGATAAAAAAGCTATGACAGGCAAGAAAAGGGACCTTGAAGCTGTTTGTCGTAGAACTCAGCACTCACAGAGCCAAAGGTCATCCAATCCCCATCTTTTCAGTTATGAAATGAATAATAATCATTATTTCTAACTGCACTTCTACACATATACCCATTTGATGTAAAGTGATATCCTGTTTGCGATTCATTTTCTTGTTTCTGGCAGTGAATAATAGGCCAATCTTGTCCTAATTGTTTACACGTTATGCTATAGAGTCTCTTCTAATTGCATGACCGCTTCCATTCCTACAAGCTTGAGAACTGCTACAGAACCTGCTTCCTAGCATAACATGCTGCTCCATCTTGCCAAGAATGTGTAGGACATCATTGGCAGTGGTTTGCCTTTTACTAACAGTTCTTTGTTTTGCTTTAATGATTTGGCTATATGCCATATGGTGATTCCGAGGATGAAGCTAATAGAATCCAGAAATGATCCAGTGGCAAAATGTCAGCCTAAGAAATTTGAGAGCAGCCACAAGCACATAAGTACATCCTCAGGGATGACTGTCTCCCAACTACTAGTTCTTTCATTAGAGCAAAGGGGATTGGAGCAATTGACCACACAGGATGCTGTGAAAATTAATGAGCTATACCCTTTCACAAGTTAAATATGTTGCCAAAGAGATAAGCTTTTCCTTAAAATGACCAAAAAAAGAAACTTGTCACTCACTATTTACTAAACAGTCAGCAAGACACCATATAAATATTTGTTAATATTTGAAACACTTTTAATTTTTAAAAAAATGCAGGAAAAAAACTCCAGTGGATGAGGTCACACTAGAGACTAAGTAAAGAAAGTAAATTATCTCTGAAAATTAATCTCCACAAAGTCCTTAGCAATTAATCTGCAGAAACTGATTTTACCCTTTAAAATGGGGGGAGGGTCCTTAATCTTTAACCTTTCAGAGTGCAGAGTTTCAAGTCTATTTAATTAAACTAGGGGGGAGAAAAATCCAGCATTTTTTTCATTTAGAATGCAGCTGGGTTAGAATTAAATTGCCAGCAATAGGTCAGAATATGAAAGAAAATACTGTATGCATGTAGTTTTCATGGGCTCAACAAAGATATCACTGTCCAGAATATATAAGACTGAAAATGTTTCTAATAAAAATAATCTCTTGGAGGAGGTAAGAAAGGGCAAGACCAGGAGACAAAGAGACACTAAAAGATGTCATATTGGTTATACTGTATGGATATTTGCAGCTCAGACTGACTAGTGCTGATGTAATCAAAGATACCATTTTTAGTTGGAAAATACATTCTGAAGATATGTGTTATAAAGGGGCCCAGAGTCCTAATCCATGTTCCATTTCCCTGTGGAGCAGCTACTGAACTTTAAAAGATAAATGAGATATATTGCATATCAATAAAAATTCTTACCTTGTGTAACTACCTATCTATGTTTGATGAGAAAATAGTATTGGAGAACTTTTAAATTCCCACCAAGTATACAGCGGGCCTTCCCAAACAGTTATCCTTACCACCCACATCCTATTTCAGGGATTCAAGTCTTTTTTTATTATTTTGGGAGGGAGAGGGAAGAGAGACTAAGGCTGAAAAGTAGGCTTGAACCTCAAAATCAAGATATACAGTATATTAACTAGGTTGGCTTTTACAGCATAAAATTCCCAGAGTACCTCTCCTATAGCATCAGAATGCTGCTGTTATCTTCAGAAAATTCCACCAAATTCTGTCTTAAGAATAGGGCTGGCAAGGCAAGGGCCTCATATAAAAAGACCTAGTGTACACCAGATGTTTCAATATTATAAATTCCAGAATTCATCTAAGAATTCTAGATGTGTAGTCCCAATAGATCCAATAGGACTCACATGGAAGAAGGCTGTTTTACAGAGATATAGGCTGGATGTTAAAACACAAATAACCTATGTGTGAATCTTTTTAGAAAATATTGCAGAAGAGGTGTTGTGTGGCTTCTGTTTTCAATTACGCTCAGACTTCTTTCTTAAGGGGGTAATATTTTCTGTCCTAAGTTTATCTTTTGGAAGATAAGACAGCAGGTAATCTAGAGGGGATAAGGATTTGAAAAACATCATGGATAATGTGCATGAAGTTGGCACATTATTAATCACTCAGACCTTTGGGGTAATTTGACAGTCACAGTGGTACAATGTCTCCTGAGGCATCGCCAACTGATGTTTCTACCATATGGTGCTATTTATTCTTCCATTCTAAAAGGCAAAATGAGAATTTGTATGAGCCTGTTTAAAGTACTTCATGCATCACACCAAGGATTGCTGAATCACAAAACTGTAAGATTCAAGCATCTTCAGAGAATAGCTATTCCATATCTATACAGAGATAGATTTAATTAGGGGGGAAAGACTTCTTAACAGATGCTTAGTCAATGTTATTCTGAACTGATCCCCTAATCAGATGGTCTTCTGATGTGTAACAGAATGACAGCTCAGCCAACCAAGGAGAAGATGTGGATAAATTTGTTTCTAAAACCAAATTGCAGATCATTTAGTATGGGGGAGGGAATTTAATTATCCCCTGAGGTATCCATTGGAATGCCAAACAGAGTTCTTCTGAACTTGACTTGTCGACAACTTTTTCTTTCAGGAAATGAAAAAAAATGCACAAGAAGACAGATTTCCTTGATTTCTAACTAAGACAAAATACATAACAAAGTAGATTATTGGGGCAAAGTGGCTATGTTGTGCTCATGGTCTTAAGGAAACAACTGAATGTAACAAAAATCAACTATAACTTTGTCCTTTAAAAAAAGGCATTAATAAAATCAAAGCAATATGGCAAGAGAAGATAGCGTGGGAGGATCTCAAGAGAGGTAGTGGTTCCCATCCAAAAAAGAGACACTAAAAGTACAATTGCAATAATAACAACAAGGGAAAAAAAACAGAGGACAATTTATCAGAAAATACCTTGTTACTCTGAATTAACTTAAACCTCCAGTGCCAGATGAATTGCATCATAGGTCAGAGGAAAAACTGGCTGGTGGTCTGGCTGAACTTTTATATATTTGGAAAATTCTGGACAATTGGTAAAACAGGAGGAAAGCAAATACTTCATCAGGAGGATAAAAGAAGATACAGCAAACTGTACAGTAGATCAACCAGTCTGACTTCAATCCTTGGGAAGATTCTGGAGTAAAAGATAGAGAGATCTTTAAGCATCTTGAAAACAATACAGTCATTACCAGAATCTATTTGTTAAGAAAAAGTTTTACCAAACTAAAAAAAGCATTTTAAAAAAATTAAGCAACTTCTTTACTACGTTGTAAGAATGCTGTAGACGTGGTGTTTATCAACTGACTGTTCAATGGTTCCTCATCAAATTGGAGAGTGGCATCAAGAGAAGTGCCACAAATTTAGTTTAGTGTCCTCTATTTTTTTAATATTTTTATTAGTGATTTAGATTAAGATGTGTAGGAAATGCTAATCAGCTTCACAGATAATACAAATTGGATGGAATTGCTAATATTTTAAGACTGCCATTGAAAACGTTTCTCAATAGGTCGAGCACATGAGTTGACAGTAACAGAATTAAGTAAAACATGCAAAATTCTCAACTAAGGAAAGATAAATTAAATAGCAGTGCTCTAATATCTAAGGGGCTGTCACAAACAAGAGGAGGTCAACATTTTCTCCAAAACACTTGAAGGCAGGACAAGAAGCAATAGATAGAAACTATCTATGTAGATAGTATAATGTAAGTAAAAACCATTAGTCTAACGCATGGGTGTCAAACTCATCATGTCACGTGATGTGTCACAACATATCACAACTTTTTTTGCATTGCTGGAGCTGAGGTGGGTGCGGCCTCAGCATGATGCAACTGGCCTGCAGGCCGGCAGTTTGACACCCCTGGTCTAACACAAGAAGACATACTTACTGTTGTAAAAATCAAGAATTCCAGGGAACTGGCTAGCCATGCCTTTCTCCAGCAGACCATTATATTCCCCACCCAGCTTTCCATTTTCTTTTTTCTGCTGAAAGTTGGAAAAAAATACCTGGGATTTTTGTCAATTTGTGAACTCAAAAGAAGTGGCAGATTGTTCACGATGAGCTCCACCACATGTGGGCTGGCTCAGTGGGTTAGGACGCTGAGCTTGTTGATCAGAAGGTCAGCAGTTTGGTGGGTCGAATCCCGAGTGCCGCATAACAGAGTGAGCACCTGTTACTCGTCCCAGCTTCTGCGAACCTAGCAGTTCGTAAGCACGTAAAAATGCAAGTAGAAAAATAGGGACCACTACAGTGGGAAGGTAACAGTGTTCCATGCGCCTTTGGCATCTAGTCATGCCGGCCACATGACTACGGAGACGTCCTCGGACAAGCGCTGGCTCTTCGGCTTTGAAACGGAGATGAGCACCGGCCCCTAGAATTGGAAATGTGCGGGGGAACCTTTACCTTTACCTTTACCTAGCACGCATGTGTGCAGGGGAACCTTTACCTTTTAGTTTATTAAAGTTGGGGAAAGGAAACACGGACTTGCATTTAAGAAGTGATGAAATTGTCTTTAAAGACTTGGTGCTATTACCTTTGAAAAAGGCAATATGTCTCTCCTATTCAAGAAGTCAACTTCAATCCAGCCATGCTGGACAACTTGTGTATAATAGAGAAGATGGCAAGGCAGTAGCTTCAGAGAATTGTAGATAAGTAGATTGTTTAGGACTCTTTCAATAAAAAACTATCAACATTTTTCCCCCGAAGAATTATTTGGAGTATCGACAAAATCTTAATAAGGCCATCAGGATCCAGCATAATGGCCTGAGTTATGATTTCTTTTGTTTTAATAAAAAAAATCAAAACAGAAAAACTTTACAAGACCATAATAAATGATAACATGAACCATTTCCTTTACATTTGCCTCAACAATGCCTCCTTAAGTAACACCAGCTGCCTGCAATTAGTGCAGGTTCGCATCCCACCAGGCTCAAGGTTGACTCAGCCTTCCATCCTTCCAAGGTAGGTAAAATGAGGACCCAGATTGTTGGGGGCAATAAGCTGACTTTGTAATAATGCCGCTTGGGGGCCCCGAAAGCCCTAATAAGCAGGCATATACATAGAATGAAGGCTATTGCTAAGCACATTGATTTGTGCTTTAGATTGTAAGCCGCCCTGAGTCTTTGGAAAAGAGCGGGATATAAATGGGATTAAAAAAAAACACATGGAGATTATCATTATCATTGACTATATTTATTATATATGTTTTTGAGTTTCCCTTTTTATCAAGCTAGCATGATATTGATATGGTTATTATTATCATCATAGGATTTAATATTTGGAATTCCAATGTCTCCTTCATTGGTGTTTTTATAGAAAATATTTAAATTTATTGAAAGATACAGTATATAATGGCAGGAAAGCTAGAATAAATTTAAAATTCACTATAAAAACACCAATGAAGGAAGTATTTTAGATATCTATAAAAAAATTTGACACTTTCTAAAGTTTAGTTTTGATTCTTCTTTCATTTTCCCAAGTAAATAATTAATGGTTTGAAATTCTATTTCAATCACATCTTCTAGTTTCTTTTAAAATAATCTTATAAGTCCACTTGTTCCAGGGTGTCTTTTTCTTAAAGTCATGGGAAGAAGTAAATCATGTTCAGCTCTGTTTATATAAAAGCAGGGGCTATGGTTTTGTCTTTAGAAAACATTTGCAGTGTGTACTTCCATGTAATGGAGAGATTCAGACCAGAGAGATAATCATGACTTGACTGTTAAAGAATTATTGGGAAATTGCCATAAGAAGTTTACAAGATCTGGGCCTGCAAACAAAAAAAAAATAAGCATGGTGTTTTATGCTCAATATTGCCTAATATGCAATTGGAGACTTTGTTATTCTGAGTTACCGATGGGGTGCTCTGCAGAATTCTTCATGGCAGATTCTGATAGCAGAAGGGGGTCCCATCTGATTTTGTCCAGATAGCTATTATAATGTATTAGCCTTATATGCTGTAATTGCTTGCTTATGTTGCACTCTTTGCTAATGGCTGAATTCACATGTATGTTTTGTAATGGTTGCTGGGCCAGCCTAGACTGGCTGTTTCCAGCCGGTTAAGTAGGTTTTTGGGCGGGAAACTGCTACTTTAAATCTATTGGTCACCACCTATCAGCCAACCATATAAATAGCTGCACAGTTTGCTTCTGTTATGTTCTGACCTTCAATAAAGCCTGTTGCTGTTTGAACCCTCCGTCTCACTCAGTGCCTGGAAGAACCAAGCTATAGCTTGAGGATCATGACAAAAGAGAGAAAATAAATCTTTAAAAACAGTCTGAGCCTTTACACTGACACAAAATAATCATTCAGGGGATGTGATAATCCATGGGAAATAAATCTATCAAACTACATATTTTCAAAATGGCATAGAAGCTGCAGCTGTGCCAACTGGCAGAAGATCCTTCACCAGAATGCCATAAGGTAAATGGATACGTTCAAAAAGATTATCCAGATGATCGATTTGCAACATCCAGTGAGCAATTTTCATACAAGAAACAGAGAATGATATTAAGTAAAATTGATGTTATGCCCCCCCCCCACTCCTCCAGATCTTCCGGGATTACAGCAAGACGAAGAGGATTTTCCTAGGCAGTCAGAATGATCATATCTGCCTTTATAGTGAGAGGACTGAACTCAAATGTGCCACCATTATGAACAGCTTCCAGACAAAATCTAATTTAAGGAACTATAAGAGAGAGTAGGAGGGGTCCTGAAGTTGCAGATCAAGGATAGCATCTGGAAGATGCACCACAGTGACTTGGCTAGGATCTACTCAAATGTTGCTTTATTTGTAATGCAGAACTGGGCTAGTATTTTTTCAATTTGTCACAATTTGTACTAATACAGTAAAATATTTTGTCATCCCTAATGTTTAAGCAGTTAAAATAGAATGTATGCAGTTGGGAAGAAAACATTGACCCAATTCCCTGGTTCCCTAAATTATGGGATATGAGGGGGAAAATAGATTTTCTGGACTCTTGCAGCATAATGTTGATAGCCTAACTTTGATCTCAGACTATTTTGAACTTTAAAGAATAGAACCATCAGCATTTAAACGGCTCACAGTTCAGTCATTGTTGTTAAAATGTGTATGGTTCTAGCCATTTAAGCTGATATACAGTATCCTCATTAGAAGAATGTAGAAGACAAAGGCTTAAATTTATTTATTTAGGCATGACCTGTCTTATTTTAAAGCAAATGATTAGAAAGTGCTCAGTATAGACTCTAACCATGAATCAAAATTGGTGTTTGTGTTGTGTTTCTTTATATACAAAAACTCCTAAAACAACACATACTGAATTCCAGCTCTTTGTCCTTTGCTGGTATTAATTACTGTAGGCCTTATGGAGGAAAAAAAAACCAAGCTATTTGTTTGTTTATGTCACTGAGGATTCAGGCTTATTTTTTCTTAGAAAAGCTGAACTAGCTCCATGCTTGTCTTTTGTATGCAAGAAATATCCAGAAAATTTGTATCAAGAAAAAAATCACTTCCGTATTTCCTACAGACACAGATAATCTCAGATTGTAGACTCACTTGGAGACTGAGTTAATTCAGCCTCTTCTAATTGAAGTAGTGGAGTTTATACCAGAGAAAGTATTATTACTGTTTTTTCAATATGTTTCTACTCAAAAGAAATGCTTCCCTTTACAATAGAGAAAGAAGAAAATAAGGGCTGCTTATATTCTGTAACACTATTGATACCTACACAACAATATATGTGGCTCAATCTTTTTAACTAGGGACTTGTCTACATTACAGGTTTAGCATAGGTCGCTGCTGAGATGAAAATGATTTGGGATCAGCTGGCTTTCAGATTTGCTATTAAAAACATCTGGAAACCACCCACTCAAAGTTATGTTTGAGCAGTTCTAACTATATATTTTGATGCAGAACTGGAAGCTAATAGAATTCTGTGACCAGTTACCATGACTAAGATCTGACGGACATGTTTATGCAATAGAAGCATAGAAAAATAATTAGGTTAAGGTTAAGGGCAATGCTCTCCCAAATTTGTGAAAAACCTGTTAGGTGGAAAACACTTAAAAGTAATATATATTTTTTTCTCCAATATCCCTGAAAAAGCAACCCAGCAAATAATTTTTTCCCTCAATATGTCAGTCTTTGAGACTTCTCAGCTTCTAGAATTTATCTCCAATACGATGTTTTTAGAAGTATCGTAAGAGAAAACCAAGTTTACTCCTTAAGTTGTATGTGAACTGGCCTGCAAATAATTATTTATAAATAATTTTATTGTGCACTGTTCTAATATTTATAACTATGATCAATTTAGCATTCTCAATAAAATATTGAGCATTTTTTTAAGACATTATATTGTAAAATGGATGTATCTATTCAATTCTATTAGGCCCAAAGTTTAAGAACTGTATCCTTCCCTGTGCATACTTCTGGCATACACAGGGCAGGGATCAGAGGTCTTGCTCCTATGTTCCTATACCACAAAATCCGTATCACTAGGCTACCTGAGGTCAATGAGATCTAAACAGATCTTTTTTCAAATCCATATGTGACCTTGTGCATGAAATCTCTGTTGAAATACACTCTACCAGTCTGGAAATGTAGACATAACGATTTATTTTCTTTAAACATTTAGATTAATGAGACAGAAGATTGACTGACACAAATTGATCCTGTTCCATGACAACTCTTTGTAAAGAGCTTAGAACTAATTCAGTCACGCAACATATTCACACTAAGCAATATTGCAGCACTCTGTCATGGCATTCACATATTTTTCTACCTATAGAGCTTAATGAAATCCTACTGACATACATGATATTACTAAATCTCTTCACATATCTTCATGTCCAACAGTTCCATTTTCCTATTATCTGAGACCAGAAACCTATTAAAACCATTTTGCTTCTAGAAAAATATATCTTTCCTTCTGTTTGTTTAGTAAACTGACCGTTTCCTACCCCAGAAACAATAACTGAAGAGGCAGCAGCAACTGCACAATTGAAGGCCTGTCTCCTTTTCCCCAGTGTTGCATGCCATACTTCGATCATGCAGTTGCAGCCACCATCTTGATTTTTCTGACCTAAACTCCGTGCAGAAGTTAAAGTTCTTAATGAAAACAAGGACTAGGGGTGACATGATAGCACTATTCCAATATCAAAGTGGTTGCCATAAAGAAGAGGGGAGCCAACCTATTCTCCAAAGCACCTGAAGGCAGGACAAGAAGCAATGGATAGAAATTAATCAAGGACAGAAGCAAGCTAGAATTAAGGAGAAATTTCCTGACAGTGAGAACAATTAATCAGTGGAATGACTTGCCTCCAGAAGTTATGGATGCTTCAATACTAGAAGTTTTTAAAAGGAGATTGGACAACCATGTGTCTGAAAAGGTTTAGGGCATCCTACATGGCATGGGTCCGGAGTACCTCAGGGACCACCTGCTGCCGGCGTCAACTTCCCTCCGCCCTGTGCGTTCCCACAGAGAGGGCCTCCTCAGGGTGCCTCCAGTCAGAGAATGTCGGCTGGTGGCCCCCAGGGGGAGGGCCTTCTCTGTGGGCGCTCCGGCTTTATGGAACCAGTTGCCGGTCGAGCTCCGGATGGCACCGGACCTTCGCTCCTTCCGACGCGGTCTGAAGACCCATTTATTTGAACAAGCTGGCCTGGCCTGATGTTAGGTTTTTTAATGGGGTTTTTACATTGTTATTGTCTTTATCTGGGCTATTATTTAATACTTTTTAATTTTTGTATTCTCTATTTATATGTGCCCTGTTCACCGCCCTGAGTCCTTCGGGAGAAGGGCGGTATATAAATATAATAAAATAAATAAATAATAAAATCCTGCCTGAGCAGGAGGTTGGAATAGAAGACCTCCAAGGTCCCTTCCAAATCTGTTATTCTGTTGTTCAGATACCCCTGAATGTCTGACAAGCATCCAAATAAATAATTTTAAATGTAGCTAGACTGTGCATTGGCAATTTGACTTTTTTACTATTCTGTATAAACACTTCTGTATCAGATAATTCCAATGACAGATCCCAAGCAACCGTAATGAGACAATGTCCTTCACATCAACTGCTGGCAACAGGCTCCCATTGTGTGGCAAGCCTAATAGTATTCTGTAAGACAGAGAGAAACTGTCAGGAAATTCTGAAGAAAGTCATTTTTACTTTTTTTTTTTTACTATTTTTACTTTACTGAATTGACATGCCAGCCATGAGTCAATTTATTCCCATATCATAAACAAAACTGCAAAAGCTGAGGGAAAAGTTAGCAGTTCTGTGTAGTGCATGGGTGGAAACTTTCACCTGCTTGATATGGAAGCAATAGGGAGATTATCCAGTGAATTCAAGTAGGAAAAGAAAAATAGTTCTAGTAGGAGGGGAAAAATATTCCTCATGCTGGCTAAGGAATTCTGGGAGTTGAAGTCCACACATCTTGGATTTTGTTAGAATGCAGTACTGCAAGAAAACTCTGCCCACAGTCAGGAGTTCGATCTTGACTGGCTCAAGGTTGATTCAAGCCTTCTATCCTTCCCAAGTCAGTAAAATGGGGACCCATATTGTTGGGAGCAATATGCTGACTCTGTAAACTGTACAGAGAGTGCTGTAAACCACTGTGGAGCTATATATAAGTCTAAGTGCTATTGCTATTGCTATATCATAGTTGCCAAGGATGAGAAACACTGGATTGGGATAATGGACTGATAGCAGAGGTATTCAAACACAAGTCCATCCTCCACCATGAAATTCCATTACATGACTGTAGTCAGACCCTCTCTCTCATCCCAAGCTATTTCACAAGGTTATTGTTGAGGAGGAAATTGCTATGTACATTATCTTCGGCTCCTGATGGAAAGGTGGGATATAAACACGGCAATATAATGAACGAGTACAAAAACTGTTCTTTTAATTTGCATCTCCTTTTCTTCCCAAAAAGCTCTCAAGATCTTAACAGTCAAATGTAATATAAAAACACAGAGTAGCTTCATTGTTTGAAGCCTAAGAGACACAACCTTACTACATGCTGGATAAACACATCTTTGAATATTTAGACATTGTTAAAGAAGTCATCCCTGCCCTTTTCTGGTCAAATAAGAAAAGCTTAGCAGAGAAGCAACTAAAAAAGCTCTTTGAAGTTATGCAAACAGTTGGAACAATGACCAAAATCTGCCTAGGTGGTTTTATATATTGGACTTTTTTTTTTTTGCAGGACCTCAAGGCAAAAACCAGAAAGCAATGCTTCATTTACCTGGAGATGTTAAAATGAACCCCAAACGGATACCTTCTAGAGCAGACTTTTATACTTAGAGCCCCCAATTTAGAACATCCATCATTCCCAGCTGTCATGACTGCATCGAATAAAAACAAAAGAATGCACCTTTCTCATTTGATTGCTAATATTAGTAGGGTATCATAGGAAGGACAACAGAATTCTCAGGTTTGGACTGTAGCCTGCATTTTTGATCCAGGAAAATTATCCATTGTTTGAAACTACATAGCAAGCAGCCTAAAACTAAACCAGGTGTCACTCCATTTGATGCCAAAACAAGCTTTGCTTGTAAACTGATGGCTTTGCAACATCAAACAACGCTATATTTTGTTGGCTTCTCCTCCAGTCCCGGAGAAAAGCAATTTTCTTGTAGTTTCTAAATTTATATTTATAATTATATATGAACAGGCTGACTAGCACTGTGAACAAATGCAAAACAGAAATGGTTGTGAAGAAAAGGTCATGAAAAATAATAAATTATAACAGAGAAAGCTCAGGCTTCTTCATATCACAGCAAAATAAAATATGAATGGTTCTTTCAATGTTAATGAAAAGGGAGGGCTATTTGGAAAGTCAGCTCTATGCAGCAAACATTAATTGTTAAAAGTGTTTGAAATCAAGCTAGGATCTTAGAAGAGGACCAAGTAATCCTTAAATCCCCAAACATCAATATTATGTGCCAAAGACAAGCATCTTTCCTCTCTTCATAGAAACCCTTTACAGCAAATAAATAACTCTATTAAAATAGAGAGAGAGGAGCCCATTAAGGTTAATCAAATTCTGTAATAAAAAAACCCTATTACCATTTAAAAACTAGCAAGAGTTGGTCTCAGTTGTATTGTATCTACCAAGTAAAACCTCAAATAACTTTATTTAGAAATTCTCACTAATATCTCCATTTCTTCAAGCCATACCTTCTCTCTTTAAAGTACAGCCACTATCTTTTTCAGAACTATATCTGATACCAAACAGCCCATTCAGTGGTGGGATTCAGCCAGTTTGCATCACTTCGGCAGAACTGGTAGCTAATTTTTTGTTGCCCAGGCCCAGAATGAACTTCCGGAAGCGGCATCCACACAGAGAACCGGTTGTTCACATATTTGAATCCCACCACTGAGCCCACTGCATGTCAAATGTGGATTAGTGTTAATCAAGTACATCATTAATTAATGTTGGATGACTTGGAAAACTATGGTCAAGCATAGTTTGTGAAGTCACCTTCTTTAAGACGAGTATTCCCATAACCCTAGATTTTACATTTCCTTTCATTTTTCCAAGTAAACACGATAATTCTGTTAGACTCAATTTTGGTCAGAAGACTGAGGTCTTTGTGGGACAGAAACTGTCCCATATAGCTAAAGAAAACAAGGATCATAAAATGGCTAATAGAGAGCATTTCCATAATGTAGCCACTCCTGCACCCTCACCATTTTCCACCAGGACTAATGGTTTATTAAGTATAAAATATTGTTTATATTTATGAATTGTGGGTGCTCCAACACTGGAGGTTTTTAAGAAGAGATTGGACAACCATTTGTCTAAAATCCTATAGCAGGTATAGCAAATGGTAAGCCTGAGTAGGAGGTTGGACTGGAACAGGCATGTCAAACTTACATTATGTGACGTCGCGTGACATATTGTGACTTTTCCCTCATTGCGGGCAATTGGGTGGGTGCATGATGCATCTGGCCCATGCGTCGGGAGTTTGACATGCCTGGACTAGAAGATTATGTTATGTTTCTTTCAGGCGCTCAGCCTTGTTTACTTCAGTATCACCCTTCATTTTATTCCCTTAACACCAATCCTGTTGGGGACATTGGACCAAGCAAGCAAGTTTCCACAGCTGAAAGTGGAATTCAAACTGAGTCATCTTGGTTATAGACAGTTTATATTTCACTAGCCAGCAATTCTTTATCTTCAAATGATATGGTAAAGTGTGATTACAGCACGGTAAGACATGGTATATCTTTGGAAGGAAGGAAGGAAGGAAGGAAGGAAGGAAGGAAGGAAGGAAGGAAGGAAGGAAGGAAGGAAGGAAGGAATGCTTTTCCTTCAAAAACTTAATGTACAAAGAATAACCTTAAGACAGTATTATTGACTTTCAAGATAGATATAAACACAAGTACTTATTAATTATGAAATAAAAAATATCTCCAGACAAATTTTCGATGGAACCATTACCCTGCCTCAAATGCAGAACTTTGCAAGAGATCTCAGTGATATTTTCTTTCATTTTCTCTTGGGTCTGCCTACCTCTTTTACCACCTTCCTGGTGTTTCCTTCCATCAAAAGGTCTACAAAGAGAAACGGAATACGTACATAGTGTTTTTTGATAAGATAACTTGGAAGCACCTTTGGGATTTTAAATTTCCTTTGTCACTGCAGGGACTTAGTGTAACCGATACCTTTTTAAGCACTTAGAAATCAGAAAATCAGTGAAGGTACTTGAGAGAACAATCTACAGTTAGGTAAAGCTTCAGACAAACAAAAAACTCCAGGCTTACATTTTCCCGGTTATTTAAATCCCTCCTGATTTCCAAATACAAAATAAACCAAGAAACCGTACGCCGGTTGGGCTACCTTGGATTTAACAATAGCAAGTATCCTTGCATGTAATCCTGCAAATGGTTATTTCTTGCCATTCCTCTCTTGCTTATTAAGCAAGGATTTGGCATTACCTTCCCCCTACAATAGTTGGCTGCCTTCCCTCTACTTCTTTTAAATATCAACCAACCATTAAAATGTCAAGTGCAGGGCTGAGAAGTATTATGTGCCCTTATGGCTTGCATTTGCCAGGATCTGTTTGCCGTTTTAGGGGAGAGAGGGGTGGGTGGGAGGGGCCGCCCAAGACTGAAACAGGCTGAACAATGTCTGTGGGCCAGTAGCCAAGTCAGTCACCAATCTGCCGCTTCTCAGTTTGGAACGTTTAGAGGAGAGGAATTAAAACATGCACATTACATTAAGTAATATTTCTTGGTCAGTCAATGTTACTCTTTGCTTTACTTTAATTGAAAACAGTTTTTTCTTCCCCCCCCCCTCTTAAATTTTGAGCAGCCTTCCTGGGTTGAGTTAGTTGGATCAAAGGGGGGGGGGACTTTTCCATGCAAAATAATTCATAAGACGTTTCACGGAGCTTCGTTGTGCACACTGGCAGGCACCTTAGACACGGGCATGTTCAACAGGCATATATGCTGGTTATAGAGAAGGAGTGAGAGAGGTCTATTCTTTATAGTGGTGGATAGAATCACAACAGATCCCACCCCCAACCCCTTCTCATCCTACTCCCCCCTCCCCATCTTTAAGCTTTAAGGCTGATTACGTGGATTATTTTTTTATAGTATTGTATTCATATCATTAGATTTCGTACAATTTTATCTGTTAATGTTGTAAGCCACCCAGAGTTACAAATAAATTAATTATTTTACAATTAAATAAATATCAAAGACACAGCCCACTCCTCACCTGTATTGTATTCATTCATTATTTTTTTTACCCAATTTGGGTCCCTTCCCTGACTATCGGACTCAGGAAAGCATCTGCAAAAAATAATGTACAATATAGTTAACCTAGGAAAATGAGGTGTGGTGGTATGTGAGAAAGAGGGCAAAGAGATGCTGCCTACGGAACAGTCAGATAAGAGAGGACCTATCCCACAGCTACATAATGGGTGAAGAAAAAGGCTCAAAAGGGACCGTTCATATCTTCCCATACATTGCATCTGTTAGCAGACGAGTATGTACCGCGTGTAGCTATCAGCACAGAATACCACAGGCATTGTAAATGATCCCCATCATATGGAGTGTCTTTTGTGCAAAGGAGGCAAGGGAAGAGATGGAGCTATCTTCTCTGTCACCCACTTCACATAATACTTGCCAGCCTAAGTCTCCAATGATAGATCGCAACTCTGCTGTATGGACAATAAATAGGTAGATACTTACAGGTAGTCCTTGACTTACAATAATTTGTTTAGTGACTGTTCAAAGTTATCATGTATCTTATTTTCATAAATTTTGTTTAAGCTCAATTTCTCCATAATATTCAAACAACTTATCAATCATATTTTTCCCAGCATTTAACATCTAAATATCCAAATTTTCCATTTAAATATATCATCCCAGTATTTTCATCTTTCATATATTACAGAGATACTATACTATGAAAATAAGATACATGGTGAATCAATAAGACGACTCTTACAAAAATAACATAAGCTGATAAGAAAAAAAATGTTATATATATATATGGACGCTACTATTGTTGATATAATTCTAGAAGAAAATGTTTTTATTTAAATCATTTAAATATGGAAAATATCAAATATTAGAAACTATATTTGTTTAATGTTGTAAAAGGAGAATACTATTGGGTGAAGAGAAGATCAAGGAAATATAATATAAATTGATATACTAATTATGGAAATATAAAAATTAATCATTATTGATTGTTTATTAACTATTATTAATTGTATATTCTTTTCTAAAAAAATATGAACCAAGACAACACGCTGCACACCAGGCACTAAGGCTGTTATTGTAAAAAAAAACCAATAAAACTTTTACAAAAAAACAAAAACAAAGTTACAATGGAAATGAAAGAAGTGACTTATGATCATTTTTCATACTTCACTGTTGAAGCATCCCCACTGTTGCATGATCAAAATTCAGATGCTTGGTAACTGGCTCATATTTATGACAGGTTGCATTGTCCTGGGGTCATGTGAATACCTTTTGCAACCTTCTGACAGGCAAAGTCAATGGGGGAGCCAGATTCACTTTACAACAGTATTACTAACTTAAAAACTGCAGTGATTCACTTAACAACTGTAGTAAAACTCACTTGACATCTGTCTCACTTAGCCATGGAAATTTGAGACTCAGTTGTGGTGGTAATTCAAGGACTGCCTCTCCATTATTTCTTTGACTCTAGGCTGAAGCAAAATTATAGATAATTATAGTCAGAAAAGGGCCAAGTTTGAAGACCCCTGATGTAAATTAATATATTGGTCATCTGTCTGGTCTTGAATGCTATAGAAACATTTGTTCAATTTTTCCAGTCTAGGTCTCCTGGCTCACAGCAACTCCTTCCTACATACAAGCACACACACACATCCGCACACATACACTTACTTTCCTGACATTATAGCTTCTACTCTTCTGTCATTGTTGCAAGAAACATAAGCTTACTCCTTGTATAAACATATTGCTTAACACCAGCTGTGATAAATACATGCTTTCAAAGCCATGTATCTTGAGTAAGAAGTCCCATAACGGACTACTACTACTACTCTGGCTTGAGTTCATGGGCACTGTTGTCCAAAATACCTGGTGAGTTCTGGATTGTTTTCCCCAAGAAAAACTTTACGAAGAGAATACCTGAAGCGTTGAAAGGGGCTCTGAATCAGGATTTTTAAAGTCTACTTCTCAGTATGACATGATTACATTCTTAATAAACCGAAGCTAAATTTCTTCCCTTTTGAATGACTGGCCTTTGGAACCAAATAAAGCAGCCAGAACCTATTCATCTGGCTGAATAAAGATGAGTTTTGACATTTCATATATTGTTCCATAGTCTAACTAAATTAAAACCGAAAGCACTAATGTGCTGAGAGAAGCACTGTTGCTTTCAGGAACTGGGAGAATAACTGATGCATGAGCTCACTACATTAGGTGTGTTAATTAGTTCTGAGCACCAGCAAAGCCAGAAGCCACTTTTATAATGCCAGCCTTGTCCTGCTTCATGTGACCTCCTCCCCCAATTTTTTTAATTTCATATGGCAGACCTCCCTCCACTTCTTAATTAAGACTAAGGGAAAGGGTCAGGAATTTTGCTCACCCCCAAGAGCGGCCTTCTTCACTAATTGACATACATGTAGGCTAGTTCATGCGGTTACCGTTTCACAGTTTGAACCGGGGCAGCCCTTCTTTTATTTTTAGTATCTTTTTCCTCTTTCCTAAACTCCTTCTCTCAACCATTTGCATATATTGATTTGAACTTTAAAATGTTAAATGATCAAAACTGTCATGAGCCATTTGCCGGCAGGAGAGAAGACCTAGTATCTGATCAGCTTGAGTGTCCAAACCAATTATGCATCCTAAAGTGGTTCCAGTGAATAAGCACTCCACTAAAGGGCCACTTTCTCAAGGATGTTGATTCTCTCTGACAGTGTTTTCATACTGTTTGCTAGGAATCCACAAGCCAAGCTTTTCTGGTTAGCATTTTAGTAAATGCCTTTAGTACTTTTCAAAAATAAAATCCGCACATAGGTGAAATCATGCTGGAAATGAAAATTGTTGAGCTTGATTCGTCTGTCAAGTCCCTTCCCCCATCCTCAAAATAGGTTTCTTAAGTATGCCATAACATAAACTCTTCACTTATTCCAAACTTTGTTTTGATATGGAAGGGGCCTTATGACTGAATCAAGAGGAAAGGAGATTTGAAATCCATAATACACATTTTATGACACATAGTTAAGGTCAGTGGTTTGGATTCAAATATGTGAACAACCGGTTCTCCGTGTGGATGCTGCTTCCGAACGTCCATTCTGGGCCTGGGCAACAAAAAAGTAACTACCAGTTCTGCCGAAGGGGTGTGAACTGGCTGAATCCCACCACTGGCTAAGGTTCTTTTGAATAGGTCAAAGTGGCTACCACCACTACATTCAATTGTGGTTCTAGCAAGTACATCACTAAATAATTCATTTTATTTTGTTTTTGTTTTCCCCTGGGCAAAATATCTGAACATGAAATAAGATCTGATTTTGAAAATGCAAAGACTTAGAAGCATGAGCTATTCATATAATTTATTTTTTAAACAGTGACTGGTGACAGTGACATGGCTTGTAGGCAAGAATCAGCTGGAAGGATTCAAAAGCACACCTGGCAAGCACTTGAGGGAAAATAATCATTTCTTTTGAATATTCAAATCAGCTCTTACCCTGCTTATAAGCAACTTATTGGCTTCATATGTGAAATACCCAGATTGCATACACTCCGTGCAAGCAGCTTCTAAAATTGAAACATTTTTTTCCTGGTTGAAGCACCTTATTTAATTTAAAAGTAATGCTAAGTGTTACTTCTAAAAGTTGTCAAAAATATTTTTTCCCAGACCAAATGGCTTTTATTTTTAATTACAAAATGGCATCGTGATGAACTTTCTGCTTATTTTTTTTTTATTCAAAGTAATTTATTTTTTTCAAAAAACAGAGGGGCAAGTGAACTGACACACTTTTTAGGTTTCTTTTTCCAGTTTTGTTTTTACTTTTGCCTTCCAATCCAGCTGATACTGTGGTGACTTGTGTGTGTTCCTCCATTCTATGTTAAGTAGTTTTTGTGGCTACCTGGTGATCATGATATTCCATCATGCTTGTAGTCATATATCAATTCTACAGTTCAGTGTTTCATCTTTTGATCTCTTTAGCTCTTATTTTCCCCCCTCTTTGGCTTTATTTAAAGGTTAAGAACTTTCAGATTGGCAAGTTTTATTGAAATCACTAGGATTTCATCAATCCTTCAAACAGCCCCCCCCCCCCAAAAAAAGTATCAATTTAAGGATTTGAATTTTTGGGAATATACACCAAGAGGATAATTACTGTTGGTTTAGAAAGTTGCATTCAGATTAATAGCTCAGATGGACTTGATTTAAGATTTTGAAGCTCATTGAAAGGATCCTCTCCCATGAAAAAATCCTCTGCTTATATTCTGAAGTGATAAAAAAGACATTGAAGGTTATACACTAGAGCAGGGGCCCCCAACCTTTCTGGGTTGGTGGCCCAGGGAGAGGGGGAGGAGGTGCTTTTATGTGTGCAAGCACACCCATGTGCAAATGGGGCCACAGGTGCACAATTGGGGCTGTGATTGCACATGCAATGCAAACGGGGCGAGTACCCAAAGCGATGCTCGGGTGTGCTAGTGTCCACACAATACCACAATGCTAACTGAAGTGGGGATGTTGTCCTTACAGCAATGATAGTGCCGGCACCCTTGCACAAGTTGGGGGTGCACTCATGGCAACGCTAGCGACTGTGCGACGTTCATGGCATTGCTAGTGCCTGCGTGATGCCGCAATGCTAGCTCAAGGGGGGGGTGTGTGAGCGCGCACACACACATGCACTGGCCAGCCACTCACACAGCCCAGTGGCCAAAAGCCCACGGCCCAGTAGTGGGCTGCGGACCACAGGTTGGTGATCCCTGCACTAGAAGGCACTAAATGGATATTTTACCAAGAAAAGTTTAATCAAAATCTAAGAGTCAAGAGAAACAACACAATAATGGCATTGAAACAAAACATGGTGGGGTGAAGGAAAAGTTCTGGCTAAACTGGTAAACACAATCTCCAAATGCCCAGTGAAGTTGCAGTATTGCAACAAGAACACCAGCTTTGCTTTGTTTCCAATTGTAGTGAAACCAAAAAAATAACTCAGCTCTTAAATGCAGTTAACTTTGTGTACTTGCTCAGTACTAGAGCTCATTCCAAACTGGCGTGAAGCTTTTATATGGAGGTGCCCTTTGACTTCTATTACTAGCCTGCAGAAACTTTGGCCAAGATTTCAAGACCTACTTGATTAACTGCAAATAAAACAAATGCTTTGTGGAAATATCTCTTGATTTGGATGAAAGAGGGATACTTGCAAAACCTGACTAATCTGTGCTTTGAGTAACAGGAATCTCTAAATTAGAACAAGGTTGTCTTGTATTTTACAATATGTACAACTAGAGTAGGATTTCTTAGAATAGCTTGATCAGGAATTTGAGTAAAGCTTGTGGACTTTGCATGTGTTTGTATGAACATTCCAAAATAAAAGAAATGCTAGTACTAAGTAGGATTTAGTTATTCACTAGACAAGCCATGCCCATTGGATCGTCATTTCAGAGATGTTTCCTTACCCAAACAGAAAAACAGATTAACAATGGGTGAAAAATAGCAATGGGAGTGAGAATGACTTCCAAATTCTTGCTGACTTCTCCATTGGGTTTCCTTCTGGGAAGCAGTCAGGGAACATCAGAAATCCTTCCTTTCTCCCTCCTATGCTGTTCTTGAGGATCCATTAAGTAAATTTGAATATATTCCTTACTGGAAGGATTTCTTTGGCACCAAAAGATGTCATTGGGAAAAGTAATTGTACTGTCTGATGTTCTTCCTGAACTATTTGCAGTAGGTTCATCATTGTGTATAAATTGAGGAGTTCATTAGGTAAAGGTTGCAAATTGCTTATCCTGACCTTTTTCATATTATGAAATCAGTTTCCTTATTCAATGGTATAGCTGTTTCATGAATCTTCCAGAAGCCAGCTTCATCAATGAACTTCTCAAGGCTCTGCAAATTGAACCTCAGATATCCAGGTTGTACCTGATTAATGTAAGATAGAGATATGATTGTTATTAAATAGCCAGGGTTTTAAAAACCCTCCTTTCTCAACCCTTATATATTTCTAAAATTTAAAGCACAGGCACTTTTATACAAACTTGTAGCCATGTAATCCACAGCCATATTATCCCAGGACCAAAGGTCTCTCTACCTGTAGCTCATAATGAAACTTACTACCCGATTCACTGAGAGTGACCCTATACAGGTAATCCTTGACTTACAACCACAATTGAGCCCAAAATTTCTGTTGCTAAGCAAAGCAGTTGCTAAATGAATTTTGTCCCATTATAGGACCACAGTTGTTAAGTGAATCACTGCAGATGTTCAGCTAGTAACATGGTTATTAAGCAAATTGGCTCCCCATTGACTTTGCTTGTTAGAAGTTCACTATAGGTGAACACATGACTCTTGAGACACTGCAAGCATAATAAATATGACTCAGCTGCCAAGCATCCAAATTTTGATCACGTGATCATGAGGATCCTGCAATAGTCAAGTGTGAAAAATGGTCATGTTACTTTTTTCATTGCTGTTGTAACTTCAAATGGTCACTAAATGAACAGTTGTAAGTCAAGGATTACCTGTACTTATTTGCTTATTTGTATCCTGTGTTACCTTGAGTTTACTTTCGGGTAAGTGAGCATATTCTAGGAAAATAAAGGATTCTCCTCAGTTGAACAGAAACATGAAGTGTGCTCTCTCCATTACCAATTCCTATCCTGTCTTGGTTTCAATTTATTGGAATTTACCTGCCTTTCTTTCTAGGTGATGGGTGATGAAGGCTAAAGATGTTATTATCTTAGCCTGCCCTCAGTATGAGGGTGAAATTCTACTTGAACATCAGAACGCGTAAGGAGGGCCTAAGTGTCTCTAACTTGTAAGCCAGTGATGAGAGGAAGGCCTTGTTCTAGGGCAGGGGTGTCAAACTCAATTTCATTGAGGGCCGCATCAGCATTGCGGTTGCCCTCAGGGGGCCGGGTGGGTATGGCCAGGGTGGGCGTGGCCTACTGGGTGGGCGTGGCTAGAGTGGGTGTGGCCTACTGGGTGGGCGTGGCCAGCTCTACATCGTTCGCATCAAGGGTGCCTATGGGGGCCTGGGCAGGAGTGGGACAGGTCTGAGGGTCTCTGGCAGAAGGAGGGTCTCTGGGCCAGGGCCAAGGCAGTGGGGGCTGTTCCCTCACTGTTTCCAGGATGGCTTCGCGGGCCACATGAAACCACTTTGCGGGCCGGATCCGGTCCCCGGGCCTTGTGTTTGACATGTCTGTTCTAGGGAAAAGGCATTGCCAGGGCATACTTGAGTCAGCTTAGATGCAAGGAAAGAAAGCCTTAAGCCTCAGTCTTAATTTAAATGCAAACCTTCTCCTCACAAGTGAACTTTCAAAGATCTTCAGCGAGAGATCTTTGAAATGCCCAAGGCTGATGTGCTACATAGAAATGAGGTACTACTCAGTGGAAGTAAAAACTGAGGCCAGTGTAACCTTGGGCGATATATAAAGGGAAATCATCAGCATTCCATCGAATGGCAGCAGGTTTGTCACAGTGAAGAATATCAAGGACGTTTAATCTGTTTAAGCCAAAAGAAAAGGAGATAGTTTATTATAAAGCAACAACAGAAGAGACATTTGTCTTAATTTTCCGTTAGAACATTTTTGTATGTTATCCATTAATGCCATCTGCTGGAAAGAGGAAACATTACCATATAAATTAGCAGTTTCCAGAAAAGCGACTTTATTGTTCTGTTAGGGCAAAAACACCGTACAGTGGTATACTTGCATTAAATATTAACAGATGTATGATAGCATTCATTGGTGAACCTATGCACTTAATGAATGCACAAAATGTTATCCATAGAAAGGAAGATATATACAACGGTAGAATTATGCATTTCCACATTTACTGCTTAAGCTGCTCCTGCTGCCTGGACTTTAATCTGGTTTATGAAAATCCTTTATAAATTGGCATCGGCTTGCAAGACACTCAATCTGGCTTGTAAGCTATCATGGTCTCCTGTTGGGCAACTCTTCTGCTTCTCTCTCACTTTTCTGTATTAAGAAAGCAATGGCCAATTCTTTTAACTTCTGTAAGTAGGTCTTCTTGTACATATATACCTTTATATGTTTGTGTATTTTTGCAAAAGTCTACACATCCATACATGTATTCTTAGCAAACTATCTATCTATCTATCTATCTATCTATCTATCTATCTATCTATCTATCTATCTATCTATCTAAAAATTAAAACATCAAAGACTAGAAATCTATTACTCCAGTCCTAAACCCCCCCCCCATGAAAAACCCGAGCGCTTAGGTTATTTGAGGAATCTGAAAGATGAGGGTGTAGGTTTTTTACCTCAAATGATTGGAAGATCACAGAGATGTTGTGGCTGCATTAATATAAATAATGAAGAAAATCGAAGACCAGGAAGTTTAGAAGGAAAAGCAATTGTTAACCAAAAAAATGTGGATTTTAAACCAGCAACACTTGGATTATAAAGCAGAATTTGGCTGATAAATATCAGGATAAGGCGGCGATAACTAGAGCTACAAGAACATATGAGAACTAATGCTAAGCATTGGCTTGGCTGAAGAGCTGGTGTTCCCTCTGCAAAGTCAAATTGCCTGAGGTTAGGCTGCAGCAAAGTGCTCTCCCTCAAAAGGATAGGAGCACCCTAGCCAACATATGGAGAAAAAGTGTATTTTTGAGCATGGAAGTTGCCTTCAAAACGATTGCAAGATTAGTAGAGAGTGATGTTTATTCCTGACCACAAGGTAAAATATAAATCTGGATTTACCACAAACATGGATACAAACAGTGATAATTATTTAAAAATAGTGAGCATTCACAAAACATTTGTTAGAGTCTGGAGAGAAAAAAACCTTACAATTTTAGGCTGCTTAACAGGAAAAAAGTCATTCATTAAACTGAGTCAGATAAATAGTCAAGCTAAGGATAGCATCATTTAATTAATCCATATAACTATCCAGTTACCTGCTAACATTCTTGTCACCTTATTTTTAGTCATAATCAACATGGAGCTTGGAATTAACATATGTATGGATATTATTACTACTTTGAATACTGCTGTGAAAATAGCAGTATTCAAAGTAGTAATAATATCCTTATTTGTAATAATATCCTTATTTGAGGATAGTAATAATATCCTTATTTGAGGACATGATTGTGTTGATGTAATTATATGTACCAGGTAGGCCTTAACTTATGACTGTAATTGAGCTGACAACTACAATCATAAGTCAGGCCAGTCATAAAGCAGATCATCACATTTTCCCTTTCCTATTTTGTCACCCTAATCATTAGACCAGTGTTTCTCAAGCTTAGCAACTGTAAAATATGTGTGGACTTCATCTCCCATAATTCCTCAGTCAGCATGCCTCTCACTTGTCTCCTGTTTGTCTCCTTCTTATCTATTTCTATAATTTTTCTCCTTAGCAGGTAGAATATGCTAAATGGAAAAAATAGTTAAAGCTGCATAATGGGTTGTTGTTTTTTTGCAGGGATCAATAGGCATCTTTTTGTTTGCTAACTCCCTGAATTTCATGACAATCCAAGTTTTCATTTGAAAGATCTGTCAAGATTCAGAAGAGGGCAGAAATGTTCCTAAGAAGAAAGCCTGACTCTTTCATTAATCTTTTTAGAAACCGTATTATTTCCTTCTTCCTTATACGGACTGCAGCTTCACTTTTTTTTGTTGTTGTTGTTACTTGCGAAGTCGTGTCTGACTCATCGCAACCCTATGGACAACGTTCCTCCAGGCTTTCCTGTCCTCTACCATCTTCTGGAGTCCATTTAAGCTCACGCCTACTGCTTCAGTAACTCCATCCAGCCACCTCATTCTCTGTCGTCCCCTTCTTCTATTGCCCTCAATCTTTCCCAGCATTAGGCTCTTCTCCAGTGACTCCTTCCTTCTCATTAGGTGGCCAAAGTATTTGAGTTTTAGCTTCAGGATCTGGCCTTCTAAAGAGCAGTCAGGGTTGATCTCCTCTAGGACTGACCGGGTTGATCGCCTTGCAGTCCAAGGGACTCGCAGGAGTCTTCTCCAGCACCAGAGTTCAAAGGCCTCAATTCTTTGGCACTCAGCCTTTCTTATGGTCCAACTTTCACAGCCATACATTGTAACTGGGAAGACCATAGCCTTGACTATACGCACTTTTGTTGGCAGGGTGATGTCTCTGCTTTTTAGTGTGCTATCTAGATTTGCCATGGCTTTCCTCCCCAGGAGCAAAGCATCTTTTAATTTCTTGGCTGCAGTCCCCATCTGCGGTAATCTTGGAGCCCAGGAAAATAAAATCTGTCACTACCTCCATTTCTTCCCCATCTATTTGCCAGGAATTGAGAGGGCCGGATGCCATGATCTTGGTTTTCTTAATGTTAAGTTTCAAGCCAACTTTTGCACTCTTCTTCGTTACCAGCAACAAGAGGCTCTTTAGTTCCTCTTCACTTTCTGCCATTACAGTGGTATCATCTGCATATCTTAGATTGTTGATATTTCTCCCGGCAATCTTAATTCCAACTTTTGATTCATCTAACCCTGCCTTTCTCATGATGTGCTCTGCGTATAAATTAAACAGGCAGGGCGACAGTATACTGCCTTGCCGGACTCCTTTCCCAATTTTGAACCAATCAGTGGATCCGTGTCCAGTTCTCAGTGTTGCTTCTTGACCCGCATATAGGTTTCTCGCTTCACTTTTTACTCTTGTCTTTTACATCTCATGGATGGGAAACGTGGAAACACTTGTTGCAACTACTTGTTGCAACCTGTAGTGATTATTGAAAAATCAAAAGCACTTACTTCAGTAATCATTTCCATAAGCCAGGACAGGTCAATTTTATAGATATATAGATGGAATAGATAGATATAGATGGGAAAATAAGAAGGCAGAAGAAAGATTCCTTTCTGGAGAGGTTTAATTTTGCCTTATTCATGAACAGAATGAAGTCCAAGTAGGAATGTTGAAATATATTTGATTGCTTTTACAGAAAGTAACTGCCCCAGGTCTTCAAGTACTAGGCAGTCAGCATTTGGGAGATGCACACTATGACAGATGCAATGGTTCACAATCCATCTCCAAGTCCAGTTAGAAGTGCTGGTTTCCATCATTAAGGCCTTAAAGATTTTGTATTAAAAGTTATCTAAAAATATCCTCATATTTATCAGTTTCCCTGTGCTTTGCATTTTGCATGAAAGATCTTTCTTGAGATGCAGTGAAATATTGACATGACAATGCAAGTACTATTTCCAAAACTTTGGAAGCCAGGATGACTTGCTGAATTATCTGGAGAACTCACAATGGCTACGGTTCTAATATTAAGGAACTGCACATTAGGCTGACAATCGCTGTACATCAAAGCAGCGATATATATTGCTGAAATATATTCTATCCTTTGGAGAATTAGAAAAGTTCTGAATGGGATTATGCTCCCTTGAAAGCGGAAGAAAGTGTACATGCGGTCAAAAGCATATTTCCCCAAAGCAAATTGGTTTGCATTTATAACAAAGTCTTGCCAACTATAGTATCATTTATATTCTGCTTGTTTGAAATATGTTTATCTTTGCCCAGTTAGTTACTTTGCATCTTTTATTGATGCCTATTTATCCAGACCTGCTCAAATACAGAATCAAAAGCAAAATACACACATTTAAAAATCTAGATTAGGCAAAAATTCTGGCATATACTCATAAACAATACCAATGCAGATAGTTTTGTTGCTTGAGAGGTGCAAATAATATCCCATCCAACTGCAAAAGACGATCATGTCCTTGTCAAAGGAAGAACTACAATCGACATGGGAAAAGGATCTAACATTTTTCTTCCTGTGCATTCTTTCTTGTGCACTGCTGCTCTGATGGCACTACCACAAATAGTACTCATTGTCTAGTCAACTAACTAGATCACTGCCCAGTAGGCCTCACTTTGAGGGGATCCTTCAAGTGACACATATTTGTGGTGGTCAGAATAGCTATCTTTCCAGTCCAACACTCAGGCCATTGTTAGCACTGATGCTGTTGCCTCGTTTGGTAATGAAACCTCTGCAAGAAAATCACCAAGCCTCAAGGACCTCACAGTGACATCATGTCATAGTGCATCTCTGTGTTGACTGTCTCTGATCCCAGAACGACATGCATAGGGTGGCCAGCGACGCTGGCCCTCTTCTCCTGAGAGCTGTGTGCCTAAGCAAAATGGCGGATTAGGAGCAGGCTCCATTTCCCAATGCCTCTTGGTCAGCTGCTCAAAGGGGTTCCTTCATTGTGTTGCCCACCTTTAAACTTTTGGAATGGGGTTCGTTAATTCTGATGAATCAGATCTTAGAATTATTATTTAGAATTAGAATTTACTTATTTAAAATGAATTTATTTACTTTATTTATTTCATTTTATTTTTATTTATTTTTATTTTATTTCATTAGTTTTCTATACCGCCCTATTCCCGAAGGACTCAGGGCGGTTTACAGGGCAAAATTTAAAAAACAATATAAATTAAGATAAAAATAGAATTAAAAAGAATTAAATTAATAATAGCCCAACAATAAAACAATGTTAAAATTTAAAACTAAACCCCCCCTCAGTCCAGGCCGGATAAATCGAAAAGCCAGGTTTTCAGGTCCCAGCGAAACGAGCGCAGGTCAGGGGCAGTCCGGAGTTCCACAGGTAAATCATTCCAAAGGGCAGGCGCGCCCACAGAGAATGCCCTCCCTCTGGGGATCACCTGCCGGCATTCCCTGACCGGCGGCACCCTAAGGAGGCCCTCCCTATGGGAGCGCACAGGACGATGGGAAGTTTATGCCGGCAGCAGGTGTTTTCTTAGATTGTCCGGACCCAAGCCATTTAGATAGTAGAAATAGAATTTATGTCGCTAAAACAAGTAAGATTGTTTTGGAATAAGCAAATCTGAGAAAATAAACTTTTGAAAAGTGTAGAGCATAAACCTGTACAAAACAAATATCACAGTACAGACAAGTTGCAATTAGTGTGAATTCAAGTAGCGCAATGTTTGATTTTGTGCAACATTCCGTTCATGTCAGGCTAGCGCACGAGCAGTTAAGGCTAGTGCCTGCATAGTTGATGAGGTATAGACATTACTCGTTGTGGGTGCAGAATGGAGAAAAGGAAAATTCCATTTGAGTAAAACTCAAAACAGAAAAGCCTAATTTTGAAAGAACAACAACAGAATACAGGAAAATTAGGTGTGCTTTGAATATGGCTTTAAACTCCAGCTTGTCCTCTGTTCACTTGATTTATTTTAAATATTTATGAGCCCTTGTTGTTGTTGTTGTTAGCTGCGAAGTCGTGTCCGACCCATCGCGACCCTATGGACAACATTCCTCAAGGCCTTCCTGTCCTCTACCATCTTCTGGAGTCCATTTAAGCTCACGCCTACTGCTTCAGTGACTCCATCCAGCCACCTCATTCTCTGTCGTCCCCTTCTTCTATTGCCCTCGATCTTTCCCAGCATTAGGCTCTTCTCCAGTGAGTCCTTCCTTCTCATTAGGTGGCCAAAGTATTTGAGTTTTAGCTTCAGGATCTGGCCTTCTAAAGAGCAGTCAGGATTGATCTCCTCTAGGACTGACCGGTTTGATCGCCTTGCAGTCCAAGGGACTCGCAGGAGTCTTCTCCAGCACCATAGTTCAAAGGCCTCAATTTTTTGGCGCTCAGCCTTTCTTATGGTCCAACTTTCACTGCCATACATTGCAACTGGGAAGACCATAGCCTTGACTATACGCACTTTTGTTGACAGGGTGATGTCTCTGCTTTTTAGTGTGCTGTCTAGATTTGCCATGGCTTTCCTCCCCAGGAGCAAGCGTCTTTTAATTTCTTGGCTACAGTCCCCATCTGCAGTGATCTTGGAGCCCAGGAAAATAAAATCTGTCACTACTTCCATTTCTTCCCCATCAATTTGCCAGGAATTGAGAGGGCCAGATGCCATGATCTTGGTTTTCTTAATGTTAAGTTTCAACCCAAGTTTTGCACTCTCCTTCTTCACTTTATGCCATTAGAGTGGTATCATCTGCGTATCTTAGGTTGTTGATATTTCTTCCGGCAATCTTAATTCCAACTTTTGATTCATCTAGCCCTGCCTTTCTCATGATGTGCTCTGCATATAAGTTAAATAGGCAGGGCGACAGTATACAGCCTTGCCGGACTCCTTTCCCAATTTTGAACCAATCAGTGGTTCCGTGTCCAGTTCTCACTGCTGCTTCTTGACCCGCATATAGGTTTCTCAAGAGACAAATAAGATGGTCTGGTACTCCCATCTCTTTAAGAACTTGCCACAGTTTGTTATGATCCACACAATCAAAGGCTTTAGCATAGTCAATGAAGCAGAAGTAGATGTTTTTCTGGAACTCCCTAGCTTTCTCCATGATCCAGCGTATGTTGGCAATTTGATCTCTAGTTCCTCTACCTCTTCGAAATCCTGCCTGCACTTCTGGTAGTTCTCGATCCACATACTGCTGAAGTCTAGCTTGTAGGATTTTAAGCATGACTTTACTAGCATGAGAAATGAGTGCAATGGTGCGATAGTTTGAACATTCTTTGGCACTGCCTTTCTTTGGAATTGGAATGTAAACTGATCTTTTCCAATCCTGTGGCCACTGTTGAGTTTTCCAAATTTGCTGGCAAATTGAGTGTAGCACTTTTACTGCACTGTCTTTTAAGATTTTGAATAGCTCAGCTGGAATACTGTCACCTCCACTAGCTTGCTCAGCTTTTCTAAGGCCCACTTCACTTCACATTCTAGGATGTCTGGCTCGAGGTCAGTGACCACCTCATTGTGATTATCAGGGACGTTAAGCTCATTCTTGTATAGTTCTTCTGTGCAATTTTGCCACCTCTTCTTAATCTCTTCTGCCTCTGTTAGGTCCCTGCCATTTTGGTCCTTTATCATGCCCATTTTTGCATTAAACATTCCCTTCATCTCTCCAATTTTCTTGAAAAGATCTCTGGTCCTTCCTATTCTATTGTTTTCTTCTATTTCTTTGCACTGTTCATTTAAGAAGGCATTCTTATCTCTTCTAGCTATTCTCTGGAATTCTGCATTCAATTGGGCGTATCTATGTTTTTCTCCCTTGCCTTTCGCTTCCCTCCTTTCCTCAGCTATTTGCAAAGCTTCCTCAGACAGCCATTTTGCTTTCTTGCATTTCTTTTTCTTTGGGATGGTTTTGGTTGCTACCTGTTGTACAATGTCGCGAACCTCTGTCCATAGTTCTTCAGGCACTCTGTCTATCAGATCTAATTCCTTAAATCTATTTGTCACCTCTACTGTATATTCAACAGGGATATGATTTAATTCATACCTGAGTGGCCTAGTGCTTTTCCCTACTTTCTTCAGTTTAAGCCTAAACTTTGCAACAAGAAGCTCATGGTCTGAGCCACAGTCAGCTCCTGGTCTTGTTTTTACTGACTGTATAGAGCTTCTCCATCTTTGGCTGCAGAGCATATAGTCAATCTGATTTCTGTGTTGACCGTCTGGTGATGTCCATGTGTAGAGCCGTCTCTTGGGTTGTTGGAAAAGAGTGTTTGCTATTGTTCTGAACCAGCCCTCTTCTCGCACCCCTAATCAAAGGAAGAGTCTGGAAAGCGTCCAAGATCAAAAGGCTTCTGCCAAGTTTTAATTACACTGTTACAAAAATACAAGAGCTTGACTTCTCAAACGAAAAAGTTGCTTTCAGCAACTAGCCCCTCCCCAAACACTTCTTTTATAGAGAGCTCAGGGCGTGGTCTCCCTGTGCCTCCTCCCGAGGAGTCCCATAGCCTTCCTTTGTTTGTCCCTGCTCGTCTGCCTCCTGCGTCGGGCGTCCTTGAACAGGGCCAGCTGTGGGTCATCATCCTCCGCACTCTCGGGCTCACACAGCTGAGAAGAGGTTCCCGGCTGAGGACTCTGCAAAGTCTCCAAATCATCATCAGCCGGTTCGTTTCCCTCCTCCCCCACATCTGAGTCCTCCGATACATCGGACCCGGCTGTCGGGCCCACAGGCTGGCCCTGAGTCACAACACTATCCCGCACCGCAGGGCCCTTCCCCCGGGTCTGCCGATCCGGATGCGGTCGGGATGGGAACTGTTCGTGAAAAGCAGTCACCAACGCAGGGGCATGAACGGCGGTCGCGTCTTCCCATGTGAAGTCCTCCGGCCCGTACCCTTTCCACTCGATCAGGTACTGGAAGCGACCTTTCAGCCAGCGGGAATCCCTGATGCTGGCGACCTCGTACTCGGGGGTGCTGTCGCCATCACGAGGTCCTGATGGGGGAGGTTCCGCTTGGCGAAGTGGACAAGCCGGTTGTTCGGGGACCAACAAGGACCGATGGAAGACGGGGTGCACGCGCAGGGAACGTGGCAGAGTTAAACGATAGGCGACCGGGTTGATGACGGCCTCGACTGGGAACGGTCCAAGGTAACGGTGGTCCAGCTTCCTCGCCGGCCGAGTGGATGGTAGGTTCCTGGTGGACAGCCAGACCCGATCCCCCACCGATAATGGAGGCGTATCCCTTCTCGACCGATCGGCGAACCTCTTGTAGTCGGCCTTGGCCTTCTCCAGCTGCCGTCGCACCAACCGATGGATCGCCTGTAACTCCGCCATGAATTCGTTCGCTGCCGGCTCCGGTGAGTCCACGGGAGAAAGGGGGAAAAACCGAGGGTGATAACCCACATTGGCCAAGAACGGTGTCATCTGCGTGGAGGTGTGCTGCGAGTTGTTAAAGGCAAACTCGGCTATGGCCAAATAGTCCACCCAATTGTCCTGCTGCAGGTTAACGTAGCAGCGCAGATACTGCTCCAAAATGCCGATGACCTTCTCGGTACCCCCGTCGGTCTGAGGATGATGCGCGGACGAGAGGCAAACCTTAATGTCCAACGCCCGCATCAACTCCTGCCAGAAGCGGGCTGTAAACTGGGCCCCCCTATCGGAGACGACTCTATCGGGAAGGCCGTGCAGCCGGAACACCTGTTGGATGAACATGCGACTAGTGGCGCGAGCTGACGGTAAGCCGCGACAGGGGATGAAGTGCGCCATCTTGGTCAACATGTCCACCACCACAAACACTGTCGTGAAGCCGGAGGATGGGGGTAGATCCGTCAGAAAGTCCATGGACACAGCCCCCCAGGGTCTCTTGGGCGTTGGCAAAGGCTGCAGTAAACCAGGCGGGGCCCCTGTCGCTGACTTGGCCTGCCTGCATGGGACGCAGGAGGTGACATAAGACTGGACATCGTGTCGGACTCGGGGCCACCAGAATGTACGGGAGACCAGGTTCAGAGTCTTGAACAGGCCAAAATGCCCCGCAGCCGGGTTATCATGACATTGGCTGAGGACGAGTCCCCTGAGTGGCCCTCCTGGAACATAGAGCCGGTCACGATAATACAGGAGTCCATCCGTGACCGACCAAGGCGAATCTGGCCCCACCTCTTCCTTCCGCTGAGCCACCCACGCCTCCTGCTGCTGCGCCTCCCGGATCCGAGCCCGTATATCCACCGGCTCCCGCACCGCAGCAAAAGACTCGACGGGGATCACGGTCCTGGGCGGAAGCTTGTCTTCCACTCGGGTGTACTCGGGCTTCCTGGACAGAGCATCCGCTCTCTGGTTGTGCCCGCTTGGTATGTACCGCACCCGGAAGTCAAACCTCGCAAAGAAGAGGGACCACCGGATCTGGCGTTGGTTCAAATTCCGAGCGGTCTGCAGGCTTTCCAGATTCTTGTGGTCCGTCCGGACCTCGATTTGATGCCGCGCCCCCTCCAGATGATGCCTCCAAGCCTCGAACGCCGCCTTGATGGCCAGCAGCTCCTTCTCCCAGATGGTATAGTTGCGCTCCGAGGGATTCAATTTCCGTGAGTGATACGCGCAAGGGAAAAGGGTACCGTTGGGCGTCGCTGCCTGAAGTAACACGGCCCCAATGGCAATGTCGGAGGCGTCCGCCTCCACGACAAATGGCCGTTGCGGGTCAGGATGCTTCAAGATGGGCTCCTTCATGAAGGCGTCCTTCAGAGCTTGGAACGCCTGTTGTTCGGGGGCGTTCCACTGGAACCGAGTCTTCTTCTGCAGGAGCCGGGTGAGGGGGGCTGTCAAGGCAGCAAAGCCAGGGATGAATGTCCGATAGTAGTTGGCAAATCCAAGAAGTCGCTGAATATCCTTCACGCGACGCGGGGGTTGCCAACTCTGCAATGACTCAACTTTACTCGGTTCCATGGCGATGCCCTCAGGAGAAATGCGGTGACCCAAGAAATCAATGGTCACCTGGTAGAACTGGCACTTCTCCAACTTGGCAAACAGCCGATGATTCCGGAGGCGCTGCAGGACCTGACGGAGATGCTGATGATGCGCTTCACGCGACGGGGAGTAAATCAGGATGTCGTCCAGGTAAATCACAACAAACTGGTCCAACAGATCCCGAAAGACGTCATTCATAAAATGCTGAAACACAGCGGGGGCGTTGGTCAGGCCAAACGGCATCACCGTGTACTCGAAATGTCCATAGCGAGTACCAAACGCCGTCTTCCACTCATCACCCGGCCGAACCCTGACGAGGTTGTAAGCTCCACGCAGGTCCAGTTTCGTGAAGATCTTAGCCTCCCGGAGTCGGTCCAAGAGCTCGGGGATGAGGGGCAGCGGGTAGCGGTTACGCACCGTGATAGCGTTGAGTTTCCGGTAGTCACAGCAAAGCCGTAACTCGCCCGACTTCTTTTTGACGAAGAGCACGGGCGCAGACACTGGCGAGGACGAGGGCCGGATGAAACCACGAGCCAAGTTCTTCGTCAGGAAGTCCCGCAATGCAGCCAACTCGGGCTCCGACATGGAGTACAAACGCCCCACTGGGAGAGGCGCATCAGGGACTAGGTCAATGGAGCAGTCGTAGGGCCTGTGCGGGGGTAATTGGTCCGCCTCTGACTCGCTGAACACGTCAGCAAAGTCGGACAGTTCGGGAGGCAAGGAAACCCCTGAGGAACCCTCCACCTGGCCGGCACAGATATGGCGGGTGTGGTCCACGCACTGCAAACTTGGGAAGGTGACCAAGTTCTGAGACCAATAGATCTGTGGATCATGCGCCCGGAGCCACGCCAGTCCCAAGACCACGGGGAAGTGCAGATCCGAAGTGACGTAGAACTGAATGGCCTCCACATGGGTACTGATGGCCATACACACGGGTTGCGTGGCGGCCGTGATAGGCCCGGACAGGAGCACTCGACCATCGATGGTCTCCACAAGCATGGGCGGATCCACTGGACACTGGGGAACAGCCCATTTGGCCACAAAGGCCGAATCCATAAAGTTAGTGGTAGCCCCAGAGTCAATTAAGGCATGGACTGGAATCCCCTCTGACTTGCCAGGGAGGATCAGACGTGCCTCCAAAATCAAATGCCGTGGAGGTTCACAGGCACCGTCGGAACGGCGTCGCTCGGTGTGGATGTTGTGGGTCGCCCGATCTTTCACACCGTCTAGATCGGGCTCGGGCCGTTTCCCGATAACAAAGCAGGGGACTTTCTTGGGGCAGGCTTGGTCACTGACGCCCGCTGACGCTTCTTCGGGCAAGAAGCAGCCAAATGTCCAGGGTCCCCACAGTAAAAACACAACCCCTCCGATCGTCGTCTGTCCATTTCCGTCACCGATAGACGGGACCTGGCGGCACCCAGCTCCATTGGCTCCTCCCTCTGGACCGGGGGCTCACGCACAACAGGGGCGGCAGGGGTCTGTGGGGTGGCACGGCGACTCTTACGCTGCTGCAGCCGGGCATCGATCCGCAGACAAAGATGGATCAGCCCATTCAGGTCTGAGGGAATGTCCACGCGGGCCAGCTCATCCAACATCTCCTCTGACAAGCCATCCTGAAAGGCATCCACGAGCGCAGCCTCATTCCAGGCGGAATCCTGGCTAAGCAGCCGGAAATCGCTGATATAGGCCTGTAGAGGGCGCTGACCCTGCCTCAAAGCTTTCAGGCGTCGGGTGGCCGTCTGTGCCTTAATCGGGTCCTCGTACATGAGGCGCATATGGTCACAAAACCCCCCAAAGTTATCCAACAAAGGGCTAGGCTGTGCCAACAGAGGCGTGCCCCAACGAGCTGCATCTCCCGACAGAAGGCTCAACACGAATCCCACCTTATCTCGGTCAGTGGGGAAATCAGCTGCTCTCACGCTGATATAAAGCTGGCATTGTCCCAGGAAGGCAGGAAACAGTTCTGGATTACCAGCGAATTTATCCGGCATAGCTATCTGACATTTCCTCCTGGGTGGGGGGGCAGCATGTACCTGAGCCTGCAGTTGTGCCACCTGAGTGGCCAGCAAGGTGAGTTGCTGGTTGAGCTGGACATTCTCGGCAAGAAGCTGCTCCATCGTAGTATTAAGGGGTGGGTGGCTGAAAGCAAACTGTTCTGAACCAGCCCTCTTCTCGCACCCCTAATCAAAGGAAGAGTCTGGAAAGCGTCCAAGATCAAAAGGCTTCTGCCAAGTTTTAATTACACTGTTACAAAAATACAAGAGCTTGACTTCTCAAACGAAAAAGTTGCTTTCAGCAACTAGCCCCTCCCCAAACACTTCTTTTATAGAGAGCTCAGGGCGTGGTCTCCCTGTGCCTCCTCCCGAGGAGTCCCATAGCCTTCCTTTGTTTGTCCCTGCTCGTCTGCCTCCTGCGTCGGGCGTCCTTGAACAGGGCCAGCTGTGGGTCATCATCCTCCGCACTCTCGGGCTCACACAGCTGAGAAGAGGTTCCCGGCTGAGGACTCTGCAAAGTCTCCAAATCATCATCAGCCGGTTCGTTTCCCTCCTCCCCCACATCTGAGTCCTCCGATACATCGGACCCGGCTGTCGGACCCACAGGCTGGCCCTGAGTCACAACACTATCCCGCACCGCAGGGCCCTTCCCCCGGGTCTGCCGATCCGGATGCGGTCGGGATGGGAACTGTTCGTGAAAAGCAGTCACCAACGCAGGGGCATGAACGGCGGTCGCGTCTTCCCATGTGAAGTCCTCCGGCCCGTACCCTTTCCACTCGATCAGGTACTGGAAGCGACCTTTCAGCCAGCGGGAATCCCTGATGCTGGCGACCTCGTACTCGGGGGTGCTGTCGCCATCACGAGGTCCTGATGGGGGAGGTTCCGCTTGGCGAAGTGGACAAGCCGGTTGTTCGGGGACCAACAAGGACCGATGGAAGACGGGGTGCACGCGCAGGGAACGTGGCAGAGTTAAACGATAGGCGACCGGGTTGATGACGGCCTCGACTGGGAACGGTCCAAGGTAACGGTGGTCCAGCTTCCTCGCCGGCCGAGTGGATGGTAGGTTCCTGGTGGACAGCCAGACCCGATCCCCCACCGATAATGGAGGCGTATCCCTTCTCGACCGATCGGCGAACCTCTTGTAGTCGGCCTTGGCCTTCTCCAGCTGCCGTCGCACCAACCGATGGATCGCCTGTAACTCCGCCATGAATTCGTTCGCTGCCGGCTCCGGTGAGTCCACGGGAGAAAGGGGGAAAAACCGAGGGTGATAACCCACATTGGCCAAGAACGGTGTCATCTGCGTGGAGGTGTGCTGCGAGTTGTTAAAGGCAAACTCGGCTATGGCCAAATAGTCCACCCAATTGTCCTGCTGCAGGTTAACGTAGCAGCGCAGATACTGCTCCAAAATGCCGATGACCTTCTCGGTACCCCCGTCGGTCTGAGGATGATGCGCGGACGAGAGGCAAACCTTAATGTCCAACGCCCGCATCAACTCCTGCCAGAAGCGGGCTGTAAACTGGGCCCCCCTATCGGAGACGACTCTATCGGGAAGGCCGTGCAGCCGGAACACCTGTTGGATGAACATGCGACTAGTGGCGCGAGCTGACGGTAAGCCGCGACAGGGGATGAAGTGCGCCATCTTGGTCAACATGTCCACCACCACAAACACTGTCGTGAAGCCGGAGGATGGGGGTAGATCCGTCAGAAAGTCCATGGACACAGCCCCCCAGGGTCTCTTGGGCGTTGGCAAAGGCTGCAGTAAACCAGGCGGGGCCCCTGTCGCTGACTTGGCCTGCCTGCATGGGACGCAGGAGGTGACATAAGACTGGACATCGTGTCGGACTCGGGGCCACCAGAATGTACGGGAGACCAGGTTCAGAGTCTTGAACAGGCCAAAATGCCCCGCAGCCGGGTTATCATGACATTGGCTGAGGACGAGTCCCCTGAGTGGCCCTCCTGGAACATAGAGCCGGTCACGATAATACAGGAGTCCATCCGTGACCGACCAAGGCGAATCTGGCCCCACCTCTTCCTTCCGCTGAGCCACCCACGCCTCCTGCTGCTGCGCCTCCCGGATCCGAGCCCGTATATCCACCGGCTCCCGCACCGCAGCAAAAGACTCGACGGGGATCACGGTCCTGGGCGGAAGCTTGTCTTCCACTCGGGTGTACTCGGGCTTCCTGGACAGAGCATCCGCTCTCTGGTTGTGCCCGCTTGGTATGTACCGCACCCGGAAGTCAAACCTCGCAAAGAAGAGGGACCACCGGATCTGGCGTTGGTTCAAATTCCGAGCGGTCTGCAGGCTTTCCAGATTCTTGTGGTCCGTCCGGACCTCGATTTGATGCCGCGCCCCCTCCAGATGATGCCTCCAAGCCTCGAACGCCGCCTTGATGGCCAGCAGCTCCTTCTCCCAGATGGTATAGTTGCGCTCCGAGGGATTCAATTTCCGTGAGTGATACGCGCAAGGGAAAAGGGTACCGTTGGGCGTCGCTGCCTGAAGTAACACGGCCCCAATGGCAATGTCGGAGGCGTCCGCCTCCACGACAAACGGCCGTTGCGGGTCAGGATGCTTCAAGATGGGCTCCTTCATGAAGGCGTCCTTCAGAGCTTGGAACGCCTGTTGTTCGGGGGCGTTCCACTGGAACCGAGTCTTCTTCTGCAGGAGCCGGGTGAGGGGGGCTGTCAAGGCAGCAAAGCCAGGGATGAATGTCCGATAGTAGTTGGCAAATCCAAGAAGTCGCTGAATATCCTTCACACGACGCGGGGGTTGCCAACTCTGCAACGACTCAACTTTACTCGGTTCCATGGCGATGCCCTCAGGAGAAATGCGGTGACCCAAGAAATCAATGGTCACCTGGTAGAACTGGCACTTCTCCAACTTGGCAAACAGCCGATGATTCCGGAGGCGCTGCAGGACCTGACGGAGATGCTGATGATGCGCTTCACGCGACGGGGAGTAAATCAGGATGTCGTCCAGGTAAATCACAACAAACTGGTCCAACAGATCCCGAAAGACGTCATTCATAAAATGCTGAAACACAGCGGGGGCGTTGGTCAGGCCAAACGGCATCACCGTGTACTCGAAATGTCCATAGCGAGTACCAAACGCCGTCTTCCACTCATCACCCGGCCGAACCCTGACGAGGTTGTAAGCTCCACGCAGGTCCAGTTTCGTGAAGATCTTAGCCTCCCGGAGTCGGTCCAAGAGCTCGGGGATGAGGGGCAGCGGGTAGCGGTTACGCACCGTGATAGCGTTGAGTTTCCGGTAGTCACAGCAAAGCCGTAACTCGCCCGACTTCTTTTTGACGAAGAGCACGGGCGCAGACACTGGCGAGGACGAGGGCCGGATGAAACCACGAGCCAAGTTCTTCGTCAGGAAGTCCCGCAATGCAGCCAACTCGGGCTCCGACATGGAGTACAAACGCCCCACTGGGAGAGGCGCATCAGGGACTAGGTCAATGGAGCAGTCGTAGGGCCTGTGCGGGGGTAATTGGTCCGCCTCTGACTCGCTGAACACGTCAGCAAAGTCGGACAGTTCGGGAGGCAAGGAAACCCCTGAGGAACCCTCCACCTGGCCGGCACAGATATGGCGGGTGTGGTCCACGCACTGCAAACTTGGGAAGGTGACCAAGTTCTGAGACCAATAGATCTGTGGATCATGTGCCCGGAGCCACGCCAGTCCCAAGACCACGGGGAAGTGCAGATCCGAAGTGACGTAGAACTGAATGGCCTCCACATGGGTACTGATGGCCATACACACGGGTTGCGTGGCGGCCGTGATAGGCCCGGACAGGAGCACTCGACCATCGATGGTCTCCACAAGCATGGGCGGATCCACTGGACACTGGGGAACAGCCCATTTGGCCACAAAGGCCGAATCCATAAAGTTAGTGGTAGCCCCAGAGTCAATTAAGGCATGGACTGGAATCCCCTCTGACTTGCCAGGGAGGATCAGACGTGCCTCCAAAATCAAATGCCGTGGAGGTTCACAGGCACCGTCGGAACGGCGTCGCTCGGTGTGGATGTTGTGGGTCGCCCGATCTTTCACACCGTCTAGATCGGGCTCGGGCCGTTTCCCGATAACAAAGCAGGGGACTTTCTCGGGGCAGGCTTGGTCACTGACGCCCGCTGACGCTTCTTCGGGCAAGAAGCAGCCAAATGTCCAGGGTCCCCACAGTAAAAACACAACCCCTCCGATCGTCGTCTGTCCATTTCCGTCACCGATAGACGGGACCTGGCGGCACCCAGCTCCATTGGCTCCTCCCTCTGGACCGGGGGCTCACGCACAACAGGGGCGGCAGGGGTCTGTGGGGTGGCACGGCGACTCTTACGCTGCTGCAGCCGGGCATCGATCCGCAGACAAAGATGGATCAGCCCATTCAGGTCTGAGGGAATGTCCACGCGGGCCAGCTCATCCAACATCTCCTCTGACAAGCCATCCTGAAAGGCATCCACGAGCGCAGCCTCATTCCAGGCGGAATCCTGGCTAAGCAGCCGGAAATCGCTGATATAGGCCTGTAGAGGGCGCTGACCCTGCCTCAAAGCTTTCAGGCGTCGGGTGGCCGTCTGTGCCTTAATCGGGTCCTCGTACATGAGGCGCATATGGTCACAAAACCCCCCAAAGTTATCCAACAAAGGGCTAGGCTGTGCCAACAGAGGCGTGCCCCAACGAGCTGCATCTCCCGACAGAAGGCTCAACACGAATCCCACCTTATCTCGGTCAGTGGGGAAATCAGCTGCTCTCACGCTGATATAAAGCTGGCATTGTCCCAGGAAGGCAGGAAACAGTTCTGGATTACCAGCGAATTTATCCGGCATAGCTATCTGACATTTCCTCCTGGGTGGGGGGGCAGCATGTACCTGAGCCTGCAGTTGTGCCACCTGAGTGGCCAGCAAGGTGAGTTGCTGGTTGAGCTGGACATTCTCGGCAAGAAGCTGCTCCATCGTAGTATTAAGGGGTGGGTGGCTGAAAGCAAACTGTTCTGAACCAGCCCTCTTCTCGCACCCCTAATCAAAGGAAGAGTCTGGAAAGCGTCCAAGATCAAAAGGCTTCTGCCAAGTTTTAATTACACTGTTACAAAAATACAAGAGCTTGACTTCTCAAACGAAAAAGTTGCTTTCAGCAACTAGCCCCTCCCCAAACACTTCTTTTATAGAGAGCTCAGGGCGTGGTCTCCCTGTGCCTCCTCCCGAGGAGTCCCATAGCCTTCCTTTGTTTGTCCCTGCTCGTCTGCCTCCTGCGTCGGGCGTCCTTGAACAGGGCCAGCTGTGGGTCATCATCCTCCGCACTCTCGGGCTCACACAGCTGAGAAGAGGTTCCCGGCTGAGGACTCTGCAAAGTCTCCAAATCATCATCAGCCGGTTCGTTTCCCTCCTCCCCCACATCTGAGTCCTCCGATACATCGGACCCGGCTGTCGGGCCCACAGGCTGGCCCTGAGTCACAACAGCTATGACCATCGTATTCTCTTGACAAAATTCTATCAGCCTGTGCCCTGCTTCATTTTGTACTCCAATGCCAAACTTGCCTGTTATTCCAGTTATCTTTTGGCTTCCTACTTTAGCATTTCAATCCCCCATGATGATAAGGACATCATTTTTTGGTGTTAGTTCTATAAGGTGCTGTAGGGCTTCGTAGAACCGGTCAATTTCATCCTCTTCAGCACTGGTGGTTGGGGCATAGACTTGGGACTACTGTGATATTGAATGGTTTGCCTTGGATTCGAACTGAGATCATTCTGTCATTTTGAGGATTGTATCCCAGTATTGCTTTTCCTACTCTTTTATTGACTATGAAGGCTACTCCATTTCTTCTGAGGGATTCTTGTCCGCAGTAGTATACCTGATGGTCATCTGAATTAAATTCACCCATTCCTGTCCATTTTAGTTCGCTGATACCTAAGATGTCGATGTTCAGTCTTGTCATCTCTTGTTTGACCACGTCCAACTTTCCTTGATTCATGGATCTTACATTCCAGGTTCCTATGGAGAAAAAATCTTTACAGCATCGGACTTTCCTTTCACCACCAGACATATCCACAGCTGAGCGTCCTTTCGGCTTTGGCCCAGTCGCTTCATTCTTTATGGCGCTACTAGTACTAGCCCTCTGCTCTTCCCCAGTAGCATATTGGATGCCTTCCGACCTGAGGGGCTCATCTTCCAGCGTCATATCGTTTTGCCTTTTGGTACTGTCCATAGGGTTTTCATGGCAAAGATACTGGAGTGGGTTGCCATTTCCTTCTCCAGTGGATCACGTTTTGTCAGAACTCTCGGCTATGACCTGTCCTTCTTGGGTGGCCCTGCACGGCATAGCTCATAGCTTCATTGAATTACGCAAGCCCCTTCGCCACGACAAGGCAGTAATCCATGAAGGGGATGAGCCCTATTTGTCTAGAAAATGGACAGGAGTAGTATTTAGAAATATTTGGTTTTATTTGGTTTTCTACAAATTAAAAATAAATTTAAGTTGTTAGTATATTCTTTAATTCTGTTATATTTCATTAATAAATGTTTAAATATTTATGTTTAAAAATGTTCATTTCCTACTTCCATCAATTACCAAATTTCCCCTATGTTTCATAGACAGGTCATTTTCAATAGTGTGAATTCGAATAATATTTCATGGGATTCACTATCAGCACTAATCTAGACATAGTTGTATCTATAACAGTGACATGTCAATCATATCAAGGTACAAATAGCACAAGCATGTAATTATGTCATGACATCTGACATAAGCATGTAAGTTGTGTCATTTGTGCCATAATATCATCATCCCGCCAGTGCCCATGTTAAAAAAAAATCTTCCTCATTTTCTGAAGGGTAAAGGCAAGCAAATGATACAACTGATGTATATTCCATAATTCATGCAATTTGTGTGAGGACAAAATTATGCACAGGACATCATTTTGGCTTGTGTGAGACAATTATGTAAATTAGATTCATTTCATGTGCTTTCAAGGCATCCAAAGTCAACTGCATAATAGTTGCTTTACTCTTGTATAATGGTAGAACTATAAGAAAGTTGAATAACCTGTGCTAAGAAAGATTATTAATAATGACCTGGTTCTGAGGCTGTGCATACTTCAGCAGCTCCTGAAAGAAGGCTTTCAGGAAATATTAGTCTAATGACAACCAATAAAGTGTGAGCTGAAGCTTAGAGAATATACTTCAATTAAAAATGGAGTAAAAATCTGACTTTCTAACAATGTGCCTTCACTACCAACACTTGAAATGTAATGTTACTCTTCTTCATCATAAAACCTGGCTGAATGCTGCTAGCTATTCTGAGATAAAAAGTTGAAAATGTAATTGGAAAGGCAGCAATTATTAAATGTTTTCATAATGTGTCCTTGGATAAAATATGTCAGAATCATCAATTGTTTAGCTTGGAAATGTTAGCTGAATTAGTTCAGAATTAATTACTCACATTTCGCAAAAATCCTTACCAAAACCATTAAATGTTCAGCTGAGTTAAAACCTATTTTTAGTCTGGCAAAAAAAGTCGGAATCCTAAAAGTTCTTAAAAGAGTTTTCCTGGGGTGAACTGAAATATCACAGATGTCTGAAAAACTCCATGAATGTTCACTTACATTGCTTAGATTGTTTTTTTCTTTCGTAATTCCGTAGCCTTCATCTGATGTCTCTTATTCAGCATGTCAATGAGAAAAGTTCACCTTACTGAATTTCTATCCATTCTGTCTTTTGGAACAAATAGTATTTTCTAGTCTCTGTAACTTTTAAAATAACAATCCAATGCATTTTGGTGTACCTGCAATTAAGTAGAAAAAAGCCGTCTCCTTCAAGCCAGGTTCTGCTCCTACTAACTTCATAGATTTATTTATTTATTTTATTTTTATTTTTATTACATTTATATCCCGCCCTTCTCCGAAGACTCAGGGCGGCTTACAAGCTTAGCAGTAGCCTTCATTCTATGTATATGCCTGCTTGTTAGGGCTTTCACACACACCCCCAAGCGGCATTATAGATGCCACCATGTGGGGTTTTTTTGGCAGTAGTATGGAATTAATGCTTTTTCAACTTCTGACTGAACATACTGCACTAGCATGCCCACTCCATTTAGTTTCTGAGTCCATATGAGGTCAGCCAGCATGTCCTCAAACCTGCCTAAAATTAAATGAGCATATAGGCATTCCTCCTTACGTACACATAACCCCAAATAAATATTTTGTCATGCCCATTACATTTATGTAAGTGTAGTTAGATTTCCACCAGGATGTCTCTTTATAATTAGGTCTATATTAGACTTCCCAACCTATTCTGCAGGACTGGTGTTTTCTAGTGCTATCTTGCCAGCTAAGCAGCCCTTTTCAAGAGATTGTCTTGGTGTGACCATCTAATTGGATTGAATAAGATTACATATTTCCAAAGGATTAGGGCTATTAGAACAGATCAATGAGCCAAAAATGCTTGGGAGAATTGGTCATATTAATACATGAACCTTTATATATATTTAACTGGATGTTTGCAAAGGCTCCTAAACAACCACTGCTGGACATTCTTCCACTATATACGCTCCCATATTTTGAAAATGAATACTGTAAATTACAAATATGACACTTTTATAAAAAGATACAGAGTTACCATGTCATAAAACAGAACATCTTCCTCCTGTTGAGTTCCCTGCCTAGTTTTCTTGACAACAGGAAAGCAATCCAGCAATAATACAGGTTGCCACTGTCTTCTTCTGGTGTCTTTTCCAGATTTTTCAATCATTTATGCCTCATGGGTTTTGAAATTCGAATACAGATGGCCCTGTTATTTGGCTGCAGGCCAGGTATATTGCTTTTATGCATCAGATTCTGGTTATTTCAGCACAACACTGTTGTCACAGTCTTTCCAAACCATTTTAAACTTGAGCTTTCTACTTGTCTTCTCTCTTGCTGATCATGGAATGCTGAAAATCCAATGAGCCACTAAGTTCTTCTCTCCACTTGACCAGCTTCATAAAACTAAAATTCGATCAATGCCACACCCAGGCTACTCACAAGCCTTGGCACTACAAAGCATCCCTTCCCGTTTGTTTCTTTTCTGCAAAAGAAGAGAAATAAAATAAATTCTAACACTAACATGCTTCTAGTAAAGATGTGCAAAACATTTTATGATTAAAATATTGCAATCCCAGGCTAGATTATTTCAACCTCATAGAATGTGTTTCAATGTCAGAATAGCCTATTCAATTTTACCAGTAACATTCTAATCTGAAAATGGCGAATAATTATGGGTTCATGTCATTTCAACTGGTCAATTTCCCTAATCTCTGATTTTCAATGCACGTTGTGTGCATTCACCTGATTATTAAATAACAACAGCATTATCAGCAATAGTAAACATAATAATGATGGAGTTTTTGTAACAGGATGAAGCTGCATAGCTACCAAGTCATCATTCCTCCTGTATTAGAAATCCCTTTGAGAACTGCAAAGGTGAGTGAAATTACATCATTCATTTTGCAACAGCATGGTTTCTCCAATGCTTCTCGCAGATGTAAACAACCACTGTGACTAAAAAAAGAAAGAGGAGATAATTAATTCTAAACTTCTAAGCCATGGAGACTTGAATTAATTGTAATGGCATTTCCATATGCTACAGGTTGCACTCCAGTGGTATAACCAAAACTTCTCCTCTTCTCATTGCACATCAAAGGTAAATAAAATAAAATCAAGCAGTCTTGTGCTTTGTGTATGTTGGTACCCAAGCAGCATAATTCTTGTTAATTTCATCCCAGTAACTCAAGGCCATATTCCTTTAAAAAGGCCTTCTAGGTTGGCTGAAGGTATGAGAATTTGGTTCAATGGGAAATAACCCTCTCCGATGTGGTACAGTGCTTCAATAATGAAAAGGAAAAACACACATTATTTTGTGCAATTTTGATAACTGGCCTGGCTGCTAGGTTATCAGACAATATACCAAATTCAAATGAGCTTATAGCAGCACAGAATTTGAGAGTACCCCTTCAACTGTAGCTATGTCTTTCCAGCTTTCTTTTCCTGTGACATTTACACATCCCAGAGGATTTCTGTGAGAAACATTCTCAGCATCCCAAGGATAGTATCACTTGGATCCACTCAGAGTTGGAAACAGATGGACAAAATGTCTGAGTTAATATCTGGTAATATCATCCAGGATGACTTTGAGTTGATTATTTCTGAGGCACTAAAACAAAACCATCTCAAAATCATTACTGATAACATCACTACGGTATATGTAGTCTAAATCCTTGCTTTTTTTATGAAAGCCTCCTGGGATGTAACAAGTGGTTAGGCTAAGGCAGTGGTGTGAATACATACTTGGGGGTGTGGATATTGTCATCTGCCCTAAAGAAGGCAGTAGTGGCTCCCTTTCTCAAGAAACTGTTGCTTGACCCAAGAACACTGCATAATTATCAACCTTCAAACTCCCATTTAAATTTATTGAAAAAAATGGCAGACTGCATAACATCAAAGTGAAACCAATGGGGACAGATATTTATCAACATAGGAATAGAGATCAGGTTTAATTATAGTGGCAGTTCTTGAGTCCACTATTGTCATTTTAGATCTAAATGGTTTTTGTCAGAACTACCATATTCAGGCTCCAAAATTTGGGTTGCCATTAGGTGCAACAGGAAGTGTTAGGTGGTTGTTCTTCTTTGCTGCTATCTAGTTGTTATCCAGATCTTTGCATTCCCAGTGAAGTAGCCTTAGCCCCAAGGGAACTACCATATGCGCTTTTCACAGATAGGGATAGCCCAGGGGTAGGCAACCTTGGCTCTTTTATGATTCATGGACTTCAACTCCCAGAATTCCTGAGCCAGGAATTCTGGGAGTTCAAGTCCATGAGTCATAAAAGAGCCAAGGTTGCCTACCCCTGGGATAGCCTAAGTCTGTTTCCCAACCTTTGGGATTGGAGTTCTTAGAATTGCAGTCAACCTGCAGTCTTCCACTTACCTGTAGGAAAATTGAATAGAAAATGTTGGTCTAAGCATTGAAGTTCTTGTTTATCATTAACTTATTTAATCTGCCACATGTTTTAAATGGGAATACCTGGTACTTGATCCAAAAATTGTAACTGATGCAGCAGATCAAGATGTTTGCTAGAGTGCCTGGTTCTTCACATATTACACACAGCTGAAAAAGTAATGCTACTGAAATATATTGGTAACTACTGCTACTCAGATATATTCCTAAGCGCCCATAAGACAAATGTTACATCTCTTTTTTATCAGCCTTTATAGCAGATGTTTATGGCAATGTTCAAGAATATGCATATTGTTTTGATCTATAAATCCTGATGCAGGAAGCAGTACTAAAATACTTAAATGAATACAACTTTGTTATCTCTAAAGAGGGATGTTAGGAATAGTATTCTAGTAGAGACCAAAAATCATCATTATGTTGTTGTTTTTTACTTTTGTGATGTAAGCTGTCAGAATCATCAGGGAGTTAAATGGCCTTTAAATTTAGTAAATGAATGTCAGAAAGAAATCCTTTCAAGCTATCCCTTTGATTTCAATTCGAAATTTTATTGTGTGTTGTGCAATTAGCTCACATGGTGTAATAAGATGGAGGGTTTGTTGTCACTGTGAGTTGGGGGTGGGGGCAGGAAGGGAGGCTCAGCCAATCTCAATGTATACATGGTTGTACTTTGACAATAAAGGTTCATTCATTCATATTCTTTCATTCGATTTTGGCGCCACCCAACTCTGAACTCACCCCAGCTCTACAACCTTGCTTATACTCTCCGCTCAAAATACTGTGTCCTTTGGATTTATTCCAAAGTACGTTTGGTTATAGCAGTCCATTTTCTGACAATTAAATTCGCGGATTCAAAGAACTTTCCCCACGAACGCCGCAACATCAAAACGCTAGTATTTAAGGCAGGGGTCTTCAAACTTGGCCCTTTTATGACTTGTGGTCTTCAACTCCCAGAATTCCTCAGCCAGCAAAGCTGGCTGAGGAATTCTGGGAGTTGAAGTCCACAAGTCATAAAAGGGCCAAGTTTGAAGACCCCTGATTTAAGGGAAAAGGAAAAAAGAAACAGTAAATATGAACCACTTCTCCAACGATAGAGAAGCCGTGGCATTAACGGCATGCGTGCAGCCATCTTCTCTTTTTTTAAATAAGGCTTTCTTATTCTCCCTTTAAACGTCTTGGAGTGCAAAAGTCATAAATCTACCTAAATCGCGATTCGTAAGCATTCCATCCCAGGCCGGCCTCGGCGGTTTCCATGACAACGAGATTCCTTTCCCACCCTCTCGCTACGTTCCATTCAAGTTCAGGCAGCGGCTCAGGCTCCCTCCTCACGTGACCAGTATCCCGGCTTCAGCGGCCGCTTCCGGGTGGGTGTGGGCGCTTAATACTCTTGTCCGGCCCTAAGGCGGTGAAAGGGAGCGGAGCGGAGCGGGGCCGGGGGGGGGAGGAGGAGGAGGAGGAAAGAAGGAGGTTCCCCTCAACATGGCGGTGCGCAGGGCGGGTGGCGGCAACAGTAAAGCGACCGGGAGTAGCGCTTGAACCCGAGCTGAAAGAGACGCCATGGAAAGCGAGGAAGAACAACACACCACCACGCTGCTTTGCATGGGGTTTTCGGATGCAGCCGCCATCCGAAGGGCCCTCCGCTTGGCCAAGAACGACATCAACGAGGCCGTGGCGCTGCTCACCAACGAGCGGCCCGGTCTGCACTATGAGCCCATGGACAGCGGCAGCGGCGGCGGCGGCGGCGGCGAGACCAGCGGACAGGGAGGCCCCCAGCAAAGCGGCGGCTCGCGCGGTGGCGGGGACGGCGGCGACATTAGCAGCGGCGGCGGCGGCGTGAACGGCGGCGGCGGCACCAGCGGCTTCGACCCACCCCCTGCCTACCACGAGGTGGTGGAAAACGAGGTAAGGGGTCGCTGTGGGGCGGGAGGGGCAAGCGGCGGAGCGAGCCGAGGATCTGGCCGGATCCTACGCCGGAACAATTCGGTGACAGGCGTTCGGGCATAACCCACCCGCAGCGGTGTTGGTGAGAGCGCGGCCGCTCGGCTTTTATTTTTATTTTTATTTATTAGGGTGTATGAAAGCCCTAATAAGCAGACATATACATAGAATGAAGGCTACTGCTAAGCTTGTAAGCCGCCCTGAGTCTTCGGAGAATGGCGGGATATAAATTTATTTTTTATTTTTTTTATTTTAATTCCATTTATATCCCGCCCTTTTCCGAAGACTCAGGGCGGCTTACAATCTAAATAACACAATGTGCTTAGCAATAGCCTTCATTCTATGTATATGCCTGCTTATTAGGGCTTTCACACACACCCCCAAGCGGCATTATTACAAAGTCAGCTTAATTGCCCCCAACAATCTGGGTCCTCATTTTACCTATCTCGGGAGGATGGAAGGCTGAGTCAACCTTGAGCCTGGTGGGACTCGAACCTGTACTAATTGCAGGCAGCTGGTGTTACTTAAGGAGGCATTAGCCCACTGCTCCACCAAGGCTCGCTCTCGCAGGGCTGGAAGGCTGAAAACAAGGCATAATGCAAGCCTTCCTCGGGAATCCCCTCCCCCTGCCTCCTTGAGAGTCCTCAAGCGCTGGTAGTCTCATTTTTTTTTCCAATCGGAATTCCAGCTGGAAGGAACCTTGGAGGTTTTTCTCGTCAAGCCGGAGACTCTAGTCTATACCAATTTCAGACAGGTGGCTGTCCAGCCTTTTCTTAAAAACCTCTTTTCCTCCTCCCTGGGAGCTTCCCCTTGTTGGTTTGTTTCCCCCCCCCCCCCGGCCATTCGTGGGATTCAAAAAAGATTCCAATGTTGAGATCTTTTTGAATCCCACACACGGCCGAGGAGGAGGAGAAGAAGAAGAAGAAAAAGCTCCTTTTTCCGATTCCCCGTAGACTTGATTCCCCAATCGCAACTAAGCGGGCTTGTCAGATGATTATAAGGAGTATTAAACCGCTTGGTTGCTAGTCTTGTGCATGTGTCCTTGTTTGGCACGGAAGCCTGTAGCCTCAAGCCTAGGAAAAGCAGCTTGAGTGCAAAGTCCTGTTTGGGCTGTAATAGTGAAAGTTGATGAGTTGTGACTTCTCTTTGTCACCCGTCTGTGGAGACTGAAACATAGATTCGGGTTTTTTTAAAAAAAATGCTGATATTGTATGTTGTTGGGGGTTTTTTTGCATTGTTTAACCAAGGCACTTTCCTCCAATCCTTCTCCTGTTAGTAATTTCAATGGCTTTGTTTTAATGCTGTAGTAGTAACTTTTATTACACTGTCCTGTTTTTTTTATATAATTGCTGGATTTTTGTGTTACAAATGGAACATAAGAGCGGAAGGAATTGCAGACCCGCATGGTACTGGGCTCATAAAAAAAAACAAGCTTAGTTATTCTGGTCTGTGAAGAAAATATTATGGCACCTGTAATAGTACATCTGTATTAGTAACTGCAAAACTGCCAAAAATGAGTTTGTGAGCTTTCAGATTCTTCCTGAAAGAACCTGAGGTAGTACAAAAATATGGATATGGGGAAAAACCTCAAGGCCCCCATTTTAAGTTAGATGTGGCCAAGAAACCTTATGTTTATAAAGTTTATAAATTTTGTGAATTAACCTTTAAGTACCTAGAATCTTAAAACAGTAAAAACACAAAAGTACTATTTGGCCTGATGTCATATTTCTCTTTTCATTCTTTTTTCCCTAACTATAATTACTGGGATTTTGTTAGAAAACACCAGATTCTCTTAATGTTTTCAAAAACATATGGTCAGTCATTACTGCTTTTGTTGTTGTTGTTAGTTCCGAAGTCATGTCCGACCCATCGCGACCCTATGGACAACGTTCCTCCAGGCTTTCCTGTCCTCTACCATCTTCTGGAGTCCATTTAAGCTCACGCCTACTGCTTCAGTGACTCCATCCAGCCACCTCATTCTCTGTCGTCGCCTTCTTCTATTGCCCTCGATCTTTCCCAGCATTAGGCTCTTCTCCAGTGACTCCTTCCTTCTCATTAGGTGGCCAAAGTATTTGAGTTTCAACTTCAGGATCTGGCCTTCTAAAGAGCAGTCAGGGTTGATCTCCTCTAGGACTGACCGGTTTGATCGCCTTGCAGTCCAAGGGACTCGCAGGAGTCTTCTCCAGCACCATAGTTCAAAGGCCTCAATTCTTTGGTGCTCAGCCTTTCTTGTGGTCCAACTTTCACAGCCATACATTGAAACTGGGAAGACCATAGTTTTGACTATATGCACTTTTGTTGGCAGGGTAATGTCTCTGCTTTTTAGTGTGCTGTCTAGATTTGCCATGGCTTTCCTCCCCAGGAACAAGCGTCTTTTAATTTCTTGGCTGCAGTCCCTGTCTGCAGTGATCTTGGAGCCCAGGAAAATAAAATCTGTCACTACCTCCATTTCTTCCCCATCTATTTGCCAGGAATTGAGAGGGCCGGATGCCATGATCTTGGTTTTCTTAATGTTTTTTTTTGCACTCTCCTTCACTCGCAACAAAAGACTCTTCAGTTCCTCTTCTCTTTCTGCCATTAGAGTGGTATCATCTGCATATCTTAGGTTGTTGATATTTCTTCCAGCAATCTTAATTCCAACTTTTGATTCATCTAGCCCTGCTTTTCTCATGATGTGCTCTGCATATAAGTTAAATAGGCAAGGCGACATTATACAGCCTTGCCGGACTCCTTTCCCAATTTTGAACCAATCAGTGGTTCCGTATCCAGTTCTCACTGTTGCTTCTTGGCCCGCATATAGGTTTCTCAAGAGACAAATAAGATGATTGGTACTCCCATCTCTTTAAGGACTTGCCACAGTTTGTTATGATCCACACAATCAAAGGCTTTAGCATAGTCAATGAAGCAGAAATAGATGTTTTTCTGGAACTCTCTAGCTTTCTCCATGATCCAGCGTATGTTGGCAATTTGATCTCTAGTTCCTCTGCCTATTTGAAATCCTGCCTGTACTTCTGGTAGTTCTCGATCCACATACTGCTGGAGTCTAGCTTATAGGATTTTAAGCATAACTTTACTAGCATGTGAAATGAGTGCAATGGTGCAATAGTTTGAACATTCTTTGGCACTTCCTTTCTTTAGAATTGGAATGTAAACTGATCTTTTCCAATCCTGTGGCCACTGTTGAGTTTTCCAAATTTGCTGGCAAATTGAGTGTAGCACTTTTACTGCATCGTCTTTTAAGATTTTGAATAGCTCAGCTGGAATACTGTCACCTCCACTAGCTTTGTTGTTGCTCAGCTTTTCTAAGGCCCACTTCACTTCACATTCTAGGATGTCTGGCTCGAGGTCAGTGACCACCTCATTGTGATTATCAGGGACGTTAAGCACATTCTTGTATGGTTCTTCTGTGTAATTTGGCCATCTCTTCTTAATCTCTTCTGCCTCTGTTAGGTCCCTGCCATTTTGGTCCTTTATCATGCCCATTTTTGCATTGAATGTTCCCTTCATCTCTCCAATTTTCTTGAAAAGATCTCTGGTCCTCCCTATTCTATTGTTTTCTTCTATTTCTATGCACTGTTCATTTAAGAAGGCATTCTTATCTCTTCTAGCTATTCTCTGGAATTCTGCATTCAATTGGGCGTATCTTTCTTTTTCTCCCTTGCCTTTCACTTCCCTCCTTTCCTCAGCTATTTGCAAAGCTTCCCAGACAGCTATTTTGCTTTCTTGCATTTCTTTTTCTTTGGGATGGTTTTGGTTGCTACCTCTTGTACAATGTTGCGAACCTCTGTCCATAGTTCTTCAGGCACCCTGTCTATCAGATCTAATTCCTTAAATCTATTTGTCACCTCTACTGTATATTCAACAGGGATATAATTTAATTCATACCTGACTGGCCTAGTGCTTTTCCCTACTTTCTTCAGTTTAAGCCTAAACTTTGCAACAAGAAGCTCATGGTCTGAGCCACAGTCAGCTCCTGGTCTTGTTTTTACTGACTGTATAGAGCTTCTCCATCTTTGGCTGCAGAGCATATAGTCAATCTGATTTCTGTGTTGACCGTCTGGTGATGTCCATGTGTAGAGCCGTCTCTTGGGTTGTTGGAAAAGAGCTATGACCATCGTATTCTCTTGACAAAATTCTATCAGCCTGTGCCCTGCTTCATTTTGTACTCCAAGGCCAAACTTGCCTGTTATTCCGGTTATCTTTTGGCTTCCTACTTTAGCATTCCAATCCCCCATGATGATAAGGACATCACTTTTTGGTGTTAGTTCTATAAGGTGCTGTAGAGCTTCATAGAACTGGTCAATTTCATCCTCTTCAGCACTGGTGGTTGGGGCATAGACTTGGACTACTGTGATATTGAATGGTTTGCCTTGGATTCGAACTGAGATCATTCTGTCATTTTGAGGATTGTATCCCAGTATTGCTTTTCCTACTCTTTTATTGACTATGAAGGCTACTCCATTTCTTCTGAGGGATTCTTGCCCGCAGTAGTATACCTGATGGTCATCTGAATTAAATTCACCCATTCCTGTCCATTTTAGTTCGCTGATACCTAAGATGTCGATGTTCAGTCTTGTCATCTCTTGTTTGACCACGTCCAGCTTGCCTTGATTCATGGATCTTACATTCCAGGTTCCTATGGAGAAAAAATCTTTACAGCATCAGACTTTTCTTTCACCACCAGACATATCCACAGCTGAGCGTCCTTTCGGCTTTGGCCCAGTCGCTTCATTCTTTCTGGCGCTACTAGTACTAGCCCTCTGCTCTTCCCCAGTAGCATATTGGACGCCTTCCGACCTGAGGGGCTCATCTTCCAGCGTCATATCATTTTGCCTTTTGGTACTGCCCATAGGGTTTTCATGGCAAAGATACTGGAGTGGGTTGCCATTTCCTTCTCCAGTGGATCACGTTTTGTCAGAACTCTCTGCTATGACCTGTCCGTCTTGGGTAGCCCTGCACAGCATAGCTCATAGCTTCATTGAATTACACAAGCCCCTTCGCCACGACAAGGCAGTAATCCATGAAAGGGATTACTGCTTTATCCTATGGGTAATATGTGTAATCTGGTACCTTCAGGACTTACTAGCCTTCTGTTTCATTTAGTTTACAGTCTCCATTTTCCCAGTGACTCATCATCCAAAAAATACCACCTGGTCCTCTAGGCATAAGGGGGTCTGCAGTGTCCTTGTGATCAATTGTAAGAGCAAATGACTGGGGGCGAGGTGGCAGCGGCTGTAAATTTGAAGCCAACTTGTACATGGCTTTTGGGGGGGTCTGTTGTAATTTTGGTCACTAAGTAACTGGTTATAAGTCAAGGATGCTCTGTAGTCTTCCCCCCATAAACAGTGGAACATATAATAGTAAGGTGCCATCAATTTGGACCTAAACTAGGGTGACTTTATGGACCATTCTCACCATTTCCCCAGCAATAATCTGAAGTGCTTCCAGAGATATTCCAGATGCCATCTATTCCCTTTCTTTGTGGTCTTCTCTATCTCTTTCATGTCTTTCCAAGCATACTAGTTCCCTTCATAATTTATTCTAGAGTACATGCATAAATATGAGTTTTTACTTGAGCTCAAGGAAGGCCTCAGTCTGTTTCATCTAGAACCAATTTACGGCTGTTCTTTTAGGCCATGATGCTCCGAGTGACTGTATCCAAATCCATATTTTTAAGTTACTCCTTTCTCACTCTAGCTCAGTGATGCTTTCACAGCTGTACATTACTGCTTTCCATGTGTACATTATTTGAGAGCCATAGTCCTCATGATTTGGTATTATTTATAAATCACATTTATAAATAAATTGCCAATGAAAAAATAATTGCTTAACTGTTTTGTTTGTTGTCATAGTAATAGCCTTAAGCTTGATTATCTTGTTTAAGTTTGTAATTACCTTACTCTAAAACTTGTTTCCTGTTTGATCGTTTATCACACTGTTTTTCTTCAGTTGCTCTTGAATGCAAGAAAACAAAACTGTCTGCCACTTTCATCTCTGTAGTCAACTATGAGTTGTTAAGCAAGTTGGTTAACATTACCTTTTTTGTTTCAATGTGTATCATGGCAGGTTTTTCACTACCCATTTTTGTTTTCATAATGATTTAAGTCATCATTACTCTTAGGTGACAAAATAGTATCATCCACATGACACAATTTTGAATCCAGCTGTCATCGCTTCCAATACCTTTCTTATAAAAAATGTATACTGTGCAAATTTCTGAAAATGTATTTGCAGGCAGTATAGATTCTTCTTATTTTGAAGTGCTCTGTTCCTTCAAACATCTTATAGTAGCTTCTTTATTATAAATTGTTTCTCAGAAAAACAATTAAGTGTTTTGTTACACCTTTTAGCTTACACACACACACACACACACACACACACACACACACACACACAAAACCTAGTTGTCCTGACCTTTAACTGGACAAAATGGTATATCATAGGGCAACAATTTTTGAACCAAGGTACCCCAAATGGGCCAATGAATCCAAAATCCGGGATGCTGCAGAACTGAGATTTGGTTTAAAATCGATTGCTTGGTTATGTGCCATTATGTGTTTTTGTCTCCTAGCAACTTGATATTTATTTATTTAGCATATGGCATACAAGGCCAGGGAGGCTACAATGTTATGCACATAGTAGAAGTCCTGGCAGCTAACAGTCACTAATCCATTTGTTGCATAAAGGCACCACAAGACTATGAACTAGCTTTACACTGGCTGGCCTCGGAGGAAGTCGGCTCATCCAGGACTTTCCTCCTGGGCCGATCACGCTTAGGCAAATCCAGCACCAGTTCCAGCTCCCCACAGAGAATGCAGCCAGCAGTTTCCCATCGTGTAAATTCCAGTACCTATCTATCTACTTGCAAACAATGCTTTCGAACTGCTAAGTGGGCAGGAGCTATGGACAAGAGACAAGAGCTCACCCTGTTTGGCAGAGCTGGACTCGAACCACCAGAGTGCTGGCAATTGCCCAGCACATTCAGTGTTATTAAGCCTCTGTGCCACCGTGTCCCATACTAGACAGAGAGACAGGCCCTGTCTGAAAAAGGGTCCAGATAATTTGCTTCTTCCAAGACCTTTGGAACTATAAGACAGCAACCTTCCCTAAAAAGGAAAAAAATATCTAGATCTGTTGAGTCCAAGTGATGATCTCTTATGGATATGGGTAGTTGTATAATTTTAAACTTCATCTTACCATTATATTCTCTGACTACAAATGTTTCTGTCATTCCTTCACCAAATGATTTCAGTAGTAGTTTTTCCTTCATTTTAGCCACATTGGACTCTGTTCCTTTTAAATAGTCCTACCTTATAGTGATTTTTCCTGTGATTTCTCTGATCGTGTTAAAAACACATTTCATTAAACTTTCATGTTACTGTTGATAGGCTCGATCAAAATACCTTTTCTTTTTTTGCTCGTCATTGGAAATCTGTGTTCAGGGATTGTAAGAGTTTCTTGTCGCCCAAGACTTCTTTTAACTTTTGCCTTGTTTTATTTCATTTATTTATTTGCTAACATGGTAGCTTGTTCTCAAATCCACATGGATATTTGCCTCTTTGAAATTTGGTATTTTGGGCACGTGTTTGTCCGTGTGTTTTTCAGCATTCACAATGCCTCTTTACCATTTCCCATAGCTCCCTGGGTTTTCTTTCAGATGACTGTAATTTCCTTACAAAGCTTTTGTCTTCTGATTTGTATGTCTTCCAGCTCAAATCTTTCTGCTACATTTACTCTCTTTAGCTTTCTAAGCATAATTCACTGTTCCAGAGTCTGCACCTGGAAGTGTCTTGTCTCATTTGATTGCACCTCCCCATTTGCTTTTTCCTCTTATGTAATCGGTTTTATTCAAATGTCCCTTTAGTGATGTCCAAGAGTAGAGTCTGTGTCACTTGAAGCAGGTGTAAGTAATAAAAAATAAGAATTTTCTTTGCAAAATTCTGTTTACCTGCATCCTGCATGATTTGGTTTGCCAGTAATTTTAATTCCTCCATTCTAATCACCTATTACATGTATCTCTTCTTGTAGTTTGTCATGGAATATTTAAGTATCTCCATCATCACATCTGTGGTTCAGATATTCACTGGATGGCCACTGATTTTGATAGTCATGATCCTGCTTTCTGGACATAATTGAGCATATATTTAACAGGGCCAGTTTTGAATGTCACTGCTACTCCATTTCTTCACATGGTCAAGACACTTGATAGTCCCATGTATTCGTCTGAACTACAGTAGTTCACCCTGATCCACCAAAGTTTATGTATTCCTAAAATATCAGTTTTAAATTCCTTAATTTCTGTTTGTCAGGTTCAAGTCTTGAGCATGAGAAGCATTGGTCAGTGCTTTTCATATCCCACCTTGCAATTGATAGGAGCCTTGTAAAAGGAGGCCTCTTTTATCAGTACTGACCCATCAATGAGATTCTTGCTTGTGGTTTTGGTCCACAAAATTGTCGCTTCTAGTTATTACTTTCACTCATTATTTGAGTTTCATTCACCACATTTCTCTTACTGTACCTTTCACTACTGTCACTACTTTCACATTTCAAAGTTTGATGTTCTTGTCCTATAACTAATTGTGGCCACAAGGTTTTGTTGTTGTTGTTGTTTTACAGACTTTCACCTTGTATACTAGTTTCAACCACTCCTAGAATGGTAGGCATATCACTTATGATTTGGTCACCTCTGGTTTGGACTAGCATGTCTACCTGGGTCTGCCCTTGTAAAGCATATATAAGTTGCAACTGATCCAGTGTGCAATGATTGATAGTGATGGATGCATCTCAAGGTATCCACATAACATCTTTACTCTGAGAGTTACACTGGTTGCCACTATATTTCATTTGGCAATTATTTTTCAGATGACATTCATCTCATTGTAAACAGTATTGTTTTTCGCAAGGAGCTCCCAATTATTTAACAGTAATTAGAGAAACTCCCAAGTTAAAACTAACTATAAAAATGTGCTATTGCTGTAATAGCCTACATACAGGTGATATATACATTGTACCGTATTTTCCGGTGTATAAGACGACTGGGCGTATAAGACGACCCCCTACATTTCCTGTTAAATTATAGGGTTTGGGCTATACTCGCCGTATAAGACTACCCCTCTTCCAACGCACACCAAATAAAAATTAAAAAACATCAGATTTGATTTTAATATGGTAATTTTAATTCAAATGCTTATGACATGCAGGTGCTTAGTAGGAAAACTGTCACTTATAAACATAAGGCTGTTTGTCATCAAACATGTAAACATAAAACAGTGCAAGTGGATTAAACAACAACAACAATAATAATAATAATAATAATAATAATAATAATAATAATTAGTAGTAGTAGTAGTTGGAGGGGACCTTGAAGGTCATCTAGTCCAACCCCCTGCTAAGGCAGGAAACCCTATACCATTTCAGACAAATGGCTGTCCAGTCTCTTCTTAAAAACTTCCAGTGTTGGAGCATTCGCCACTTCTGGAGGCAGGTTGTTCCACTGGTTAATTGTTCTAACTGTCAGGAAGTTTCTCCTTAGTTCTAGGTTGCTTCTCTCCTTGATTAGTTTCCATCCATTACTCCTTGTCCTGCTTTCAGGTGCTTTGGAAAATAGCTTGACTCCCTCTTCTTTCTGGCAGCCCCTGATTCCAGCAACCATTCCCTATTTTCCTAATTCACTTTTTCACTTTTCCTAATTCACTCTAAAGCTTTCCCTGCACAGAGCCTTAAGTAACACAAACTGCCTGCAGTTAGTGCAGGTTCGCATCCCACCAGGTTCAAGGTTGACTCAGCTTTCCATCCTTCCAAGGTAGGTAAAATGAGGACCCAGATTGTTGGGGGCAATAAGCTGACTTTGTAATAATGCTGCTTGGGGTTGTGTGAAAGCCCTAATAAACAGGCATATACACAGAATGAAGGCTATTGCTAAGCACATTGATTTGTGCTTTAAATTGTAAGCCACCCTGAGTCTTCGGAGAAGGGCAGGATATAAATGGGATTTTAAAAAAAAGACCAAATGGGAGATCCGCTCCAGGTTTTCCAGCCCGCCCGCCCAGTTCCTGAGTCAAATGTGTCCTTAGAGCTAAGCTGCTGCTCTGACTGCTGCCTTCCCCACCTGACTTTCAAGTTGGGATATACTACAGCTGCTCTTCAACTTTAGAAGGAAAGACGCCCAGACCCCAGCCTGTAAAAAATCACAGACTGCAGCTTCTTCTCCAATTGGTCCCGCTTTCCCTGCACAGACTAAATGGGAGATCCGCTCCAGGTTTTCCATCCAGCCCTGTCCCTAAATTTTCTTTTGAGAAGATTTTCATGGGTTAAAAAGTAGTCTTATACGTCGGAAACTACGGTATTTAATAGGACAGTGCATGCTTCAAAAATGAATTGAGCAAGTGTGTCAAAACTTACATGACCACAGCAGTTCTCTGCTCTTTATTAAAGCAGCCCACCTTTATTCAGGCTTTGCTTTAAAACTTTATAATATGACTTTTTTCAGGCTTGCACAGACTCTTTTAATGAATAAAGAGATGCTTTGGTTGTGTGAGGTCTGATACTTTTAATGAATTACTTTCAAAGTGCATATAGCCCTAGATTTGACTACAAAAAACATTACAGTAGTACCTTGTCTGCTGTGTAAACAGGAGCATGATAAAAATGTACTCTGCTTCTAGCCTTTATCTTAGATCAAGCACAATGCACAGAAAAGTAGAGCAAGACCTACTTTAGTGTGTTACTAATTGACATTAGAAGTAATTCCCCGCCTAGATATATATGGAAGAAAAACAAGAGTTTAGATTTTTGCTGCATCGTAATATGTTCTGTCCTTATCTGTGCTTCTCACATTGCCCAGTGAGTTTTCGGAGGCAATTAATTCTCTCTAAGCACAATGTATTCTTTCTTACTGCTGAAGTGGAGCAGTGGGCTAATGCCTCCTTAAGTAACACCAGCTGCCTGCAATTAGTGCAGGTTCGCATCCCACCAGGCTCAAGGTTGACTCAGCCTTCCATCCTTCCGAGGTAGGTAAAATGAGGACCCAGATTGTTGGGGGAAATAAGCTGACTTTGTAATAATGCCGCTTGGGGTGTGTGTGAAAGCCCTAATAAGCAGGCATATACATAGAATGAAGGCTACTGCTAAGCTTGTAAGCCGCCCTGAGTCTTCAGAGAAGGGCGGGATATAAATGGAATTAAAATAAAAAAAAGTGCAATATGAATGTTGTATTACTTAATACTCCCTCTGTCATTTCCTTGTTATGTTTTTTTTCCTAGTTTCTGGCTCCATACTTCTTGATGTGTATTTTAGAAACAGGAACCATTAGCAAAAAGTGCAAAAGCTATAAATGACACGGTGACCTGGCACTGGGGAAGAAAATCTATGACTAATGGTCACAGGTTCTGAAACTTGTCCGAGTACACAGTGATTTAAAATAGCCTTTTCAGTGAGTAGCCAGTGTGCAATGAGTCCCGTTTCTGGTCTTTTTCAGATACTTGTGGTTCTATTGGATTTTTATTGCCTTAGTGTTAAACCCATATTTGGCACTACTTTGTACAGGTAGTCCTCAACTTAAAACCACAACTGGGACCAAAATTTCTTTTGCTAAGCAAGGTGATTGTTAATGAGTTGCACCCGATTTTATAACCTTTTTTTTTGCCATGGGTATATCACTCCGGTTTCTGAGTGAATCACATGGCTCTTAAGTAAATCTATCTTTACTTGCTGAAGTCAAAGTCTCAAATAATCTCAAATTCATCGTTGGCAATCATCATCATTATCTCCCTAGGTGATTTCTAATAAGAAGTTTGAATATCTTTTATTGAGCAAAAGTAAAAATAAACACATAAATAAAGGAATTGTGTTTTTGGAGAAGGAGAGCTAGTAAATCCCAGTAGAAAAATGTTTAAAGATTTTTCTAGTTTGTTATGTAAATATTTTGGAAATAATTTAGTAGTGAAACTACAGGTAGACCTCGACTTACATTTCTGTTGTTAAGTGAGATAATTGTTAAGTAACTTTTACTCCATTTTACAACCTTTCTTGTCAGCAATTGTTAAGTGAATCACTGTAGTTGTTAAGTTAGTAACATGGTTGTAAAGTGAATCTGGCTTCTTCATTCACTTTGCTTGTCAGAAGGTGGAAAAAGGTGATCACGTGACCCTGGGACAATGCGACCATCATAAATACGAGTCAGTTGCCAAACATCTGAATTTTGATCATGTGACCATGGGGACGCTGCAATAGATATAAGTGTGAGAAACAGTCCTAAGTGTCTTTTTTTAGTGCCGTTGTAACTTTGAACGGTTACTAAAAGAACTGTTGTAAGTTGAGGACTACCTCTAATGAGTTGGTTGGACAAATCATATCACTAGCAGAAAATGCATTTCCCATAGGCTACATTTATTGAAAACAAGGAAGTTTTGTTTTTGTAACAAATTGCTGCTCATACTTGATATGTGTGGAATTCCTGCAACTGCACCTGATACAGAAATAGTCATCCTTTATGTAATCAGAATGGAGAGTCTGCCTTTATTTTTCCAGTCTAGAATGTAAGGACCAATTTTATATTTGCAGCAGTTCCTAATTGTAAATGCCCTTGATATTTTCATCTCCATTTTCAGACTAACAGTAAGACTTGTGGCTAGAAAACCTGGCCTGATTGTTGGATTCCTCTGCTTCTTTACCCATCCATGGCTTCGTATCCATCTTATGCCAAGCAGTTTTAACTTCAACTCCCACCAGCATGGATTAAGAGAACTATAGCTCAGTGTGTAAGGGACGCGGTGACTCACTGGGTTAGGACACTGAGCTTGTCGATCAGATGGTCGGCAGTTTGGCGGGTCGAATCCCGAGTGCCGCGTAACAGAGTGAGCACCTGTTACTCGTCCCAGCTTCTGCCAACCTAGTAGTTCGAAAGCACGTAAATTAATTTTAAATTAATCAAATTGTATGACTGCTTCCATGTTTTATTGGACAGATTCACAGAAATAGAATATTGTAATACTATACATTAATTATATGGGACGCGGTGGCTCAGTGGGTTACGACGCTGAGCTTGTCAATCAGAAGATCAGCAGTTTGGCGGGTCGAATTCCGAGTGCCGCGTAGCAGAGTGAGCGCCTGTTACTCATCCCAGCTTCTGCCAACCTAGTAGTTCGAAAGCACGTAAAAATGCAAGTAGAAAAATAGGGACCACTACGGTGGGAAGGTAACAGCGTTCTGTGCGCCTTTGGCGTCTAGTCATGCCGGCCATATGACCACAGAGACGTCCTTGGACAAGTGCTGGCTCTTCGGCTTTGAAACGGAGATGAGCACCGGCGCATGTGCGGGGGAACCTTTACCTTTTTACACATATACACATAGATATACATATACATATACATATCTTATAAATATATATCTTATAAAGAGGTTCAGGTGCAATTCTCAGGAACCTGTAGTATATATAATTTTGACTGGTTTAGCATTGTTTTGTTTTTATAATTTTGAGGAAAAATTATGTATAGAAACTATTTGTAATTTCTAACACATATCTTTACCACAGTATGCACATATTAGATTGAATAACAGTTCTCCCAATTTGGAGTGCATTTTCATTTTCCTGCCGGGTATAGAAATAGCAAATAGAGCAAGTGAATTCAGGTTTCTGCTTATAACGAAAGCTTTATAGTAATTAGTATATCAGTTTTTTAAGTACAGAGTTGGCATGTTGCCTTTTATACCTTCTGTTAGCTAGAATTCACGTATAGCTTTTTTCTCAGCAGAAGAATGATGAAAATGGGAACTGCTCAGGAGAAAGCATAGAGTTTCCTACAACGAATCTTTATGAATTAGAGAGCAGAGTATTAACAGATCACTGGTCCATACCATATAAGCGGGAAGAATCTCTTGGCAAATGTTTAATTGCATCAACATATCTTGTAAGGCTAGGTAAGTTACCATTTTCTTTTTAAAAAACGTATACTCCATTTTCTACTAATACTAATAAAAATAATATTGAATTTCTGTTTTGCTGGTAAAAAACATAAAATGATCTTTAGTATTTTAAAATCACAGTTAATTTTTTTTCCTTGTTCCTTTTCCTTGTTTTTTTACTTTTGGGTATTTTAAGTCTTGCTAAAATCTCTTTTTATCTCTTTTTTCTATTTTATTAACATTTCTCTTCTCTCTCTTTCTCTCTCTCTCTCTCTCTGTGTGTGTGTGTGTGTGTGTGTGTGTGTGTAAAATGCATACATACACATGCATACTAAATAATACAAGAGACTTTAATAAATAATCACGTAAGATCAGTGCCTCTTTATATAACATGAAGAGTGTCATAATTTTTAATGTTATACTCACGTTTTGATGAAAATACCAAATTTATGCTTGTAATCTTGACATGCTAAATTGTAATTACTGTTATTACAATTACATTAATATAATTAATGTTGATAGAATACTTTTCTCTTTTCTCAATACTCTTAAGCTATTTAAATAATAGAATTTAATCTCATTATATAAACATCTCTATTGAAACAATGCACTGTATCAAGATTTATAATATAATAAAAAGGGAAAAATATTTGACATAAACCTGCTTGAAATATGATTGCAGATTATAATTTGTGGCCTAAACTGGCTAGCAACAATGAGTGCATATTTTGCACTCTTTTGTATATATATCCAGAGGGAAGATAAAAAGAGTGCAGCATTGGTTATCAACGGACTTTGCTGTGTTTTTTTAATTATGTACGACCAATTCTTAAATTATGAAGTAGCTAAACAATTTCCTAGTTATTTGAGCATGATACATAGAAAAGGAGTCAAACAGATGCAGTGGACTAATTCATATATGTTCCTATATAAACTTCATAAAGTTGGTGAGATGATAAACTTACAAGATGTAATTGATGAAATGTACATATCTTGGGTTGTCAAACATAATATGAAGTATGGGAACATAATTCTGCCTTTTTCTGCTTATAATAAATCAGAGAATGAACTCATATTCTAGGCACAAGTTAGAATCCTGTTGTGCGAAAATTGACTAACCAACCACCTATTGTGCTTTAGTAGCTCCACCTGCTAATGAATAGACCTAGCAGGTATGAAGCAGCATATTTGCAATTTAGCCCATCCTTCTGGCATAGATTGTGACAGACTGTGACTTATGCAAATAGGTATTCACACTGAACGCCGCTTTATTTGTTATTGACTATGTTCACATAACAATAAACCTGAATTTTTGAGAATTTGGCTTATCCAGATTCCAAGTAACCATAGAGTTCGTGATAGTCCTTCTGTTTGGCTTCCTCTGCCATTATGAATGGCTAAACCATCAATCATGGCTCTATGGTTTGTTTAGCAGCATGAATCAACTAGTATTCTTTGTTGGTTCCTCTTCCGAATTATTAAATTAAGAACAAAACCTAGCTCTTAAAACTAACAGCCACACCATTTCTTTCTGAAATATCTCTCGTTTCGCTAGTATTTGTCCCCCATGGGAAACTGAACAAAATGTCAGCATATGTCATCATATAGCAGCCAAAACTGCTACTACAGGTAGAAGACTACACAGGTGGGATCTTATTTTATAAGCCAGGGGAATCATTGAACCTGGAGATGTGTGCTGAGTTGCCAGTTAAGAATACAGAAGTACTTGTGGATGCTGAGTGACTATATTTTGTTTAAAAATAGTACTGTAGTTGTGTTCAACTGCTAAACCCAGGTTCTGTGAACGTAAGTTCTGTACCACTGAAACTTAACATGTATATAGTAACTACTGGATGATACATGACAATGCGGAACTCAAATTTCGGAGAATATTTTTTCTTATTTCTATGCATTTGAGAGCATAGTGAATACTGAATACTATATGTAGTTTGTTCAGGAATTACTATAATATTTCTCTGAATTGGAGGGATGAGGGAAGTAATGTCAATAGGCAAAGGTGCAACTGGATGTAAAAAAAAGTAGTGGTTATGGGATACATTTTAAAGTTACAGGTAGTTCTTGACTTACAACAGTTCATTTAATTGCCATTCAAAGTTACAACAACACTGAAAAATGTGACTTATGACCGTTTTTCACAGTTTGGACCTTTGCAGCCTCCCCATGGTCATGCGATCAGAATTCAAATACTTGGCAGCAGGTTCACATTTATGGCCACTGCTGTGTCCCAAGATCATGGGATCACCTTTTGCAGCCTTCTGACAAGCAAAGTCAATGGGGAAACTAGATTTATTTATTTATTTGTGTGTATGTATGTATGTTTGTATGTATGTATGTATGTATGTATGTATGTATGGGATTTGTATGCCGCCCTATCTCCCAAAGGACTCAGGGCGGCTAACAACGATAAAAACACAAAATACAAACATTAAAAGGTATTAAATCAAATTATCCCATAAATAGTCCAATTAAAAACACAATAAAACAAAATTAAGAAAATCTCCCTTCCATCAGATTTACTTCATAATCAGGTTACTAACTTATCAACTGCAGCGATTCACTTAACAACTGTGGCAAGAAAGTTCATAAAAATGGGGCCAAACTCACTTAACAAATGTCTCATTTAACAACACCAATTTTGGGCTCAATTTTTGGTTGTAAGTCAAGGACTACCTGCATTCCAAAGATTAGTCTTTAACCTTTTTTTCAATAGCATTTCTCTCTCTTTTCCCTTTCTTTGTCCAATTACTTCTTCCTCTTGTTTCATCTCCAGTTCTGTGTTTACATTTCTAACCTTATTCCATATCTGGTTTTCTCTCTCTCCCCCTCTCCCTCCCTCTCTCTCTCTCTTGAGAGAGGAATGAGATAAATGTTTGTATATCTGTATAATATCCATTTCTGAGTGTGGTATGTATGGGAGAGAGAGATAATGTTTTTTTATAAATGAGATAGGGAATTATAAGTGGGTAGTTTATTTTGCAAACATTACTAATTCACTTATTTTTTTGTCATGAACTTGCCATCTGAGACTTGAAGTTATGTAGATAGGCATATGTTGCTATCTATACTCATGTAAGGATATATGCACACATATTTTGGGAGGGGCAGAACTGTGCAAAAGAAACTGGGCATACACTGGGTTCTGTGTGTTTGTGTTTGTTGTTTTTTCTGTCTACTCTTCCTTAAGGGGATCATATTAAATTTAGGTAAATATAATCGTTCTTACGGTATATCATTATCTAAGCTTTTCGCTCTTTTAGTAAATATGGTATATCATTATCCTGGAGTTTTAAGTATAAAATACCAATAAAAAGTAAATAAATGAATGAATAACCTCAAATGATTCAAAATTTCAAGTGTTTTGATCTGGGTTCTCTTTTAAATCTCTTTCTATATACCACCTTATTTTCTGTTTTACTGCTTTGAAATTGAAATGAATGAGTTGAACAACAATTTATATTCATTTAGTCTTGGAATATGTCTGCAACAACTCAACTTGAACCAAATATATTAAGATTTAGAAAGCATCATTAGCACTCTGCTATCTTCTAGAAATATACCATATTTATTTCATCCATATTTTTTTGTTAAATTAGTATAAGCGGTGGCTCAGTGCGTTAGGACGCTGAGCTTGTCGATCAGAAGGTCGGCAGTTTGGCGGGTTGAATCCCGAGTGCCGCGTAACAGAGTGAGTGCCTATTACTCGTCCCAGCTTCTGCCAACCTAGCAGTTCGAAAGCACGTAAAAATGCAAGTAGAAAAATAGGGATCACTACGGTGGGAAGGTAACAGCGTTCTGTGCGCCTTTGGCATCCAGTCATGCCGGCCACATGACCACGGAGACGTCCTCGGACAAGCGCTGGCTCTTTGGTTTTGAAACTGAGATGAGCACCAGCTCCTAGAGTCAGAAAACGACTAGCACGCATGTGCGGGGGAACCTTTACCTTATACCTCTTTAGTTATTTTTCATTCTTATATTTCTCAGTTATGGAGTAGTTTAAATTCTAACTTCTTTTTTCTTTTTTAAATAAGGACTTTCTGATTCTGATGAAAATTGCAGGAGATTTATGGAGAGATGTATGCCTGAAGCTTTTAAAAAGGTAAATGCAAAAAGAAAAATCAAATTTGAATTGCTATAGCTGGAATTGGAGTTAGTCAAAACTAAATTGCTTTCATTTTGGCAACAATGTTGGATGAAAAAACACCCATGTCTTTTCTAGTTAGAGAATTTATTACATTGAATTTCCTTGTGGGGAGCTGGCAGTGACCATTGGAAATCTTCCTTTTTCCCTCCCTCCCTCCCTCATTTCTCCCTTTGCTCTCTGCCCCTGCCCCCTTCTCTTTTTTATTTATTTTATTAAATTTGCTTGATGTCCATCACTATCCCTGTCTCCTTCCTTGCATTTTCCTCCCTTTCTTCCTTTCTCAGCAGGCAGCTGCTAGGTGGGAAAGGAAGAGAGGGATTGCACAAATGGCTGGGATGTATCAGGGAACATTACAAATGATTACATGAACACAGAAGTAGCACTGAAGCAGCTACAGCTTTCCAAATTTCATTTCCTCTAGAGTCATGGATCATGGATTTTGGATATATTCTGTAATTTAGTCCATTTGAGATACCTTGGTTGAAAAATTGTTGAACTATGATGCATGGTTTCACCCAGTTAAAGGTCATGACAGCAAGAGTTTTGGTAGTATATAGAAAGTTGTATTAACATAGACTCTGCTTCTTTACAGCTACTGACATCAAGTGCAGTTCATAAATGGGGTACTGAAATCCATGAAGGAATCTACAATATGTTGATGTTATTAGTAGATCTGGCTGCAGAGAGAGTGAAACAAGATCCTATTCCTGTTGGACTTCTATCTGTACTTACAATGGTATTGTAACTACTACATCTCTCTGAGGCTGCTCAGCCTCCAAATATTAGTGCTTTACATTAAGGGCCCAAGTGAGACATCATATGAAACTGTGGTAAAGTAAGCTTTTAACTGTGGTTTAATGTGATTTCTAAATTAACAGATTTGATCAACCCAAATTATATAATCAGAAATAATGGCTTAAAGTGGTTAAACCTGTTATTTTGACTTATACTAACTGATATGCCATTATCTCCAAATTGACACCTTAATTCTTTCTTGTCCACTTCCATATCCCAGCAGACTTGAACTGAATCAGACTGCATGCTTGCAAGTTGTCATTTGCTTTCTAAACATTAGTCAGGATAATTGATTGCTCAGCAAGATGTCCATATCAGTGCACTGACATTTCTCCTACATATTGGATTATTTGTTAGTTTTGTTTGCAGTCCAAAATGAAGTCACAGAATTAAAAAAATATAGCATAGTACGCTGAATATTTGATTTTTTAAATTAATCAAATTGTATGACTGCTTCCATGTTTTATTGGACAGATTCACAGAAATAGAATATTGTAATACTATACATTAATTATATGGGACGCGGTGGCTCAGTGGGTTACGACGCTGAGCTTGTCAATCAGAAGATCAGCAGTTTGGCGGGTCGAATTCCGAGTGCCGCGTAGCAGAGTGAGCGCCTGTTACTCATCCCAGCTTCTGCCAACCTAGTAGTTCGAAAGCACGTAAAAATGCAAGTAGAAAAATAGGGACCACTACGGTGGGAAGGTAACAGCGTTCTGTGCGCCTTTGGCGTCTAGTCATGCCGGCCACATGACCACGGAGACGTCCTTGGACAAACGCTGGCTCTTCGGCTCTGAAACGGAGATGAGCACTGGCCCCTAGAGTTGGAAACTACTAGCACGCATGTGCAGGGGAACCTTTACCTATACATTAATAGATATTTGTTGCTTCTGAGCCTTCTTTGCACATATACTATGATGGTGATTATTATTATTTTGAAAAAGGACAAATTTATGCTATTGTACTAACCATTTTTAGACACAGTTTTTCGGGTTTTCAGTGCAATAATGGCTACCTATTCTGCAATGCTACTGTTAAGATTTGCTTAAAGAACTTCAATTTCTAAAGGGAAGCATTACATAAAAGTTTAATAATAACACTCAGGTTCCTATGCATAGTATTTCAACATTTAAGATGAACAGGATTTAATTTACAAAGTTACATACAGCAAAAGTAAACAAACCATAGCCAAATATAGTCTTCAGCCCCCATTTTGGGTCCCAGAGCACCTCTCCCACGCTACCGAAAGCTATACAAATTTGATGGCAAAAAGGATTATTTTTAAGTGATTTGCTACTTTGTTATTTTGGTTTTAAAAAAGCTTCTGCAATGCAAGATCATCATTTTTATTTTGAACCATCTCCACTTTCCCCAAATGGCTAATATTTTACATCATAGTTTTCATGATTATGTCACTATGTCCCAAAGCACATTTTCCTTTACTTAAAAAATATGAAAAGATTAATTTTATTTCACAATATTATTTGCTAGTAAAATTTAAGACTTGATTAATAAAGCAGTACCAGTAGGTAGATTTTTCAGTTCTTGTGGAATTCTTCATTTTTTTTTAAACTGGTGGTCAACAGATCCATTTGTCTAGCCAACAAAATGGAGACAAATGTCTTTATTGAACACATGCACGCACACAGAGAGAGGGGGGGAGAGAGGGGGAAAAAGAGGGAACTTTTTGGAAAAGTGAGGGAAACTTTCGTGATCCCTATGAGGAGGCTCTGTTTCTACTAAAACAGTTTACCGGTAGTAGTTTAGTTTTAGATTATCCAGTCCTCTCTTGAGTAACAGATACAGAGGTCTTTCCTTCTAATTTATCTTTCTTATGCAGGAAAGACACAGGGATGTGCCCAATTCCACTTCCTTCCTTCCAACAGTATAATTTTAGTTCATCCCAGACTTCAAAGTTTGATGGGGGTATAGTTTTCTTACTCATGTTCACTGAGGCAATCTTTGCTCACCATGCTGTTTATATATCTCAGAATACAGATAGTTCAGTTTGTTATTTAACTAAATTAGCATAGTTATTTGCCAACAATGTTGCAGCACATGCTTTAGTGACATACAACTCCATGTTTAGTCTAACTTCTTCACACAAAAAAAAATTCAAAGTTAGAAAATGAAAAAAAATATATTGTGTAGAACTGCAGTCTAACAGTACTTATATTGACAAAATGTATGCTGGTACAAAATATTTTTCTATATACTTTTCTATGTGCAATATGTTTAAGATTTTAGTATTAAAAGGTTAAACATAAAAATCGTAGAATATGATAAAATGATCTTAAGAAATTGTAAAATACATTAAAACGTAGATCTTAAAATAGGCATTCTGTTAATTCACTTTAATATTAATTCACTACGTTGACTGAGGTTTTGTTTTTCATCATATTCTTTTATTAAGGCTTTTAATCCTGACAATGAGTATCATTTCAAAAACCGAATGAAAATGTGCCAAAGGAACTGGACAGAAATATTTGGGGAAGGGAATCTATATGCTGTTTCTCCTATTTCTGCTTTCCAAAAGGTAAATATAAAATGTATAGTTATTTAACAGACAACACTTATGCATATTGTTTGAGATATATTTGGCAAGATTTTTACATTTTAAGAATGCAACAGGTTTTTGTAGCCTTTCCTAGGTTACATTTTATAGTATTTTTCAAGAAACTAGACAATATTCATGAAGTATCTCCTTAAGCTATATTTAATACAGATAGTCCTCAACTTACAACAATTTTATTTAGTGACCATTCTAAGTTACAATGGCACTGGAAAAAATGACTTATGACCATTTTTCACATGACCTTTGCAGCATCCCCATGATCAAAATCCAGATGCTTGGCAACTGACTCCTATTTATGATTGGTTGATCACCTTTTGTGACCTTCTGACAAGCAAAGTTAATGGAGAAAAGCCCCATTACAACCATGTCACTAACTTAACAACTGCAGTGATTCACTTAACAGCTGTGACAAGAAAGGTCATAAAATGGGGTAAAATTCACTTAGCAAATGTCTCACTTAGCAATAGAAATTTTGGGCTCAATTGTGATCATAAGTTGAGGACTACCTGTCATGACAATCATACTGCAGCAATGCAATCTTTTTTTAATATGGCTTGAAAAAAACAATATAGTTTTCTTTTATTTTTAATGTCGTTAAATCATGCTTCCAGAATGGAACTTTTTGATATTTTTATAGCTTTGGATTTTTTTATAATCAAATAGTGTTTTCAGATTTAAAAGTAATAGTTTTTAACATTCACGGTGAGCTATAGTTATTTTTTGAGATGGTAAATCTAGAGTCAAATGTCCTAGTGGATGGTTTATGTTGAGAAAAATGAATAGTTGTTTAGCTGTTTAGGTCCCTTTTTCAGATAATTCTTGCTAAAAATCATCTTTTGCATTTGCAGTGATCTCTAATATAAGAAGTAATTTAGATTCAGAAAACACAATTAAAATTCTAATATTTAAAATGTATTCTCAATTATACAGGAACCACATGGATGGCTAGTAGACTTAGTGAATAGGGTAAGTAAATAAAAATACTGTCTAATCTGTATCGTGTGTAACTATATAGAACTTTAATATATTTTTTCAAAAACATAACATTCTCACCCTAGAGAGCATATAGAAAAAGTGGAAAGTTCCTCAAACTTTTATCCAGGATATATAGAAAGAAAGTTATGTTGTAGTTATGTGCCAATAATCACCCTATACAATGTATTTGGTATCTGAGATATCTTACTATGATACTTCAAGTAAGATAATAAGAGTTTTCGGGGGGGAGAAAGTATACACTGAAGCACTTCTGCTTCAGTGTATACCATTTTTTCCAGAAAACTCTATTATCCAACTAATACTGGTTTTCATTTCTTATGAAATATGAATATGATGAGTTTGAGTTTTTCCCTCTCTTATTGAACTAATCCAGGAAGCCCTGTTCTTTTACTACCAGGGAACAATAGCATGAAATAAAATGTTACAGTATTCTACCTTTTTGAGATATTTCAGACTGGGTTTATTTGTACTTATTTCATGATTATTTAGTGATTGAAAATTTATTTAAATTAGGTGTGTGTGTGTGTGTGTGTGTGTGTGTGTGTGTGTGTGTGTGTGTATGGGCATGTCTATGTACTTAATTTTTTTTCTACTTTCTACCAATTTGGATTTTGCTTAGTTTGCAGAATTAGGAGGATTTTCTGCAATTCAGTCTAAACTTCATTCAGAAGACATTGAACTTGGGGTAAGTTAAATGTATTTGGTTATGCTAATTGTAGTTTATTGTAGATAGTGTCTCTGAGCTTTTGGGTGTTATATAAATAAAGGAATACCAGTACTGGATAAGGGAAATATAATTTCAGCGGTATTTTTACCATATGTTCAACTCTCAGTTGCCAGTATAAAACTTTATGGTTGCATTATCAGTGGATTGTATTTGTTATTTTATCAGATATAACTATATTGGACCTGGTTATTCATTAGTTTAGATACACTATATTGTTTAACATGTTTATCACATGTCTGTTTGTGAAGCGTTGATGTAGGGAGTATTCTCTGTTTGTTTTTAAATATTTCTTCTAGGCAGTCTCTTCATTGGTTCAACCTTTGGGAGTTTGTGCTGAGTATCTAAATTCTTCAGTGGTACAGGTAATTAACTTTGAATAATGATGCAGTAGATAGAGTTTGTTTGTTTATTTATTTATTTATTTATTTATTTATTTATTTATTTTTAATTCGGTTTATATACCGCCCTACTCCCAAAGGACTCAGGGCGGTTTACAAGGCAAAATTTAAAAACAATACAATATAAAATTAAAATTAAATTAAGTAGCCGCAAAAAATAAAATCACAATTTAAAAACATTAAATCCCTCAGTCCAGACCAGATAGCTCAAAGAGCCAGAATTTTTATTTCTTTTTAATAATAGAATTATTACAGTTGTGTGAGGATAAATTCATATCTGCATAGAGATGATTTCAGGTACTTTGTCCAATGTTGACATAGCTATGTTTATAATGAGTGCTAGCCAAAATGAGCATTAGAGGAATGGGCTGTCTCTTATATGAATGGGAAGTACTTATACTCACAGATCAGGATTATAATTTTTACTGACTTGCTGCAGTTTGCACCATACCGACTCCCAACCAATTTTCCCTTCTAAAAGGATGGAAATATTGTAGTATGAAGACATTACAAGTATATTTTTCTCTCTAGGATGCTAAATTAGTATTCCTTCATTTTACAGCCCATGTTGGATCCAGTCATTCATAATATGATTAAATACGTTCAAAATATTGAAGAGAAAGACCTGAAGGACAAGGTAGCCCTGGATTTCCTAAGAATAACCCAAAATTGTCGTTGTAATGTTAACTGAATAACTGTTGTGCCTAGTTTATTCAAGTTATCCTGAAACTTCTCAGATGATTTTTGCCTTATTGTTGTCAGTTCCGTTGCATCTGGTACATTATTATCTTTGTTGTATTTCCTGGTGTTGTTGCAAATTTCCACTCTTCACCAAGTTAAATGATGTAATTTCTGTTGACAAAACATGTTCCTGTGAATTATGTAGACTATTCATAACTTTTCTCTTTCACAGAAGCTAGTCAGTATTCCTGAACTCTTGTCTGCCATCAAGCTTCTCTGTATGCGATTTCAGCCTGATTTAGTAACAGTAGTAGATGATCTGCGGCTAGATATCCTACTACGTATGTTGAAATCACCTCATTTCAGTGCAAAAATGAACTCTCTAAAAGAAGTAAGTTTATTAGGCTAAAATCTTAAAATTGACCATAATTGTTTTACTATAGAGCAGGGGTATCAAACTCGCAACGTCACGTGACGTGTCGCGACGTATCATTATTATTTTTTTTGCCATTGCCAGCAATGGCATGGGCATGGGCGCGGTTTTGCTATGATGCACCTGGCCTATAGGCCAGCAGTTTGACACCCCTGCTATAGAGAACTGAGTATTCTAGTACTAGAGTACTAGAAATTTTTAGTTCACTCAGTATTTAAAGAAAAGCAACAGCAGTTGGTAGAGCTAACTAAATTTGATTAAGCTTAAAAAAAAGAAGATAAACTAAATTAAATTTAGTTAGTAATTCAATAGGAGATTACCAGGACTGGGAAGATGAAACAATAAGATCATGGAAAACGACTTCCATAATTATTGGTAAAAAAAATAATATTAACATCTCAAGTCAGAAAGTAGAGCTCAAGTCAAGAGACTCGCTATGTTTTTGTAGGTCATACAGGTATAATTTGGGTTATTGGTTTTAGTTGCAAAATTTTCACATAGTAAATTGATTCTTATGTTGAAAAGAAATTAAGTCTGTTTTCTAACCCTCTGTATTATTTTGTTTGAAGCACAGTAATAGGACAGGTGGCAGTTAAATATTTTAAAAAGTAGAATGTCATCAAGTTGAACTTTATTACTGGTGATTCTCTGTACATATCTGTGTAGTTTTATTATTTACTGTATGAAAGTGGCTTGTTCCTTTTTCTAGAATATAGGTCTACAGCCCTGGTATTCTCCTATAGCAGTAAATCCAAATACTGCATTAACCAGTATTAATTTTTTAAAAAGCAACCTTCAAGCACACCCCTCTTTTTCCTTTGTTTGTCCTTTTTAAAGCAGATATACAAGCATTTCATTACCCAGTGAATAACTGAATAAGAAATTTGAGCAGCTGCCATTTCTTACTCTTTCACATTCCTCTGAATGTAAAAGTAAACTAGGTAAAGGTAAAGGTTCCCCTGCACATGCGTGCTAGTCGTTTCCAACTCTAGGAGCCGGTGCTCATCTCCGTTTCAAAGCCGAAGAGCCAGCGCTTGTCTGAGGACGTCTCCGTGGTCATGTGGCTGGCATGACTAGACGCCAAAGGAACACGGAACGCTGTTACCTTCCCACCGTAGTGGTCCCTATTTTTCTACTTGTATTTTTTACGTGCTTTCGAACTGCTAGGTTGGCAGAAGCTGGGACGAGTAACAGGCACTCACTCTGCTACGTGGCACTCGGGATTCGACCCGCCAAACTGTCGACCTGATCGACAAGCTCAGCATCCTAACCCACTGAGTCACCGCATCCCTATAAAAGGAAACTACTTGTTCCTAAAGAAAGCTCTTCCTTGCAGATTGCAAACAAAATAAATAAATAAAATATCCACAGTCCATTTTTGTTGGAACCTGAACCCCCATGAACAAGTACTTTGGGTGGCTGTGGCTTCACGGACACTTTGAATCAAATGGAGATTTATTTTTTTTTTTGCAGACAGCATAAGGAGCCATCTGTCATCCTACCTGTTTCCCTGCCAGTGTTTATTCAGCCAGTGAAAGTAGCTTTAAGCTTCTTCCTTTGATAGCATTGAAGGGCCAGTGGTCTTTTATATTTTGGGCACAAAAGGATTGTAACTTATGGAGTCGTTCTGTCGTTGTGCAGTTTAGATATTTGTTTACTGTGCAAGATCTGCTTTTAGGTGAATAAGTTTCAAGACTGGCGCTTTATCTGGGAATCAGCTTTTCAATTAGCTGAGTGTTTCCCTCCATCTACTTATCTATTCCATTCACTGAAAAGGGTGATTTAGTTTAGAATCCTCCCTCTACATGATAGGGTACCCGTATTGAAAAAACAATAGCCATTTGGGAATCGTCATGATAGGAACTTAAAATCAAGCTGCCATTATAATCCCTTGATGCAGATTTTTGTGTGACTACACTTTAAAGCCATGCATAGTTCTGGCTGGGAAAAGGATATGGTGGGCTGGAAAGGATCCAAAAAACAAAGCAATCAATATGTCAAGAGGACAAAGGAATTCTTCTATTAACGTTATACTATTTAGAGATATTTAATTTAGGGGAGAGAGTAATAAAACAGGATTTGAGGTAAGTATACAAAATTGTAGCATGATGCGGATACAGAGAACAGAAAGAAGTTGAGAAACCTAGAAGATGAGAGACAGTTGAATCTCATGTGGACTTTGCACTGACATCTGTTTAACTGCTATAATAATAATGCATCTAGTTAAGCCTTTTTAATCTTCAGGCTCTTTTCTTCTTTCCATAGGAATAAACTGAAAAAAGTTTAGTGAACTGTTCTAAAAGACTTTCTCTCTGCTATGGGCAATATGGTACACACTGTTTTCAGGCCACGTATATCTTTTATTGTTAGGGGCAATTCTTAATTATTTGATAGCTGTATCTGTTCTTATTTTTAGGTAACAAAACTAATTGAAGATAGCACTTTATCCAAATCGGTAAAAAATGCAATAGATACAGATCGTCTGCTGAACTGGCTAGTAGAAAACTCTGTCCTATCGATTGCATTAGAAGGTATGTATTCAAATGTCTTCTGAACTTTGTTGACATTCTGACTGTGATCGGTCAAAAGGTTTAATCATGTTTGGAATTGAAAAATAACTTCTGCGAGCGTAAGGTTCAGGTGCTTTTCATTTCCCCCTCCTTTAGTATAATCGTACAAATAGTAGTCCCCAAAGTGCTTTTCCAAAAGGCAACTGGTCTTTCTTGGGTTTTTCCTTGAAAACATTCCACTTCTCATCCAAGAAGCTATTAATTTAATTTCTTTTTTAACTTTTGTATCATTGTATTTTATTGTTGTTAGCCGCCCTGAGTCTCTCTCTCTCTCTCTCTCTGTCTCTCTGTCTCTCTCTCTGTCTCTGTCTCTCTCTCTCTCTCTCTCTCTCTATATATATATATATATATATATGTGTGTGTGTGTGTGTGTGTGTGTGTGTGTGTGTGTGTGTGTGTAAGTAAGTAAGCCTAAATGAGAAAAAGCTGACATCAGAACTGAAGAAGCTGCTTGGATGACAATTTACATGTTTTCAAGGAAAAAAACACCAAGAAAGTTCAGTTCCCTTTTGGAAAAGCACCTTTGGGACAATCATGACCTGGCTGATGGAGAATTTCTATAGTATTTAAAATTTTTGCTCAGATTTACTACAATTTGTTGAATTATGTGAACTATGGTGAATCTTAAATTATAACCATGGTTTATTCAAGGAAGATAGTATAATAAAAGTTGGATTGTTTTCATTATTCACAGTAAAGATGAATCATTGTTTACTTGGCTTGGAGTTGCACAAAAGAGAAAGATAAATCTCAAATGAGAGAATAATTTCCAATCTTTCTTTTTAGTTGCACAAGGAGAGGGTGGAAGAACAATGAGTGCACAGCTTACTGTAATTTGTTCTTATGATGCACTACACTTGAACCAATTACCGTATATACTTGAGTATAAGCCGAATTTTTCAGCCCACTTTTTGGGCTGAAAAATTCCACTTCGGCTTATACTCCAGTCAACAAAAAAACTTACCGAGGACTTGTGCGCGGCCGAGGCTTTGGTGCTTCCGGGATCGCGCGCACCTCTCCCAAGCCACCGCCGTCCGAGACCTGCCGAAGTTTGGGGAGGTTTGGGGAGGTGCGCGCGCACCTCCCCAAACGTCGGCAGGTCTCCGTTCCTCCGCGCCCTGCCTGCCTGCTTCTTTCCGCAGCGGAAAGAAGCAGGCAGGCAGGGCGCGGAGGAACGGAGACCTGCCGACGTTTGGGGAGGTTTGGGCGCCTCCCCAAACCTCCCCAGGTCTCCGTTCCTCCGCGCAGACCTGCCGACGTTTGGGGAGGTTTGGGCACCTCCCCAAACCTCCCCAGGTCTCCGTTCCTCCGCGCAGACCTGCCGACGTTTGGGGAGGTTTGGGCGCCTCCCCAAACCTCCCCAGGTCTCCGTTCCTCCGCGCAGACCTGCTGACGTTTGGGGAGGCCATTTAGCTGCCATTCAAAACAACCAACACCCCAAAACTACAAATAACCTCTTTCAAATTTATGACAAATGCAGCACTCCAGTGGTCATTCACACTTACCACAGACCCTGGGGATGTTGCACTGTCCTCCCCTGCCCGTCTTCCCCTGCAGCACTTAGGCCTTATACTCCAGTCAACAAAAAAACTTACCGAGGACTTGTGCGCGGCCGAGGCTTTGGTGCTTCCGGGATCGCGCGCACCTCTCCCAAGCCACCGCCGTCCGAGACCTGCCGAAGTTTGGGGAGGTTTGGGGAGGTGCGCGCGCACCTCCCCAAACGTCGGCAGGTCTCCGTTCCTCCGCGCCCTGCCTGCCTGCTTCTTTCCGCAGCGGAAAGAAGCAGGCAGGCAGGGCGCGGAGGAACGGAGACCTGCCGACGTTTGGGGAGGTTTGGGCGCCTCCCCAAACCTCCCCAGGTCTCCGTTCCTCCGCGCAGACCTGCCGACGTTTGGGGAGGTTTGGGCACCTCCCCAAACCTCCCCAGGTCTCCGTTCCTCCGCGCAGACCTGCTGACGTTTGGGGAGGCCATTTAGCTGCCATTCAAAACAACCAACACCCCAAAACTACAAATAACCTCTTTCAAATTTATGACAAATGCAGCACTCCAGTGGTCATTCACACTTACCACAGACCCTGGGGATGTTGCACTGTCCTCCCCTGCCCGTCTTCCCCTGCAGCACTTAGGCCTGCTCCCCAGGACTCCTGGAAGCAGCTGCGAACAATTCCTTGCTAAAATGGCGGCTACTTTCAGAGCCTTCTCCGCTAATCAGCTGTCTGCCCATCAGCTGTCCATAGGGATGCTGCAAAGCTCTCCTTCTCTAGGCCTTGGACTCCCTCCTGGCTGAAGAGTAGATGAACCAAGCCAGCAAGGAGACAAAATGTTTCTGCAGCTGTTTTTCCTCTGAAGTTTTTTTTTGGTTTTTTTTTAAAGTAATCTCCGAAGGTTATGCCAGAAAATGGAGGACGCTGGGTCTTTGCAAGCTTTAGCTGTCCACCTGGCTGCCTGAAGGCCGCCCTTTTCAGGCAGTCTGACAGACAGCTAAAACGCAAAGACCCAGCGTCCTCCATTTTCTGGCACAACTTTTAGGGATTTATTATTATTATTCCTACTACTACTATTACTACTACTACTACTTCAGGAGTAAAAAGTTGTAGAAAAAAATTCTCTCCTTACTAGCTTAGTTCCTCTACTCTTCCATCTGGAGCCAAGGTAAGATTTTAAAAAGGGATATTGGTTGGAAGGCAGAGGGAGAGTTTAGTTTTAGCATCTAAAAAAAGGGGGGGGGGAATCAGCGAGTACATCCCAACCAGCTTTTTATGTTTTTGTTATTGAAGAAATATGGGGGAGGGGGAGGGGTTCTGGGGTGGGTTGGGGAGGGGATAATATTGTAACTTCAATAAAAATTTTCAATAAAAAAAAAAGAAATATGGCTTTCTGGGGGAAGGTGGGGAGGGCGTTAAGGAAGGAAAGGGTTTTTGGAAGCTCGTCCTGAAGCTGCCTTTTGTGCAAGGGGCCTTTTCTCAAAGCCTAGAGAGGCAGCTTTGTTGCCTCCCCGTAGACAGCTGATGGGCGAACACCAAAAGCTCCAAAAGGCTAGGGAACTAGTCCCAGAACAAAACGGAGACCTGCCGTTTGGTTTGGGAGGCGCCCAAACCTCCCCAAACGTCGGCAGGTCTGCGCGGAGGAACGGGCGTGTTTCCTCGCCTGCTGGGCGCCGCGATTTGCCCGGGGAACGCGCGGGCCCCGAATGGCAGCGTGGAGTGAGGAAGCGGACAGCCAGGGCTTTCCCGAGAGCCGCGGCCACACAGGGTATTCCTGTGTATTCAGGCTTGCAAAATGGCGGATCGAGCCTCTGCTGGCGGCAGAGGCTTGCAGAGCGCGGATCCAGCCTCCGAGGCATGCAGAACGGCGGATCGGCTTATACTCGAGTCAACAACTTTTCCCAGTTTTTGGGGGTGAAATTGGGGGTCTCGGCTTATACTCGAGTCGGCTTATACTCAAGTATATACGGTGTATATATAAGAACTATTGTTTCAAGATTATTCTTGTTTGAAGTTCAAATTTTGACAAATTTTTAGTTAAATTTCTGAAAAGAAATCATGTTATTTTGAGGCAAAAGCAGCCAGAAGGAAATAGGCTCTCTTTTCAGTTGTTGCTGTTTTGTGTATTATTATTATTATTATTATTATTATTATTATTATTATTATTATTATTATTATTATTATTATTATTATTATTATTATTTATTATTATTATTATTATTATTATTATTATTATTATTATTATTATTATTACTATTATTAAGGGGGAGGGCAGGGTTCTGTTTATTTTTTTTTCTTTCATCTTCCAAGGACCTCAGGGCATATGATAGTCAGATAGTGATGCCATCAGTGAGGGACAGAGCAGAATGTTTTGTCCTTTTCCATAAAATAATTGAAAAGAAATAGCTGTGTGAAGCCCCACAGAGACTTGTTTTATATATATATATTTATATATATGTGTGTGTGTGTGTGTGTGTGTGTGTATACACACATATACTTTCAATGCTCTTTATTAAAAATAAATAAATAATCATGGGACAGTTGAAAATAGCAGCTTTGTATCCCCAAATATGAGTTTAGCAGAATTTGTACAAAATGTTCATTTACTATAGTGGTTATGCATTGAGTAAGATAGGAAAAATTGTTAGGAAGCTAATGGTCTGTTTTACTGCACTTGTCTGCATCAGGAGTCCCCAACCTATGGACCGTGGCCCACCACCAGGCCGTGGCCTCTTGGCCAGTGGGCCACAGAAATTTGTGGCCGGTGCATGCACATGTATGTGCGCACTCCCTGCCACTCGCACTAGCGCCCGTGGCCCTGTTTGTGCATGCTTGTGGGCGTGAATGGGCCCGCTAGTGCCGGGCAGTGTGTGCAGCCCATTTGCCCATGCACGAATGGGGCCATTAGCGCTGGGCGGGTATGCGCAGCCTGCTTGCCCATGTGCAAACAGGGCTCCTAGTGCTGTGCCAGCGTGCGTGCTGCTGTTTGTATGTATGCACACCAATTTGAAACCTGCTCTCTTTCCCTCCAGGTTGCAAGCCTGGAAAGGTTGGAGATCTCTGATCTATATCGTCTATATTTTTGTTCTAGGTAACATAGATCAAGCACAATATTGTGATCGCATCAAGGGAATTATTGAGCTATTGGGCAGCAAGCTGTCTCTAGACGAATTGACCAAAATTTGGCGAATACAGGTGAGGATTTTTACCTGTTATTTTTAAGTTATATCCTGTTCTTGAAAAGCTTGGAAAGAATTTTCACATCCTGTTTTCAGGAATAGTTGCACATCAGAAAATGAGATTTGTTTTTAAAAATTTCTGTGAAAAATAATTTTAAAAAAAAAATATTTTACAACTGTGTTAGAGAAACTACTATGATATTACACTAACCTGCAAATATAGGTGTTTTTATATTTTTAGTACTCAGATCTTTTTTGTTTAATATAGAATTTGAAAGATTTGAATACTTGTCTTACAGAAACATATTCAATGTGTGTCAGAAATTCTCAGAAATTCCCTAAGATGTCAGCTAGAAATAGTGATTCAGTTATAGTTATCCATAGAGATTAAGGATTTTATTTCTCTTCAGATGACATGAACTGATATAGTGACAGATGAATACATGGAGCTGATATATAATGTGAAAACTTGGTTGAGCAATGTTAGGGATGTAGCACCATGGAAATTGCCCTTTATGTATTTCAAGCTGATCAGGTCGAGGGTGACCATGATTGCATGCAATACCCTCACAAAAATTGGAAACAGGAGGAAACTGGTTGCAAGTCCAATACATAGAATTATCACAAAAACAATTTAGGACTGCTGGGAGTGTATCAAATGTCAAGTAGCTTGGTAGCAGACATTAATGAACTCCTAGACATCATTTCAAGGCTGATGTTGGAGTTTCCAAGGGCTTTAAGTGCTGGATGGCTCCAATTTTCATGCCTTGGGAGGAGATAGAAATTGTCCCATATAGCTAAATCCAGACACATTTACTACACTGTACTCAGTACAACCCCTTTTACAAAAGCTGTACTGAGCGCTTTCTTCTGGGCAAGTGGTTAACATACTCTGTCAAAAAAAATGTTAGCTCCTTTGTGAATCCAGCTGTTCATATTCCTCCTGGCCCCCAAAGAGAACCTACAGTGGTTATAAAAAGTCTATGCAACCTGTCCATAGAAAGGGGAATACCTTCTAATTTACAGTAGCTAGGTTTCTTTAACTTGATGTGTCCTTTCCCTCCCTTCTTCCCCTAATCCCTATTCCTTTGAAGTCAGGACAACCATCAACTGTGATAGAGAACATCCACACTATTATTGCAGCAGCTGCTGTGAAGTTCAGCTCAGATCAGCTAAGTCATCTTTTCGTCCTTATTCAGAAGGTAAGGTTTGTTCTAGTTTAACTCTGTTATCACAGTTAAAACATGAAACCTCACAATCTTATAGCATGGAACAGACCATATGAGAGATCAAATCCAGGCCTAGCCTAGTTTTACTTTTTAGCAATCATATTTACAAAGCTACTTGCATGTCGTGACGTATTTTCCTTGAACTGAATTTGCGGGAAGAAAACCACAGCATAATTAATTACGTAATTACAAGTAGGCTTTTGAATACAATTTTCGATTTAAATAAAAACCCTTCTGAATTTCCAATTCAAAGTAGGCTACTCCTTTTAGAAGTTCATTTTCTGTTCTTTCTTAGGTCAAATACATTTGGCTGTTAAGTGTGCTCAGCTTTAGACCTTCTAAAATTTCTTAGATGTTTTTTAAAATGAGATTTGTATGAGAGGAATTAAACTAAGCATCCATTTCATTTCCAGTTTCTTTATATGCTCTCGGATTTGTATTTGGTTAAATTAAGTATTGGAAAAATGTGTTAGTATATGTTTTAGTTGGCTTGGTGTTTATTGTTTTTCCCTTTTTTTAAGAGTTGGGAGTGTGAGAGTGATAGAGTGCGGCAGAAACTCTTAAGCTTAATAGGACGCATTGGACGGGAAGCACGTGTAGAGGCCACCACTGGAAAGGCAGGTGGAACATTTTTTTTAAGAGAATGCACATGACTTACATTGTTTTAAGCTGCTTAGACTCGCCTCTAGGCAAGATGGACAGCATATAAATTTAAGAAATGTTCCTGCAACAGACAGTGATAACTGGACGTGCATTCTTCTAGGTTCTTGAAGTTCTCTGGGACTTGGCTCATCTTCCAACGCTACCTAGCAGCTTGATTCAGCAGGCTCTGGAGGAGCATTTGACAATCCTTAGTGATGCATATGCAGTAAAGGAGGCAATCAAAAGGAGCTATATCATCAAGTGCATAGAAGATATTAAGAAGGTTGGTTTGTGTTTAGAATTAGCTTCAGAATTCATATTTGTAAGATACATTTCCTTTCTGTTATCATGCGTTCTAGCATTTTTTCAATTCAACGTGATACAAGAATTGGTTACTTAGCACTTTTTAAAGGTAGTAAAGAATAAAGACATTGAGTGAGCTAAATCTCATGCTTTTGTTTTAAGTTGGTTTTATGTTTCTGTTTTATTTGGCAAAGATGCCATTATTAGATTATAGCAAATAAATTTTCAGCTAAATACAGGAATTAAGCAAATGTAAACTTTTGATATTTAAACAATTTAGATTATATAATGAAAGATGTTTAAAGGTCAAGTTCAGACAATTTTGGAAAGTTTTAGAACTTGTTTATATGTTCAAAGAACATTAGTTTTTTCCTGATATAAATTAATTTTAATTATTTTAAGTGCCTTTTTCTGTATAAAACAGAAAGAAAATAGTGTTGTACATTTAAACTAATACATTTTCTGAAGAGAAATATGCTGGGGAGAGTATGTTAGTCCAAATATTCCAGTTTAATTCTTTATATGGTGTAATCTATCGGATGTCTGTTGTTGCTGTTGTTATTAGTGAGAGTATAATTATGATTATTTGATACATTTATATCTCAGCTTTCCTTTGGGAGCTGAAGGTGTGTCACATAGAGGGGTGTTGTTTTTTTTGTTCCATCTCAATATTTCTTAACCTGAGTGAAAAGATAGTGGCGAGCTAAAAATCACCCTGTGAGTTTCCATTAGAGTTAGGGTTGGGATTTGATCTTAGGTCTCCCACGGGATATTCCAGCATCTTTAGTTTCTTTGCCATTCTGGCCAGTTTCTCCAGTAATTCTATAATGTTTATAATATCTATAAGGTTTAATATAATCTAGAAATATTTCGCTAAATAAAAAACGTAGTCTGAGTTTAGTCGATGCATAACCAGCTTTGAAACACCATCGTAAAGGTATCATCTTTGCAGAAGCAATGCAAATTATTTCAGGTACAAGGCTGAGCAAGTACCAATTTGCTTCTTGGTGCTGTGATTGCTTGGTTCAACTTAGTCTCAGAAAAATTGAATTCCTTTCTCGGTGTCAGTACTCCTCCTATAATTTTTTAATCTTTAAGGATATGTCATAATGTCTTCTTTTAAATTGCTTTTCTTTTTTGGATGACTGTAATCTTGCTTTTTTTTCCAAGCCAGGGATTGCAACCTTTTATCTGAATATGATACAAATCCTGATGGACATGTCATACTCTTTTTGTTTTTATCTCCTCTGCTTTTGTCAATTTCTTGCTGTTCTTCATCATTCTCCAAATTCCCAATGAAATTTAGCCTTTTTCTGTTATGACAGTGAGCTCTTTGATTATTTTTGCATGGTCTGCTCAGTGTCACAAAAGGCCCTGTTCCCATGGTTTTGCTGAGTACTCAAGAAAGGATGATTGGGATAATAAATTTATTTATCTACAACTGTAATTGAGTCCAGGCGTATGAATTACAGTGATGCCAGTCATTGTGGGTCCTCATGTGGCTGACCTGATTTTACACGTTTGTGGCATTCATTAAGCGAACACCATGGCCATTAAACTAAGCCATTGCCTGTGATGGGTGCTTTTTGTTAGAAACCAGAAATAAATATTGGGTTCTGGCAGAAAAACACTATAAATTGTCATATGACTATGAGGCACTGCAAGCATCCAGTTGCTGAGCACCTAAAATATTGGGAAGGGGAGAGGGGTGTCGGAATGTTGAATCCAGGACACAAGTACCTTTTGGAGGGTCTGTTGTAACTTCAAATGATCACTAAATGACTGGCTATAATTCAAGTACTACTTGTGATCTAATTATAAAGATCACTTGGATAGCCTCTGTTGATCCCTGAATCTCGTATTTCTCTTTTATGTGCGAACTTTTATTTTTGGTACAGTAGCTGAATTGCTATCTATAGTATACTAGAACAGCAGACCAGGATCAGAACTTTGCAGAGAGTTTCAAACTGGGGCAGAGTATGTTAAAGACATCCACCTGGGTACATGTGTTCTGAATTCACATCAGGACTCATCCAGACCCAGAACTCGATTTCAGTATCCGTGACTATCTGATCAGTGTTATATACAGATTTCTAAAAGATAAGTTGGAAAAAAATCTTTTAAATCTAGGAAAACTAAGAATAATTTGTAAAAGTAGTCTGAAATAAGAAACAGAGCTATGAAAATCTATGCTGTGTATCCATGGATTCTAAATATATAATTTGTTGGTATCTTTTATCAGTCATCCCAACACAGTAATCCTCAGTTTGTGTGGGTGGTACCAGCTTTACGCCAACTCCATGAGATCACACGTTCGTTTATTAAACAAACCTACCAAAAGCAAGATAAGGTGAGTACTGTGTGTTTTTCATGCACACATACAGAGAAAGGGAGTGGAAGTGGAAAAATAAAAATGGGAAAACTTAAACAGTTACTATACATATTTATCAAGTTACATATTATCACCTTGATAAAGGGTAGTTGGACCTTGACAACGAAATCAGGATTAGAAATGCGTTGTAATATTTGAATGTACATATTATCTTTCTGGAGAGACAATATGCAACCTATTTAGCAATGACAAAACAAAAACTAAAAGACTAAAGAAAACATTAAATCATCTACGGTCTTGTATTTATGAAAATATCAAATAACATCCAGTTTAAAACCAGATTAAACATTAAAAAAAAACCAAGAAAACTTCACCTAGCAGTGAAACAGTATGGTAAGAACAAAGAATGGTTTACTAAGGTAAAAGGTAAAGGTTCCCCCGCACATGCGTGCTAGTCGTTCCCAACTCTAGGGGCCGGTGCTCATCTCCGTTTCAAAGGCGAAGAGCCAGCACTTGTCTGAGGATGTCTCCGTGGTCATGTGGCCGACATGACTAGATGCCAAAGGCGCACGGAACACTGTTACCTTCCCACCGTAGTGGTCCCTATTTTTCTACTTGCATTTTTACATGCTTTAAAACTGCTAGGTTGGCAAAAGCTGGGACAAGTAACAGGTGCTCACTCTGTTACGCGGCACTCGGGATTTGACCCGCCAAACTGCCGACCTTCTGATCGACAAGCTCAGCGTCCCAACCCACTGAGCCACTGCGTCCCTGCTTTACTAATTATGTTGTAAATAAATACATGAGTTGTGGCTGTGTTTTTCATGAATAATTTGTGCTATTGTCACAGTACATTGAAGTATTAAATTAAGAAAGATACACTTTACATTAGTACTAAAAATTTAATGATTAAATTATGTTTATTTTAGAAATGAAGCATTTTGTTCAGTGTTAAGAAAAATGAAAGAGTTCAACATGTATTCAAAATACTTGGTAGTTTATTCCAGAAGCATGAAGAGGATATAAACTGAATAATCCATAGGATTTGTGCTCAGAGATGCATGCCGGAAACTTCCACTTATTTAAAACCTGATTGTTTTAATCAGGCTTGTATTATATAATATAGTGCAATATAATATAATGTACTGTAATACAATAGAATATATAAAGTGTATATACTATAATGAGTTATTTAACAGATTTTTTAAAAAATATTTTTGTCAAGAGCATTATTCAAGACTTGAAGAAAAACTTTGAGATAGTGAAACTGGTAACAGGAAGCTTAATAGCTTGCCACAGATTGGCTGCCTCAGTAGCAGGTGCTGGAGGCCTTTCAGGAGCAGCACTGGTGGATGGCCGGTACACCTATCGGGAGGTAAGCAAACAATGGCTTATAAAAACTAAAACCATTGAGAAAAGGCTTAAATACAAACAAGGTCCTTAAAAAGGAAAAAAAAATATGAGCACAAAAATGTAATGCAAAAGAATCTCTTCAAAAATACTCACTGCAACTCAAGTGTATTCTTTTTCTCTTTCCAGTACTTAGAGGCACACCTCAAATTTCTGGCATTTTTTCTTCAAGAGGCCACCCTCTATTTAGGATGGAATCGTGCTCGGGAAATCTGGGAATGCCTTGTAACAGGTCAAGATGTTTGTGAGCTAGATCGAGAGGTGAGATCCCGCAAATGCTAGGCAAGCAAATCAGTGTAAAAATGCAGGGTTGTTCAGAGTGCTTCCTACTGTAGCGCCTCTTTTTTTTATTGAAAAGTTTTATCATACATTTTATCTTTAACAATCCCCCCTACCCCTCCCCTATCCCTCCCTCCCTACCCCTCCCCCCCTCCCCTCCCCCCCAACTTCCCAGAGCTAAGTACAAGGTATAAAAAACAAAAAAAACAATCATAAACATCCATATGCTAACAACCATAAACTCTAAAATCTATCTCTCTCTAGCTCATATAGGATAACTACAAACACTATTAATATAAAATATATAAAAAAAGAGAGAAAAAGAGAGAAAAGAAAGGAAGACTTATTCAAATGCTACATGAAACTTTTTAGTCCCATATTTATTCTGGATATACTCGATCCATTTTCTCCACTCTACTGTAGCGCCTCTTGATTACTCATATTACTACATCCAATTTTTATTCATTTGTAAGCTCAATTATATCGATGCCCTGCTGAGCTGATTCAAGTTACAAAAATAGAAACAGTATTTTTTAAAAAAAGGAAATACAAGGTAAGCATAAAGCTAATCAAAATAAATATCAATAAATATACCTTACTGGACCTTTATGCATACATGAAACTTTGAATAATAGGCATTTACTGACTAAATTCTGGCTCATGAAATAAGCAACAATGGATTTGCCTATTCAAGTAAGGAAAGTTAGAAAATTATGTGTTTCTTTTACAGATGTGCTTTGAATGGTTTACAAAAGGACAGCATGACCTTGAAGGTGACGTGCAGCAGCAGCTTTTTAAAGAAAAAATTCTTAAATTGGAGTCCTATGAAATCACTATGAATGGTATGTAGGTATTTTTGTCTTTTGGGATTTCAGAATAATCCTGAAAGTCTGTCAGATACTTTGGAATAAAAGTAGTGAATTTTCTGATGCTGTAAATCGTGTTAGTTTCAAAAACTCCCTAGTGGGTCAAGTAGGTAGGAAGTACTTTCTCATTCCTCCTCTATCTGCCAGTCACTCTCTGAATAATAATTTTGAGATCCTGGCATGGATGATGTAGGATGCAGCACTGGAGACAGGAAAGGAGACGTCCAAATTGGTCATTCTCCAGAGGAATGCATTTATATATTTTTTTTGTAGGCTCAGTAGCTCTCCCCGTTGACCAAGGCCTCCCAATTCTTAAAAGAAGTGTTTCAGGAGGAAAGGTTGAAAACTGATCTCCATTTCCCAGCCCTTTGTCTTTGTAGTTCTCTGAATCCAATCTAGTAAATGGTTTTTGAGGGGAATGGGACGGAGGTGTAATTAAATCTAAACAATATTGACCTATTGTCAGTTTGCCTGAAAGCAACTGTTTTATATTGCCAATATTTGTGCTATGTATTTAAATAAAAATAGTGGGATTCCTTTACACCGTTCATTTTTAAAAACAGGTTTTGGTTTGTTTAAGACCTTTTTTGAAAATGTGAATCTTTGTGATCATCGATTAAAACGACAAGGAACTCAATTGGTAAGCATCTTTCTATAATCATATACTGTATACTGTTCACATTTCACAGGCAAAAATAGTATAAACGGGGGGAAAATGATGGCTAGATGCTGGTTCTTTTAGGGTTAGTTGTTTGGATTTGCCCTAAATTTAAATCTAAAACTAAACTATAGGGCAAATCTAAGCCCTTAATCCTTTAGGGGTTTACTTTTATGTCAACTCACTTGAATTTTATGAATTCTGTTATTCATCTTGGTATTTAATTTGTATATGTTACAAGAATGCAGTTGACTTATACATAGAGACTTTTAAAATAATAAAAATAGCTTTGCTATATTAATAGATCACATTGAACTATAATATAGCCTGGTTTTCTTTTGGAATAAACTTAAGTATAAAAGAATAAATTGCAGTTTGTACATTTACTATCATAAAACTGCTAAGCCATTGTTGTAAACTGGCTTATAAAGATAACTGTGATTTTGTACAACATACTACAGGAATGCATGGTGAGTTTTGCTTTATTTGGTTTTCTGTTTAGGTTTTTATCCTGAAGTTTTTAACTTGAAATACAAGGGAAGAATAGCTAAGAAAGAAATTAAAAGAAAAAGAGATTGGCCAAATATGGATTGCAATATGTTAATTTTGCTCATTTGTGAAATTGATTTTGTGTTATTTTTAGTTTCTTCAACAAACTGTTAGTGTGACACATGAACCTACAGCAAATTTAAGGTTTCTATGTTACTATGTTTAAAAGTATTTGGAAATTTGATTATTTTGATGTTCTCTGTAACATATTGTCTGCTCCAAGTACTGACTTTTCTTTGTTTCTGCAGCAAGTAGAAAAACTGGAATTAATAGGAATGGACTTTATTTGGAAAATTGCAATGGAGTCACCAGATGAAGAAATAGCTAATGAAGCTATCCAGTTAATAATAAACTATAGTTACATTAATTTAAATCCACGATTGAAAAAGGTAATAATTCTGAATTTATTTCATGTACAATGGGTAGAGCTGTGTGGCACATAGATGAGGCTAGGGCAGGGGTCGGCAACCTCGGCTCTTTTATGACTCGTGGACTTCAACTCCCAGAATTCCTGAGCCAGCTATGCTGGCTCAGGAATTCTGGGAGTTGAAGTCCACGAGTCATAAAAGAGCCGAGGTTGCTGACCCCTGGGCTAGGGTTTATCTTTTTTCTGTTTTGTTGTTTTTTTGTTTTGTGAGAGGGAGATAGGAGGCTAAAAGCGAAGGATATATTCTATAGCTTATTTCTGTTTCTAGCATCAGAATGGCAACAGTGGTTAGAATGCAGTATTGTAGGCTAACTCTGCTCACAGTCTGGAGTCCGATCCTGACGGGCTCAGGGTTGATTGACCCAGCCTTCCATGTTTTTGAGATTGGTGAAATGAGGGCCCGAGTTGTTGAGTGCAATATGCTGACATTGTAAGCATATTGAAAGAGTGCTGTAAAGTACTAGGGGCTGTATCTAAGTGGTATGGCTAGTTTCAATCACGTAATCAGGGGACTCCTTATACCATATATGAAAAGTTGCTGAGGATATAGGTGGGCAATATACTGCCCACCACTGCTTTAATGTTTTGGAATAAACAAACTTAAAGGAGATTTAGACTTCCTTGATTGTCCCCAAAAAAGGAAAGTTGCAAGAGAAAAGATTTCTTAATTAGCTCTCTATTAATGCCAGTGTTTATTTGAGTTGAGTTAGAAGGAAAATCATAATTAAGGTTTCCTCTTGCAAAGTTTGTTTGTTTTGAGAAAGAAGGCATTGATTACATTGGCGTTTGGCAGATACTTTATTGGTAATTTTCTGGGAATTTGGCTTGGGAGCAAGAGTTTGTTTTGCTGCTTTGATCATTTTCACTAGCTTTTCCCGTGAGCTGACAAACTACAGATGTTTTTGTCTTCTTTACCATGTCATCCAAATCAATGCTTGGAAGATATGCTAAACATATTGTTGATGAAGCCCATCCATAGCTTGTTTGCTGGATTCATAGAGTCAGCAGGAATAACCAGAGAAATATGTACTATTTGTTTATATTGTTGTGTTGCATAAATATGCTCAAAAATACAATGGCTATCCATTAACATTTATAATTTTTTTATTCTTATGATTCTAGGAATTTACTTTGGATGCCATTTCTGGAACAAAATAGAACATTTGAGCCAAAATTTCTAGTAAACTATAAGCAAAATACATATTAACAGGCATTTAGAAATCTGATACGTTCCATAACGCAATGAAATACAATAAACTATTCATTGTCACATCCTAGATATGGGATATGAAGAAAAAAAAAAGTCTGAAAATTGTTTTTCATTGTTACGCTAGCAAATTATTAGGTTAGGCTGGTTTGAATTACATAAGTTTATTAAGCAAATATTTTGCTTTTTCTCAATCTTATGTTTGCATTTAGCAATTTAGATTTTAAATAATGCTGGTTTTTCTATATATATTTAACTGATTGCTCTGTATTATTTTCAGGACTCTGTGTCACTCCATAAGAAATTCATTGCTGATTGTTACTCAAGATTAGAAGTAAGAGTTCACTTTCTAAAATAAATATCTCATCTTTATTTCTTATTTTATTTTATTCTTGTACAATTCTAGAGTCATAATCAAATGCTCCATAAAGTTACTTTCTTGAATATCAATAAATTGAGGAGTTGTAAAAGTGGATTCTGAACAAAATTGTTCTACCTGTTAACTGCAGCTTCAATGAAATATTTATTTCATTAACATCAAATTTTGTGTAGATTTTAATGTAATAATAATAATAATAATAATAATAATAATAATAATAATAATAATAATAATAATAATAAAGTTGCAAGGTACTTTGTACGTCATCTAGTCCAACCCCCAACCTCCTTTTTATTTTCCCAATGTGGCCTCAGTGGTTGCTGTCCTCTTAATAGCCTTCACTTTAGTTCAGCAATAGTGTTTTCCATTTTAGGCAGCTAGTTCAGCTCTTGGTGGCCCAACGCTGACTCATGCTGTTACCAGAGCTACCAAAATGCTGACAGCAACTGCCATGCCCACTGTGGCAACATCAGTACAATCTCCATACAGGTAAGCTTACACTTCACTTTATCTATGTTCCTTGTCAATTCCCAGGACTGCATACAAGAGATTTAAAAAATGTCTTGTGGATGCACAAAAGATGCTTGAAGTTCAAAATGTCAATTTCATGTTTCCCGATTTTAAAAAAAAGTGTATTATTTATTTATTTTTATTTATTTTTATTACATTTATATCCCGCCCTTCTCCGAAGACAAGCTTAGCAGTAGCCTTCATTCTATGTATATGCCTGCTTGTTAGGGCTTTCACACACACCCCAAGCGGCATTACTACAAAGTCAGCTTAATTGCCCCCAACAATCTGGGTCCTCATTTTACCTACCTCGGAAGGATGGAAGGCTGAGTCAACCTTGAGTTGACTTGTAGAGTTCTGTGCTAAACTTTGAAAAAAAATACTCTTATGTTTTCCTGAACTGGGGATCACACAGAACGGTTATGATCTGTGCTATTTTCTCAGTTGCTCACCATACGTGAACGGTGGGTTTTGTTTTTTAAAGAATTCAAGGAAGTAGACACTTGGCGATCCAATAGAAGGCACAGATTCCAGTCATGTTTCTAGAACTACATGAGGGATGAGGTGACCATGGAGGTAACAGTTACATACATGATCAAAGTTTAAGAACATTATAGGGCAGAGAAAATGGACACTGCATTTTAAAGTTCTTTCTTACAGAAAGGTTCTAAATAATGTAATCATTTCTTTCTGTGTGTTTTCTTTTGCAGTCAGGTAATGAAATGCCAGAATGATAACTATATGTGTGCAGAACTGTGATTAATAGCATTGTGTGCTGGTTAGTGACTGCAATAATGTCAAGGAAGGAATAGTATTAAATTTTCACATCTTATAAACTAAAATCTGTTTAAACTATTACTATTTGCATCTGTAGCAAATAGATTATGTGAACAAAATAACATTATCAATAGCAGAAAGAGACTTTTACAGCTTTTGGCTTTAAGTTTCTTCCTAATGCTCAAACATCTATGTGAATAAAATAAAATGAATCATTTAGATGGTGCTTCATTGCTATATTCTGTTCTGTGTTAGTATTTGAAGGCAGAAGCCACAAAAGAGTCAACAGTTGTTTTCATTGTTTGCTGTGTAGCTTTTAAAAATAGTTAAAATGGTTAAATTGGGCACACAGCTAAAGTGAGAAGTTTCCTCAATTGGATTGTCCTATTAATTTTGTTGAAAATAGCAATCACATTATATTTAATTATTTGACACCTGCACTATTAATATGTTCTGATGCTTATAAGCATGCTCCTTCTTCGTACCTATTTTTATCCTATTAATGTGGATGTCCTACATCATTTTTTCAACTTACTAATGTAATATAATTGTGACCAATATTATTTTGGACTAAAACTTATCCCAGATACAAAAAATACAGAAAACCTGTAATCTTTTCTATTTCTTCTTTTGCTGTGAACTGAGACCGTACATAAAGGAAGAGATAAATATTGTAATTGAATTTTCATGTGTGATACATTTCATTGATTGAAATTAGTCTAGTATATTAAAATAATCGCTTCACGCTCTCCCTTATCACTTGAGGTGAGAGGGCTTTTCTATTCAATGGTAGCCCTCTTTTCTTTTAAAATATAGTTACAGTACTGTTTTTTAGAAATAGTCAAAATCAACTCCTTATTTAATTGCTACTTGGGAGCTAAACACACATGTACACGTACATGCATGTACTTAGTACTATTTCATGGTAAGACATGTGCTTATATCATGTACCAGAAAACAATTCCAAGATAAGATGATGCCACTTCTCTGAAAATATTTTTCAGAAACTCATTCAAATCTCTGCTATTTATTCAGAGGTCATCCAAATATACAAATATACAATTCAAAATCAGTTCAAATATTGTTTGACAGTTATCTAAACATCTGCTGTTTTAAATCTCTGCTACTCTAGGTCAACAAAACTTGTAATAATTGAGAGATTGCTACTTCTGGCAGAACGCTATGTTATCACAATAGAGGTAAAAGAAAAATGGTTTTGTACAGATATTTTATTTACTAAATTCTTAGTTTGTATCTGGGAATCCTTTGTTTAATTTCTGTTTCTATAATTTGATTCATTCTGCAGCTTAATTCAAATATGTATCCCTTAGTCCAGGGGTAGGCAACCTTGGCTCTTTTATGACTCATGGACTTCAACTCCCAGAATTCCTGAGTCAGCATAGCTGACTCAGGAATTCTGGGAGTTGAAGTCCATGAGTCATAAAAGAGCCAAGGTTGCCTACCCCTGCCTTAGTCCAAGTTTAAGAAATCTTGCAGTGAGAATATACTGGGAGCAGGGAGTATAGAGTGGGGGGCGGGATAAGGACAAATGTGATTAGAAGACAGTTTTATTAGCTGCAGATTCTATACATAATGTCAAATTTCCTGTGGGCAGAAAATGCCTGTTGAGAAAATTAAGACAACTGACTCATGGAGTTATCAACGATAGTTTTCAATTTATCCATTGTCATAACTGTATGTGTCATATTGGTTGCTTGTAGGCCGTTTTATTTAAGAAATAAATTTTCATGAGCTGAAGCTGACTTCATCAGATACATGGAATGACCTGACTAATGTGGTATTTAAATATATTGGATGATGAAAGAAAGGGGGAGGCAGTGGTTATGCTGATAGAAGTTCCTTAGGAAGCAGAATGCAGTTGCCTATCAATTAAAAATGGGGATGTATTAAGAACTTATATTAAGAACTTATTGTGTATGTTCTTCTAAAATAGCTTGAAATCTCTTGATGCATACATGTATGTTCCTGTGTTTCCTACTCAGTTGTTTTAGCAAAGTTTCTTTGTTCCAAATTCCACTTTGAGCTCCGTGAGGGAATGTCTTGGAAGATTAAAATACTACTGTTAACTTGATTTTGTTTTGAGTCCTGATGAAAAAGCTAGTGTCCATTAATTCTTTTGTGCAAGGGCTGACCTTGTCTTATGTAGAATCCAGACAGCATTGCTGGCAGATGTTGACATATTTCACATTAGAAGACATGCGCAAGCTATTCTAACTTGGTGTGTAAAGCTTTGTGTGTAATGGTAAACATTAATGTAAATGTGGAGTAGACAACTGGGCTTGCTGCAAGGTATGGTTCCCGTGCTGGTATTGTTGTCCTGGTAAGAATCTTTTTCAGGTTGGGTATGCAAGTATAGGCTTGCCACCCAAACCTATGAAAGTATAACATCATGGTCCAGTAGGGGCTGCAGATTATTATTGGTGTGTTTGAGTAGTTGAACTGTGAATAACAACCCAGCATATTCTGCTGTTTTGCCTCTGTAGCTAGTAATTTAATAGGATCTCCCCTGGGGATTGGTCTGTGTTGATCTGCACACTGAGCTCATTGTGTGCGTAGTTCAGCCTGGTTTGTTTTTGCCAGTTGAGTATCACTGCGTATAGTGACAGTGTTAATGTAATTATAATGGAGAGCCTGGCTATAAATTTAGAGTTGATTTGTTGGAATGTTCTGGATTGAAGGAGGATGTTTCCTTTGTAATTGCATGTGGTCGTAAATGAGGCAAGTGGATTGTTGACCCTGCATGCTGCTGAAGTGGTGTGAATAATATACAGTGGTGCATAAAAGTTTATGAATCCTTTTGAATTTTCATTATTTTGCTTAAAATATGACCTATGAAGTGATTTCTATACAAGTAGCATAACTAGATAAAGAGAAATTGAGTCAAAACTTATTCATTTATTTATTGAGGAAAATGATCCAAAGATAGATATTATTATATTTTTATTTTCCTTCCCTCTATAGGATCTTTACTCTGTTCCTAGAACTATTCTACCTCACGGTGCTTCCTTTCATGGACATCTTTTAACTCTCAATGTTACATATGAGTCTACCAAAGATACATTTACAGTAGAGGTATGTAATTTTATCATGTGGTAATATTTCTAGGATTGCAGAATTTCCTAATTGAAAAAAGATTGATAGGAGACATAATATGTAATACGCTGAAAAACATGAGAACTTGAGAGACAGCATGGAGCATATTAATATGCAGTTATACTTTTCATATGCTAATGGCATATGCTTAGTCAGTTAAGAGTATGAATGACAAAAATATTTTTATTTTTATAGGCTCATAGCAATGAAACCATCGGAAGTGTCAGATGGAAAATAGCAAAATTATTGAATGCCCCTGTGGACAATATTCAAATCTTTGCCAACGATAGTTTGGTATGTTAATTGCTTGTAAGTATATTTCAAGTTGTAATGTCTGCTAAATCTAAGGATTTTTTTTAATTATTTCAGTTAACAGTGAATAAAGATCAGAAGCTGCTTCATCAGCTAGGTTTCTCTGATGAACAAACACTTACTGTAAAAACATTGGGAAGTGGAACTCCATCAGCAAGTTCGGCCGATTCATCCAGCAGCAGTAGCAATGTCTTCAGTTCATCATATGCAATGGAACAGGTAAAACACGAAAGGCTGAAATGTGGATGTCATATTTTTCATTAAATTGACATGTTACTGTCAGTCAGAGTTAGGTCTATGTCTATAACAACAGTAACAACAACTTTATTGTCACTTTGAATGTACACCAATCAGCATAGATCAAAATGAAATTTTGTTGCATACAGCTCTCAAAGGGCCACCACCTCCGATATACACTCCTTGTTCGTGGCTTCCAGTTGAAGTTTCAGATCGTCCATTTTAATCTCTAGGGAGTGAACGATGGCAAAGAGGACAGATAGAAACAGAGCTCCGTGCGGATTAGCCCTGAAATTAGATTGTATTCCTGCACGACAACCTCGCCTCCTTTCCTTTTTCTGATGCTGACTCTTCCATCGTTTCCTTAAAGAGGCATCCAAGTCATGGCTGTCCCAAAGGTGCTTTCAAAAAGGCAACTGTACTTTCTTGATTTTTCTTGAAGACTTCTCACTTCTCATCCAAGAATTTTCTTCAGTTGGTGGGAAATCCATGAAGAAGTGAAGCATCTTCAGGAAAAATCAAGAAAGTCCAGTTGCCTTTTTGAAAGCACCTTTCAGATAGAGTTACATTCTAAGTGAAGAGAGAGACAGCATCTTCTATTTCTCCTTTTCTAGCATTGTTTTTTATGCAGATACCCAATTTTTATTAAACTGGTTTTCTAAAATGAATTCTGCTCACCCATGATTTGCTCCCTAATATTGTTCTCTCTATCCAAATACAGAATATATTGATTAACTGATTACGTAGAATATTTTCATAATACATGCATTTGGGCAACTTAGTCCTTTGTTTCCTGGTATATCCCAAGTTGCTCATGAAGCTTAAAAAATATCTAAAAAGGTGGTGAGAGCTGCTGTTCTGAAAGTGAGATGAACTTAAAATGGAAACCCTGTTTTCCATTTTAATTAAGAACCTTGGCAGAGCCATCGTGAAAGATTGCCACCTTACTGTTGTTTTAATTTCTATTTGTTTCTTCGCTTCAACAAAGTTTTACTAGAATTTCAGAAACAAATGCACCCAAATTGTTTGAAATAATGCCAACTGTAAATAACAAGGGGAAGAAATGGGAAAACAGAAGCTATCCCTAAATTAGTTCAAGACAAATACTTCATCCCAGAACTCAGATAATTCAGAATTCAGAAATGTAATGTTCTGCTAAAGTTCTGTCATTTTCACTAAAACAAAAAACAAAAAAACCCAGTATTGACAGTTGCCCTGATTTCTTTGCAGATTCATATTAAGGATTTGATTTGAGGAGATAGCTGGAAGCTGATGTAAAAAGTCTTATGCTAGGAAAGGAAGGAAAGAGATGTCTTTAGGCCAAGTTTTAAATGTGTGCAGCTGTGCTTAAAAATAAGATTGTTTAAAAGAGATGAAAGAACTCATAATATATTCTTTAATCCTCAGGAAAAATCTCTTCCTGGTGTAGTAATGGCCCTTGTATACAATGTATTTGATATGCTTTACCAGCTTGCTAACCTGGAAGAGCCGAGGTAAGTTGAGCATTGTTAATCTAGTATGGAAATGCTGTGGCTGCAGAGTTTAAAGATCCATATTCTTTAAAAGCATGTGCAAATACACACAGACTGTCCTCTAGCAGAAACCTAAGTGCATCGTATTTTTTTTCCAAATTCTTCAGGATCACTTTGAGAGTTCGGAGGCTTCTTTTATTGATTCCTACAGATCCAGCTATTCAGGAAGCTCTTGATCAGTTAGACTCACTCGGACGAAAGGTACCAGTTGCCAACCAGAATGATAAAAACTAATAATAATCAAGTTTTATTTGCTTCTCACTTTCATACTGAAATTAATGAAAAGAAAACTGGAATGTTATTAATTGACTGTAATGGTTTCACTGAAATAAGTTGAATCGATGCAGTCTATTAGTTCTTATGGGATAAAATGTAAATTGTCACTGGCTACATTAAAATGGTCTGTGAGAGTTTGGATAAAATGGGATATTGATTTTGTAAAGTGGGTATTCCCTTTGCTCAATACGAGTACTTTATTTCTAGAGATTCATACTGCGTGTCTAATGTGTTTACTGCTCCTGGGACTGGAAAATAGTGCAGGGTTGGCATAGCTGTGCATTAGCTGGCAGGCCTCCCCTAAAGATACAGCAGAATTTATTATCTTTAATGTATGTCTGTTTAAGTTACAGGCTCATTTAATATAATCTTAATACTCCTGGCTGAACTGCCTTCATAAGCCAGCAGCCAACAGGCACTGAATCCTAAATATATTCCATATGCAGTTTAATCTGAGACAGGAAAGGTATCCTTAGGCAAAGCTTATTTTGGGGGAGGAAAGCAGATTACAGGATAGTCTATAGGTAATTAGTTTGGGGGCTCTGAAAAAGCAATATATTTTGTTTAAAATGTAATGAATGTTTTAGAAATTTTGTTAGGGCTCATAAGTGTTGCGCATAAGATTGTCTTATACTCTGAAGGTTATTTATCATAATTTCACAGAGACCATGTATAAGAATAGCCTTCTACTCACTTTCTCTGTGCTTCTTTTTCTCTTAGAAAACACTGCTGTCTGAAACAAATTCTCAGTCTTCAAAATCTCCTTCTCTGTCTGCAAAGCACCAACACCAGCCTAGTGCGGCTTCAATACTTGAAAGTCTTTTCAGGTCTTTTGCTCCAGGAATGTCTACCTTTAGAGTGCTTTATAATCTTGAGGTAAGAATGAAATTGTGGCTACAGAAAGGCCAAAGTCAGAATTACAATACATGCTTTTGCCTATATGTACAGTTCCCATTACCTTCATGTAAGGCTAGAACAGTTTTCTGTCTTAAAAAAAACCTATGGGGAACTGTCAGTCAATAGAAGAGGTACTGAGTTAACTGGAGCAATGCTTACTTCCTAGGAGACTTCTTAATACTATAAAATATATTTATTCAATGCTTGCTATGATCTCCATAACAAAATTTGATAGAGCTGCAATTATTCTCATTATCTATAGTAATTAAGGTATTTATAGTAAGTCTGGTTACTGTAATGCAATATGGATCAATCAATTATTTTTAAAAGAAACTGTTCATAAAAGAGGAGTAAACAACATAATGTAACTTAATCCACTGCTTTGAACGATAATTTTTCACAATAGCTTATCTCTGGCCCGGCTGCCTAAAATGAATAAGAATTTATGTCCAGCAATTTCGGAAAGGCACCAATTTGCTTATTTTATACTAGCACCATATTTTTGGTTTAGATTATCTTTTTTACAGTCCCCTTAGAGATTCTATAATCAAATAACTCTTTATTGTTTACCTTGCATTGATGATACATATCAGTCATCATTTTGTAATTCTGTTCTTCCATTACATTTGTGTACTATAAGTATCAAAATATCTCCTTGAAATGGGTGTTTCGTACTGTTAAACAATACCTTAAAAAGCTTTGTTAATGTTCATGAAGTTATATTATTACTTGTATTGATTCACTTCCCACTTACCATTATAACTGGTGAGTGGGAAGTGGATCAAATGGACCCTTTGAATTCAGATGATTTTTTTTAAAAAAAGTATAATATTCTGAATAATATTCAATAGTAGATATTGTTGCCTGTTGCCAAACAGGAAATCATGCAAACTATTTGGTGAGAAAGGTTTAATTGCGTGTTTCTAAAATTATGAATATTTTTAGGTATTGAGTTCCAAGCTGATGCCTACAGCAGATGATGAAATGGCAAGAAATTGTGCCAAATCATTTTGTGAAAACTTCCTTAGAGCGGGAGGCCTGAGGTTGGTTTTTAAATATTTCAATCAGCTGAAGAGTTATCTAAGGTCAAACTGTTGAATGTTTACAAGTCAGTTGAAATTAAATGTTGTAACTTAGTTTCTTTAGCATTCATGTTTGAGCAAGTGTTCCGAATATTACAGGAAGATAAGTTCCTTTGTCTTACTAATTAATCTGTTATATACAATTCTTAACTTTCTAAGTAGCTTTCAAACTTACATACATGGTAGTGATCAATTTTACTGAAAGTATTTGTTCTTTCCTTCCACTTACCGGTCTTCTGTAAATAACCTGTCTATAGAGGTACTAATTTAACAGGGACACGGTGGCTCAGTGGGTTAGGACGCTGAGCTTGTCGATCAGAAGGTCGGCAATTTAGCGGGTCGAATCCCAAGTGCCGCGTAACAGAGTGAGCGTCTGTTACTCGTCCCAGCTTCTGCCAACCTAGCAGTTCGAAAGCACATAAAAATGCAAGTAGAAAAATACAGACCACTACGGTGGGAAGGTAACAGCGTTCCGTGCGCCTTTGGCGTCTAGTCATGCCGGCCACATGACCACGGAGACGTCCTCGGACAAGCGCTGGCTCTTCGGCTTTGAAACGGAGATGAGCAGCGGCCCCTAGAGTTGGAAACGACTAGCATGCATGTGCGGGGGAACCTTTACCTTTACCTTTTAGAGGCACTAACTACAATTGACTCTCAGTCTTTAATTTGGTCCTAAGCTCTGCGTAACTGTAATGAGGCTGATTTCAGAAAACAAGTCCCATTGCAAGAAAGAAAATGAAGTTGTTATTTAAAGAATTATGTGATAAATGGGTTTTGTTTTCCAAAAAATAGTTTTGCACAAAATAAAATTGCTGAAATGTGACAGGTATCAAGGTCTCTAAGGAAACCATACTAACATTGATCATATTCCTGTATATATTTGGTTGGTTGACCAGTACTCTGGCTTGTAAAACTATATGGATTAGGCAGGGAAGCCAGTGAAGATTCTCGGTCATTCAGGTAGAGTTGTCTGGACATTGAGCCATGGCAACTGGACTTCTTTTTTTCTTGGTTTTGAAACATTTCACTGCTTATCCAAATAGACTGAAGAAACTACTTGGATAAGCAGTGAAACATTTCAAACCAAAAAGAAAAGAAGTCCAGTTGCCACGACTCAAATTTCAGACATTAGACAGAAATGTTAACTACTGCATCTCATACAGCAACTAAAGTGCCAGTGACTCAGCCATGGTTCAGGGAAAGGAGAGGAAGGAAAGAATATTATTTTCTGTATACCAAAAAGTGGAATTTTAGATCATTGGAAATAGAACATTTGGGACAGTAACATAAAGTTAATTCTGTCATAGTAGTATAGTGATGACGTGAATCATTTGCCAGACTTATGTTTGTAAGAATCGGTGTAATTATTCATGCTGTTAAACAAGCAAAGTTCAGTTTTGATACTTCATTGCAGACATGTCAAATTCGTGACGTCGCGCAACGTATTGGGACGTTTTTGCCATTGCCGGCAATGGGGTGGGCGCAGCTTCTGCATGACACATCCGGCCTGCGGACCGGCAGTTTGACACCCCTGATCAAAAGAAAACTAATGGTTTTATTTTCTAGTTTGGTAGTGAATGTCATGCAGAGAGATTCCATCCCCTCAGAAGTGGACTATGAAACCAGACAAGGAGTATATTCCATCTGTTTGCAGCTAGCAAGGTCTGTGTTTGATTTGCTCAGAAATATGTAATATACTGAATAGTTTGATCTTAATGTAGTCAATGCTATTCGTGGTTCAAATGGCATATTTTTATGTTTAGGTTTTTGCTTGTTGGGCAAACAATGCCAACTTTATTAGATGAAGATGTGGCTAAATATGGAGTGGAAACGCTTTCTTCCCGCCCCTTCCGTAATATGACTCGGCAAACTACGAGGCAGATGTCAATCTGTGGAACTCCAGAGAAGTCTTCATATCGACAACTGTCTGTTTCGGACAGGTCCTCCATTAGAGTAGAGGAGATAATTCCTGCTGCACGAGTCGCAATACAAGTAAGTAATAGCGACAGCCATACTAAAATAAAAGACTATATATATATATAGATATTTGTATAGAATGTTGATAGACTGATCACAACAACAATCCTCTGATTTGTGGTTACTTGAAGTGTCGCCTTACCTTCGCTTTGTTATTTCAAGCAAGCAAGAAATTTCTTTTTCTTTACAGACCATGGATGCTAGTGACTTCACATCTACAGTTGCTTGTTTCATGCGACTCTCATGGGCGGCGGCTGCAGGACGCCTTGATCTGGTGGGGAGCAGCCAGCCAATAAAAGAAAGCAACACTTTGTTTCCTGTTGGGATTCGTAATCGGCTTAGCAGCTCAGGTACTGCATTAGTTTAATTTAATTGAAAAAGCAGAGAGTTTGTTCTCTGTGAGACATTTGATTCTACCGGTAGCTAATTCCGTCCAAACCTGAAAGCATTTTAAGACTGAAAAGGAAGGTGCTTTTATATCAGAGGTCCCCAGCCTTGGCCACTTTAATGACTTGTGGACTTCAAGGGCTGGCTGAGGAATTCTGGGAGTTGAAGTCCACAAGTCATAAAGTGGCCAAGGTTGGGACCACAGTTTTATATGATCTCTCTTTTTAATCTATTGCAGGAAGCAATTGCAGTTCAGGAAGTGAAGGGGAACCAACCACTCTACATGCTGGAATCTGTGTGAGGCAGCATTCAGTATCCACCAAAGATGCACTGATTGCTGGAGAAGCTTTGTCTCTCTTGGTCACATGTCTGCAACTTCGTAGCCAACAACTAGGTAGGCTTGTGGGAGCCTGTTACATTTTTATATTTAATGTCAATTCCATTAATCATTGTGCTACATAAAGTGGGTCCTGTTACATTGTGAAGATTCAGTCCAACCTTCCCAAATTTTGCCGTTCACCCTTTCCTCATTTCTAGTAATGCTTGCATTTTGCTGTGAGAACATGTACCTGCTCAGAGTCTTGGGAGTTGGTCAGCACATACAATATAAATGCTACCTATAGGTGGTCCTCGACTTACGACTGCAATTGAGCCTCAAATTTCTGTTGCTAAGCGAGACAGTTGTTAAGTGAACTTTGTCTCATTTTACAACCTTTCTTGCCCCAGTTGTTAAGGGAACCACTGAAATTGTTACGTTAGTAGCACGGTGGTTAAGTGAATCTCGCTTACTCATTGACTTTGCTTGTCAGAAGATAAACACTGCAACCGTCATAAATACATGCCAGTTGCCAAGCACTCAAATTTTGATCATGTGATCATGGAGATGCTAGAGCAGTCATAATTGTCATAAACAGTCATAAGTCATTTTTTCAGTGCCATGGTCACTAAACAAATGGTTTTAAGTCAGGAACCACCTCTGTTCATATTTTCTGAAATGACATATGTTAGTATAAAATAAAGGGACGCGGTGGCTCAGTGGGTTAGGATGCTGAGCTTTTCAATCAGAAGGTCGGCAGTTTGGCGGGTCGAATCCCGAGTGCCGTGTAGCAGAGTCCTGTTACTCGTCCCAGTTTCTGCCAACCTAGCAGTTCGAAAGCATGTAAAAATGCAAGTAGAAAAATAGGGACCACTACGGTGGGAAGGTAACAGCGTTCCGTGCGTCTTTGGTGTCTAGTCAAGAGTTGGAAATGACTAGCACGCATGTGCGGGGGAACCTTTACCTTTACCTTTAGTATAAAATAGTATAAAATTATGCAACATATTCTAATGAAACACCTTGAAAACACAGTATGTTTTTATCTTAGGATCTTTCTACAATCTCCCTTGTGTTGCTGATTTTATCATAGACATACTGCTTGGTTCACCAAGTGCTGAGGTGAGTAGTTTGCATTTCTATTTCAAAGATTTTTTTTCCAGGACATTTGCAACATAAACATATTTTACATGGATAGATCTGTATAAGGGACAAGTGGTAAATATTTGCTACTGACCTAAGCTAATTTTACACGATTAATAACATGCTGCATAAAACTCCAAGAATAAGAGAGCTGTACTGGGAAGCGGGGGGGGGGGGGGAGACAGGAGAAACAACATATTACATTACTTTAAAAGTTGTTATGATTCTTGATCCATGTATACAAGCTTAAAATCAAAATTATGTTTGCTTTGTGCAGAATGCAACTTGTCAGCATTTCTTGTATAGAGAAAATTATCCAGTTAGAAATGCATTTAATCTTAGTTCTATCTAACTAAGCATGGTAGTACAGCTTTTTTCAAAAGATATCTATTGATTTCAGGTTTGTAGACCATTAGCAAGGGAGACTGTAATGATTGGGTGATAGAACTGCCAATCAAAATACAGCACCAGTGAGCACGGTTTAATTCCAGCACAGGAAGGGAACTGGAGAAAGTCATTTGGGAGGTGGAAGGACAAATCTGAGGCAGATTTGGAGTACAAGCTTGGGCATATCTTACTATTAGAAGATAGGAGAAGATAGGAATATAGAGACTTAAAAGAATTTCCGAACAAAAAAAGGAGCTTAGTGGGGATAGTATAACAAAAAGATAGTACAGTAAAAGAAAAGAGCCATAAAAGGCATTTCAGATGAATCCATGCTAAAAAGCTCAGCTTAATATGCAGTGAGCGAAATGTCATGGTGCTGGTGTTTCCAGATGCCTAAAGCATTTTTGTTTCAAATGGTTTGTGACCAGATATTTGCTTCCTTTTTTCCAGATTCGTCGTGTTGCCTGTGATCAATTATATACCCTTAGCCAGACAGATACATTGGCTCATCCTGAGGTTCAGAAACCCAACCAATTTCTCTTGAGTGTCATTCTTACTGCTCAGCTGCCCCTTTGGTCACCTACCAGCATCATGAGAGGAGTCAACCAGAGGTAAGCTGGAGACATGTTTGTTCTGTGCAGAATGTAAGAATTAAATATAAGCATTTGTCTGAAATGTATACTTAAATGAAAATAACTCAGCCAGAGAAGCCAAATGCCTAAGTGCTAGAAGTGAACTGAATGTGTTCAGTCTCCTGTGGAAATGATGCCATCATATAGAACTTGTTGGGCCCCAATATACCCACTTCTTCATGTAAGATCTTTTTCAATGGACAGTTGAAGAAAGTAGTTCATGGTAGCTTTTTGCCAAGTTAATATATTCTTAACTATGTGACTGTACAATATACACAAACAAAATAGGTCAAGCTAATAGTTCACTTTATTCACTGTTGTGGTGTGCCATAAAAAGGTTTCTATATAGCTTCCGTTTAGGACGGTAAAATAATTTAAATACAAAATAAGATATTAAATCTTGAAGTCAAAACAGTGTCAGCAAAAAATAACCCGGAGTCAGAAAACAGACTTTAAACTGCAGAACATTTGGTTCATTTCAGATGGGAAGACAGGGATGTAGTACCAAGATTGCACAAAAGCTTTAGCTTTGGTAAATAACTTATGACATTAATGACTTTCAGTATTATCAGGCACGATATCCTACAAGGCTGGTAGAACTATGTATTGGGGCTATTGATTTACTACAGTTGTTGTGTTCTTGTAAGGCTCCGACCAGAAGGAGGTGTTGTGGAAGGACTGTTGAACAGCTAGATCAGGGATAGTTGAAGTCCACAAGTCATAAAAGAGCCAAGGTTGCCTACCCCTGAGCTAGACCATTATTCTTTGGTTATCTCATAGGATCTGTCTTTCCTCATGCAGTTTAGTATCTACATGAAACTGCTGGAAGAAATCATTCAGAAATTTGAAGTGGAAAATTTCTACTTTTCTGGTTGTTTCAGGAAAGACCATTCAGACTGTTTTTGTGTAGAATCAATAGTGCAAGAAATGGTTTTGATTCTGACCTGTGTTAACCCTATTATCATTAGTTATCTTATTTGTTTTGTACATCATTTATAAATCCCATAAATCGGTAAGTCCCATTCATAAAATCTTTAATAGTCCAAGCAAGTCCATTAGTTCTCTACTGAGACAGAGAGCTCATGAAAAGTTAGCTCATCAATAGGACATTAACTTTGAATGATTAACCATCACTGGACAACAAAGCACCACTATGTAAAGATAGTTCTCCCTTAACAATGGTAACTCCATTGCCAAGCACAATGTCATATGACCACACCAACTTACGACAGCTGTTATTGCAGTTCAAGTTGACATCATGGCCATTAAGCTCAACATCATATGATCACCATTTGCAATGTCTTGCTTGCTTCTCCCTTGATTTTGCTTGTTGGAAACCAGAACTGAAGGTTGCAAATGGCGATCACATGACCTCCCTGCCATGTGGAATTTTGATCATATGACTGTGGGGATGCTGTTGATAGCCACAATTACAGTGACCAGTTCTAAGTCTCACATATCCATGGTTTTAGTACCAGATGAAATTAAACATGGGAATGCTATTATGCCCCCACCACCACCAAGGTCATGGAGAAAAGATGGAGTTGTATGGTGGATGAGTGGGTTCCAGTCCTTTGACTGTTCAGTATCCTCCGCTAGTGTTGAAAGATCAAATTTAACATTTCCTATGTGGGACTGCTGCAGTATGTTCACCAATTTAGTATTTTTCATCGTAGTCATAGTGTGATGAATGAGTTTATTGAAAATCCCAGCACAGTTTTTCCCCAAGACAAACCTTTTGAGAGCCTTCAGTGCCAAGTCTGAGATTGCTTAATTTCTTCAAGAGGGAGGTGATAAGTTGTAGTAAAACACAGCAGCATCTCCAGTTGTCCTACTACTGGAAGGTTGCTTTGTAAGCCAATCTCTACATTTCAGTCTTTTTAAAATTATGGTTACATTTTCAGTTTAAAAGCAGCATTCTGTTGAACATGCAGGATGTTCAATGCTTTAAAAAGCATTAAAACAAGTAGCAAATCCTAGATTTGCTTTTAATGAAGATTTTAAGCTATTGTATTTTTGTAAACACGATATAGGCCAATTTTCCCAATTACAAAAAAATTCAAGAAAAATACAACTTTATTTTTTAATATAAAATTTGCATGTCTGGATCCATTAGCTTAAAGTAAAAAAGTTTTATGAGAAAATATATGTAAAAGTGAAGATTTCTGCAAATTGTCATATGCTTATAAGAATCTTAATAGTAATTGCTTGAGTTCATTTTTAGACACTTGTCCCAATGTACGGAATACTTTGATCTTAGATGCCAATTATTGGACGATCTTACATGTAAGTAGTAGAAACTAAAACTGCTTTAAATTGCAAAAGAAAATGTTCTTTATTCAAAAAGATAGGATTCTAGGTATATCACAACCAAAAACATTTATTCTAAAAAAGCCAACTGAAATAATGTTATTCTTACAATTTTTCTTTTTGAACTTTGTCCTAAACTCCGTCATTTAGTTCAAAATCCACAGTTTAGATTTATCCTGAACAAGCAGAAGAATAACAGTATTTGCTAATCCCACTTTTAAGGCTAAGAAAATAAACTTTTCTATCTTGTTGACAGAAATAAAATCTTTATAGAGCTTTAATAAGTAGGCAGAATAATTCTGAGATTCTTTAAACTAACTGTACATAAGCTACATAAAACTGTATATAGTTATATAAACTATATGAGTAAATGGAAACATTATCCCTTTTCAGTAACTATTTCTGAAATGATTTTTAAGATGTGAAGTTATTGTAATAATGTAAATTGTCATATTTGATTCTGGTAACAGAGCCACATTTGAAGTTATGTATTTATTTGCAGGTTGTACTATCTAAAGATCTCAGGCTTGTCATTTTTAAGGAGAAGGAACTAGGTTAATTTTTAAATTAAATGCTTGCTTTATGTCACATGTCTTAAATTAGCATTAGCGTTGATTTCAGCGATGTTTCTCTTTGGAGTATTTGAATATAGTGGTATGCTTAATCTTTTCCTTCTGGCCCTTCCTTCGTTTGGTTGTTATCACATAGCTTCAGAAATGGAACAACTAAAGATAAGTCCAGCTGTCATGTTGGAGGATGAAATCACTTGGTTGGATAATTTTGAACCTACTCGTGCAGCTGAGTGTGAAACCAGTGAAGCTGACAACGTGTTATTGGCAGGACATTTAAGACTTATTAAGACTCTTCTCTCACTTTGTGGGGCAGAAAAGGAAATGCTAGGTAACTATTACTTTCCACAACTCATGTTTTAATTGCATTATAATTTGCAATTATTTACTCTTTTGCAAAGTTAAATGTAAATACAACCTTGGTTAAAAATTATGACATTCTGCTACTGTCAGTACTATCTTGGTCTTTTGGAAAATACTCTTCTTACGTGGAAGCTTGCAGGTAAATATTTATTTAGTAAACCAGAGAGTGCTGCTGTATGGGAATTTTACTTTTTCAGCACGGTGTGTAAAATGATACGATCAACACAGCGCTCTAAATCAAATATAAACAAGAAGTTTATTTCTGTTCAGTTATTTCTGTGTTCATATCTGTGTTTTTGTCCGTCTGTATGTATATGTACATATACATATACGAGAAATACATGTTCTCTGATTGCCTGTGTATCTAGCAATATACCATTCTGTTCTGTAAATGCTTTCTGCAAGCATGTTAATTCTTAACTGTAATAATAATATTTTTGGTTTTTTAAATAGGTTCATCTTTGATCAAACCATTATTAGATGACTTCCTGTTCCGAGCATCCAGGATTATCCTGAACAGTCATTCTCCAGTTGGCAGCATTGCTGCTACTCAGCAAGATTTTCACCCAAAGTAAAGCATATATTAGTGTATTGATGGTAGTAAAGAATAGGGGGTAGGGGGTATTATGTTACTTGATTGATCAGAACTGTCTATGTGTAAATCAAAATGGGGCTTTTTCATTTTTAAATATCTGCATTTCCTATCATTCACTTAGTTATCTTCATTCTGAAATTAAGTAACTAAAATAAATATATGCTACTTATATGTAAGGGTGTAGGTCTCTATACACATGTTCTATATAGTATGTTTTAAATGTGTACATTTTGAGAGGAAGCAACTAAATTTCATTTTTAAATGTGTGCCATTGTGCCCACAGGAAAAAAATGACAATAAAGGTTATCTAATCTAATACAAATATCCCCAAGAAGGTTACTAAGGAGCTTCATGGTATCATTATTATAGATCAGTCCTGGGTCATTTATTGATATATACTTACCTTAATAAATACCTTTGCTGAATGAAGTTAAGCTGATTGTCAGAAGGGAGGGCTCTTTTAGCTGTGATATAGCCTGCTTGTGCCTCTGCTACACTTTGGGAACCAAGCAGAAATATTCTACATTTTATGTAGAGGGAATGTGGAATGACTGTTGTAATGCATTTAGCATCCTATTACTCATAGATTGATGTTAGATTTAATTGTGCTTTTACTTTTTTAATTCTCTTATTCTTAGAATGTAATCGACCTAAAATATTTAGGATTGAATAAAGTACAAGTATGCTAAATAACTCGTATTTTCTGGATGTGTAGAGAAATAACCTTTAAAGATTTGTTTTATTCCACATTCTCAATTTTAAGTCACTTCATTTATCCAAATCTATTGCTATTTCTAAATGGTCATTTATTTTACTTCAATTTGATGATTTGCAATTATGTATATTTCTAGATTTCTCACAGTATAAAGTACAGATTACAGAGCACCCTGGAAACTGTTCATAGGGTACTGTTTTTGACATCTTAATAATTTCCATCATGTTTGACTTAGACAAATCACTCAAGCAGTTCATACTGAAAAAAACCAAGTCCTCAATTAATGTTATTAATATTGGTATGGAATTCAATTCCTCCACATTTCTGAGATCAAATGTGCAGAATCAGATGGTAACTGTAGCCCATGACCCAATAAAGGTTGTCCACCTTTAATTACATCCTCCACCACATATTACTTTATAAATGGAATCAAAAATAACTATCTCCTTTGTCTGCATGTACAGTATAATAGCTTTAACTCATCCAGGAAATTAAACAGATGATTTTAGAATTGCTCTGCACAGAAAGGCCCTAAACCTCAATTTATTCTCTTTGGAAGCAGATTACTATATTTTACAAGTATTAACAGCTGAATATTGGCTATGAATAATTGAGTCCTTTGTTTTAGATGCAGTACAGTGAACAGTCGCTTAGCAGCATATGAAGTTCTAGTAATGTTGGCTGATAGTTCACCCTCAAATCTTCAGCTTATTACAAAAGAATTGCTTTCTATGCATCACCAACTTGATCCAGCTCTTTCCAAGGAATTTGATGTAAGTATACAGGCTTTTTTTAATGCAAATAGTAATACTACTCAGAGGTTTACCCAAAATATACATTGAGTAAAATCAATATGGGTAAGTTCCATACTTAAAGCAAATATTTCAATCAGCAACATTAGTTCTTTGTAAATTACATCTATTTTTCTATGTTACAATTTTTTCTTCTTTCCTCTACCCTCAGTATCTCCCACCTGTAGATGGTCGATCCATTTCTGGTTTTGTGGGGCTAAAGAATGGTGGAGCTACATGTTATATGAATGCAGTTTTCCAACAACTGTATATGCAGCCAGGTCTTCCTGAGGTAATATTTATTTATAGTCTTGTGAAAAATGCTTTTAGCAATCCTGTTAATTATATACATAGAAGTTTCTCGGGAAGGAAGGATTGTTGACATATAAATCTATGATGAAGAGAAGCAGCAACTTGAAATTGACCCATGTTAACAACTAGTTAACAGACTCGGTCTTCCCTGGGATAGTCCAATGTGAATCAGTGCTGAGGTAAGAAATAAGACTCAGAAAAACTAAATTTGATTCTCCAATTATTCAGTATGACTACAGTGCAAGCAGTATCATTTTATTTTATTTTGTGTAGAATGAATTTGGCGGGGAAGCTATGCAGAGTTGAAATAAGAATCAGAGTTTTTAAATATGCTCTTTTAAACATTTCATTTTTAAATGCCTGTTGGATTTAGTGGTCTCCTATGGTGGAGAATAAATGCCAAATTGGGAGAAATTTATGCAAAAATAAGGGGCATTCATAAGGAATGATGTCCCTTCCTGGGCTGATTGTCAAAGATTGCAGTAGAGGTGTGAGGCATGGATTTAGTTTTTCATAAAAAACGAAAACACTAATCCAAGATAGCTGGTTGATGTACCTCTTAACAGATTATGACATAACTGCGCAGGATGAGAAACAGATGACAATAAGGCAGAGCCATGTTACTTAGAACAAAGGTTCTTTCTGTCACCAAAATGTTAATGCTAACTAATGATTTTCTGATAACAATAAGAGCAAAGCTGATGGTTATCAGCGGATCCAAAGGTTTGTACCGGAATATTATTATTAGTCACTTCAGTGGCACAAATGAATACAAATAAATCTTGTTGCACTTTCAATAAACACTCTTCAAAATTGTTTCTAAAGGCATTGCTTTCAATTGATGATAACATGGACAATCCTGATGACAATGTATTCTATCAAGTTCAGTCCCTCTTTGGTCATTTAATGGAAAGCAAGCTGCAATATTACATACCGGAAAACTTCTGGAAGGTATTACCGGTACTTACTGTTTTTTAAGCATGAATCCTTTTCTTTTCTTTTCTTTTCTTTTCTTTCTTTCTTTCTTTCTTTCTTTCTTTCTTTCTTTCTTTCTTTCTTTCTTTCTTTTTCATCATGATTTAAAATGATAATTTAGATCACAGCATTTTGAAAAAAACAGTAATGTTGTAAAGGATTCCCGTTTAATTTTAGTTAGCCCTACTCATAGTCTCTCAGTGATATAGAATCCTAAAGTTTGTTAGTTTGTTTAAATTTATTAGCCTTCCAGTTGTAATGGACTCAAGTAGCATTCTTCTCTTTAATAATATTCTCAGGAAGAGAATCCAAAGTAGTATTCTCAAGAGAAGGTATATTTTCTTGTTAAAAAAGTTGGGTAAGGATAAGAAGGCACCTTTTTCTTCCTGTTTAGATTGGCTTACTTACTTAGTGCATTCTAGTGACATTTATAGATCTTGAAGCATTTAACTGAGTGGACTGCATCTATATTTTATAGATCTTTAAAATGTGGAACAAGGAGCTTTATGTACGTGAACAGCAAGATGCTTATGAATTCTTCACCAGCCTTATAGATCAAATGGATGAATACCTTAAGGTGAATTACACTTTTGGTACATTGGTATATTAATTCAGTTCATTGTTTCAGTTGATGCACAGTTAATCTGCTGTTGGCATTTCAATCTCTTACAGAAAATAGGAAGAGACCAGATCTTTAAAAACACCTTTCAGGGCATATATTCTGATCAGAAAATCTGTAAGGATTGTCCTCACAGGTAAGTGAAGATCAGGTGTCATAAGATAAAGTAGATCTCCCTCTCGGCATAGTGAAAGTGAAATCTATAGGTGAAGAAAGAGATCCACTTTTGTAAGCCTTTGCATGGCAAATGGAAAAATCACTATTCTTATCACTTTACCATTGGTATCAAATGAAAGCTTTGTATACACCAATCCCAAACTGTTACATTTCTGGACTTTCTAGAATTAAGATAGAGGTGGGGGAGGATATCTATACAGATCCTGGATCTGCATACTTCCTGACTAGGTATGTTAACATGGAAAAAGGAGAAACTAGAGAAGCAAAGAAAAAGCATGCCACATACAGGTGGTACAATTCACTGGTTTACCGTACTTTTAATAAATAATAAAGGTGGTTACTGAAATAGACAAAATCTTGCAGCTTTGTTTGACATATAGGGTGCATTTGTGAATTCTCAGTTTTTGTTTGAAAATCTTAATATTCTCTTCTTTTTCTTAATGTTGTAGGTATGAACGAGAGGAAGCCTTTGTGGCTCTCAACTTAGGGGTCACTTCATGTCAAAGTCTAGAAATTTCACTGGATCAGTTTGTTAGAGGAGAGATCCTAGAAGGAAGTAATGCATACTACTGTGAGAAATGTAAAGAAAAGGTAATTCTTCTACTTTAAGAGTTAAAAGTACTTTGATTTTTCTATGGGAAGAGAGCCCTCTGGATTCATGAGTGCTCTGAGAAATTTTGAGTCTGTCCTTAGCTGTATATGCTTCATATGTGCTTGTTTTTTAATTAAATATTTAATTAAATCTTTAATTAAATCTTTAAACCTTTCTGCAGGGTTAAGATCAGGGGTGTCAAATTCAATTTCATTGAGGGCCACATCAGCATTGCAGTTGCCTCAAGGGGCCGGGTGGGCATGGCCTACTGGGTGGGCGTGGCTAGAGTGCGTATGGCCAACTGGGTGGGCATGGCCAGCTCTACATCACATCAAGGGTGCCTGTGGGGGTCTGGGCAGGAGTGGGACAGATCTGAGGGTCTCTGGCAGAAGGAGGGTCTCTGGGCCAGGGCCAAGGAAGTGGGGCCGTTCCCTCACTGTTTCCAGGATAGCTTCACGGGCCACATGAAACCACTTCGCGGGCCGAATCCGGCCCCCCGGCCTTGTGTTTGACATGTCTGGTTAAGATGATATGTATAGAAGTCCCTTATTTTTTTTCCTTACAATTATCTTGAATAATAGTGAATCCTCAAGATTTCCCTCTGATTTTCAAGCTGAAAAAGAATATGAAACATTGTCATAAGACCATTTAGAAACTATAGCTTTGCAATCCTGTATTTCTGTATGTTCTGGTGGTTGAAAAATTGTAGAAATCAACACTTGGTTGCCATGATGAGTAAAAAAAATCTTCAATTTTTCATTTCATTTTTATGTTTGGGAATTAATTTTGGTTTCCTACCCAAATGAAAACAATTATTTTATTTATACATTCTCAGTAGACATATCAAAGAGTTAAAGTGAATGTAAGAACTGTTTTTTAAAAATGCTGCAAAGGGAAAAAGAAATGCTGCAAGGAAATTAACACACTGAACATTTTTGTAGTTTTGTACCCTTTAAAAAAAATGGTAAAAATGTAATACTTTATCCTGCAATATGCAACCTGGAGAATCATGTAGCCTCAGAGCCACTTACTGGTTCTCTGAAAGTTCCTGTTTTTCTTGTAAAATACTAATTTTATATTTCCATGTGATATTTTCCATTCCATGAAACTTACCCTAAATCTGTACTTATAAAGAGCTTGTTGAAATACTTTTTGATTACTTTGTACAGAAAATGATGTAAAATTGTTAACATTGTCAAAAAAGAACGCTATAAGCCCACTGTTGCTTGGATGTACTTCAACACTGTTGAAAAGGATAGCTTGCTGAATTTGCTTCAGGGTAAAAAGGAAGGAACAAAATGGTTTCTCTAGTAGTGTCACTAGGTTGATAATACTAACAGCATATAGCTATAATATCTGTGAAACAAATTTAAAATTTACTCCTAGTCTATAGGAGTAAAGTAACAAAGTTCCTATAGATAAACAGTAGACCAAAATAAGTATTTAGCTGAAACTTTGGTTTATTTTTTTTAAGAGAACTACAGTGAAACGGACCTGCATTAAAGCTCTACCCAGTGTATTAGTGATACACCTCATGAGATTTGGCTTTGATTGGGAAAGTGGACGTTCCATAAAATATGATGAACAGATCAAGGTAAGCTTAACCTTTGTTTACATGTGTTTACCTTTTTAAGGAGACACAGTCTTTATTTTTATGATCTCTATGCATGTAGCCTGTCTATATTAAAGTAGGTGCATGGACTGGTAAAGTTAAAGGTAAAAAAACTTCTACCTAAAGATATATGGTGATGGTGATGACGATAAAAAAATGTAACAACTTTTTTTCTATAGATATAACATAATTGATTATGGTGTTTTTTTTAAAAAAAAAGTTAAGATTTTTAGTTTTCCTCAAAGGGTCTTTTTAAAAAAGCTAAGGCAGTGTTTGGGAGAAACTGAAAATGCTATGATTTTACCCAACCAATAAAGTAATTTATTTTATTCTCTCTTCATCTTGGTTGTATAAATTTATAAAAATCTAGGTTTTATACATTTTGTAGAAAATTGAAGAAAATCTATTAACATGCAACGTACTTCAGGTTTAAGTTTAATCTGTTTCATTTTAAACAGTTCCCTTGGATGCTGAATATGGAACCCTATACAGTTTCAGGAATGGCTCGCCAAGATTCTTCTTCAGAAGTTGGTGACAATGGACGACATCTAGATCAGGGATGTAAAGGGTCTCCACAGAAGAAAGTGGCTCCTTCAGAAAACTATGAACTGGTTGGCGTAATTGTGCACAGTGGTCAAGCCCATGCAGGCCACTACTATTCTTTTATAAAAGATAGGAGGTAATTGGAAATAACTGTATTCTCATGTGGAGTGGTCAGTTGTTGATTTGCTAGATTAAAAGCTAGATTATAATTCAGGTGTTGAATTATAAATCTTGTTTGGCAAACATTTTTATGTAGCACACCAAGCTTTATAAACTTACATCCTCACCGAACTAATACCACCAGATTGGATTAATATTTTCCTTTTACAGATTGCTCCATTAACTGATTGCCTAGACTGGTCGTGAAGCTATAGATGTAAAGGCAGATATGAAATACAGTGTATGTTGGTAAACTAGAATATTTGTATGTTGATGTGTTTTGCAAACTTGGCTTAACAGAAGAAAAGAAGAATATATAACACTCTTTTTCAGAGTGCCATTGTTATGTATGCAAACTAACATAGATATTGTTGTTGTTAGCTGCAAAGTCATGTCCGACCCATCGCGACCCCATGGACAACTTTGCTCCAGGCCTTCCTCTGCTCTACCATCTGCTGGAGTCCATTTAAGCTCACGCCTACTGCTTCAGTGACTCCATCCAGCCACCTCATTCTCTGTCGTCCCCTTCTTCTCTTGCCCTCAATCTTTCCCAGCATTAGGCTCTTCTCCAGTGAGTCCTTCCTTCTCATTAGGTGGCCAAAGTATTTGAGTTTTAGCTTCAGGATCTGGCCTTTTAAAGAGCAGTCAGAGTTGATCTCCTCTAGGACTGACCGGTTTGATCGCCTTGCAGTCCAAGGGACTCGCAGGAGTCTTCTCCAACACCGTAGTTCAAAGGCCTCAATTCTTTGGCGCTCAGCCTTTCTTATGGTCCAGCTTTCACTGCCATACATTGCAACTGGGAAGACCATAGCCTTGACTATACGCACTTCTGTTGACAGGGTGATGTCTCTGCTTTTTAGTGTGCTGTCTAGTTTTCCCATGGCTTTCCTCCTGAGGAGCAAGTGTCTTTTAATTTCTTGGCTACAGTCCCCATCTGCAGTGATTTTGGAGCCCAGGGAAATAAAACCTGTCACTACCTCCATTTCTTCCCCATCTATTTGCCAACATAGATATAGAAAAGGGTTATTGACAGACTCGGAGAAACCCCTAGATTTCCAGAAACCCCAGAAATGCAACAAATAATAAAATTAATCTTCAAAATTTCCAAAGACTTAATAAATCTGATGAATGTTGATTGGGGATGAAGGAGTGAATGGGACTGGAAAGTAAAAAAAAATAGCATTTAAGATATAAGTTGTGCTATAGTTATATTTTAAGGTATCACCTGAAACATTTAAAACACAATGTTCAAAAATGAATGTAGTCTGGGTTTGTTTGTTTTTTCCTGTAACCACAGGGGAAGTGCGAAAGGAAAATGGTATAAATTTAATGACACTGTTGTTGAAGAATTTGAACTTAATGATGAAACTTTGGAGTATGAATGTTTTGGAGGAGAGTATAGACCAAAGGTTTATGATCAATGTAAGTATAAGCCTACATTTTCATTATCTCTTACAAGTGTTTTTAGCATATCTTAATCTTGTTAGGAACATCATTTGAAAAAAACTTTAATCAAATCTTGAAACTCACAAATGTGACTTACATATATTTTAATTAGGCTACTAATTAATTTTGTGGAATAGATAACATAAAAATAAGCACTAATAAATAACAGATGGTTCGGAGTCAAAAATGGAATAAACTGTATAGCTAGCTGAGCAACGTAAAATTACTCACCTTGGTGTTTTTCCCCTAGAAATCTTAGTAAGTAAGTTAATAGCATTGGTTGTGCCAAGATTAATGGGACTTCAGGAATAAACTGGGGAGGACAAATTTCTGTTTAGTCCCTTTCAGATGAGACACACAACTATTCGAGTGCTTTTACTACAGCCATTTTAATTACTATCATAAACTACTTTATGAAAATGTACTTAAGGTGTACTCTTACTATCGGAATCAGGTTTCCCAATCAGAATATTTCCTTCCTTCGCTCCTTTCTTTCTTCTTCAGCAAACCCGTATCCTGATGTTCGCCGTCGCTACTGGAATGCCTACATGCTCTTCTATCAACGGGTCTCTGAACAGAACTCCCCAGTCTTGCCAAAGAAAAGTCGAGTCAGTGTTGTGCGTCAAGAAGCTGAGGATCTCTCCTTGTAAGCTTTCTTCTCTTTAAAATCCAGCCTTTGATTCATCTACAAAATTTCAGTACTTCTGACTTTCCAAAATTAAGGTTATCCTGTCCTAGAACAAAACCTATTTAGAAGGGTATCCTTGAGCCTGTGTCTGACTATACATAATCCTAGGACAAGTTGCAACATGTTTAGAGCTTGGGAAAAGCCAAGAGAAATTTGAAAATAGATACTGAAGAAAAGAAGAGAAAAGTGTATGCGTGTTTGTGTGTGTGTGTGTGTGTGCGCGCGTGCACGCGCGCACTATTTTAATTTGACAGATGGCTTCCTGCCAGCTAGTGATTCCCAGCATGATACTTAGTTATATTAACAGTTTTTGCCACAGCTGTAAATGTGGTTGACCACATTAGTGAATCTGTGTTTTTATCCATTGCTTTAGATCTCTATCCTTTTAAAATACGTATTTCTTGTCCTATACTAACCTCAAATAAATCACCAGTTTTATTTATGGAGAGATAGACCTCACGCATTCATTTAAGAAATTTGCAAAGAGGTGAGAGTTTCTCTGATATGGAGGATTGTTGTATAATAGATAAGTATTTAATACATGAATAATGACAGAATATAGTTCATATTTACCTATACAAGCTGTGAAATCAAATGTACAATGCAGGATGTACACTAAACTTGAGGTATAGAAACTGATGGACAATTAATGTTTGTAATATCATTTTTTTCAGGTCTGCCCCATCTTCTCCAGATATTTCACCCCAATCATCTCCACGTCCCCACAGACCTAGTAGTGATCGTCTGTCCATTTTGACCAAATTGGTTAAAAAGGGAGAAAAAAAAGGCTTATTTGTGGAGAAGATTCCAGTTCGAATATATCAGGTAAGCCATAATTACAGCATTGTTAAAAAGTTAGATTTTCATGGTCATTTGCTGAAGTATAAATATATAATCAGTATTTCTTTATATAGTAGTTTCAGTTCTGAAACAACCAACAAATAATATTAGAAATTTACATTTTGCTAATTATCAAAAATTGACTTTGTTTCCTTGTATCAACTTAATGTAAAGCACATACTTTAAGCTGCTGTTTGAAGAATCCATGCCTATTTATAAATAATATTGCTACAATCCTTTAGCAGTCCCAAGCATTTACCATACCAAGCATTTGACAAAACAAGAATCTTGTGTTCATGAGAAAGAAAAAGAAGGCAAGGAGAATGACCCATAAAGAGTATCTGAAGTAAAATTGAAAGAATAGTTAAGATCAGAAACTTTATTTAGTCTAAACAAAATCTTGTTTGTGCCAACAGCATTTATGATACCTCTCTAACTTTCTGCCCTTGGAAAACATGCAGTGAAACCAAAGAATTACATGCAGGAAAGTGAAGATCTAGTTTAATTAGGAATGAAAGGCTAAAATATATGTCAGAAGTATGAACACATAGGACAAAAGTTAGTGTGAATGCATATGATAAAAGAAGGAAGACATAGATTTATTATTATTCCTTTTTAGCACCTTGCATAACCCAGCTTATTGTGAAAGGAAATGGTATGCTTTTTAGGCATGTGTGAAGCACAATAAAATAATAAAGTGGGGTTTTTTTTAGTGAGATTTATTTTTTTTTATTAAAGAGTTTTACAAAAACAAAATTTTACAATATATCCCCAAATCCCTCCCACCCCAAACCCACCCACTTCCCCCACCCACTTCCCAGAGCTAAATACAGGATTATAGTTACAACAATCATATTCTAAATAAAAATTATGCATAATATACAATTAACCAAATTCATAATGTGCTTTAACTCCCCTTTAATATAACTACAAACAACGTGCCAATAACAATATCCCACTAAAATCTACTCATAAACTAAATGGAACTTTTTAGTCCCATATTTGTTCTGAATATAATTTATCCATCTCCTCCAAACTGAAATATATCTTTCCTGTGAATGATCTTTCAAATAAGCAGAAATCTTAGACATTTCTGCAAGATTCGAAACTTTAAACACCCATTCTTCTATAGTGGGCAAACTATCCTTCTTCCAATATTGTCCCACCAGTAACCGTGCTGCTGTTATCATCTTCAACATCAAGTTAGTTTCTTTAACATCACAATCTACAACAATACCCAATAGAAACAATTGCGGAGAAAACTTTATCTTTCTCTTAAAAATCTTTTGAATGTTCCACCAAATTTTAATCCAAAAAGCTTTTATATTTCTACAAGTCCACCATATGTGAAAATAGGTAGCTTCTAAACTACCACACCTCCAACATTTAGACTGTAAATTAGGATACATGTTGGACAACTTCTTGGGATCCAGATGCCATCTATAAAACATTTTATAAAAATTTTCTCTTAAATTTTGAGCCTGAGTAAATTTAACATTTCTGACCCAAATTATCTCCCAGGTGTCCAACGAAATTGGTTCCTGAATATTTTGTGCCCACTTTATCATGCAGTCTTTAACCAGTTCCGTTTCCGAATCCAATTCAATTAAAGCATTATATATCCTCTTTATATGTGCACAATTTAAATCTCTAATTTGCTTTACTAAATTTTGATCTGTAATTGTGATGCCAACCTTTTGATCTGACTTCCACCTAGCTTTCAATTGGGTATATTGAAACCAAGAGTAACTTATGTTTTCTTGTCTTAACTCCTCTAATGGTTTAAGTTGCCAATCATTCCCTTGCAATCTAAGTAATTCCTTATAAGAAACCATATCCATACTCACTCCCATAGATACGCCCTCTATCGCGTGTCCAGGAATTCCCCAAATCGGTATTTTATAATTTAACTTATAACAATACTTTTTCCAGACACACAATAAAGCACTTCTAAGAATATGGGATTTAAAAGCCCTGTCCACCTTCTTATCGTAAAGCAAATATGCATGCCATCCATATACCAAATCCCATCACTCAAGATGAAGTATTCTCTTGTTAGTTAAATTAAGCCAATCACTAATCCAGGTCAAGGCAACCGCATCATAGTACAATTTCAAATTCGGTGCCTTGAGTCCCCCTCTTTCCCTGGCATCTTGTAAAATCTTAAATTTAACTCTTGGTTTTTTCCCCGCCCAGATAAATTTGTTAATACCCTTCTGCCATTGATCAAGGTTGGCATCCTTTTTCAATATAGGTATCATTTGAAACAAAAAGAGAAACTTTGGTAGAACATTCATTTTAACAACTGCAATTCTTCCCAGTAATGATAATTGTAATTTTTTCCAATTATTTAAGTCCCTTTGTACCTTCAACCATAGTGTTTCATAATTATTCTTATACAATTTTACATTTGAGGCTGCAATATATACTCCTAGATATTTAACCTTCTTCACTATTTCAAAACCTGTTAATTTAGATAACATATCCCTTTCACTCATAGATAAGTTCTTGGATAATATCTTAGTCTTATTACTATTCACCTTGAACCCAGAAACCTTACCATACTGAGTTATAATTTCCATCAAGTCTATAACCGACTGTAACGGTTGGGATACTGTCACAACCAAGTCATCAGCAAAAGCTCTCAGTCTATAATCATTCTGTTTTATTTTAATTCCCTTTATCATAGAGGACTCTCGAATTTTAATTAATAAAATCTCTAATGAGATTTTAGTGAGATTTCTAATATATGTATATATAGCGTCTGAATACCCTGTACTCCCTTTTATTGCTTATAGCAGGGGTGTCAAACTCAATTTCATTGAGGGCCGCATCAGCATTGCAGTTGCCCTCAGGGGGCCAGGTGGGCGTGGCCTGGGTGGGCGTGGCCTACTGGGTGGGCGTGGCTAGAGTGCGTATGGCCTACTGGGTGGGCATGGCCAGCTCTACATCGTTCGCATCAAGGGTGCCTATGGGGGCCTGGGCAGGAGTGGGACAGATCTGGGGGGGGTCTCTGGCAGAAGGAGGGTCTCTGGGCCAGGGCCAAGGCAGTGGGGGCCATTCCCTCACTGTTTCCAGGATGGCTTCGCGGGCCGCATGAAACCACTTCGCGGGCCGGATCTGGCCCCTGGGCCTTGTGTTTGACATGTCTGGCTTATAGTATCATATTTTTAAACATTTTCTTGATACTGATTATTACAAGAACACATTGTTTTTCAGATGGTGAGAGATGAAAACCTGAAATTTATGAAGAACAGGGATGTCTACTGCAGTGACTATTTTAGTTTTGTTCTGTCATTAGCTTCATTAAATGTCGTGAGTAGTGAATTTAATATTTCAGTTATTAACTCCATGCAACATCAGATATACTAGCCTGTGAACACACAAAAGGTGGACAGGGCTAGCCTCTAGAATTATCTTAGCATAGTTCAAGCTCCTTCAAAGGTCTGGAGATCTATGATTACCAGATCGTTATCAATATGTTGGACGGGTTGTGCCAACAGGCTTCAAAGAGATCCTGCATGGATCAAGTTATTCTGTATAATTATTACCCAGTTTTAAATCTTTCTTTTTGTAGGGATGTTTGTTGAGAGAATGGAAGGGATCAACTGTTGAGCATGTTAGAAGAAATTGATTATCTAGATATTTATTTAATCTGGATTCAGGTGTGGCCACATGACAGGAGCAATACTATTTAATATCGTATTTTTCTGAACCAGTGCGAGAATTGAGAGAGTGGAAGTATTGTTTAGTAGTGAATAGCTTCAGTCACTGGTTATGGGGAGAAAGAGGTTGGCTTGGAGGTCATTTATTTCCCCAAGTGGTAGAAACTTTTTCATTTTACACTTTCTTGTTAAAACTGGCGTTTACAACTTATAGTTCTAAGAATTGTGTTTAAGAAATCTAACTGAAATGCAGTCTTATATAACCTAATGTCTCTCTGTCTAGACAAAGTTGAAACATACCTATTATCCATCTATGGCAAGAGTGAGCTTACAACTAGCAGTCCAATTTCTGTTCCAAACTTACCTGCGAACAAAGAAAAAACTCAGGTGACCTTTTATTTAAAAGTTCTTTTTCTGAAGAATGCACATATACCGGTACTCATTCTTTTCTGGTCATACCAATATTCCTCTGTTTGCTTCCTTTAAGGACTGATACAGAAGAATGGATTGCAACCATTGATGCTTTAGTTTCTAAAAGTGTTGATGCTTGTCAGTGGTTAGTTGAATATTTAGTTGAAGCTGAAGGACGAGAACTTATTAAGTAAGTCAATCTGTTTGATAAGATTCCATGATATCGTATCCTTCTTTCCAGTTCAAGTCTTCCCCTGCTTACATAGCTCTTATTTATATAGCTATGAGAAAAATATCCCTTACTATGTGCAGAGATATCAGCAAGCCCATAATAAGCCCGTGGTTTGTAGATACCTCAAGAGGCAGTATCTTATCTAGTCTCTCTAATCTCAAAGGCATGTGAATATTAGGTTTCCCAGTAGGAAAAAAAAGCAATGATGATTTAAATTAGAGCATGAAAGAACTCACTTCTCAATGACGGGGTATTTTTCAGAACGTTTCTGCTGGAATGCAGTGTAAGAGAAGTGAGAGTTGCTGTAGCCACAATTCTTGAAAAAACCTTAGACAGTGCCTTGTTTCATCAAGAAAAGGTCAGTAATGTACAAATAACATACTGCTCTATCATTCATTGCATATTATTGATTTCTGTCATTTTCTCACCTGAAATTAGTTAACAAGAACCATATAATTTCTAATTGCTATGAATGTAATGTTTAAACTCAGTAGATTTTTTTTATGAAAACACCTGTTACAATTCTTTTTAAAACTTGTTTCAGGTCTTTCAGGCTGCAGGGTTATGATTTATTTATTTATTTAATTAATTAATTAGTTTTATATACCTCGCTATTCCTGAAGGACTCAGGGCGGTTTACAGGGCAAAATTTAAAAGACAATATAAAAGTTGAAATAGAAATAGAATTACAATGAATTAATTAATAGCCCAACAAATTAAAACAAAGTTTAAAAACTTAAAACCCCTCAGTCCAGGCCAGATAGATCAAAGAACCAGATTTTCAGGTCCCAGCGAAACGAACGAAGGTCGGGGGCGGTCCGGAGTTCCACAGGCAGATCATTCCATAGGGCAGGCGCGCCCACAGAGAACGCCCTCCCTCTGGGGATCACCTGCCGGCACTCCCTAACCGGCGGCACCCTAAGGAGGCTCTCCCTATGGGAGCACACAGGACGATGGGAAGTTGATGCTGGCAGCAGGTGCTCCCTAAGATAATCCGTGACCATGCCATTTAGGGCTTTATAGGTCATCACCAGCACCTTGAATCTCACACGGAGGGCAACTGGAAGCCAATGCAGCTCGCGGAGAAGAGGCGTAGATAGAGAATGCTCAAGGTTTAGTCAGGCTCCAGGAGCCAGAGGCCAGAGAATGAGGCTTTTACATTTATTCGCTTACCAAGCACATTTTAAGGTCTTGAAATTAATCCTAAAAGTGTTAGCTGGTTTATGCCCTGGCTAACTGAAAGATTATTTATTCTCCTTCTTCAAGCAGCAGCATCTGCAAGAGGGACCCTTCTGAGAATGTCCCAACCACCAAACCTGCTTGTTTGCCCTGCATTACTGGATGTTCCTTTTTTTTTTTTGCTGGACTCTCAATATCAATTTTAGTATTAAATTTATATTTTTTTGGATTAAAAAAATATGCAGGTATAAAATATGAAACTTTTTGTGACCAAATTATGTCAAGTTTGTTTAGACTTTCTACTGAGTGATTTATTTAACTACTCCATCATTGCTCAGAACCGAGGCTCAGCCAATCTCAATGTATACATGGTTGTACTTTGACAATAAGGGTTCGTTCATTCAGGTTATTCTACACTTTCTGTATATTGAAACCTACATATGACCAGTCCTTTTGTTCTGAAGCTGTCTGATTTCTAAGACTCTAAAGAAAGTGTCAGGTTTTGTTGCAAGCTTTTTTGGGGGGGGGGATTTTTTTTTTGCTTTCAGGTGTTTTTTTATATTCATTGTAAACCTGAATTATTAAATTATTAAATTGATAATTTCAAATAAAGCCCTTCTTACTTCTACTTCTTTGACAGCTAAAAAGCTTGCATCAACTAATAGAAGTGTTGCTGAGTCTATTGGACAAAGATGTCCCTGAAAACTGTAAAAATTGTGCCCAGTATTTCTTCTTGTTCAACAATTTTGTACAAAAGGTAAAGGAAAAACTATTCTACTTTTCAGATTGTTGTAATTAGATGAAAGAATGAAGCTATTGTACAAAAAGTTTCCAGTATCACATGGGGGGGGGAGCTGTCCTTTGCCAAGTGGAAGTTCTCTACCGTATACAAAGTGATCATATCTACTTGCCTATACCGTAAGAAAAGTAAACTGAAATTCAAAGTTCTCCTAGGGAAGGTTTTTGAGAAAGCGCCAGAAGGCTCTGGGAGAAGTGGATTATCACAAAGGAAGGTGAATGTACGTGTCCCAGGATAATGTTGCAGGATCCAACCTGGGTCAGTCACCGGGACCAAAGGTTTTTAGTCTTCCGAGCTTTCAGAATTGTTCTGAAGCCCATCCTCAGAGAACTTCTCTCTAGCGGATTGTGTGCTTTGGGCTATTCTGTGTGTGCTATTTATACGGTGCCTGTTGTGTGTGGCTTTTTAGATGTTGATTAGGGTGCTGATGGCTGGCTATTAAGTTGTTGGCTTTGCTGCACTACTATTGACTGAGGAGGGGCCCATTTCCCAAGCTTTTAAGTTCCCTGAGGATGGGGGCTCCAGCAAGAGTCCGAAAGCTCGGAAGACTAAACCTTTGGTCCCGGTGACTGACCCAGATTGGATCCTGCAGAAGTGGATCATCTGAGCCTTTTCAGTCAGGATTCAGGCCTAAATATGGTACTGAGGCAACATTCGCTGTGCTTGTTGATGACTTCTGATGGGCTAGGGGTTAGAACATCCATCCTGGCCCTCCCTGATCTTTCTGAGACATTCTGTACCATCAATCATGATGTTATTTTGGGATGGCTCAAGGGGTTGGAATGGGAGGTATCATGTTACAATGGTTTTCCTCCTTTCTCCAGGACCAGTTCCAGTTGATATTGGAAAGGAAGCAGGTTTTTTTTTTGAGCCTAAGAATTTAAAGTAGTTTGAAGATTTACAGGCATTAACCTCATGCTGCTTCAAATGCCACCCTTTGCTATTCTTTGCACAGTAGTTCACAGAACAGTGTAATAAGTAGATTTTAGTTATAGGTACTATATTATAATTACCTCTTAGTTGTTATGTTTCAGTTCTTGAAGATCAATCGCAATGATCTCTTATTATTGACCTAATGGGGGGGGGAAACCAAAGGAAAAAAGCAAAGTAAAAATTCAAAGGTAGTTTGGTATCACATAACCATTCAAAGTCAACAGATCAACATAGTTAAATGTAATGAAATAGGTTTTAAGAAGCATTTTGCAGTAGATGCTTGATCAATGATAAATAATGTTTAACCTTTCTTTTTGTGTGGTCTCTCTTTGCTTTCTAGAATATAACCCTCTTTCTCCTGTCTTTTTACAGCAGGGTATCAGAGCCTGTGACCTCCTCCTCAGGCATAGTGCCTTGAGTCATATGATCTGTTTCCTTCTTGGTCCCAACCGGCAGAATAACCAGGTAAGAACATAGAGATAACATTTCAGTCTCTGAGAGAGCGTGCGTTTTAGTCTAGTAAAACTACATTAGATTTAGCAGTAAATCTAATTGGTTGGGACTTTGAGAAGACCCATTCACTCTGTAGGCTTTGCTACAATCCCTGCTCCTTTTGAATGCAGGAAGACTGCAAGAACTGTAATAATATTGTTTTCCCCCAAGAATGGCAACGTTCCCTGCAATTACAGCTTCTGTTCATTCAAAAGTAGCCCCTAACTAGGAAAGTATGTGAGAGCTGTTTAGCCTAAATTACCTCTAACTGCCAGTTATGGGACTGTCAGATAAATGTGATTCAGCACAGTTAAATTTGAGTGATTCTGAATGTCTACTTCTTGAAGTACCCTTTATACCTGTGAATGGTATTGACAATTTAAGGGAATACATAGCTTGGAAACTGGCTATGCTAGAAAGTCTAATCCAGGGGGAGGCAACCTCGGCTCTTTTATGACTCATGGACTTCAACTCCCAGAAGTCCTGAGTCAGCTATGCTGACTCAGGAATTCTGGGAGTTGAAGTCCTTGAGTCATAAAAGAGCCGAGGTTGCCTCCCCCTGGTCTAATCTGTCTGCCTTTCAGCCTGCCCATTCTCTTGGAACTACTTGGAGTTTCAGGATGATGTAGCTTATGCTCATCTTGAATAGAGAACAACTGCTACTTATTTAGGCTGTGGTAGCTTTTTTTCATCCCTCAGAGTCGCCAAATCACTCTGAAAGCACACTCTTGCCATTCAGCCTGGCTGAACCAGTCTTTGATAATATGCCTTTATGAATGAAAAGATATAGTAAAGGAGCTATTAGTGCTTATACGATGCTTGGTATATTCTTAACAAAACAGAACCGCAGATGGAGTTCAGCACAAGCCCGGGAATTTGGCTTTCTCCATAATACTGTGGCACTGTTTGTCTTGCATTCGGATGTCTCCTCACAGAGGAATGTGGGTAAGTCTTCCCAGTTTTTCTTGATGATCCTAGCTAGATGACCATGTGTTATAGCTGCAGTATGTTTGCCACCCCTGACCATTTTTAAATTATTATTTATCGTCAGTGTTTCTCAGGACCAAGTGTAGTTTTATATTTGTACTTCTTTTACAGCTCCTGGTTTGTTTGCTCTGCATTCGCCCCTTAGCATTACTACTTCAGGGCCACTCCTGGCCCTTCATGAAGAAGTAGAAGCTTTGATGTTCCTATCTGAAGGGAAGCCTTATTTAATGGAGGTAAACATCTATTTTACATTTATTTTATGATGGGTTAAATATAATGCTAAATGAAAGCTTTAATCAAGTTGGTCTAAAAACCAGTCTCACAACATTGTTTAGAAATGATGTTATTACAACTACAATACTGCATCCCAAATTGTGAAGAGATACCAAATAAGTATGGAATGAAATGCTTGCCAAGTTGTACTATCTACTGATTTTTTTTAAAATAATAATAATAATGATAATCCTCTGCTCTTCTTTCAAAGGTGATGCATGCTTTAAGAGAGCTAACTGGATCACTGTCGACCCTTATTGAGATGGTGGTCTACTGCTGCTTTTGCAATGAGCACTTTTCCCTTACCATGTTGCATTTCATCAAGGTACGTTTTTGTAATAAATTTTCAAGACATGAATTGTTCTGGAATTGACACCCAGCTCCTGAGGCACTGATTTAAGAATATGCATCCTGCTGTAGATTTTTTTTTAATTCCATTTATATCCCGCCCTTCTCCGAAGACTCAGGGCGGCTTACAAACTTAGCAGTAGCCTTCATTCTATGTATATGCCTGCTTATTAGGGCTTTCACACACACACCCCAAGCGGCATTATTACAAAGTCAGCTTAATTGCCCCCAACAATCTGGGTCCTCATTTTACCTACCTCGGAAGGATGGAAGGCTGAGTCAACCTTGAGCCTGGTGGGATGCGAACCTGCACTAATTGCAGGCAGCTGGTGTTACTTAAGGAGGCATTAGCCCACTGCTCCACCAAGGCTCTAGTTTTTAAATTTTAGTTTCCATTGTGTTGGCAACTGCTTATTCCTTCTGAATCTAAGGACTGATACACACTTTAGTTTTCAGTGCTGTTTACTTTAAGGAGTTACGAAATGTCATGATTTCTTACTCTTCTTCCCCATGTAGTCCACCAATTTACAGTATATATCCATAGCTTGTATGCTTGAAAATATTTTTTTTCTCAAAATTTCCATTTTTACACAAACTACTCTTGCTATGTATTCTTTAGTATCCCAGACAAATGCTTTTCAGAAAAAAAATTCCACAACTTGAAAAATTCTCTCGGAATGAGGTGTAAAGTCTTATTGAAATGTATAGCATTACTTTCTGAGAGAACAAAAATATCTATGAATCTTTTACAATGACTGTTTCTAAAATGCAAATAAATAGTTTGACTGTGTACATTCTGCTTGCCTGTATTTATATTTTTCGCTTGCAGAATCAACTAGAGACAGCTCCACCTCATGAGCTGAAGAATATTTTCCATCTCTTACATGAGATATTGGTAAGTAATAAGATAAAAAGTGAAGTCTCCCTCATGTCAAGCTTGCCCCTGTTGTTCTTAGAAACAGTACTGAATGGGTATGCTATTGAACTTAGTACTAAAACCTTTAACTTTATTCTCAGCACTTTAAAATATACATAAAAATCCCCCCCAAATTAAGTCAATGTCTCTACTTATAGGACCTAATTTATAAATACCATATATTTTAGTGACGTAAATTATACTTTGGTAGATATGTAGCCATGAATTATGTTAAAATTTTGCCTATTTTTTATTATCTGGCTTGACACAGCATTCTGCTTAAGCCAAAAAATATCTGTTCTATTCTAATTGCTTTCAGTAGAAGCTGTGCACCACAAGCCTCAGTGTAACTGATTAAGTGTGATAAACTTTCTTAGTTAATCATATCTCTTTTAAGTAGACTTGAACTGTTGTTGGTTTTAGATTCAGTGTAGCTTAGCCTAACCTTCTCTGTTGTTTCACAGATTATTGAAGATCCTTTACAAATAGAGAGGGTCAAATTTGCATTTGAGACTGAAAATGGATTGCTGGGTTAGTAACTGCATAGAATTAGTAACTGTGTTCCAGAGAAAAGTGCAATGAATCCCAAAAAGATACAGTATTTTTAAATACCAAGAGACTTTAGTTATACTGGTGCTTCTAGCTGCAGACATTGTAAGAAGAAAGCCATTTTATTCTTTGAGATGGATAAAAATCAGGAGACTGGCAGCAGCTTTTCTAATTCATTTATAAAATTTTAATAACATTTGTTAGTTGGGAAAAAGTACACCAGACTCCTGATGTTTTAATTACTTGGGAAATCACTTTGAAATAAAGAAAAGTTTTGAAAGTCTCTATATACATAGAAGAATTTCTTTAGAAGTAATCAGAAAAAGAATTTATAAATAAAATATATAATTCAAGAATGTTGTGTGAGATGAGCAACCATATAAGTATGATTTATACATAATGTAAATAAACTCCTAAAGTGCTATTTCTCTCATGATAGCAACTTGATTCATATACAGTATTTTTTGGCATTTGGATTACTGCAACTTAAGTACATGATATCGGAGAAATAAAAGATTATAAATTCAGGCTATGTTACAGATTTAAAATATCTGCAGTTTATTTGCTAAAATTTATTTTGCTGTATATTAATCTTTAAAAAGAATTCCTTTGTGAATAAAAAATAATGAGCCATAGCCTAAATTCAGACATTGGCAAGCTGATTAAAAAGCAGCTTGGTTTGGCATGATATCTAAATGTAAAATCATAGCTAATGTCATGATCTACATCAATTAATGCACCTTGAAATGGAGTTTAACTGTGAATGTGCAAAGATAAGTTGAAATAAAATGGAAGGTTTAAAAGAGCTGTAAACTGTTCTTGACACATGAGCATTGAGACTGTGTATATAATCTATTTGCTCAAGATAGTGACTCCTTTTAGAAATTATTTTTGTTTTCATACCCTCTGTTAACAGCCCTGATGCATCACAGTAACCACGTGGACAGTAGTCGTTGCTATCAGTGTGTCAAATTCTTAGTCACACTTGCTCAAAAGTAAGTATGTAGTAAAAGTGAAAAACGATGCTATTGACTGCCAGGTTATACACTCTTAATAAACTAGGATGTGGATGACATTTTAAATATCTTTTGTATCAAACTCAAAGCCAGATGCAAAGGCTGGAGTGTTGTAGCTATAGAAAACAATGGGAGTAGCACTTCACTCCCATTCTCTGTAATCTAGGTAGTGAAATATTAGCATTGCCAGAGTAAGTACTACTGACTAGCCAACGTACAGAAATATTGGTGAAAGGAGCAATATTAACAAGCCATTAAAAAGAATTGGGGGGAAATATTGTCATAGGAAAGCCTTGGGATGGGGAAAAAAAACCAGCATGAAGAAACACTCTGTAAATCTCAACAGAAAAAGGCCCACAGAGGACACCTTTACTAAAACATAGGCTTGTAAATAGCCATGTATTAATGTGAAGCTACAACTATTGCTAATATCCTTTCAAAATATTTTATCCTCCTTGCTTTGATTTGGCAGCAAAGTCAGAATTCACATAGTAAATACCAAAAATTATTTCTATGTGACCTGAAAGGGAACCTCTTGTAAATTGGAATAATTTAAAAAGAAGAGAGAACCTAATCCTTTTATATCTCAGATACATAATTTTCATAATTTCTCTTCTCTCTTAAAGATGCCCTGCTGCTAAAGATTATTTTAAGGAGAATTCTCATCATTGGAGTTGGGCTGTTCAGTGGCTTCAAATAAAGGTAATATTTATTATTACAAAAACAAATATATACAGGTACAATGTAATTCAGTGTTATTTAATCTCAATAAATCCTCTTCCTCGTGGTTCAGAAGTTTCTTCAGTGGGTCAATAGTGAGGAAGAAGGAGCAGAGAATTTTTCATTTTAGAACTGATTTCCTTTTGAAATCCAATCCAGTAACAATTTGCTGTTTGATTTTCATTAATTAGTGCTTTCACGTTTTCACATTTTTCTAGATGTCTGAACATTATTGGGCTCCACAAAGTAATATATCCAATGAAACCTCAACTGCCAAAACCTTTCAGCGCACAATATCTGCACAGGTCAGTAAAACTGGTTGTAAATTTATTGCATTTTTGTTCCTTTTACTTTAAAAATGGCAGTTGCTTTTTTTAAACACCCAGATGAACCAAAAGGATTTTGCTAAGCTTTTTTGTTCTTTATAGAATTTAGCATACTAATTATATTATTGCATGCTTAGAAAATAATTTGGAGGAGCAGTTTCAGAAGATGGGGAGATAAGTACTTTAGTACTTTAAAGTACTTTTAAAGCTTAGACTAGAGTATTTTAAAGCAGCTGCATCTTTAATGGGAATCCAACTTTTGTCTGTCTCTTGAGATGGGGAGACTCAGAAGATTGCTCTTCTTATTGCTTTTAAAGCATGCACTCTAAAGCATTGTCTGAATATGTACAGTGATACATAGATATTAAGGCTACTATGTGGGAATATTATAAGTGGAATATTTTTCATTAATTTTTGGGTTGAAAGGAAAGATCAGTATATAGCTTGAATTCATTTCCTACTACTATATATCTTTTTTTCCCAGTGACTTCCAATTGCATCTAAACACATTAGCTTAGCTTTTAGTTCTCACACTCTTCCTTTAGGACACACTGGCATATGCCACAGCCTTGCTGAATGAAAAAGATCAATCAGGAAGCAGTAATGGATCCGAGACCAGTCCGGCCAATGAGAATGGAGGCAGACATCTACAACAGGTGCGTGGGATGATTTTGTTTAGTCCGTGACGTATATGCTTGACAAAAATCAAACAGCCTGTCAACCGTCTAGCAAAGAACCTATAGACATGGGGAATACCTTACTCCTAAGTTTTAAAAATTAGCCTCTTGTAGGGATTGTGTATTAGGTGCTGTGACTGAGAAGTGTGTATATTATCACTATTGCATCTATAATATACTATAATAGAAAGGGTTTACATATACAGTATACAACAGTCATAATACTAAGCAAAGATCTGCTTATCCACTTCATAAAAAAAGACTTAGCCACCTCAACCAACACAAGACAGGGACGGTCTCTGGCCAGAAACAAAAACAATGATCAGTAGAAGTGGAGGGAGAAATGGAAAGACTGAAAGACTGAAGAACTCTTAAGTCCATCAGACCCAAGCTGCAATAATAGGATAAAACCCCACGAATTCAGGAAAACAAAAGAGGACTATGCAAAAGCCAAAAGGAGAAGCAAAACAAATTTCAGTTTCCTTCCCTCCAAATGAACTAAATAGATACTAATACAATACAGGGTGTCAATCAGAACGTTTAATGATTCTCAGATTTCTCTAAAGCCGTTCCAAGGATTTTGATTCAGTGTAATACCTTCAGTGAATGCAAAGATTCTGTTTGAAGGGATAATTGAAATCAAGCTCTGAATTAATTCATCCATCTGAAGCTTCACCTAGTCCTAATAATAGCTTACGTGATGTGCTTTGTTTTTAAGGCCCTATTGCCTTCAGTGGCAGGCCAGCGCTAAAGGAAATGGCGAACATGGGCAATATTCAAACATTACGTAGCAGGTAAAAATGTCACAATATAGTCATAGCAAGATTATATTATCCCATTGCACTGTATTTATATTCCATCTGTCCTGATAGTTCATGGTAGTGCTGATCTAATTTATATTGTATTTATTTCTAAACTAACCTTTGATGTAGTCAGTTTTGGAAGTATTTCCTTAGATGAAATTAACATTTCAAATTTTAAAATATTCTAATAAAAGCTCTTATCAATAGCGATCTCAATTAGTTCATTAAACTACATCTGACAACATGGATTCTCTACCCAGAGTGGCTGACAGGAAGCCTTTTTTTATCTCTGCAATCTCCTGCTCATTTTCACCCCCAACCGGTATTAAAAGAGAGTTATCTCTGATTCTAGGCATGTTCTAAGGTCATAATGACATGGAGCCATTGACAGATTTTGTCTTCCATAAGTTGGTTTAGGGGCCATATGTTGAGGGACATTGCTTTTGTAATATAGCAAATTCCGTACATGCTTCCCTTTTAGTGCTCCTAATCATGGTGTGTCATCCTAGCCTAATACAAGTAGTCCTCATTTAACAACTGCAGTTGAAACCAGCAATCCTGTTGCTATGTGTCAAGATCATTCAGTGATACTTCATATGACCCCTGATTTACATCAATTCCACTTTGGTCATTACCCACAAATTACCCGTGGTGATCACAATAACGGCAGCTTAAGACTTCCTGCCAGTTCCTCTTTTCACTTTGCCTGTCCGAAGGTGGCTGTGAAAGTTGCAAATGGTGATCATGTGACTGTAGAACACTGTCCATTGCAAAGGCACGCCAGTCGCCTAGTGCCCAAATTGCTATCCCATGACCACCGGGACGCCACAACCATTGTGCTGTCATAAGTTTGAACAGTTGCTAATCAGGGCAGTTATTAACTGAGGGCTATCTATATTTCTCATTCAGTCCATGCTGCTCCTTTCGTGGAAAAATTATAGGGTTAATTTCTGGTTTCCCAAAGGCAGTTGCTAAATGATGCATAAGGGCTGCTCCTGAAAAACCCCTTATAATACCTTCCAGCAGTAACTAGTTGTACAGTTTAAATAAAAAAGCCTAACCTTTCTAATTCTTTTGTGTTTTTAAAAGGGCTCAGTATCTCCTATGATGATTGGCGAACCTAGAAGTGACCTTGAAGATGTGGATACTTAATTGGTGGCTGCAAGCTGAAGGAGAAAAGCTCCTCTGAAGTGGGAGAATACCCAGCGCCTTTGTGATATGGCTGGAATCCTTTTGTTTTCACTTTTAGAGGAAAAGAAAGTAAATGCTCTCAAAAGATCAATAGGTACTTTGTAATGAGTTAAAAGTATTCTTCAGAGAAGTTCCAGCATTAGGCTATGAAAGTCTCCCGGCATCTGCTCTGATTCTTATAAAGATGCTAGTTTAGGCATGAGTAAAACAAAACAAAACCCCGTCAAGATTCCACCCATTTAAGAACAATTATCAAGTTATTGAAACTTTTATGTGAACATTTAATGAGTGAATGTAAAACTTTTGCTTTTCTGTGATGCTGCAAAACAAAAGAAAAAAGGGGGAAAAAAGACTTGGGTTTTATACGGAAGAAAAATCAGATTGCCTTTACATATGAATGGCAAATTTTTAATCTTTTTTGTTTGTTTGTTTGAAAATATTGAATAGGAATATTCAAAATTATGTAAAATAAAATGTGTGATTTACACTTGGCATTGTAAAATATTAGTTAAGAATACATTTACACAAGGACTTTTGTATTTAATATGTCTCTAGGTAATTTGTATAGTGCTTTACATAAAGGGTTGTTTTTAAGAGAGCCCTTTTATGTAAGGATGATTATTCCTTATGGAATGGTTTTGGTACAAGTTAGTCTGGAATTGGTAACCTTTTTCCTGATGCTGTGTGCTTGAAAGGGTAAGAGCAATAAAAGAGCTTTGTTTATTCCAAGAATACAATTAAGGCATCAGTAGAACTTTTTAGAAAATGATGAGTAAGTTTAACAAAAAAAAAGCACTTTAAGACAGAATTTTATTGCTGTTTGCCTCCTTAAATCATCCTTCTACTACTTGGAGACATATTGAATAAACCGTTGTGTTAATTATGTGATCTGCAATCATTTGCTTATACTGTTAAATTGAAAAAGTAGAAATTGGCTTTATACGATTACTGGAATAAAGTAGGGATGTTTCAATTCTTTAAAAAAAATTAACACAGGCAAAGGATTGCAAGCTGTTTTGCTTAGCTAGGCAGCACTTGAAATACAAGTGTAATTCTTTCAAAACTGGAAACAAATTGAACTTAATATGTTTTTGTTTACCACATGAAATGCAGTTAAATAATCTCTTAAATTACTCCCAACACTTTTCCACACCAATTTTGAATCCGTTCCCCCCCCCCACTTTTTCATCATTTGCTTTTCCTTTTGCTTTTGTTCAAGAATTTTGCCTTAATTTATACAATATACCGTGCACATGAACTGGGGGGAAAATGCTCAGAGTGCCTGGACGATTTGCCAAGTCAAAGGCACAAGCAGCCAAAAAGTGCCTCTTTTTTTTTCTTTTATTACTGTTACAAAAACTGAACTGGCACACAAATTACTTCACTGTTGTGCACTAGTTGTGAATATAACAGGTCATTTCACTGTTGCTGGAAATAGCTGCACATCTTCCAGTTGAAATTCTCTGCCATACGGGTGAGTCAGAGAAATACTGTTAACAATGACGCTTCAGTTGAATGTCTTCTCTGAAGATAATACTTTCAATGAAGTTAGCAGAACTCAGATATTTTATTAAGCCTTCAAACATTTTAATACAATGTTTTAAAATTTAGAATAAATGTTGTTCCTATCCCATCCTGACTGTGTCACCCTATCTTCCATTTAATGTAAATGAAAGTAAGTTATAGAGCTGATTTGAAGAGAAAGGCATCGGTCCAAAATCATTTAAATTTGCATTGTTTCCTATGGAAAAGGGGGTCTTATCCCAAATTGAAGCAGGGCATTTTTTCAGAATCACAAGATGATCTGTTTCACTGCTATACTTTCTAAAACCATTGCAAACTGTTTTCTGCTTCACTCCCAACTTGTAGAGTTAATGGTTATGGTTTCAAATATAATATTTGGTCAATTATTTGTCTTCCAGCTGGTGTCACTTCAATTGGCTGAAGACTTTTTTTTTTTAAAGAAACATTTGCCGTGCAAATTGTCACACATTTTATGTTGCAGTCTCTTTTACTGCCAGTCCTTTTGGATGAAAAATGCATTTTATACATAATGTTCTCTAGCATTGGGGCAATTACAATTCCGTTGCATCTTCTTATTGTGTACAGTTGTGTTAACTAGTTCGCAAGGGAGTGAAAAATGGAAGGGAGAGGCAGTTTCCCTGAGGAAAAAAATCCTGGTCAATGGAATAAAGTCTATCCCTCTCACCAAAAAAAGAAAAAGATTCCTGATTATTAACTTAAAAAACAGAGAGGTGTGGTGGCCTAGAGGTAAAGCTCTCTCACCTCACAATTGGGAGGCTGTGAGTTTGATCCTAGGTAATAGCCAATTTTTCTCTCTCTGGGCACCAAGACAAAATATCTGCTGTGAACTCCACCTAGGTGTCAGGAAGGACATTTGGCCAGTAAACGCTCAGCTCCATTCAGTCATCCCAACTCCACCCTGACGGAAGGGATTACAGGATCATTAAAAGAAAACAAAAACAGCTGCTGGTTTGGCTGGTTCATTTATCTAGCTCCTGTTCAATTAGAATTGGATGTTGGAGAATTTGAGAATTCAAAATCACCACTCAAAAATGGAATTATGAGAAAGTTATTCTCTGAATCTTACTTTGTCCTGTATTAGCATAAGGCTGGCCTGCTCCAAGTTTGTTTGTTTTTGTTTGTTTGTTTGTTTTTTGCCTTCCTAACCAGATGAAAAATAGTTTGGGATCCTAGTAGGAAGATTACATTAATGTTCTGTCTTCTCCTACCTAGAAGAAATGTGAAATATAATAGGGCAATAGCAATAGTACTTAAGACTTATATACCCTTCCCATAGTGAAAGCATTCTCTGAGCAGTTTACCAATGTCAACCTATTGCCCCCAACTATCCGGATCCTCGTTTTATCAACCTCGGAAGGATGGAAGGCTGAATCAACCTTGAGCCCATCAGGATCAAACTCCTGGCTGTGGGCAGAGTTAGCCTGCAATACTGCATTCTAACCACTGCACCACCAGAACAATATCAGTATTTTATACAAAAGAGGTTTGAGGGTATTAAGGATATTTTTCATACCTATCTTCTATATAATCTGGTAATGTTATACCTCCTAAAGTATTTTGTTCTCCCACACCTTTTACAATGGTATCGCTTATGAGCTTGAATCTCTAATGAAAAAATAAGATGTGATAAAAATTAATTTTTTTCGTGTTCCTCTTTCCTTAAATATAATTGTAGAAAAATGCAGAGGAGGGTTTTAAGTACAGTTTCATAAATGCAGCCACATTAAAATTGTATGAAACTTTATTTCAAAAAGAAATTGCTTTATAAAATGTTATATAAAACAGAATAAATAGATTCAGATAAAAATGTAAAATCTACAGCACAAAGAAATTCAAGCAATTGCAGTAGATAATAAATTTGAGTATTAACTTCAAAATAACATACAAAGAATTGCATGCAGTTTATTCATGACTCGATATTCTTTTTGTCTTTTCTAAAACAGAAATGCAACTTAGGCTGCAATCCGATACACATTTACTTTGAACTAAGCTTAATATTTAAGGAAACATGTATAATATGGTCCCTTAGTTAAAAATATTTTTACCCAGAAATTGAGCATACACATGATTAAATTCAATTATATAGGCAATTAAACATTTGTTAAGTGGGAAAGAGTTTTACATGAAATTAATAGCTTGCTTTGAAAAAACCAATTTAAATGGTTTCTACTAAACACTTTATTAGAAAACTATACTGTTTGGTGCGAGTTACCCAGTGTTTACTTGGTTTCATGTAAACCAAGGCCACTCATGCAGAAGTCCCTAAGTCTTCAGTGCTTTTTAAAAGCTTCAGGTTTGCTTGTATAAAACTATTCTTCATTGGTCCAGTGGAGCCCAATGATAACTTTTTTTCAGCTACAGTTCCCAGTATTTTTCAGAATAAAAATCCTTATCATAGGAAGATGGGGCTGAGTTATGCTTCAGCGATATCTAGGGGGTTAGTAGTTATCCACACTGATCCAGCCTCCTTAGAGAAAACTGCTCTGATTTTTGCAGAGCTTCTTCCATTCATGGTTACAGAAACTAACAAAGTGAAATAAAAGAGGAGAAACTTCTGCTTCTTAAAAGTTAGTTTAAGGATACAATAGGGCAGGAGTGTTAAACTGCCAGGCTGCCAGCCGATTGCATCATACAGAGGCCATGTCCACCCCAGGTCCGGCAATGCAAAAAAAAGTTGTGAAACTTCGCGACACTTCACATGACGTGGTGAGTTTGCCACCCATACAATAGGATATAATCCTATTTATTTTGACACTAGAGAATGATGACAAAATAGTACAAACTAGATCCTAAATGACCAACACTGTTTCAGGTTGAGAGTTGCAACTACCATAGAATCACAAGAAGTGAGCATAGGCAGGAGAAACATTTCCCAATTCTTATCAATTTGTATTTGAATACTGCTATATCTTATTTTATTGTGCTTTGCTTTATTCAACTTTGCATATAAAAGCATTTTTTTAACAAATCGAAAGCTTATGGCAACCCTGCGTTGAACAAATCTGTTGGCACCATTTTCCAACAGCATTTGCTCATTAATAATAAAGAACCTTGTTTTTTAGATATAGTGCTATTTTACACATTTGATAAGACTATAGTAGAATGCAAACATAACTTTTACAAGCACTCAGCAAACACACATGCCTGCCCCCCCAAAATAGTGTGACTCACTTTATTGTAATATTCGCTGATCTGGAACCGAACCCACAATATCTCCCAGGTATGCCTGTTTCCTTCAAAAGTATTAAACAGTTAACTACAAAGGATACTCTGTTAATTGCACAGGGCCTCTAGAAGTAAGGGTTAAATACAGCCCATGGTTTGTCGATGCTTGCTGCAAAATATTACAACTTACTATATAAAAATATTCAAAAAAGGATATAATGATAATTGGTATGCTCTGAAATTAATCTGCTATCCTGAGCAGATTTAAAGTTTTAATACTTTCACTTTCTCCATTTTTAAGCATCACTAATATATACACAGAAGTTTCTAGTTATAATTCAACCAATGAAAGGTGACCAAGTTAAAGAATTACACAGAAATAGCTACCTTCTTCATCCTTCTGCCTGCTCTGCCCCACCCCCCCCCACCCCCAGCATAATTCTATGCTATCAACATAATGCATTGAACTACTAGTGGATGGTTGACAAAATAGAAATTCTAAAAAGCCTGGAAGTCACTGATTGCAAATAAAAAGTTGGTGAAGAATCATGTATGCAGCTAATTATCAAAGATATTTTTACAAATGCAGCTTAACTGATATTATTGAGACAACAAAGACACCCATTTCTCGATGTTAACGATGGGAACGTTGCTAGAGGGATGATGTTTTGCACAGCTGCAGCATCTGAAATAGTTGTGCTATCACAAGCCACCCCAAGCTGTATTGGAGTCCTGCTTTAGGGACTACTGTGTTTACCAGTGTGGCCTTATATGGCAATTGTCAAAAATTGTGGGTCCTTTGGACAGCTGGGGAGGGGAAAAGGTAGAATTGTCACTTGTTACTGGAACTTTGTTTCTCATCCTGTAAGACCCTCTTTCTGCAGCAGATGGCAACTGCGGTTGCTCCTTTGCTTCCTGGACGGCTGATTACAATGCACGTGTTGTCCACTGAATATGCCCCAAGAGTATTGGAGCTATGTGACTGGGCATTACATCCGGTTAGAGTCCAGCCATCCTCACAGGTCTCCATCACCTGAGAAAAAGGAATTGAGGTTATTTTTAATCAACAATACTGCGAGAGCGAGCCTTGGTGGAGCAGTGGGCTAATGCCTCCTTAAGTAACACCAGCTGCCTGCAATTAGTGCAGATTCGAGTCCCACCAGGCTCAAGGTTGACTCAGCCTTCCATCCTTCCGAGGTAGGTAAAATGAGGACCCAGATTGTTGGGGGCAATAAGCTGACTTTGTAAAAATGCCACTTGGGAGGGGCCGAAAGCCCTAATAAGCAGGCATATACATAGAATGAAGGCTATTGCTAAGCACATCGATTTGTGCTTTAGATTGTAAGCCGCCCTGAGTCTTCGGAGAAGGGCGGGATATAAATGGGATTTTTTAAAAAAAAAATTCTCGTGTCTGTAATCTTTAACTCGGCAATCACAGGGCAAAACATTTTCAAAGTACCTCAAATGGGCTAACTTACAGAATCTATCCAAAATTCAGGACCCGTGACTCCCATGGAATTGAAATGTGGCAAATTTTATAAAGCATTTTATGACACGAAAATAAAAGCATTTTATGACCTAGTACAGGCATGTCAAACTCGCGACATCGCGTGACGTATCGTGACTTTTTCCCCATTACCGGCAATGGGAAGGGCGCGGTTTCGTTGTGATGCATACGGGCCAGCAGTTTGACATGCCTGACCTAGTACAACATGTCATAAAACGTTTCCTGTGGTCAACTGATGTTTATGCTCCTTTCAAGCAGATACATCTTTGAATATCTCCCTGATTTTTTAAAGAAATTTTCAAAGCACATTAGATCCCATTGTTGAACGCATTGAGAAATCTGGGAAGGAAATATATCTGAAATTATGACCCAACAGGACACAGGTTATCTAGCAGTAAAAAAGTTTCCAAAATAGTATAGGTTCTCCCAATCCTCCTAAAATTCAACTCTAGCAACACTAGCCAGCATGTCCAGTGATCAAAGATCATGAGAAATATAATATATGAAAAGGAGGTTTCCTGCCCTTAGTTTGTGTAATCGGCTTTTCTTCCTGTGTTGATTCCTTTTCCTTTTGAAAATTACTACTCTGAGCTTCTGAAGCATAGACATATCTTCTCTCTTCTGCTAATGAAGCTCTGCAAAATGCTGCAGAGAAGCTGACCTTTCTAATTTAAAAGTAAACATTTTTTTTCATAGAAAATTTTCAGAAGAAGTAACAGTTGACTGAAACACAACTGTGCTATAGCTATTAGAAAGATTACTTCCTACAGTACTGAACATGAATGAGGCACTAGTTCTCTTGTTCTTTCTCTGTAGAACCTCTTTTTATAGCAGATCTTCAAAGTAAATCCTTGTCGGACTATCTGTGACTAAATCCGTAAAACACACAACCAGGTCAGGTAAAGAACAAGAAACTCCATGTACACAAGTGTTAACTTTAATTAATGCTAATTTTGATTAGTTTTTATTTTGGTTGCTAGAAGCTCGCATTTTACAGAAGACCAGCCCATTTGATTAATTTATGGAACAATGTCTTGTGCAAAACAAGAAAAGAGCAAGTCAGTAAATAGGCAAACTGCATTGTGTGAACAGACAATCTCTAACGGCCTTTCCCTGGCTGCTACAGTGGCCGTGCAAGGGATGGCACAGAATCATTTTCATCTTCCAATTCATCAGAGCTTGCACTTCTTAGGAAGCAAGTTACCAGATGCCATCAAGAATGATATATACATACCTTTGTTGAGTACTCCAGGGGAGGATGTCCCTGAACTTTGCACTCAAGGCTGGGTGCATGGCAGCAGAAAGCATGCACCGTTGCTTCTCCTTGGCTTACACAGTGGGCCCACCTACTGTCTGCCCGGTGTACAGCATTGATGCCGCCACTGAGATCTCCAGCCAGAGAATGAGTGCTGCAGCCTGCCAGTGTAGATCATATTAGGGCATTTTGTAAAAAAAATAAAAATCACTGAATTATTTTTTTTATTGAAAAGTTTTAACATACAGTTTATCTTTAACAATCCCCCCTCCCCCTCCCCTCTCCCTCCCCCCTCCCTCTCCCCCCTCCCCCCTCCCCCCCCACTTCCCAGAGCTAAATACAAGGTATATATATAAAAAAAAACAATCATAAACAACCATATACTAAAAACCATAAACTCTAAAATCCATCACTCTCTAGCTTATATAGGATAAAACAAACCTTAGTAGTATTACAGGGAGTGCAGAATTATTAGGCAAATGAGTATTTTGACCACATCATCCTCTTTATGCATGTTGTCTTACTCCAAGCTGTATAGGCTCGAAAGCCTACTACCAATTAAGCATATTAGGTGATGTGCATCTCTGTAATGAGAAGGGGTGTGGTCTAATGACATCAACACCCTGTATCAGGTGTGCATAATTATTAGGCAACTTCCTTTCCTTTGGCAAAATGGGTCAAAAGAAGGACTTGACAGGCTCAGAAAAGTCAAAAATAGTGAGATATCTTGCAGAGGGATGCAGCACTCTTAAAATTGCAAAGCTTCTGAAGCGTGATCATCGAACAATCAAGCGTTTCATTCAAAATAGTCAACAGGGTCGCAAGAAGCGTGTGGAGAAACCAAGGCGCAAAATAACTGCCCATGAACTGAGAAAAGTCAAGCGTGCAGCTGCCAAGATGCCACTTGCCACCAGTTTGGCCATATTTCAGAGCTGCAACATCACTGGAGTGCCCAAAAGCACAAGGTGTGCAATACTCAGAGACATGGCCAAGGTAAGAAAGGCTGAAAGACGACCACCACTGAACAAGACACACAAGCTGAAACGTCAAGACTGGGCCAAGAAATATCTCAAGACTGATTTTTCTAAGGTTTTATGGACTGATGAAATGAGAGTGAGTCTTGATGGGCCAGATGGATGGGCCCGTGGCTGGATTGGTAAAGGGCAGAGAGCTCCAGTCCGACTCAGACGCCAGCAAGGTGGAGGTGGAGTACTGGTTTGGGCTGGTATCATCAAAGATGAGCTTGTGGGGCCTTTTCGGGTTGAGGATGGAGTCAAGCTCAACTCCCAGTCCTACTGCCAGTTTCTGGAAGACACCTTCTTCAAGCAGTGGTACAGGAAGAAGTCTGCATCCTTCAAGAAAAACATGATTTTCATGCAGGACAATGCTCCATCACACGCGTCCAAGTACTCCACAGCGTGGCTGGCAAGAAAGGGTATAAAAGAAGGAAATCTAATGACATGGCCTCCTTGTTCACCTGATCTGAACCCCATTGAGAACCTGTGGTCCATCATCAAATGTGAGATTTACAAGGAGGGAAAACAGTACACCTCTCTGAACAGTGTCTGGGAGGCTGTGGTTGCTGCTGCACGCAATGTTGATGGTGAACAGATCAAAACACTGACAGAATCCATGGATGGCAGGCTTTTGAGTGTCCTTGCAAAGAAAGGTGGCTATATTGGTCACTGATTTGTTTTTGTTATGTTTTTGAATGTCAGAAATGTATATTTGTGAATGTTGAGATGTTATATTGGTTTCACTGGTAAAAATAAATAATTGAAATGGGTATATATTTGTTTTTTGTTAAGTTGCCTAATAATTATGCACAGTAATAGTCACCTGCACACACAGATATCCCCCTAAAATAGCTATAACTAAAAACAAACTAAAAACTACTTCCAAAAATATTCAGCTTTGATATTAATGAGTTTTTTGGGTTCATTGAGAACATGGTTGTTGTTCAATAATAAAATTAATCCTCAAAAATACAACTTGCCTAATAATTCTGCACTCCCTGTAAATATATATAGAAAAGCTAAAATAGAAAAAGAAAAAAAAGAAAGAAGACTTATTCAAATGCTACATGAAACTTCTTGACCCTATACTTATTCTGGATAAACTCAATCCATTTTCTCCATTCCATAATATAACGTTCTTGCGAGTGATCTTTCAAATAAGCCGAAATCTTCGCCATCTCTGCCAGGTCGGAGACCTTTAAAGTCCACTCTTCTATGGTCGGCAGTTCCTCTTTCTTCCAATACTGACCTATCAAAAGTCTTGCTGCCGAAAAATCACTGAATTATATACATGGCTATCACTGTTAGCTAAGGATTCTGTTTTTTGTACATTACTGTAAGATTAGAAAATAAATGGCGGCACATCCTGCAGTCTGTATTCTCACATGCAAAAAAAACCCCCAAAAAATCCTTAGGAAAGGGAAAATGGAACTATCAACTTTGGTTTTCAATTTTTGCAAAGTGTTCAAAAAATATTTTAACGTTTCCACAGTGGACCAGATGGGGAATGCCAGGCATTTAGCACAAGACAAATGGGGAGCCAGATGAAAGTGGAATCCGGATCAGCTTTATCATTAAGAAGTTTTATTTCTGGTGGGAAATGCTAGAAGATGGTGAGAAGCAGGAACTGTAACTTTTTTTTCTTTTGTGCTGCTAAAGCTGGTCTCTGCCAATAGCATACCATTAGTCACACAATCTGATATGCTCTTAGTATTTTATGCATACAAGACCTATTTTAGTGCAGATCCCATTTGCTACAATACAACTTATACATAAACATACCTCCACATCATAAATTTTGCTTTAGTTACTACCATCAGAGCTGTCATAGCATACCTGTCAAAACATGGCTATCTTTGATGCAGGTAACACTTTTCATGGCCATGCCCTCTGTGGTCTGTGAATGGCTATTAACCTGGCAGTCAGCCTTGGGCCAAATGCAACACCTAGCTATGGCATAGACACCTTGGCCTCGAAATCTGTTGTGAGCCACACACTCCTTCTTGCCTCCAATATCCTAGCATTTAGGGAAAAGAAGAAGTGGCATCAAATCTGATTTTCATATCCAGCTGAGATGCAGATCTGTGTATAAAATTAATTAAAATTAAATAGCAAACTACACCATCTTGCCTTTGAACATTACCTCAATGTGCTCCCCTCGCCGCTTGCCATTCTTTGATAAACTTGAGCAGCTGAACATGTCTTCGTTGCTGTTGCATCGGGCAACAGCTGTTGCTTCACTGGTTGAGTCAGACAAGGAAGACCACACAGAGCGACAGTACAGTTGTTCTTCTGAAAGAGAGTCGCTAATGGTCACTGTTAAAGGACTAACAGAATCCCATTTGTTTAGGACTATCTCCAGGCTTTACAATTTCTGTAATTCAACCACTTGGAAAGATCCTACCTTTGAAAAATACATTGCACTAACACACATAATTGACTGAATAAACCTCAAACCAGAGGTGCTGAAGTTTGAAAAATGTCTTCTTTGTGCTTGCATTATTTTAACTTTGAAAACCCTGAAATAAAGGCAGGAATTAGCGTGCTAAGCCTCCCCCCCAAAAAAACATTTTCCAAACACTAAAGAAGGTCAAAGGTTTTCACTTCACCTTCTAGAGTAGGTAGAGAGAATGGCTTTGAAGAACATATGGAACATCCACAATCAAGCTAACAATTAAATAAGTGAAGCTTGAGTCCAAGCCAAGGAAATAATTTGAAAAACACCCGAGTTTCCCGCCTTGTGAAGAGGGAGGGAAGATGGCACATTCAGATTTCCAAGATTCTGCTGCTAAAGCTGTTCTGCTAGAAGTAGCTTAGAACTGCATGGTGTCTGTTTCATAGACTGGCGTACCTGGTGACATCTGGTGACATCCCTATACCACAGACATATCCCCGATGATCTCCAAGGAGGAAACTGATGGCAAAAGTTGAAAAGATGGGTCATTCTTGCCATAAAACAAGAATTAAAAATTGCAAAGGTTGAGTGAAGTTCATGAATAAAACTGGCTATTTGGAGGGATTGGATTAGATTAGATTAGATTAGATTAGATTAGATTAGATTAGACTAGACTACCTTTATTGTCATTTTTTTACTGTGGGTACAATGGCACACATCAAAAATGAAATTTAGTTTAGATTTCTGCCTAACTAGCAAATATGCTTACATTTTGGTTATCAATTAAGTTACAAATGTTGATTAACAGTAAAATAGATACAAAAAGGCTAATAGTTTAAAAAACTAGTGAAAGAGATGTCAATAGATTTTCTAAAGAGAGAAAATGGGGCCAAATACAGATAGTGCAACACAATTTGGACTTGATAAATGTGCGATCACATTTAAATGAATTAACTCACAAGATACTCAACTTTTAAGTAAAACAAACATAAAAGGTCTAGACTCTAGCACCTAAGTGAGCTTATAAATATCTGGAAATTTTGGAAACATCAGATAGTTTGTACAACAAATAAATAGAAGAATACTATAGGCTCGAATTAATGTAGTTGGTTGAAGAAAATCCTAAAATCTCACCAAAATGGTTGAATCAGACAATTCATAAGCAATATCAATAATTAGATCTATTACAGGAATATTGAACCTTGTTAATCTTGACCAGCAAATCAGAAAATTAATGCTTAGAAATAATGCCCTATATCCTCATATTGTTATTGACAAGATTTTTTTCCAAGAAAGACTGGTGGGCTAGCACCGATTAAAGGTAAAATAAAGAACAAAAATAAAGCTTAATGATTACATCAAGGCAATAACAAAGCTTTATTGAATTAATCTCAGAAAGAAAGGCTATTTGGGGAAATGGAATCTCAGTGAGTATAAAAAGCAACAGCTTGAAATGAGGTTAGAAAATTGGAAAAGCAAAAGCAATATCTTCCTTGAAAGGTATTGAAGGAAAATTTGACAACAGTAAAACATGACAGTGGCTTAAGGATGAAGTATTTTAAAAAGGAAGCATTGTAGAAAGAATGCTTTTTATTGCTCAAGAACAAGCATTAAGTACAAATGTTGTCAAAGCAAAAGTAGAAAAGATCAGTTTAGTTAGTAAATGCCAGTCGTGCCAAGGAAGACGATTACAAAAAAGGCATAGTTGAATTGGGAAGATATCACTGGCATTTTGGTCAAGAGTACAAATTCACCATCAATTCAGAATGGCTGGAAACATAAAACTGCAGATAACATCACAGGGCAAAAAAAAAGATACTTAAAATTCAGACTGATCATCTCTTTGAACATAATGCACACCCCTTTACTGTCTGAATTTGGAACAACTTACAACAGACCAATCACAACCAACAGTATTGTTGGGCTCCTCCTCATACACAGACATTACCCTTACCATGTCCAAGTTCTTGGGCAGACTTCAAATCATGAAGAATATGCTATTATACATGATTAGTAGAATAAGAATTATTCCTGCAAGCATCTTTAGTAAAATTTTACTAACATCTTTAGTAAAAATTCTTTTTCACTTCAATCAACTGGAGTGTAGAGTCTGCTTTCCTAAATGATTGTTTTGGGGCAGGTCTGACAGCTTATTTTTAGCGACTTCTAGTGATGGAATTTTTACTAAAGATGTTGGTTGCAGGAAGATGAAGCAGAAACTGAAGTTCCCACTCACTGATACAAAGAGCCAAACTTAACATTCCTCATCCCTCCACCCAATGTCCAGTCCGTTATCACCCAAACCAGGATCGCCGAGATGTTGTGGGAAACTCTGGGTTGTTTAGAGTGTTGGAATTTCATACTCTGGGCAAGCGGCGTTAAAGATGCCTGATGTAACCGGTACAAACAGCCCTGGTCTTCTTCATGTCAGTTCCCCCTTCCCATTTCCCACCATTAGATACACAGGTGTGGGTTGCCCCAAATGCCTCTGCACTCCCTTCTCCTTTGATGGCAGGACGCCAGCAAGGCGCCAGGCCGACGATAGAGATCCTGACATAAGCTTTATTTGGCTATAAAAATAATTCATTGGGGCAATAGTTTATTAGCCAATTCAAAGTCCTGGTATAATCCTCAGCTTCTTAAGGAGTTTGCTCAATCAAGGCAGTAAAAAAATTACTCCAGGTTTAAAGTTTATATTCAATTATAATCAGGTTGAATAGGTAGCAGCTAAGTTCAAATAGTTAGTTTGGTGTAGTGGGTAAAAACACCAAGCTAGAACCAGAAGAGTGTGAGTTTCTAGCCCTGGTTTCGACATGAGACATCTGGGTAATTTTGGGTCAATCACTCTTCCTCAGCCCCTGCAAGAAAGCAATGCAAACCACTACCAAATATATTTCTAATAAAACGTGATAGACATATTCAGGCAGTTTCCAGGAGTCAAGACTCGCATGAAGACACAGGATCTGACATAGTTCAGGCCTGTACCAATGAAGAAGACATCAACAGGACTCTCACCTGCTACAATTTTGGAGGGAAGCCCAGCCACTCTGTTTGGTGTTAACAGCCTCTGGTCTTCTGGAAACCAAGCCTCGTTCATAAGGTTTTTGACAGAAAAGTGGATCAGTTTTTGCCTCAGCTCGGAGATGGACAGAGCGGGGTTGGCATTCAAAATAATGGCTGCAATACCTAGGACAAGAAACAAGCCCTGTTTTTATTCCTCAAAAAAACACACATGAAGAGGGATTAGGTTATGTATTTCTACATTTTATATTTGTATAATTACCGCAAAATAACGCTTTGTGCTTGTATGGTTTTTTTAAAGGAAGCCCAATTGATACCGATTATTTGCTTGGCAAAATCTGAGGCAACTTAATACAAATGCCAATGTTCTCTTACATTTTCCCTTCAAAAAAAATTATGCTTGAATCCACCTGCCTGCGTCTGAGGATTTCTATATGTGTGCGCATATGAATAATATAAGCATGAACCAACTATGCTCTTCAATTTCTAATTTGAATTAATGCTCCAGTAACATTTCAGAGTAACACCAGTCTCAATGGCTTAAAAGATTATATATGAGAATGTCTTTGTTTTCATGGTTTTGTCCCATCTCATCCCTGTATTTCTGCTTTGTGATTAAAGCTCATAAGAAATTAATGGAAAATAAATGTTTTATCAGGCCAGTTTGATTTAAAACACTGGGGAACTTTCAGTCAAATAATTTTCTTTCCTGTTTCTGAATGTGATTGGAAAAGTGAATATGATATTATTTATTTATTTATTTATTTATTTAGTTATATTTATATACCGCCCTATTCCCTGAGGACTCAGGGCGGTTTACAGGGAATTAAAAATCCAAAATACAAAAATTAAGAACCAAATTAAAAAATATTAAATTAACCCTGTAGTCAATTAAAAAGAACCCCAAATTAAAAATTCCTCCTCAGTCTGGGCCCGAGAGCTCGAAGAGCCAGGTCTTCAGGCCCCGGCGGAATGATCGAAGGTCGGGGGCAGTTCTCAGCTCCACTGGCAGCTGGTTCCAGAGGGCAGGCGCTCCCACCGAGAAGGCCCTATCCCTGGGTGTCACCCGCCGGCAGTCTCTTACCGGCGGGACCCTGAGCAGACCCTCCCTGTGGGAGCGCACTGGGCGAAGGGCATTTGATGCCGGCAGCAGGTGTTCCCTCAGATATCCCGGACCCAGGCCATGTAGGGCTTTATAGGTGATAACCAGCACCTTGAATTTCACCCGGAGGGCAACCGGAAGCCAATGCAGCTCACGGAGTAGAGGTGTTACATGGGAGTATCGGGAAGCCCCCATTACAACTCGCGCGGCCGCATTCTACACCAGTTGAAGCCTCCGAGTGGTCTTCAAGGGCAGCCCCATGTAGAGAGCGTTACAGTAGTCCAAACGGGAGGTCACAAGCGCATGAGTAACTGTGCGTAGGGCGTCTCGGTCCAGATAGGGACGCAACTGGCGCACCAGGCGAACCTGGGCAAAAGCCCCCCTGGTCACGGCTCCTATGTGATCTTCAAAATTGAGCCGTGAATCCAGGAGGACGCCCAAGTTGCGAGCCCTATCGACGGGGGGTAACACCTCACCCCCCATCATTAAGGATGGAATAACTTGGTTAACCCGAGATGCCGATATGCACAGCCACTCAGTCTTGGCGGGATTGAGACGAAGCCTGTTTCTCCCCATCCAGACCTGAACCGCCTCCAGGCATCGGGACATCACGGAGAGGGCATCACTGGGTTGGTTCGGGGTGGAAAGAAAAAGTTGGGTATCATCAGCGTACTGATGATACCCCACCCCAAAACCACGAATGATCTCGCCCAGCGGCTTCATATAGATGTTGAACAGGAGAGGCGAGAGAACCGACCCCTGAGGGACTCCACAAATGAGAGACCTCGGGGCGGATCTCTGCCCTCCTGTCAACACCGACTGCGAGCGGCCCTGGAGGTAGGAGGAGAACCACCGTAAAACGGTGCCTCCCACTCCCAGCCCCCTGAGACGCCGCAGTAAGATACCATGGTCGATGGTATCGAACGCCGCTGAGAGATCTAATAGGACCAGGACAGAGGAGCAACCCCTGTCCCTAGCCCTCCAGAGATCATTCACCAGCGCGACCAATGCCGTCTCCGTGCTGTGTCCGGGCCTGAAGCCCGATTGGTACGGGTCCAGATAATCAGTTTCCTCCAGGAACAGAGGGAGCTGATGCGCCACCACACTCTCAACAACCTTCGCCAGAAAGCGAAGGTTGGAGACTGGACGGTAGTTGTTTAAAACAGCCGGGTCCAAAGCAGGCTTCTTGAGAAGGGGTCTCACCACCGCCTCCTTCAAGGCGGCAGGAAAGACACCCTCCTTCAAGGAAGCAGTTATTACTGCATGGAACCAGCCTCGTGTTCCTTCCCGAGCCGCATAAGCTAGCCAGGAGGGGCACGGATCCAACAAACAGGTGGTGGTGCTCAGTCTCCCCATGATCCTGTCCACATCATCAGGGGAAACAGGGTCGAACTCATTCCAGATAACGTGCTCAAGACCGCCTGATTCCTCCACATTAGACTCTGCCCAGTCAGAGTCCAAGCCGGTCCGGATCCGAGCGATTTTGTCCGCCAGATGATGACTAAACTCCTCGGCTCGTCCCTGCATGGGATCCTCTCTCACCTCCTGGTTAAGGAGGGAGCGAGTCACCCTAAACAGGGCGGCCGGGCGATTATCTGCGGACGCGATAAGGGCGGCAAAGTAGATTAGACTTCGCCGTCCTTATCGCCGCAAGATAAGACCTTATAAAGGTTCTTAACTGCAATCGGTCGGATTCGGATCGGCTGGATCTCCAACCGCTCTCTAGACCTCGTCTTCGCCGCTTCATCTCCCGGAGCTCCACAGAGAACCATGGGGCCCAACGGGATCTGCGTCGGGTCAGAGGTCGCATGGGTACAACGCAGTCGAGTGCCCTGGTGGCTGCCGTTTCCCAGGCCTCCACCAGGGCATCGACTGGGCTGTGGGTAAGGGTGATAGGTATAGGCCCAAGCGCCCTCTGGAACCGATCTGGGTCCATTAGGCGCCTGGGGCGGAACCACCTGGTCGGCTCCGCCGCCCAGCGGCGGGGGATGGCATGACGGAAAACTATAAATTAGATTTATATGGAGAGAAAGAGGCCTATCCATCAATAAAAAGTCCCTGTTCCATACTCAGTTAAAAGTTACTCTAAATCCTAAACATCAATTCAGTTTCTCATAAGTCAGCTTCATCAGGAGTTTAAATATTTTTTCAGGAAGCCAATGGAATCTAAAAAGGACTAAACTTGCTTATCTTGATAATACAGACAAAATTATTTACCTGCCTCTTCTAGAAAAAGACAAGGGGAAATGCAAAGGTCTACCAATTCTTTAAGCAATCCACTGGTGCCATTAAAACATAGATGCAATGAAAATGTCCAAATTGTACCAGTTTAATTTGTACCACTGGTGGGTATTACAAAGGTAGGAACACCAGAGCCCTGGTGGCCCAGTGGTTAGAATGCAGTACTGCAGGCTACTTCTGCTGACTGCCGGCTGACAGCAATTCAGCAGTTCGATTCTGACCAACTCAAGGTTGACTCAGCTTTCCATCCTTCAGAGGTAGGTAAAATGAGGATGCAGATTGTTGGGGGCAATATGTTCTGTACCAGCCTGCTACCGGCCCTGCAGAAAAGGCAGGGACAACCCCTTTTACAAGAAGGCAAGAGGCTGGAATTACGCCTGCCAAATTTATTACTACAAAAACAAACGGAACAAGACAAACCAAGAAACCGGAGCTTTAAGAAACATGAACTATCCGAGCGGTTGCCTTCAGCAAACCAGCCCTCCCAGACATTCCCCTTATATAGAGTTCAGGGCGTGGCTTCTCTCTGCCTCCTTCCGAAAAGCCCCATTGCCTTCCTCTGTTTACTCCTAATTGACTTCCTCCTGCGTTGGGCGTCCTTGAACAGGGCCAGCTGTGGGTCATCTTCATCCACGCTGTCAGGCTCACACAGCTGGGTCTCCGTGGTGACCAAGTGGGAGGGGCCTGGCTGAGGGCTCTCATCAGCAAGATCTTCAACCCCCTCAGCAAGGTCTTCAACACCCCCCTCCTCCTCCGAGTCGTCCAACCCAACTGCCGAACCCACAGGCTGACCCTGAATCACAACACAATATGCTGATATTGTAAACTGCTAAGAGAGGGCCGTAAAGCCCTGTGAAGCGGTATATAAGTCTAAGTGCTACTGCTAATACTAGTTGCTTTCTTTTTGTAGCCCCTGGAGCTAACCAAGCTAATACAAATCATTGTGTCATCCTTTGTTCATTTTAACTACTAAAAAAGGGTGTCCTTAAGGCTTAATACTTCAATTTTTACCTTCCCTAACATCAAATGCAAAGAAACAAACTCTGCCCATGTTTTCCCCCACTGACAACAATGCATTACCGCCACGCATTGTTCTATAGGTTTGAATTTTGCAAATCCAAGAGTATTATTTTGAATGAAATTGGAAAAAAAAAGACTTTTTCCACTATTGGAAAATCTCATCATTCTTGCCTCAAAAAATTCACGTAACAAGGCACATGTTATTGATGGTTCATCTTCAGAGAACCTCATTGCAATAAACGAGAGCTGTGCGACTTGCTGGACTCCTCAAATTTCCATCACACAATACAACCTGCAACATGGGCAGCTGCTTGTGATGTCCCACTCTGAGCTGTGAAGCAGGTACTGCAGTCACTAGAGGCACCAATGATATCATCCCCAGGAGCAAAGACATCTACGCAGCGCCCAAAGTTGGTTCCCAAAGTCCCCATGGAGGCAGGCTGGTCTTGGGCGTTGGTTGCTCCAACTGTAATCACCTACGATAAGAGAGTATCTTGTCAGTCCTGAGCAAGTAGCAGAAACAGGATATCAGAATCAGAGTTGGATCTATGAATAAAGAGGTTTCTCTCTATGTCTGGATCCAGCGGGGAGCTATGCTGAGGAAAGCAACGAGAAGATGTTCTTCACCAGCTCTCCTTCCTTTTGTCATTCTTCGTACTGCTCCAGTAGCTTCTCAAAGCCTTTTAGAGCATTTGTTCAAGAATGTTGAGGGAAGGAGTGTTCACAAAGATTGCTTCCTTATCCTCTTCCTCCAGCCCCAGCATAGTTTCACCAGGTATTATTCTTGCTCTATATTTAGAGGGAGGTTTGTTGGCCATTTAGCCTAAGTCTATTCAATGTAATAAATTTAAAAAATTAAAATCCTTTGCAAATGATTCTTTAGTCCATTTCTCCATTGAGAAAGACCTTCCCTCCAAATTTTCCTAGATAACTGATTTTCTGGACTGAGCCGATCAGAGGTGTTTGGTGACACAGGGAAATGTCACCTGGAAATACCAAAAATATTGTGCAATTATTATTTCATGTTTTTCTCCTCTCAAAATCTAGTTTTTCTAAAATATCTCCTAGATAATATGTCTGTAAGCATTCCTCTTTAGATGACTCATGAGAGGACTATAAAATAAAAAAGAACCAAATAAATTGGCTTAGATTAAGTCTATGTGTCCCATCTATCTCACTACTACAGTATCAGGAGCTGCTTTCCAGAAATTCCACATGTATTTGGAAAAAGCTCCTGACTGAAATTCTGCTGTCAAATATTAAGCACGGGTTCATCCGCAGGAAAAGTATGTTGACATCATGAAATTAAAATCTCTCCCCTAAAAAAACCCCATATTCCTAGTCAAATTCCCACATGAGTATTATCTAAGCCTGATCTTGCTGTCTGCCATTATAAGTAGTGATGGATGTTTTTAATTATATTGAGGTTTCAAGTATCAGACTGATTCTTCATTGTCCCGATATTAAGCTTGGAGAGCTTCACACAATACAAATATTTGTATTACACAATGGCCTATGTTTGTTTACATATTGGAGGAAAATAGGTTATTGCTGAGGAACAGTCAATAAAACTATCATACCATATTAAAAGTTCAAAAGAGACCGTGGGATCAAATAGGCTAGCTCTATTCTTTATTGTGTATCTATATAACGTTATTGCATGCATCACCAGCAAACCCACAACAGAATCACGCCATCAGGGTATTTAGACAGACCCTGGATAAGCCAGTATCTTGCTCACATCCTGGCACTCCACAAGCATGCAGGAGACCTGATCCACACCATCTAAACAGCTGAGAGGATGGCATGGGTGAAGCTTCACAATCTTCCTCAACTTCCCATACGTTAAATGTGTTGGGGCATCATTGTGACAAGTGAAAAACACTGCATTTAAGGCAGCGAGGTAACCGGCAGATCTTGATGAGCTGAACTTGAAGTAGCCGGAAGGACCACTCGGGACGACAGGCTACTTAACTAAAGGTTTATTTAGAGCAAGACAAAAACAGGATAACTTGCCCGGCTTTTATAGCCGGCAGCTGTCAGTAAGGGCCAATCAGGAACGTTCCTTTTGGCGCCGTGTCTAACCGGACCAATCCGCGCCGTCTGCTCTTGACAGTTCTTGCTTCCGCATGGCTCGGTGTTTTGACAGCCGCGAGCTGTCAGTGGCTGCGCCTGCGCCGTGCGGGGAACTTTGACAGCTGTCAAAGTTCCCGCGTGTTCTCCTGTCAGATTGTTTTTTCCCTCACCGTATAACTGGAATAACTTGTTTAACTTATATTAATGTTGTTTACAGATATAATACACCCCATACCCCTCCACTGGAGCTTTCCCTCCCCCTTGGTCGTTGGAACCTGCCCACTGGTAGTCCTTTAAGTATGTGGGGGCTCTTCTGTTCCTGTTGGAGCGTCTTGGAAGTGGGGCGATGTCTGGTTCAGGTGGCAGTAAGTTTTCTTGCCCCTCTTCCTCTTGGTTTGGTATCGGCAGTATTTCTGCGGGGGCTTGCAGCTCGTGTTGAGGTTCTGGGTTGTGCGGTGGTTGTCTTGGTCTGAGTTGATCGATATGGCGGCGTAGATTGCCGTGAGTTTGTGTGGATATTAGATAAGAAATGGGTCCTGTTTGTTTTAGCACTGTCCCTTGGACCCATTTGTTTTTGTCTGTGTATGACCGTGCCCATATCATTTGCCCCGGTTTGAGGGTGCGGTTTGGGTGGGGGTGATCGTTTTCTTCCGGGTATGTGTCAGGATGTAGTCTGTCGAGCCACGTTATGAGTCTCCTCCCCCATCTTAGTTCCACGGGTGATTTGCCCGTTGTTGTGCATGGAGTTGCGTGTTGTGACATTAGGAACTGGCTGAGTCGCCGCTGCCAGTTCCCCTTGACGAATTTTTTTAGAGCTTCTTTTGTGGAACGCACCATAATTTCAGCCATCCCGTTCGTCGATGGGTGGAACGGTGCAGACGTGACCAGCCTAATACAGTTCTTCATAGCGAACATCTGAAATTCACGAGAGGTGAATTGAGGTCCATTGTCTGAAACCATGGTGTCTGGGAGGCCATGTGTGGCGAATATTTTCCTTAGGGCCTGTATAGTGGCTCCTGACGTTGTTTTTCTAAGGGGGGTGACTTCTAACCATTTAGAATAGCTGTCCACTACTATTAGGAAACTCTGTCCCTGGATAGGTCCTGCGAAATCTAAATGTATGCGTGACCATGGGTTTTTTGTAGTTTCCCATTTGTGAATTGGTGCTTGGGGTGGCTCGCTTCGTGTTGCTTGACAGGTGTAGCACCCTCCTACATATTTTTCTATCTCTTTATCTATGCCAGGCCACCAGACATAACTTCTGGCCATAGCTTTCATCTTGACAATGCCTGGATGTCCTTCGTGTAAGATGTCTAATGTTTGATTTATGTTCCTATTAGGTATTATGACTCGATTTCCCCATAGAAGGCATCCCATGTGTGAAGATATTTCATTTCTCCTGTTATAGAATGGCTGGAATTGGGGGTGTGGGTTTTGTGCTGGCCAACCTGTTGTTGCCCACCTGAGGATTCTGCTGAGTATTTTGTCTTTAGCTGAGTTGTTAGCTATAATCTTTGCAGAGAGGGGGCAGTCTGGAAGTTGAGAGATTGCTAGAATCAGTCCAGCTGGGGCTGGGTCTGGGTCCTTGCTTTGAATTGGCAGTCTGCTGAGGCAGTCTGCGTGTCCTAATTCCTTCCCTGGTTTATGTATTAATTGATAAGAATAGGCAGATAAGAAGGTGGACCACCGTAGTATTCTCGGTGAGAGAATCTGTGGTGTTGTTTTATTCCACGTGAATATTCCTAATAGGGGTTTGTGATCTGTGAATATGGTAAAGGGTCTCCCATAGAGGTAGTCATGGAATTTTTTAACCCCTGCGACTATTGCTAGGGCTTCTCTGTCTATTTGTGCGTAATTCTTTTCTGCTTTTGACAGAGTGCGTGAATAAAAGGCTATGGGTCTTTGGGTGCCGTCCTTGTATAGATGACTTAACACTGCCCCAATCCCATAGGGAGATGCATCGCAAGCGATGCATATTGGTGTGTCTTCTCGGAAAAGGGTGATCGTTGAACTGTTACAAATAATCTTTTTTAATGATTGGAAGCTATTTTCATGTGTTTTGGTCCAGGACCAGGCAGTTCCCTTGTCTAGGAGCCTATGCAGAGGCTCCGCTATGGTGGCTTTGTGGGGAAGGAAAGCGTGATAAAAGTTTAATAATCCTAAAAAGGCTTGGAGTTCTTGTTTATTCTTTGGGCTAGGCGCTGTTTGAATAGCCCTTAGTTTTTCTGTGGTGGGGTGGATGCCTTGGCCGTCTATTTTGTACCCTAGGAATTCTGTGGATGTGACTCCGATGGAGCACTTTTCCCGTTTAAGTTTGAGACCGGCTTCTCTGAGCCGGCTCAGCACAGCTGACAGTCTGTCAGCTAAGTTTGCTTCGTTTTCTCCGGCGATGAGAACATCGTCGAAATAGGGGCAGACCCCGGGTATTCCCTTCAGGGTTTTCTCCATGATACCCTGGAAGATACCCGGGGCTGCCGATATGCCGAATTGGAGCCTTTTCACTTTAAAGGCACCGCGGTGCGTGACAATTGTTTGGGCTTCCGCGGTGTCATTTGTGACAGGCAGTTGCAAATACGCCTGCGTCAGATCAAGTTTTGCAAAAATGGCGCCGGAGCGGATGGAAGCAAATACGTCCCTTACCGCTGGCACCGGGTAAGCATGGGGGCTGAGAGCTAGGTTGAGGGTCGCCTTATAGTCCGCGCATAATCTTATTTCACCGTTAGGTTTAACTGGGGTGACTATTGGGGTCTCCCAGCTTCCCCCTTCCGTAGGTTCTAGCACCCCAAGACCTACGAGGCGTTCTAGTTCATTTTCTATTTTTTCTTTAAGGGCAAATGGTACTCTCCTAGCTCTTATCTTTATGGGTTGGATTGCTGGGTTTAATTGTAAAGAGATGGGGGGACCGGTGTATTTCCCTAACGTGCCATCGAAGACGTCTGCATACTTGTTGCAAACGGCTTCGAGGCTAGAGGACTGGACTGTATTTACCCCAGTAATGGCGATCCCTAGAGGCCCGAACCAGTTCAGCCCTATCAGGTTGGTGCGGTTCCCTGGCGTCACTAGAACTTCTAGGGGCCCCTTGAATTTTTTGTACTCTACAGCAACCCTAGCCCTTCCTTCCAGAGGAATGGGGGTTTTTTGGAAATCTGCTAGGTGGACCTGAGTTTGCCTCAGAGGAATTTTTCCCTTGCTTTGTTGGCAGATCTCCTGATACGTTTTGAATGAAATTAAGGAGACTGCTGACCCGGAGTCCACCTCCATGGGGCAGGGGACTCCCTGAATTTTTACCCTGATCCTCACCTTTGAGCTTAGGCTGTGTACCTTATCAATTGTTTCTACTAGGGCCCCTGGCGTTTTTTCTATGTTGGCCCGGGTAGCTGGCCTACCTGGGGAATTGGCCTCCAGATCGTTCACGTTGTCGCGGCCCCGGCTTCGGCACACCGGTTTGATGTGGCCGGTCTTTCCACAATTGTGGCACTTAGCGTTTCTGAACCGGCAGCTTCCACGGGCATGATTTCCCTCGCAGCTGGCGCAGGCGGCCCGTTGCTCGTAACGTGGTGGTGGTGGTGGAGGGGGGTTCCTGGTTCTTCGGCGATCCGATGTGTCGCTTCTTCTCTGTTGTCTGCGTTCCATCCTGCGCTGAAGGGCTTCCCCGTCCGTGAAGTCCACCGATTCGTCGCTGTCACTGAGAGTTGCGCTCTCTTGGTATACGGTCGCTGGGCTCTCTGGGGTCGTGGTGGTCGATTTCTTCTTGTGGTTATACTCGTAGGCCATAATTTCTCGGGTCAATTCTGCTAGATTCATGTCGGGTTTAGATGTCAGTTTCTTCTGAAGCCGCTCGTCCCTTAACCCGATCACCACCTGGTCTCTGATGCGGTCTTCCAGGTCAGGGAAGCAGCAGTTCCACGCGGCGTGCCTGACCCCTGCGATGAAGTCATTCGCGGGTTCGTCTGGTCGTTGTTTCTTCTGGGCGAATTGTACCCGCCAGTACAGTTCTGAGCGTGCCGGCATATAATGCTTGTTAAGCCGGTCTACCAGGTCCACGTAGGAGACTTCGGTGATGGGTACCGGGCTAAACAGCCCGACGGCAGCGTCGTACACCGGGGGTCCGCTGATGTATAGGAGAGCGGCGGCTTTTGCTCTGTCGTCGGTGATTTTGCTGACAAGGAGAAATCCTTCGACTTGTCCCAGGTGTGATTGCCACCTCTCGGGATGGCGGGTATCGAATTCCCTCACACGCCCGAAGTTTGCCATGTCGTCCGGTCCTAGGTCTCGCTCTGTTAGAAGTTAAAACTTCCAGTGACAGCTCTGGCCGGGAACTCTCTTCCTCGGCCGTGACTTCAGCTCAGGAGCGATCCCACCTTCGTCGCCAGTGAAGTAGCCAGAAGGACCACTCGGGACGACAGGCTACTTAACTAAAGGTTTATTTAGAGCAAGACAAAAACAGGATAACTTGCCCGGCTTTTATAGCTGGCAGCTGTCAGTAAGGGCCAATCAGGAACGTTCCTTTTGGCGCCGTGTCTAACCGGACCAATCCGCGCCGTCTGCTCTTGACAGTTCTTGCTTCCGCATGGCTCGGTGTTTTGACAGCCGCGAGCTGTCAGTGGCTGCGCCTGCGCCGTGCGGGGAACTTTGACAGCTGTCAAAGTTCCCGCGTGTTCTCCTGTCAGATTGTTTTTTCCCTCACCGTATAACTGGAATAACTTGTTTAACTTATATTAATGTTGTTTACAGATATAATACAGAACTGGAGCCTTATTAGGGCAGAGGTGGGCAACTATGGCAACTGTATGACCTGTGGATTTCCAACTCCCAGAATGGAATTCTGGGAGTTGAAGTCCACAGTTGTAAAGTTGCTCACCCCTGTGTTAGAGGGATTACAAACCATTTCTGGACCATTTTTTCCTGGGTTTTGGGCTGAAAGGAAGACATTGTCTACTTACCTCTGGTTCTGACGCTGGAGAGTATAGACAAGCATCATCTTTGTAGTTGCCTGCTGCAGCTATCATGATCACTCCCATCTGCACCATCCGACGAGAGGCGGCATTCAGGATCCGGCTATAGGTTCCAGCCAAGGGGAGCAAAACAACCAGGGGACTATAGGGCTGGACAGCCAGGGTCTTTGCAATGAATTCCAACCCTATAGGGCAAAGGATAAAGGGCAAAGGATTAGCGCCGTTGCATTTCTTTTACCCAGTGCAAACTCTAAATTTTAAAGACACAAACAGGAAGAACATTCTTTTTTAAAAAAGTGTTTTTCCCTGCGAGAAAGGACTGAGGTGCAAGGGAAAAACAGACAGCTGTCAAAGAAACCGTGTAAATCTGAAAAATAATGCATTTTTCCAGTTTTAAAATTGATAAAAAATAAATTAAACTCTTTGTATCTCAAACCCTAACCAGATATATGTGTGCCTTTATGAAAAGATAAATTTAATTTTGGAAATTCTGGACTCAGTTCTGTTCAGAATTTAACAATTCTAATATTAGCCAAAAGTATTTTCCGCTTTTTCCTTCTCTGACCTTTAACCACAATGCCCAACAAAGAATTTTGAACTCCAAATCTTGCAACTATTTTAAAACCGTGCTTGATTCAACAAAGGTATTAAAGGCATTAACCCTTTCTAACTGAAGATGATCCCTAGTGACCACATGGATAAATGCATGCAGTTTTTAGAGGGACACAATACAGAGGTAAATTGCATTGCTTTCTTTTGGGGTCTTTTTCCAAATACTGTCAAATTATTTATTATCTCTGCAATAAATACACAAAGTCCTTCACATAATATCTTGGCCTGTAATTCCACCTCTTAAGAGAATGCAGTAGTGGCCCCTCTGGATAACCGTAGGGGTTTTGTTTTTTCCTAATATGTATAAGCCAGAGCTATAAGCTACGATGTGGATTGAGGACATGTCAACCTAATTCTGAATCAAACCTGATTCTTCTGAATGTGCTACTGTTTGCAATTCAGGAAAAGTATATATAAAACATTTATATTAAGCCAATATTCAGACAAAACGGATATTAAGAAAAAGAGTATATAGAAACGTATAATGCAACATTGTCTTCAGAAATACATAGCAAATAAAATTGAGAGAAATGCTCACAGCAACCTACAACAATCTGCAAATCCATATAAAAATGAGAGAATGAATTTTAATTTTAGAAATGATTGAACCCACATTTGCCACTACTCACCAATCAGCGTGCCGCTTACGGTGCCTTTCCCTTGGCAGTTCAGCACCCGCAGACTACGGACATTGGCACCTTTCGCAACTCCAGCATCCCTTCCATTCACCACACCTGCCATGTGGGTCCCGTGGCTGTCACACTTACTGGCCTTCCATGAAGCAGAAAAACAAAGTTTTTCACTTCTTGCAAGCCCAAACACATGTAGTGTAATAATAAGATGTGCACATCAAATAGCGCTCAAGGCAACATACAAAATAAAAAGTAAACTAGAGCTTTAATTATAGGTAGTAATGAAAAAGACTCATCAGTCGGGCATTCTCACCCAATGTGTCAGTCACCAAGAGGAACAAGCACCTCTGCATTCTCAATGGAGAAAGAGATGGCAAATAACAGAAGATTTCAAAGTCTTGGACAGCTATAGTCAACTCTACCCATCACCCATTTCCCAAATGATTCATTTTTACCAGCATATTCTAATGAAGAAATAAAACTCATCATAGACGTATTTAGATGCCCTGGATCCAGGGAGGCACCATCATAAGTACTTGATCTTGATCTTTCTAGGAAGTGCTCCAAAGAGCTACAAATTATGTTTCTTATTGCTGATTGGATTTTAACTCTATAAATATAAAAGCAGAACCTAGCCAAACTTTATGAACCAGATGTTCCAGAACGTGATGAAATATAGTGAGGAGGGATCTCCACAACCGAGAGGGGCATTCCAGAGAAGTAAGAGGCAACTCAGTCCAGATGTTATGTGTGAGAGAAAGAGGATGAAGACAGCCCTTCCCTAATAGTTCACAGAGTATACTGTATATGCAGATAGTAGAGTCGTCAGTCTGGCAAGGGTTTGTCTATAGCTGTGAAACAATAAAGAATTCAGCCTGGAATGTGTTATTCTTGGTTTTGGGCCTGACACAGGTGTACTGAAATTACCATTCCCGGAATTTCTTCCCACCAGAAAGAAGAATATCTACCTGGCGGTGAAAGCGAGTGCCGTCCTCTTCAGGGACATTCTCAAACTCAGTCACAAATATTTTGCCTTCTATTTCCCGATGGGTGCTCTGGATACCAGTATCTAACAGATAAACCTCAACCAGTTCACCACCATCTATAGGGAGAATCAATGATACCAGAAGGATACTTACTGCAACAGTTAAATGCATTTCTTATTTTAATTTGTTTGTCAATATTAATCCAATTATTCAGCCAAATATTACAACAATGCAAGGGTGGTGTTAATTTTAATTTCTCTTGTGCCTTAACAATGGAAGGAAATGAGTTAAATATTGTGATTCTATGTCAGAAAGTCAGACTTAAAAATCTGGATACTAGAAGGTGAACTGTGGACTGCAGTCAATATATGGACATAGTAATTGCAACACAGTTTGTCATTCTGAAGTGTTTTTTAAAAAAACAAATAGCTGGAAATGAGGAGTTGTGGCTGAGGCTACACCTTGTATTATTTTGACTCTGTCTCCAACATGGCAATTGGTATAAAGTCCCCATTGACATCAAAACGAGCTTGTCTCCAACCATCAATATTAGGAACAGGAAAGGAAAATGCAATTCTAATAAAAACTATAGCAATCGTAACAGATCAGTCTTCCTGATTTCTTCACAAAATATATTCCCAATCCAACCCAGCCCAACCTCCAAAAGCTCTTTTTAGATATCCAAAATAAGAGTCGGAAGGTCTCCAGTCTCATTTAGGTGCTACTCTGCTTAGGCTTAAATACTCTCGCTCCAAATAAGGGTTTTGTTTAGTTTTTCTAAGTATTTCTTAAATATATATCCTGAAAGAGACTAAAATGGATCAATGATTTTGAACTGGGAGAGCATCAGAAGTTTCCCCTAAACAGAAACACCTGCCTCCTCTCTTGTGCCTCCTATTGTCCATTCACTCTCGTAGAAACGAGAGGATTACTGTTTTTCTGTAATCCCTAATGAAGAATAGACTCAACTTGATCCATATTCTACGGCAGAATTTGAATTTGCATCCCATTTTTAAAATTCTTGTTGAAATACATGTCTATTGGTCTTGACAGAGGGTCCCTGCTTGCTTCTGGGAAAAATGTGGAAAAGATGAAAGGGATAGCTTACTGGGGGGATTATACTCATTCAGCGTGTCCTGTTTTGGGACAATCCGGCCAAGATTCCAAGGAATGCTTTGAGCAAACACGTAAGAGTCCTCTTCTATGTAATCCACATGTGGGAGTTTCAAAGCCTGCACAAAAGAACCAGAAGAAAGTATTGCAGCACAAGCAACAGGACTATCGTATTCTTTTGGGGAAAAATTGCATAAATGTTGCGAAAAAAGCATCTTATACTTGCTTCTGTTTTACCACACTACAAAACAACTTGTTCCAGGTTGACTCTATAGACAGCCATTGCAAATGCAGTACCAGTAAATGGCAGGTAATTCTGCTATACGTTTTGCAAAGCATGTTTCAGCCCAAGATATAAAGCTGTTGGCATTACAAGAACCACACAAGAATGTAAAAGATGAATCTGAGAACTGAGCCTTCATTCACCTAATCCATGATGGCTCAGGAATTCTGAAAGCTGAAGTCCACAGGTCTTATATACCCACCCCTGATCCAATCTATATAATATAACATACAACTATCAATATGCTTTATGTTCTATACTCTATACTGGTGATTCACAATGTGGGTCATATGTTCTCCCCCCCCCACCCGTTTTACACACATACACACACACACTCAGATACATATGCAGACAGACATCTGGCCGCGAACATAGTGCATCGTAAGACAAGAACATTTTCAATGTTCTGTCTTTAGAATGCAAAAGCAAAAAATGTAAAGATTGAGGATAGAATGCTAAATTGAGTAGAATGGCTAGCTAGAACAACACAGAGCAAATGAAAATATCCCCAGTAATTCCTGGGAATAAAAAAAAGCAAACAACACAAAATTCTTTATATTATAGAAAAATCTTTATTCTGAAGTACTTTTTCTATAGACAAATTGTTTTTGAGGGGAGTTGTCCAGGTTCTCATCCAGTTTTACAAATAATCTCCCCAAAGGGATCCACAACACTCTCTGAGGGTCACTTCAGTGGTGGGATTCAGCCGGTTAGCACCACTTCGGCAGAACCAGTAGCTAATTTTTTGTTGCCCAGGCCCAGAATGCACTTCCAGAAGTGGCATCCACACAGAGAACCGGTTGTTCACATATTTGAATCCCACCACTGGGTCACTTCAATATTATTTTATTGATTGTTTTAAAATTATTGGCCACACATCTCCAATGGTCTTCCTGCCTAATCTTAACTTTCAACACCCCTTTTCCATCTTTTCCGCATTGAATTAAATGCTTCGAAGGTGTTAAAAATCTAATGAAATGAGAAAAAGTCTGCTTCAAATGATGGGAGTTGTAATCCAGAAGGTTAAGGTTTTTGGCTCTATACCGTTGCCTCCACCTGGAGAAAGTTGCTCTGCAGAGATTTCATCCAAGAGTAGAAAGTCTCAGCAAAGGTTGACTTCCCCAGTGAATCATTTATTTCCCTTAAAAAAATTTTCCCAAGAAAGTGCCTCCGAGTGGGGTAGATTCCAATTCTCAAAATTCCCAACCAACCAGACCATTTGCACACCAGGATAGGGAAGGCCATCCTCAAATGTGGTGCCTGGGCGCATCCACTTCCGGCCACTGTGCTGTTGCACAAGTGTTCTACCACGTTTTGTGTACAAAGCAACCTGATATCCATTTGGCATCCGGGAACCATTAACCAAACACTCCTCCTTACCCTGCTGGGTCTTGCAACATTAGCTGAAACTTTTGAAATGTTTGCACAGCATCGGCAATGGCTTAAAAAGCTCCCTGATTTTCAAACTGTAAACAAAACAGCAAAGCTCTTGCAGAATGCCTCCCCTACCCATTAAATGGGAACAGGAGAGATTCACAACTGAGACTGTGAAGTAGCTACAGAGGATATGGATGCCAGCAGGAATTATGTGGCCTGAGTGGAACTATGTCTATTACTGGGCAAGCAAATCACTCCTAAAAACAAGCCCTCTCAACAAAGCTGGGTACAGCCTCATGATAAAAGCATACTTTATACCAGGGGTGTCAAACTCAATTTCATTGAGGGCCGCATAAGCATTGCGGTTGCCCTCAGGGGGCTGGGTGGGCGTGGCCTGCTGGGTGGGTGTGGCCAAAGTGCATATGGCCTACTGGGTGGGCGTGGCCAGCTCTACATCGTTCGCCTTAAGGGTGCCTATGGGGGCCTGGGTAGGAGTGGGACAGATCTGAGGGTCTCTGGCAGAAGGAGGGTCTCTGGGCCAGGGCCAAGGCAGTGGGGGCCATTCCCTCACTGTTTCCAGGATGGCTTCGCGGGCCACATGAAACCACTTCATGGGCCGGATCTGGCCCCCGGGCCTTGTGTTTGACATGTCTGCTTTATACGTACACTGCCATTTTTGCAAACATGGCTGAAGCCACAAAGATATGGTAACTATTGACATCTGTTCTCTATCCATCACGGGTCTGTGAACGTTCAGAAAATCAGAGGCATATCATTATAAAAACAATTTACCAAAGCATAGAGGTGTACAAGGTGAAAAATGCCTACTTTTCTATAGAAAAAGCCCTTTCTAAAAATGCAAAGGAAATAATCAAAAATCAATTACTAATATAACAAACAACAACAAAGGGTACTATAAAGACTAGACTCTATGCCATTCAAAATGGCAAGATCCAAATTTGTAGCTAATTTTCTCAGTGAACTATCTCTGTAAAGTATGTGTTTACATGCCCTGCATGTGATGGTAGATAAGAATAATCTCACACAGTCTGAGAATTCTAAAATTAGTATGTCAACAATTCCAATGTCCAGAATGTGCTTTGGTTCTTAAGGCAAAGTAAGTATGAATTACTGCCTTATCATAGCTTAAGCAATTTGCCAAAATACAGGTCACTTCCAAGTAAAATTTTAAGTCATTTGGAATGCCATATTCAGTAGCTGCAATATGTTCATTTTTTTGCTGAATAAAATAAAGGTTTTTTTGTCACTCCTGAAAAAATCCAGAAAAGCAAGTGGCAACATCTGGCCAACTTTTACTAACCTATGGTGAGTACCTGAATGGGAGACAACTAAGAAATCCCATAATTGGGAAAAACACAACTATTATTGCTAAGAAAATGATGTGGGCCCCTCTGAATAATCACCAGAAGTCGCTTCAAAAGAATCTGTAGTTAAGATTAGCACAGACTGACTTTTTTCATTGATGAGGAAGGATTAAATATAAATCAAGCCTCCGTTTATGACATGCTTCATTACAGTGATGCTTTTCATTAGTACTCAACATTATCTCTAGCCAGCAATCATGAGCGAGGACACACAAACATACACGCACACCCACAAACAGATATGGAAGTCTTCTGTAAATATGGTAAAATTAATTCTTTGCAATGAAGACTTGTACTAGATTGCCCCAAATGATGAAGAAATTCTACTGCTATTGACAGTTGTGTTAATAACTGGGAAGACGTACCATAGTTGAGAACAGGGGTGTCCATAATGTATGGTCAAAAAAGTCAAGATGGCTACCATGGTAATTTGATCAAAGCTTTGCCCATAATATCCCCGTAGTCCTTAACTGAAATTGAACCCATAATTAGTCATAAGTCATGCCAGTCATTAAGTGACTCATAACATGACTGACCCGATTTGATGACATTTTTGTGAGTCATTAGTGAACACGGCAGTCATAAAGCAAACACTGCTATCACAAAGCAAAGCTATTGTCCGGAATGAACTTTTTGGCCAGAAACTGGAAGTAAACACCACTTTCTGGCAAATAAATTATAAATCAGTCATGTGACCATGGGACACTACACAGCTGTGATTTACAATGTTTTTTTTACTGCAAACAGCAGCACTGGGTTGATTACCCAGTGCTGAAAATGCGATCACGTGAGTGTAAGGGGCAGACTTCCATTGGAATTTCAAGTATGGCTCGTAAGTAACATTTTTGGGGTCCATCATAACTTTAAATGGTTACTAAGTGATCAGTCATTAAGTGAGGACTACCTGAATGAACAGAAGCCATTTTTACATGCAAACTCCTAGGGTTAACTGGCAGGTTAACGTGTGGACAATCAAGTTTGAATTGAACTTACCATATGCAGCACATCACTGCTCATTTTCACAACAAAGCCCTGGATAAGCTCCTCAAAGATATGCAGGATTTTGGTCATATAGCCATGCTTGGCTGCTCTGGCTTGCAAACGCTTGACGGTTTGTAGGATTTGGGATTTAAGGGTTTCCTCCTTGAGCACCACAATATAATGTCCAGATAAGCGCCATGACTCCTGTGTTCAGACAAGAAGAAGCAGAGAATGGGTCAGAGGGCAATCAAGTTTGGATGACACACAAAAAATATGTTGATAAAATGCAGTAATCCAGTGGAATGCATTGATCTAAAAATAGCCCTCCAAATATGTTAAATTTCAAGTCCCAAATTCCCTTGGTTGGTCATTTAGCGGAAGGATTATGGAAGCTGAAGTACACGTCAGTTGTATCAGTTATATATAAAGTAAAGAGTATTTTACTCCGTTTGTGCCTGGTGCATAGTCTGGGTGGGTTTCACACCTGATTGAATGAAATGTCCTGAAAAGTCATTCTAGAAAAATTGTTTCTTTTCCAGAATTTCTATGTAATGTAATCTTACTCATCAACACTATTACACTACATATTCATTTTTATCAAAGTTTGGTAAAGAAGTCCAGGATTTCATAGCCATAAAACTGTGGTTGAATCAAAAGATACTACTCCAAATCCCACACTATCTCTAATTATGCCCTGAATATTGTATATTAACTTCTCTGCTAATTAATTTGAGGAACCTAAGGATTTCACATTGAATTCAAATAACATATTCATCAACTGCTATCCTAGTTTAACATTCCTTCTGTCTAATTATATGAGGGCAATTCGGAAATAAACCTCCATTTGGTTATCAATGACAGACACTCGCAGATACAGAACTTTTTATTATACACATTAGAAAACTACAATATTACATTACCTTTGGCCATTCAAATTGAGGCACTTGTCATAATGTCTTACAAGGTTTGAAATTCCTTCTGCAAAAAAATCTCCCACCTATGAATGAAGCCACCCTGTAAGGGCATCATGAACCCATTCGGTGTGTTTTGTGCTCCTCAGAAAAGAGTTTTGGCACCCAACGAGCACAGAACTTGCAGTATCCCAAATTTTCTGTCACTACCTTGTATAAAATAGTCTGAGAAACTTGGGGAAAGTGTAAAGAAAGTGCAGACATCATGAACAAATGGACTTCAAGGACCTTTTTGTCAATTTCCTGCACAAGTTTTATCGGGTGGTCACTTTGGTTCGTCCATCTTTAAACATGCAACACCACTGACGTATGACACCTTGACTCATTACACTTGGTCTGTAAACATTACACAGTTCACGATGAATCACAGCTGCCGAAAGTTTTTTCGCAGAAGGGAACCATATTACTGCACACACTTCACATTTGGAGGGATTTTCTATGTCAAGGTTCATATTCAATTGATCTAGTGGATGAGACAACTGCAACACAATCTTCTCCTTCCATTCCTCACTGCCCACTGAACTACTGCGCATGGCGCCATTGGACGGGCGTCGCTATCCCTGCCTATTTCTCTCACATGCTCAAACGGAGGTTTATTCCTGAATTGCCCTCGTATACTCTTTTAATTGGTTTTGTTTATAGAAATACGGCTGTTGAAAACCATGAAGAAACTGATGAGAGAGAAATCAAACAATCCTGCTTTGGCACTTGTGATGGGAGAAGAGACAAGTATTTGGCAATTTCCAAATCACTCCACCCATGTCAACTGAAAGGACAACTCTTGGGTGAGGCTGGGGTAGAGATGGGTTTTTACCCTTGACTAGACTGGCTTGACTAGACTGTAGCCATCAGTCAACACTCACTTTGTTTTTGCACAAGTGTTTTTCTATGTGGATTTGCCCATCAGCTGATAGTTGGGAAGATTTTAGATCCAGTTTAGTGCTCTTGCAAAAGAGCACTAACTCTCTATTCAAAAGGAGCATAACAGGAGTTTCATGCTATTCTAGAAGAGCTCTAAAGTCATGCTTAAAAGCAGTTCAAGCAAGAACTAAACAAAACAGCAACTGTGCCATGGAGCATCAAAGAGATAGCTCTCTCTTCCGCCTCACCTCACAGCTCCCCACCCAGCATGGTTGATTAGATTCTGTTCAAACTAATTCTAGTCTCGTAGGTAGGACTCTGCTCAAGAGACCTGGCAGATGCAGAGAGAGAGAGCCCGCCTAAAAGTAATCAGATTCTCCTACATTATATCAAGAATGGCCCTACAATCCCCATTTTTCTTTGCAATAATGTTTGACTAACCTGGCAGATTTTACACAATTTATGGTACCTTTAAGATAGTGTTGGAATAAGGAGAAAATACACCAGAATGAAGAAAAGAAAAAAAAATAGCTTGGGAATATTATGAGAATTTATATAAGCAACAAGTAGTTTCAGATGATAGGATAAAACAATTCTTGGGAAAAACAGAGATACCTAAAGTACCAGAGAAAATTAAAAAGTTACTAGAAGAGGGAATAACAATGATGGAATTAACAGAAGCAATTAAAAAACAAAAGAATGGCAAAACACCAGGACCAAATGGGCTACCAGCGGAACTATATAGACCATTGCAGGAACTGTTAGGCAATGTAATGCTGGAACTCTATAATGAACTCCTCTCTGAAGCTAAGATACCAGATTCGTGGTCAGAAGCACTCATTACCCTGATACCAAAGGAAGAAACGGAAATACAGAAAATAAAGAACTATAGACCGATTTCCTTGCTGAATGTGGACTATAAAATATTCGCATCAATCATGGCCGAAAGGCTTAAAAAGTTCCTAAACGAATTTATACATATGGATCAAAATGGGTTCCTGCCCAAAAGACAGATTAGAGACAATATGCGAATTATATTAAACACATTAGAATATTATGAAACACATCCCCAAAAACAGATGGCATTGATGTTTTTGGATGCGCAGAAAGCATTCGACAATGTGAATTGGCAATTCACAATAAGACAACTACAGATTATGGATTTTGGGGAGAAATTTATAAATGTAATTAAAGCAATTTACAATAAGCAAATAGCCAAAATAATGATTAATGGAGATATGACTGAAAAGAGTAACATTATGAAGGGAACAAGGCAGGGATGCCCTTTATCCACATTATTGTTTGTATTGACACTAGAGGTACTAAATAGAACTATAAGACAGAATAAGGATATAAAAGGTATGAAAGTTAAGAGAGAAGAATATAAGCTACAAGCTTTCGCAGATGATTTAGTATTTATCTTGGAGGAGCCACTAGACAGGACCTGTATTAATAGAACAAATAGAAAAATATGGTGAGGTAGCAGGTTTTAAGATTAATAAAGATAAAACAAAAATGTTAGTGAAAAATATTACTGAAAAACAAAAACAAAAAAAGAATTGATGGAAAAGTTAGAGATACAGATTGTAAAGAAGGTAAAATATCTGAGGATTCACCTGACAGCAAGATGTACAACAATTAAAGAAGATAACTATTACAAATTGAAAAGACAAATCGAAGTAGATTTGGACAAATGGAAAAAGGTGCAACTATCATTAATGGGCAGGATTGTAATAATCAAAATGAATATATTACCATGATTGTTGTTTTTGTTTTCAACAATACTAATAAGATTGGAAAAGAAATATTTTGAGGGGCTAAATAAAATAATTTTGAAATATATTTGGCAGGGGGGAAAGGATTAATTTAAAAATGTTGCAGGATGCAAGACTCAAAGGTGGGTTTAACTTACCTAATTGGGAATTATATTACCAGGCTGCAGTAATGTCATGGATGAGAGAATGGATTTTATTGAGGAATACTAGATTATTAACATTAGAGGGACATGATTTACAGTTGGGATGGCATGCATTCAATATGGTATGGGGAAAATAGAATACACAGCTATTTCCAGAGACATCATATCAGGAATTCTTTATTGGTGGTTTGGGAGAAAATAAAGAGGAAGCATTACTTGAGGATTCCAGCTTGGCTCTCAACGATGGAAGCGTTAATACACTCCAATATGTTTAACATGGGAAACATTATAAGATATAAAGACCTACTAACAGATACGGGGAAGCTGAAAACCAAACAACAATTAGAAGAACAAGGAATAAAGATGGATTGGTACATGAGAATGCAAATACAATCTAGATATGAAAAAGATGCTAAAATACCGTAGATGGTTTTAATTTGGGGAAAACAAAGTTAGATGAAATACGGGAACTGAAGAAAAATGGATTAAAAAAATGTATAGCTACTTATTATAAAGGAAATTAGAGGAGGAGCAAGTTAAGGAGTCAATGATAAAATGGTCAAGAAATTTTGGATATACGATTGAATTAGATAGATGGCAGCAATTGTGGGAAAGAAACTATAAATTGACAATGGCGACAGCATATAAAAAAATATGTACAAGATGTTCTACAGATGGCATATGTCTCCAGAAAGACTAGCTAAAATGTTTAAGGCCAGATCTATGAAATGTTGGAAATACCATCAAATACTAGGCTCTTTCTATCATATGTGGTGGACGTGTGCAGAAGCTAAAACCTATTAGAACATAATCAAATCATGGATAGAAAAGATGATACAACAACGTATAAAATTAAGACCAGAAATATTCCTGTTGGGTATTTTACCAGAGAAATATAGCAAAGAGAACACACATTTGATTATTCATATAACCACTGCATCTAGGATTGTGGTTGCACAAAACTGGAAGGCACTGAAAGCTCCTCCAGAAGAAGAGGTGATCAGGAAAATAACGGAATGTGCGGAAATGAATAGATTAACAATGATAATTAAAGATAAGACAGAGTCAGAGTATTATAAAATTTGGGGAAAATTTTACGAGTGGGTGAAAAAGAGAATATGCTTAAAAGACAGCTAACACTAATTTAGATGGAAGAAAAATGAGGAGATAAGGATATTATCATACCTAATATAGACACTGAAAATCTAAGGAGAGGAGCTGCTCGGACATCACTGCTGAATTGTATCGGAAGAGGAACGGGAGGGACGAAAGAGAGGAGAGAGGGAAGAGAGTAGAGGAGGAGGAAGGAAGTAGGAAGGTTGGAGGGAAAGAGGAGGAGAAGGGAGAAACGGGAGGGGACTGGTGAGGGAAAGAGGAGAGGAGAGGAAGAAGAGGGAAGTAGGAAAGAAAGGAGAAAGGGAGAAAGAATGTAGAGATGAGGGAAGAGAGAGAAGGAGGGTGGATACAGTGAAAGGGGAAATGGACGAGCAGCACCCAAACTTACGTGTATGTATTTATGTATGGCGATATACTTGTTGACTTGTTTGTGGAAGAAATGGGAAAATAAAATTGAATATATAAAAAATAAAACATAATTTAAAAAAAGGAATAAGGAGAAAATACTACTTTAGCACCCTATCGAAAAGGACAACCTAAGCCTCATGGGTCAGAGACAACATGAAGACAGGAAAAAGACACTGTCAGGCTTATTTGTGCCATTGTTTGTTGCAAAAAAGAAAAATGTCCTCCATCTCAAAGAGGAGATTAAAAAACCTGTGAATATAGAAACTTGCTTGCCTGCCCTTTTCAGTTAACATCCCTCATCCAATATTGAACTAGAACTCTAGGATCCTGTAAACATCAGGTAAATTTCTCTGGTGTCTCTTGCAGAAATTAAGCAAGTTAGCCTCCATCATTATTTTACAGTCCTTCTCTGCCTTGGCCGGTGCTACCACTGCATAGGAATCAAATGTACTGAGAATAAATACATTCCAACCAAACAAAGAAGGCTCAGAGATGCCTTAAAACAAATCAAGCGAGCATAACGTTGCGTAGTTGATACTTGCTCCTCTGCTCAAATGACTGTACTTCCTGGATCAAATAGCTTAACTCATACACATGAGTTCATTTTTAATTAAGGGTTGCCCAAGAATTCTTAAGAAAACACAGGGACTTGTTTCAGAAGTTTGGGGTTCTTTAAACAGGATGCTACAGGCATACACTTGTTGGAAAACAGCGAGGAATTGATAGTTTTTCTCACTCCCCAACCTTGCTCACAATTCTCCGCAAAGGTAGGTTATGGGAGTGTTAGCGCATCACATTAACTGCAAACAGCTGCCTTAGGTCACACAGTCAAAATGATTGATGTCTGGCCAATTTTCTAAAATGAAAGGTGTTTTTTTTTGTTGCACACAACATCGCATTGCAGTACTGTTGTGCTTTATTTTAAAAATCCTTCAAGGGAACTTGATTGTTTCATAAAACATAATGGCAACATAGTTAACCAGCAACTTGTTAATATGGTCATCCAACCTCTTCTTTGTCAGAATAGAACTGAATGAGGTTAAGAAGATACTGTAAATCACTGATGAGTCACCAGTTATTTGTTGTTAGCTGCGAAGTCGTGTCCGACTCATCGCGACCCTATGGACAACATTCCTCCAGGCCTTCCTGTCTTCCACCATCTTCTGGAGTCCATTTAAGCTCACGCCTACTGCTTCAGTGACTCCATCCAGCCACCTCATTCTCTGTCGTCCCCTTCTTCTATTGCCCTCGATCTTTCCCAGCATTAGGCTCTTCTCCAGTGAATCCTTCTTTCTCATTAGGTGGCCAAAGTATTTGAGTTTTAGCTTCAAGATCTGGCCTTCTAAAGAGCAGTCAGGATTGATCTCCTCTAGGACTGACCGGTTTGATCGCCTTGCAGTCCAAGGGACTCGCAGGAGTCTTCTCCAGCACCACAGTTCAAAGGCCTCAATTCTTTGGCGCTCAGCCTTTCTTATGGTCCAACTTTCACTGCCATACATTGCAACTGGGAAGACCATAGCCTTGACTATACGCACTTTTGTCGACAGGGTGATGTCTCTGCTTTTTAGTGTGCTGTCTAGATTTGCCATGGCTTTCCTTCCCAGGAGCAAGCGTCTTTTAATTTCTTGGCTACAGTCCCCATCTGCAGTGATCTTGGAGCCCAGGAAAACAAAATCTGTCACTACCTCCATTTCTTCCCCATCTATTTGCCAGGAATTGAGAGGGCCAGATGCCATGATCTTGGTTTTCTTAATGTTAAGTTTCAACCCAACTTTTGCACTCTCCTTCTTCACCCGCAACAAGAGGCTCTTTAGTTTTTCTTCACTTTCTGCCATTAGAGTGGTATCATCTGCATATCTTAGGTTGTTGATATTTCTTCCAGCAATCTTAATTCCAACTTTTGATTCATCTAGCCCTGCCTTTCTCATGATGTGCTCTGCATATAAGTTAAATAGGCAGGGCGACAGTATACAGCCTTGCCGGACTCCTTTCCCAATTTTGAACCAATCAGTGGTTCCGTGTCCAGTTCTCACTGTTGCTTCTTGACCCGCATATAGGTTTCTCAAGAGACAAATAAGATGGTCTGGTACTCCCATCTCTTTAAGAACTTGCCACAGTTTGTTATGATCCACACAATCAAAGGCTTTAGCATAGTCAATGAAGCAGAAGTAGATGTTTTTCTGGAACTCCCTAGCTTTCTCCATGATCCAGCGTATGTTGGCAATTTGATCTCTAGTTCCTCTGCCTCTTCGAAATCCTGCCTGTACTTCTGGTAGTTCTCGATCCACATACTGCTGAAGTCTAGCTTGTAGGATTTTAAGCATGACTTTACTAGCATGAGAAATGAGTGCAATGGTGCGATAGTTTGAACATTCTTTGGCACTGCCTTTCTTTGGAATTGGAATGTAAACTGATCTTTTCCAATCCTGTGGCCACTGTTGAGTTTTCCAAATTTGCTGGCAAATTGAGTGTAGCACTTTTACTGCACTGTCTTTTAAGATTTTGAATAGCTCAGCTGGAATACTGTCACCTCCACTAGCTTTGTTGTTGCTCAGCTTTTCTAAGGCCCACTTCACTTCACATTCTAGGATGTCTGGCTCGAGGTCAGTGACCACCTCATTGTGATTATCAGGGACGTTAAGCTCATTCTTGTATAGTTCTTCTGTGTAATTTTGCCACCTCTTCTTAATCTCTTCTGCCTCTGTTAGGTCCCTGCCATTTTGGTCCTTTATCATGCCCATTTTTGCATGGAATGTTCCCTTCATCTCTTCAATTTTCTTGAAAAGATCTCTGGTCCTCCCTATTCTATTGTTTTCTTCTATTTCTTTGCACTGTTCATTTAAGAAGGCATTCTTATCTCTTCTAGCTATTCTCTGGAATTCTGCATTCAATTGGGCATATCTATGTTTTTCTCCCTTGCCTTTCGCTTTCCTCCTTTCCTCAGCTATTTGCAAAGCTTCCTTAGACAGCCATTTTGCTTTCTTGCATTTCTTTTTCTTTGGGATGGTTTTGGTTGCTACCTGTTGTACAATGTCGCGAACCTCTGTCCATAGTTCTTCAGGCACTCTGTCTATCAGATCTAATTCCTTAAATCTATTTGTCACCTCTACTGTATATTCAACAGGGATATGATTTAATTCATACCTGACTGGCCTAGTGCTTTTCCCTACTTTCTTCAGTTTAAGCCTAAACTTTGCAAGGAGAAGCTCATTGTCTGAGCCACAGTCAGCTCCTGGTCTTGTTTTTACCGACTGTATAGAGCTTCTCCATCTTTGGCTGCAGAGCATATAGTCAATCTGATTTCTGTGTTGACCGTCTGGTGATGTCCATGTGTAGAGCCGTCTCTTGGGTTGTTGGAAAAGAGTGTTTGCTATGACCATTGTATTCTCTTGACAAAATTCTATCAGCCTGTGCCCTGCTTCATTTTGTACTCCAAGGCCAAACTTGCCTGTTATTCCAGTTATCTTTTGGCTTCCTACTTTAGCATTCCAATCCCCCATATTTATCCAAATAATTTTCTATAGAAAAAGTAAAATGATCTTGTGTCAATGCTCTTCCAGCCTGCTACATTTAGGCATAAGCTAACACTTAGGATTGTGAGATCTGAAAGAGGCTTCTCAAAATTTCAGATTTTTAAAAAATCTACCGTATTATATCTGAAAGGCTCCAAAAATTAAGCTTCCTGTATGGTATACACAAGGGACGCGGTGGCTCAGTGAGTTAAGATGCTGAGCTTGTCGATCAGATGGTCGGCAGTTTGGCGGGTTGAATCCCGAGTGCCGCATAACAGAGTGAGCGCCTGTTACTCGTCCCAGCTTCTGCCAACCTAGCAGTTCGAAAGCACGTAAAAATGCAAGTAGAAAAATAGGGACCACTACGGTGGGAAGGTAACAGCGTTCCATGCACCTTTGGCATCTAGTCATGCCGGCCACATGACCATGGAGACGTCCTCGGACAAGCGCTGGCTCTTCGGCTTTGAAATGGAGATGAGCACCGGCCCCTAGAGTTGGAAACAACTAGCACGCATGTGCGGGGGGAACCTTTACCTATGGTATACACGACCCTCACAGATTAATTAATTAAGTTAGTCTTTGTTTCCGCATGAATTTCTACCCTTCTATTCAGAAAAAGCCTTTCTTCAACCCACTGCAGGTTTGTTGTGCATCTTCATAGCATTTATGCCTTATTGCACAGCCTTATTCTCCCTTACTTCTACATTTTCCCATAACTCAGGGGCTGCACCAGTCTAAATCAAACCCTGCCTATCATTACTCCATGGTGCCAGCCCTTCAAGGCAGATCAGACAAGGACGACAAAGTTACGAATGCTAATACTACTTTATTACAAGGTTATAGTAACAGATTCTTGCAAGTTTGGATGTGCTTCTCCACCTCCTCCTTTAGCTTCCTGAGAATTAAAGTCATGCCTGAGATGCTTACTCAGACTGTATTTCTTCTCTGGATTCAGATCCTTTTATCTGACCGAGTAACCTGTGTTGTGCCTCTCTTCCTCCTGTTCTCCTGAAGGTTGCTCCCACTGCCCATTGTAAGTGGTTACTAAAACCACAACGCAGAGAGAGAGCGTGTGCCTTCTGACCCATCCACCTATCACTTCAATTCTCACCATGCCTTCCATCAGGGGTCCGAATGTGGCAGCAGAATGCCCCAGGTAAGGGAGAAACACCAAGTCCACATGGGGAAATCCAGGGTTCAGACAGAGGGGAAAAAGAGACAGAGGACACCTGCCATGGCACTGTTGCTAGTATTGTCCTAGTGACCTTCCTGGGAGGCTGTTTAAAATACTAGATCCTTGTTCTGGAGCAAGCTAGGGAGACTGCAGTGAAGGATTGACCAGAGTCATATGCTTCATGACTAGATAAAAGCCACCTTTGCATGGCTTTTATACTGGAGCGTTTCAAGGCAAAGAAACAGAGCTTCCAATACCTCTTCTTTGGAACTGACAGCTGTACATAAAGAAATCCCAAATCAGTGGAACCAGGCAATTACAGAGTGTCCCAAAGGTGCTTTTTTCAAAAGGCAACTGGACTTTGTTTTTCCTTGAAGACATTTTGCTTCTTAGTTCTAAGATCAATTAAAAGCACCTCTGGAACAATCATGACCTGGATGAGTGAGAATCTCCATAGACTTTCAGAGGGATTGCAATGTTAACAACTGCCCCACATTTGTCTTCTCCCTTCCTTTTTTTTCCTTTATGCCATTTAAGGGCAAATCCATACAATCCCACAGTTGTAACCCACTTCATCTGCAGCCTGCCTCCCTAGATGACCCTGTAAATTTACTGGGCGTATTCCGAGGAAAGCGATCATAACGGAGCAGCTTGAGATCATCAGATCGTTGCATCAGGCAGATGCATTTCCTCATTAGGCAGCGTCCTCTGCCGACTTCACCATCACAACTGTGGCTTCGGTGTTTGGATGCAGCTACCTGATTATCACAGTAGTCCAAGTCTATGCCCCAACCACCATTGCTAAAGACGATAAAATTGACCGGTTCTATGAAGCCCTACAGCACCTTATAGAACTAACACCCAAAAATGATGTCCTTATCATCATGGGGGATTGGAATGCTAAAGTAGGAAGCCAAAAGATAACCGGAATAACAGGCAACTTTGGCCTTGGAGTACAAAATGAAGCAGGGCACAGGCTGATAGAATTTTGTCAAGAGAATAGAATGGTCATAGCAAACACTCTTTTCCAACAAGTCAAGAGACGGCTCTACAAATGGACATCACCAGACAGTCAACACAGAAATCAGATTGACTATATGCTCTGCAGCCAAAGATGGAGAAGCTCTATACAGTCAGTAAAAACAAGACCAGGAGCTGACTGTGGTTCAGACCATGAGCTTCTCATTGCAAAGTTTAGGCTTAAACTGAAGAAAGTAGGGAAAAGCACTAGGCCACTCAGGTATGAATTAAACCATATCCCTGTTGAATATACAGTAGAGGTGACAAATAGATTTAAGGAATTAGATCTGATAGACAGAGTGCCCGAAGAACTATGGACGGAGGTTCACAACATTGTACAACAGGTAGCAACCAAAACCATCCCAAAGAAAAAGAAATGCAAGAAAGCAAAATGGCTGTCTGAGGAAGCTTTGCAAATAGCTGAGGAAAGGAGGGAAGCGAAAGGCAAGGGAGAAAAAGAAAGATACACCCAATTGAATGCCGAATTCCAAAGAATAGCTAGAAGAGATAAGAATGCCTTCTTAAATGAACAGTGCAAAGAAATAGAAGAAAACAATAGAATAGGGAGGACCAGAGATCTTTTCAAGAAAATTGGAGAGATGAAGGGAACGTTTCATGCAAAAATGGGCATGATCAAGGACCAAAATGGCAGGGACCTAACAGAGGAAGAAGAGATTAAGAAGAGGTGGCAAAATTACACAGAACTATACAAGAATGAGCTTAATGTCCTGATAATCACAATGAGGTGGTCACTGACCTCGAGCCAGACATCCTAGAATGTGAAGTGAAGTGCGCATTAGAAAAGCTGAGCAACAACAAAGCTAGTGGAGGTGACAGTATTCCAGCTGAGCTATTCAAAATCTTAAAAGACAGTGCAGTAAAAGTGCTACACTCAATTTGCCAGCAAATTTGGAAAACTCTACAGTGGCCACAGGATTGGAAAAGATCAGTTTACATCCCAATTCCAAAGAAAGGCAATGCCAAAGAATGTTCAAACTATCACACCATTGCACTCATTTCTCATGCTAGTAAAGTTATGCTTAAAATCCTACAAGCTAGACTCCAGCAGTATGTGGATCAAGAACTACCAGAAGTACAGGCAGGATTTCGAAGAGGCAGAGGAACTAGAGATCAAATTGCTAACATACGCTGGATCATGGAGAAAGCTAGAGAGTTCCAGAAAAACATCTACTTCTGCTTCATTGACTATGCTAAATCCTTTGATTGTGTGGATCATAACAAACTGTGGCAAGTTCTTAAAGAGATGGGCGTACCAGACCATCTTATTTGTCTCTTGAGAAACCTATATGTGGGCCAAGAAGCAACAGTGAGAACTGGACACGGAACCACTGATTGGTTCAAAATTGGGAAAGGAGTCCGGCAAGGCTGTATACTGTCATCCTGCCTATTTAACTTATATGCAGAGCACATCATGAGAAAGGCAGGGCTAGATGAATCAAAAGTTAGAATTAAGATTGCCGGAAGAAATATCAACAACCTAAGATACGCAGATGATACCACTCTAATGGCAGAAAGTGAAGAAGAACTAAGAGCCTCTTGTTGCGGGTGAAGAAGGAGAGTGCAAAACTTGGGTTGAAACTTAACATTAAGAAAACCAAGACCATGGCATCCGGCCCTCTCAATTCCTGGCAAATAGATGGGGAAGAAATGGAGGCAGTTACAGATTTTATTTTTCTGGGCTCCAAGATCACTGCAGATGGGGACTGTAGCCAAGAAATTAAAAGACGCTTGCTCCTGGGGAGGAAAGCCATGGCAAATCTAGACAGCACACTAAAAAGCAGAGACATCACCCTGTCAACAAAAGTGTGTATAGTCAAGGCTATGGTCTTCCCAGTTGCAATGTATGGCAGTGAAAGCTGGACCATAAAAAAGGCTGAGCGCCAAAGAATTGAAGCCTTTGAACTATGGTGCTGGAGAAGACTCCTGCGAGTCCCTTGGACTGCAAGGTGATCAAACCGGTCAGTCCTAGAGGAGATCAACCCTGACTGCTCTTTAGAAGGCCAGATCCTGAAGTTGAAACTCAAATACTTTGGCCACCTAATGAGAAGGAAGGACTCACTGGAGAAGAGCCTAATGCTGGGAAAGATCGAGGGCAATAGAAGAAGGGGACGACAGAGAATGAGGTGGCTGGATGGAGTCACTGAAGCAGTAGGCGTGAGCCTAGATGTACTCCAGAAGATGGTAGAGGACAGGAAGGCCTGGAGGAACGTTGTCCATGGGGTCGCGATGGGTCGGGCACGACTTCGCAGCTAACAACAACAACAACCTGACGATATAAACCGTCCAAACCGGCAAGGCGAGACTCCTCCGGTCCGCGCAGCCAACGCTGCGCTTAAGCTGCCTTGACCGGGCGAGCGAGGCGATCGCTACACCCATCGCAAGCGGCAGCGGCGCCGCTTCTTTCCAAACCGCTACCAGGAGTTCACCCGAGCACCGCGGAGCCCAGTGAGGGCCAAAAGAAAAAAAAGAAAGGAAAGAGCCCCAACCCCGAGGTGGGGAAGCTCCACGCGCGCCTCACTCCTCCTTCCTTTTTTTACCGCCACCTTTTCGCCTCTCCCGCCGCCTCACCTTATTGCTCCGGTAGAAAGGTGCGGGTGAGCTTCGGTGTCTGGCGACCTCGGCCAGGTGCTCCTCCTCGAAAGCGAAGGCGCGCATCAGGTCTTCGCCTTCGTCCGCCTCGGAGTGAGCGGCGGCAGCGGCGGCGGCGGCGGCGGCCGCCGGAGCTGACCAAGCGAGCGCGCCGACCAGCAGCAGCAACCACCGCGAAGCGCGCGAAAAGCCAGGGCTGCCCATCGCGGCGCGCTTTGCAAAGCAAGGGTTGGAGCGCGGGAAACCGCAACGCCGCCCTTAGAGGGAGAAGCCCAGCGGAGCCAGGAGGCCTCGCCCTCGAGGCGACCCTGTTTTGGGACCCGGCCTGGTCCAACCGACTCGGGTTTATCAACTGCTTTTCGCTTTGCGGGTCGCTCGGAAGTAGCAAACGCTAAGCGGCCACCCCGGCGAGTGCGCACCCTCACAAGGCGCGCAGAAACTCCGCTTGCTTTTGCTTCCCTCCCCCTTGGCCCACACGTTCGTGTACTCCTCTAAACCTTTGGGGCGGGGATGTGCCGGATCACGCCACCGTTTTCCCATCGGACCATCCTATTTTGTTAAACATTAATTGGAGTTTTCCCTCATCCATTGAAATTTAAGTTTCTGCCCCCTTTTTTTATTTTCGTTTGCCTAGCCCAGGGGTCGGCAAACTCGGCTCTTTTATGACTCGTGGACTTCAACTCCCAGAATTCCTGAGCCAGCTATGCTGGCTCAGGAATTCTCGGAGTTGAAGTCCACGAGTCATAAAAGAGCCGAGGTTGCCGACCCCTGGCCTAGCCTCATATTACAGGGTTATTTTGGGAGGGGGGGGGGCTAAATTCCCCTACACTGCCCCAACGAGACAAATGCACCCATTTCTATGCCTGAACATGATTAGAAAATTATGCCTGGAAGCAAAGGAGGAAAATGCTGCCTCTTTCTGCAGAAGGTACTTGAGAGCATTGTATGCTTCCAACAGGCATCGGATTTTTGTCAACCTTACAGCTTGTTAAACTCACACCAGGGCTAAAAGTCACCGTTGCAGTAAGTAAATATTTGACACTCTGTCAAAGTTGAGGTCCCTCGGTTTTATCAATGACAAGCAGCAGATTTCTAGACCAGATTTCTTATTTTGCGTTGCTGAACCGGGAACTGGGCTTAGAACTTTGTGCAGGTAACAAAAGTCTTGTTCTTGAGCTCTGTAGCTCTTTCTGCAGGGCACTTTCTTAACTTGTGTAATTCATCACCAAGTTAGACTTTTCTTTGAGTTCATTAAACAAGGAGTGGAACTCAGGAGCCTAAATCTGATGTAGATAGCCCAAACCCTACACAGCTTTAAATGGCATCAAAATATTTCTTTAACGTCTCTGATGCTCAGTTGATGCTGGGCTTGGATTGCTAAATTAGTAGCCTTGGTGGAGCAGTGGGCTAATGCCTCCTTAAGTAACACCAGCTGCCTGCAATTAGTGCAGGTTCGCATCCCACCAGGCTCAAGGTTGACTCAGCCTTCCATCCTTCCGAGGTAGGTAAAATGAGGACCCAGATTGTTGGGGGCAATTAAGCTGACTTTGTAATAATGCCGCTGGGGTGTGTGTGAAAGCCCTAATAAGCAGGCATATACATAGAATGAAGGCTACTGCTAAGCTTGTAAGCCACCCTGAGTCTTCGGAGAAGGGCAGGATATAAATGGAATTAAAATAAATAAAATAAAAATAAATAAAATTGCCAATTTAGGTTTAATCCAGATTATTTGCAGTCACTCTGCTGGTTGACTTTAACCTCAGGGCAGACGGTGTGCATGGGTGTGTAAACTGAATCTTTTCTGAAGAACTTTTCACTTTACCAGAAAAAAGTTAGATAGATAGTTTGGCCCTGGATGGCTCCTGGAATTATCACTGTTGTGGTTTGGCAAAACAGTCTGAATTCAGGTTTGTCCCCTATATCTGAAGCCCTCTTAATGGAGTCCACAAAGTCAAGGTTTTACTGAACCCAAAAGATAGCTGCAATTATGGGGCTGCACAAACTATCAGATTTGTATGAGCCCTAAAATGCTGCAGGAATTTTAACTTAAGAAACTGGGCTTTACAATTTGCATAGGCTCCATAAATTATACGGATATGTATTTTTTTTCTCAAAATATATCAAAATACACTGAAGTAAATATTTCTTAAAAGGGACGCGGTGGCTCAGTGGGTTAGGACGCTGAGCTTGTCAATCAGATGGTCGGCATTTTGGTGGGTTGAATCCCGAGTGCTGCGTAACAGAGTGAGCGCCTGTTACTCGTCCCAGCTTCTGCCAACCTAGCAGTTCGAAAGCACGTAAAAATGCAAGTAGAAAAATAGGGACCACTACGGTGGGAAGGTAACAGCGTTCTGTGCGCCTTTGGCATCTAGTCATGCCGGCCACATGACCACGGAGATGTCCTTGGACAAGCGCTGGCTCTTTGGCTTTGAAACGTAGATGAGCATCGGCCCCTAGAGTCAGAAACGACTAGCACTCGTGTGCGGGGGAACCTTTACCTTTACTAAATATTTCTTAATGTAGAGAGACAGATAAATCTAGTGATCAGGGCACTGGGTTAAGAACAGAAAACCTAAATTCAAATCCTGCCTTAAACACGAAGCCAGCTGGTTGACCTTAGCCTAATCACTTTTTCAGCCCTAGGAAGAAAGCAAGGGTAAATCACTTCCAAAAATGTTGACTAGGGAACTGATGGTGACATGTCCATTAGTAGGAGTCAAGACTGACACAAGGCACACACACAAAAATTATGCAGCTACCGATTTCAGTAGATTTAAATCAGTGGCTTTAAGATTTTGCTCATTGAAAATTTGGGCTAAGATTAATGTAACTGTTGTAACCAAAAAGAAAGCTATTAAAACCAAGTTATACTCTAGGAGGGATTTAAATTTATTTCAGGCTAGATATTTTACACACTAAAATAAATTATTGAGATTTTTCTATGACAAAGCAAAATGCTTAAAATTAAGACCAAATGTTAGAATCATATTTTACTCTTCTTATCCTGCTGGTCTTTCAGGTAATTTCTGGGCCCAGTTTTGAGTCCTAAAAAGTCATGAAAGAAACCTCAGGACTTGATGAAACACTTCCTTATAATTGCACCACTTGAGTCCTAATACTGTCAATGGAAGCACTTTTAGAAATTTTGAATCTCAGAGTATGCAGCAAGAAGGGCAGGAAAGAAAGACCAATGCCTATTAACTAAATACTAAAAAAAAAGAGTGACCAAAACCAATAAAGATACATTTTTTTCCCTTTTGCAATTTCATTATATCCAGGACAGCAGTGAAATTCTGGACCAGTATTTTGTAGTGTTAGAGAAAATTGGCATTAAATAAAGTCCAAAGGCAGGAACTAAGCGGAAAGCTTTGGTTGGAAAAATCTGTTCTGTGGTCTTCTTGAAATGTTTGAAGCTCAGTACTTAGTGCAGTTCAGGCACTTTAAACAAAACAGCCACATATTTTGCATCCTTTAATTTCATAATTTTAGGTTTTATGGGTCGCTGCTTTTCTGTTGGATACCAAGAGCTTCTTAAAGAGGATCCTGTGTGATTTGTTTCAAGCAGTTATGCTCTGCCCCTGAATTTCTTTTCAAAGTGAAAAGAGAAGACATCAGAAGAGGAAATGGAAAGGAAAAATAAGAGATTTATTAAATATTCACAGCACTGACATGGGAAGGAAAGGATGGCCACTAGAACGGTGAGAATCATGTAATACAGCACTTTATGATACAACCAGGGCTTTTTTTTTCTCATAGAACGCTCAGAACGGAGTTCCGGCACCTTTTTTGGATGGAACCTTGTAGGGTAGGCAAGGCGGGTTGTATGACGTGTGTGAGTTCCGGCACCTTTTTCTTTTACAAAAAAAAGCACTGGATACAACCAAAAGTCTTCCAAAATGCTGATCCAAATATTGAAATAATGAATCTTGTTGAAGAACCATGGTTTTGAGGGTCATACAGAATTATAGAAAATACCTTAACTCTGGACATATTGAAGGATGTTTTTGAACAATGGAGCAAGAGGTTAATTTTAAGAGGGTCTGCCTCTATAGATCAAGTAGTTAAAAATGTTATGGAAGAACAGGTTTTACTGGAGAAGACTGAAATTCATCTGAACTTGGATTTTAAAATGACAGCCTACAAGAATAACATGGAAAAAGATACACTGGATATACAAATGAAACCAGCTAATACCTTAATAATTGAAATAGATATATAAATAATAAACTAAAAGAGTGCCCTTAATAACATTCCTACATTGTATTTACAAACGAAGGTTGTTAAAAGTATTAAATAATTTGTGAAAAGGGACAAATAAAAAATAAAAACAAGAATCTAGGACATTGAAAGAATTAAAAGTCCAATATTGTTAAAAATAAAAAGGAAGGAATATAAAGTTGGCTTCTTTGATCAAGATTTTACGTTATCACTGGTGAATCCTTAATGGACTTTTTCTGAGTAAGATTGAATGACAAGGCTTTAGGGATTTGTTTATAAATAACAGATGGAATATGGGAATCATATCCCATCTCTTATCCATAGAAAGTGAAAAATTAGTAAAATTGTGTATACTTGTGATGAAGATAGGAAGTAACTTCTTCAAATACATCTTTTTTTACTCACATTCTTATTTTTTTCCATTTCTCTTTTTATTTTCCCTTTTTTTCTTTTTTTAGTTTGTATTAGTTTTTAACTGTTTGAATTATAACCTTTAATAAAATTATTAAAAAAGAAGTTACAAAACTGGATGGGAGATGTGAGCCATCACGTAGAACAGAACCAGGTAGGGTGCATAATGGCTTTTCCTGCCATGATTCTTCTGGAGCGCAAACAACCTGCTTAACTAAATATTGGGTTGGCTATGTTTGTGTGTGTGTGTGTGAGAGAGAGAGAGATCAGAAAATAATAAATCTGAAAGAATTCGTTTCTATACATCTGGAGTGTAGAAGCAAATAACAAAAATAGCACTATAACAATTTTCTCCGCATAAAGCTCGCTTTCCCACCAAAATAGTGCCTATTTATCTACTCACATGTAACGTAACAAACTGCTAGGTGGGCAGAAGCTGAGGCAAGTCACAGGAGCTCACCCGACCGCACAATGCTAGGACTTGAACGCCAAGATCAAAGACCATCTCCAGTGTTATTAAGCCACTGAGCCACCCTGCCTCACTTATAACATTGTGAATAGTTAGGATACAATTGGCATACTTAAGAGAATTGGATCATCTCTTTCTTTTCATTTGAAATCATTATGGAAAATAAAATGGAGGAGGGAGCAAATAATGGTTGCCTTCCAATTTCTTTGCCACTCGTGGTCAATTTCGCCCTCAGTCCTTCTTTGACTTGGTGCCCCCTAAAACACTGGCACTTATTCTGTACATAGGTAAGCCAGGATGTTGGCAGAATCCCGAATTCTTATGAGCCGTTCTGTATTTCCACCATGGAGAAGAGCGCCTGCACAGCATAAAGTGTAGCAGAATGCAGAATCTTATAAGAAAAAGGGTGAAAACCTTCTTCTTGACTGCAGTTTGTATATATCCATTGCTTACTCTGGGCCACCAATATTGGTGGAGCAAGAAGAGTTAATGGACTGGCAAGTCCAGTCTCATTTCCTGAGCAGAAGGCAGTGTTGTGCTGGGCTCCAAATAGCAATAGGTCTCCTTGCCAGAAGAAGACGAAAGCAAATAATTTGGGAACAAAGTGAAATTCTACGACCTGTCTTTTTCTTCCAAAAAGAAGAATGCCAGTTGGTTCTACTACTAAGGAAAAAATTGGAGGCTTTCATATCGTAACAGAAACAAAGTACTATAGTATGCTAAAAGAAACAGTCAGATAGCCACGATATGCTACCCATCAGTGCCTGAACCATCCGGAAAGCATGTTGGCATAGAATTTGCTGCCTTGATAGGCAAGCCATACTCTGCTATTATAAGAAGGCCCTCGATTGGTGCTGTCTTCATGGTTTTAATGGAAGACAATTGAGGAAAGTGATTGGTAAATTCCTTCCATTCATTTGCCTTCTCATTGAATGTCTCATTTGTTATTGTTAGTTGCGAAGTCGTGTCTGACCCATCGCAACCCCATGGACAACATTCCTCCAGGCCTTCCTGTCCTCTACCATCTTCTGGAGTCCATTTAAGCTCACGCCTACTGCATCAGTGACTCCATCCAGCCACCTCATTCTCTGTCGTCCCCTTCTTCTCTTGTCCTCAACCTTTCCCAGCATTAAGGACTCTCCAGTGAGTCCTTCCTTCTCATTAGGTGGCCAGAGTATTTGAGTTTCAACTTCAGGATCTGGCCTTCTAAAGAGCAGTCAGGGTTGATCTCCTCTAGGACTGACCGGTTTGATCGCCTTGCAGTCCAAGGGACTCGCAGGAGTCTTCTCCAGCACCATAGTTCAAAGGCCTCAATTCTTTGGTGCTCAGCCTTTCTTGTGGTCCAACTTTCACAGCCATACATTGCAACTGGGAAGCCCATAGCTTTGACTATATGCACTTTTGTTGGCAGGGTGATGACTCTGCTTTTTTAGTATGCTGTATAGATTTGCCATAGCTTTCCACCCCAGGAACAAGCGTCTTTTAATTTCTTGGCTGCAGTCCCTGTCTGCAGTGATCTTGGAGCCCAGGAAAATAAAATCTGTCACTATCTCCATTTCTTCCCCAGTTCTCACTGTTGCTTCTTGACCCTCTTATAGGTTTCTCAAGAGACAAATAAGATGGTCTGGTACTCCCATCTCTTTAAGAACTTGCCACAGTTTGTTATGATCCACACAATCAAAGGCTTTAGCATAGTCAATGAAGCAGAAGTAGATGTTTTTCTGGAACTCCCTAGCTTTCTCCATGATCCAGCGTATGTTGCCAATTTGATCTCTAGTTCCTCTGCCTATTTGAAATCCTGCCTGTACTTCTGGTAGTTCTCGATCCACATACTGCTGGAGTCTAGCTTGTAGGATTTTAAGCATAACTTTACTAGCATATGAAATGAGTACAATGGTGCGATAGTTTGAAGATTCTTTGACACTGCCTTTCTTTGGAATTGGGATGTAAACTGATCTTTTCCAATCCTGTGGCCCCTGTAGAGTTTTCCAAATTTGCTGGCAAATTGAGTGTAGCACTTTTACTGCATCGTCTTTTAAGATTTTGAATAGCTCAGCTGGAATACTGTCACCTCCACTAGCTTTGTTGTTGCTCAGCTTTTCTAAGGCCCACTTCACTTCACATTCTAGGATGTCTGGCTTGAGGTCAGTGACCACCTCATTGTGGTTATCAGGGATGTTAAGCTTGTATAGTTCTTCTGTGTAATTTTGCCACCTCTTCTTAATCTCTTCTGCCTCAGTTAGGTCCTTGCCATTTTGGTCCTTTATCATGCCCATTTTTGCATGAAACCTTATCTTCATCTCTCCAATTTTCTTGAAGAGATCTCTGGTCCTCCCTATTCTATTGTTTTCTTCTATTTCTTTACACTGTTCATTTAAGCAGGCATTCTTATCTCTTCTAGCTATTCTCTGGAATTCTGCATTCAATTGGCCTTTCACTTCCCTCCTTTCCTCAGCTATTTGCAAAGCTTCCTCAGACAGCCATTTTGCTTTCTTGCATTTCTTTTTCTTTGGGATGGTTTTGGTTGCTACCTGTTGTACAGTGTTGCGAACCTCCGTCCATAGTTCTTCAGGCACTCTGTCTATCAGATCTAATTCCTTAAATCTATTTGTCACCTCTACTGTATATTCAACAGGGATATGATTTAATTCATACCTGAGTGGCCTAGTGCTTTCCCCTACTTTCTTCAGTTTAAGCCTAAACTTTGCAATGAGAAGCTCATGGTCTGAACCACAGTCAGCTCCTGGTCTTGTTTTCACTGACTGTATAGAGCTTCTCTATCTTTGGCTGCAGAGCATATAGTCAATCTGATTTCTGTGTTGACCGTCTGGTGATTTCCATGTGTAGAGCCGTCTCTTGGCTTGTTGGAAAAGAGTGTTTGCTATGACCATTGTATTCTCTTGACAAAATTCTATCAGCCTGTGCCCTGCTTCATTTTGTACTCCAAGGCCAAACTTGCCTGTTATTCCTGTTATCCTTTGGCTTCCTACTTTAGCATTCCAATCCCCCATGATGATAAGGACATCATTTTTGGTGTTAGTTCTATAAGGTGCTGTAGGGCTTCATAGAACCAGTCAATTTCATTCTCTTCAGCATTGGTGGTTTTGGGCATAGACTTGGACTACTGTGATATTGAATGGTTTGCCTTGGATTTGAACTGAGATCATTCTGTCATTTTGAGGATTGTATCCCAGTATTGCTTTTCCTACTCTTTTATTGACTATGAAGGCTTCTGAGGGATTCTTGCCCGCAGTAGTATACCTGATGGTCATCTGAATTAAATTCACTCATTCCTGTCCATTTTAGTTCGCTGATTCCTAAGATGTCGGTGTTCAGTCTTGTCATCTCTTGTTTGACCACGTCCAGCTTTTCTTGATTCATGGATCTATCATTCCAGGTTCCTATGGAGAAAAAATATTTACAGCATCGGACTTTCCTTTCACCACCAGACACATCCACAGCTGAGCATCCTTTCGGCTTTGGCCCAGTCGCTTCATTCTTTCTGGCGCTACTAGTACTAGCCCTCTGCTCTTCCTTAGTAGCATATTGGATGCCTTCTGACCTGAGGGGCTCATTTTCCAGCATCATATCTTTTTTCCTTTTGGTACTGTCCATGGGGTTTTCATGGCAAAGATACTGGAGTGGGTTGCCATTTGCTTCTCCAGTGGATCACTTTTTGTCAGAACTCTCTGCTATGACCTGTCCATCTTGGGTGGCCCTGCATGGCATAGCTCATAGCTTCATTGAATTACGCAAGCCCCTTCGCCATGACAAGGCAGTAATCCATGAAGGGGGAATGTCTCAAAATACTGTTGAAAATGACCACCAATCTCATTCTCTAATGTGGGGCAGATGGAGTTGAGGAAATGTGGGCAGCAGAGTGAACAGCAGGTTAAATTATCTATCGAATTCCCAAGTAACAGGTTGCCTGTGATTTCTTGCTTCACTACTTCTGAACTTGGTTTTACTAGCCCTTTTCAGAAAGAGTGCAAAACCTGTGTCCAAAAATAGCTTGGACGAACAGTAATGATATGATTATCATACCGTCTGGATCCATGAATAATGTAGCTCCACATATCGATAAGACACTGTATTGGAGAAAGCTGCCTTTGGGGCATAAAGAAGAAAAGGGTTTTTTTTTCAGATTTCTTAAGAAAAAAATGGCATTTATGAGATAAGACCAATTTTTTGCAGTTTGGCTATAGGAGCAATAAGCAGCAGGAGAATAAATAAAGAGAAAATACACAATCAAGTTGTCCAACATTATTATTAAAAGGATGCTGCTACAAATATTTATTTGTATTTGATCCAGTATCAGGGATAGGACTATCAAATGTGGAGTACAAAAATCTGAAGAATCCTTAAAAGGCAGCCAGTATTCCATTTATTGTGCATCTATTGATTGTGCATTTATTGATATCTAAAGTAAACCATGAATGATCCAGAATGGTGCGGAATAGTTCTGGATGAAAAGGCTAGAACTTGAAGATGTGTGGACCTCAATTCCTGGAATTCCCCAGCCAGCATAAAGTTGAACTCCACACATCTTAAAGTAACTAAAGTTGAGAAACACTGGGTTAGAGGTTTAGCAAGTACAGACACCAAAAAAATCCCTGATTCTGTCTCTGTATTACTGCACTGTAGACTGTGTTATACTAATACTCTACTTTACTGTACTGTACTATACTCCATACCATACTACAGTAGTCCCCAACTTTGGTGGCCTGGGGGGGAGGGTCATTGGGCCACACGAGCAGTGGGCTGGTGCAAATATGTGTGTGCAGCTCGACTTGCGCAAGTGGGGCTGTGGGTGCATTTGCACACGCGCCAGTCTGCCGCTCGCACAAGTCAAGCTGCTTGAGTGTCAGCCCACCGCTAGCGCGGCCAGGTTCCAAATAGGTCACGTCCCAGGGATTGGGGACCCCTGCTATGCTCTACCATACCAGTTGATTGAATGAGTGGCATCAAGTTATTTTTGATTTCTAGCAACAGGATGGATGGATGGATGGAAGGATGGATGGAGATAGAGGTATGCTAGTATAGGTACTACAGTACAGGTAGTCATGGCTTAATGAAATCTCCTCCTCCTCCTCTCCAAGATGGGGGTATGGGGTGGAAGCCATGTAAAACCTATATACAGGGACATCACATATATAATATCTGATTCTTTCTGCTCTGAAAGTTTAAGGGAAGGTGGACTGTATACCATACCATTCTGATGGATACCCAGTGGAGTGTGAGTGTACATTTTTCCACTAGAGGGCAGACTGGCACAAATTTACCAAATGGGTCTAGTTTTGGTTCCATGATAAGGAATGAAATAACCAAGAACCAGATTTAATCAGAATAGGCTTGATGAAATTGCTGAGAAGATCATGACTCATTCCTTCCCTATTGATTTCAGAAGATTTATTCTAAATATGATTTGATTCAACCTACATTATTGTGTTTTACTTTTTTAGTACCTCATCCTTGTCTTTTCCTGGGTTGAGTTGCTTTAAGAAATATATATGTATGAATGAATGAATGTACATAGTTAATTAATTTTTCTATACCTTAATAATCTTTCCCTGCCAGCCTCAGAGTGTGTTAAGTTAGATTCCTACAGGAACCTAGTGGATTAGCCTATGACAGAAACCCAGCCTTATAAACAATGATGGGGCTATATTAGGTGTATCTAACTAATTATGGTTTATTCAGTGACTATAGTTAAATGAATGGTGGCTTGATTAATGTGTGATTTAGTTAACGGAGTTCCACTCCTAGGAGAATGAGTACAGGTACTCATTGGGACAGGAACTTCTGTTGCGAAAGACAAACGGTCAGTGAGGCATGCCCAATTTTACAACCTTTTTCCCACATGATTGCTAAGTAAATTAGGGTTGTTAGGTGCATCATGCAATTGTTAAGCAAATCCAGCTTTTCCCAGAAGCTGGCTGGGAAGGTTGCAAATGATGATCACGTAACCCTGGGATGCCACAACTGTTGCAAATACATGTCAGTTTCCAAGCACCTGAATTTTGATCGCATGACCACAGGGACTCTGTGACAGTCATAAGCGTGCAGACCGGGGCAAGTCACCTTTTTCAGTACTCCTGACATTTCGAATTGTCATTAAACAAATAGTGTAAGTCAAGGACTTCTGCATACTCAGCCTTTGTAGTTTCCCTTCTGTTTTTCTTTTGAAAGGGGGAAAGCAAAAATACACGTTGAATTCATTTGCAGATGACTCTGGAATAAGAGGCATGGATGTTATTTAGATTAGAAGAAACACTTAAATCTTTCCCCTGCCTTTCTGACAGAAACTTTTTCCCATGTCTGACCAACCTCAGGTGTGAGGTTGCAATGCAGGCTAAGGATTCGATGCTTCGCTTCCCATTTTTCTACTCTGCTTGTGCTCAACAGCAGTTCCAAGACTGCTGTTTGCAGGAGGAGGGTCAAAAAAGTCAAGATGGCAGCCTTGACCATCTGATGGAAGCCTGCTTTTATATGCATCACATATAAAAATGGTAAGGTCTTCAATTGCAGTCACCATCTTGACTTTTTTGCCATAATAATGCACTCCCTGGATACTTCTGTTACCAAGGTACATTGCATCTGATTTGGCTAGGGCACAAAAGGTATAAATCATCAGGGTCTCTGGTGCTCTCTGAGCTTGGTGGTTTTCTTGCAGACGTTTCATTACCCAACTAGATGACGTCATCAGTGCGTTGATGAAAACCATCAAGGTCAGAGACCCCACAGTTCAATCCCAAGCTACCAATATTCTCTCCAATCAGTACAATCAATAGATTCATTTTGCAATTTAAATTAAATGTCCTAATTTCACACTATAAACTATATCCCCTTCTTGGCCTATAAGTGTTCTGTTGCCAAATAAAACCTTCCCCCGGATAAAAGGTGAAAGATTTTTTACCATTTCTTTTTGCTCTGGGGTATGGCTGGCTGGGGAATTCTAAGAATTGAAGTCCGCAAGTCTTAAGATGCCAACGTTGGAGACCTGTGAGTTAGGTCGCCCATTTCCCATATAGCCTAAGTCACATCTGCCTTGGCAGCCCCTACTTCTCAACCTGACACCCTCCAGCTCTGTGAGAGGACTGCAGCTCCCAGAATTCCCAGCCATTCCAGCCTTCACTTGATGCTTATAGTAATGATTTGCTCGGGAGTTGTTGTTTTTCACTCCAAACGTTCCTGATTTTAATTTCTACTCAGGTGAGCTATTTCTGTAATGTAACTAATTGGCTTGGCTTCTTCGCCCTAGGTCAAGGTTATTTCCAAGGCTGTTGATTGTTGCCTCAGCCTTGTCTACAAATAGGAAGCTTTAAAAAAAATGCATGTTTTAATTTCATGCAGGAATGTACCTCTTCTTATAATACTTAACCCCTATGGATATCCAGGATTTGAGCTACTTCACTGAAAGTCCATGAGCCACATGATTTTATAGGCAGGGACATGCTATACACATGGTGCTAAGCCATGGGTTGTTGAATAAGTGGCAATTTTTGACATTCGCACAATATGCTAAAGCTAAACCACCTTTTGTCTTAGCACAACATGCGAATGCAGTCATTAGACCAGAATGAATTCTTTCTTACTATTTATCAAGTGAACCTCACCTTTGTCTGGTGGGCTTAGAAAATAGACTAAGTTCTGCTAAATCTGGCAGTCTCTGCGAGGAACGGGAGAGGTCAAAATGTCAAGAAGGTGGCACAATCCTGCAATTGATGACACACCCGTTTTAATGTGTGCCATACATTTTTTTTTTAAAAAAAGGTGGGGTTTATGATATACATTCCCCCCTGGGATCATTGGACAGTTTTGGTTGGTTCAAACAAGATTAAGGTGGTAAATGTTTTGAGACAATATACAGATAGAAAATAAACAAGCAAATGCATACATCAGCTGTAGCAGTGATACCCTCAGCCACCACAAGGTAAACTCAAAAACACTCCCCAAAATAATCAGAAATAAGTTCTCAAGCAGCTTTAGATAAAAAGGAGAGAAAAGAACCCTCCTTTGCAGGGAAAGACAATGCAAGAAAATGCAAGTCCACAATTTTTCCTGAAGCAAATCTCTCTAAAAATGTGCATTGGCAAATTTTATTCAGGTCAGTAGGCTTCTCTTGCAAACTTCTGATGGCCGGACCAAACTGACACTGGGCCAGCCCATTAGCAGATGCATTTCAGAAGTGAACAAGGGGCCCTGGCCATATACCGCTAACCGTAGATCTCTAATCCTTCTCCATATGCACTGGGTGGATATCAAACAGACATTGGGTGGATCGTGACTGTCTTGCTTCCAGAAAAGATCACGCTGATTTTATGAGCTTTAACAAATGGTTGGTGAGTTCCTTATTTGGAACGCCATCCAGGAGAGATCTGAAGAAAGGGCAGGTCCCATCAGAAAAGCTAAGCGCTGTAAAAAAAACAACCTCCGTACTATGATAGAGAGCGAAGAAAGAAACCAGTTCAAAGGTGTTTTGAAAATTGCTAGTCAGAGGTAAACAAGACAGGATCCCTTTTCTTTTTCCTAAGAGTTTATGTTCTCTGAGTACAATGTTTAGGAAACATTCATTTTTCCACCTTTCACTTCTTTCTCTGCTGGCAAGCCTCCCTTGCCGTTGTCCAAGCAACATTGCTTATGACTTTGTTTTCTTCTTCTCTATTAATTCCTCCACAGAGATGCATAGGATCGAACCCAAGGCATAGCTCCAATCTCTGAAGGTCATAGTGCAACTTTTGCTGACGTTATGCCAAGAGGATAAATATATAAAAGCAGTCAATGCCTAGAGAAGATGGAAAAAAAGATAAATAATATGATAAGACTATCTTGACAAGCTGCTGAAAACAAACGACTCCAGTTTTCTAGCAAGCACACTGGCATCTACTATATTTCTAATTCTTATTCAAGGTCACCTGGATCCAGATTATTAACTGGGTATACTGGTGTCATACTGGCATCTCTTTCCTAATATTCACCCCAACAATGTGGAGCACCCTCTCACTGTTGTCTGCTTTCTAGAAATAGACACGCATGAGTTGTTGTTCTATTAGATGAAGGTATTTGCTAAATATCTCCGCTACACTTCAATGAAGTACGGGCAATAACTATGTAAGAAGATGGCAGAGAGGATATATGATAGCAGTCTTCAAATATTAGAAGACCCGTTACAACAGGGGTGTCAAACTCAATTTCATTGAGACCCGCATCAGCATTGCGGTTGCCCTCAAGGGGCCGGGTGGGTATGGCCAGGGTGGGCGTGGCCTACTGGGTGGGTGTGGCTAGAGTGCATATGGCCTACTGGGTGGGTGTGGCTAGAGTGCGTATGGCCTACTGGGTGGGCGTGGCCAGCTCTACATCGTTCGCATCAAGGGTGCCTATGGGGGCCTGGGCAGGAGTGGGATAGATCTGAGGGTCTCTGGCAGAAGGAGGGTCTCTGGGCCAGGGCCAAGGCAGTGGGGGCTGTTCCCTCACTGTTTCCAGGATGACTTCGCGGGCCACATGAAACCACTTCGCGGGCCGGGTCCGCCCCCCGGGCCTTGTGTTTGACATGTCTGCATTACAAGGAAGAGGGTGTGAATTTATTCACCCGAGCTTCAAGGTAGGACAAAAAGCAGTGTATGGATGTTTTACAGAGGGAGAACCAAATTTAAAATAAGGAAAAATTTCCTGGCCAAGAGAACTATTAAGTAGTGGCATAGACTTCTTAGGAGACCAACCCTGCACATTTTCAATGAAATATTGGGAAGTCATTTTTCTGGGAGGATATGATATTCCTGCCTTGGGCAGGGAGGATGGATTGGAAGATCTCCAAAGTTTTTTTTCCATCCCTCTGATTCAATGAAATAAAATCTACCTGGCTCTTTCTCGATTACTCCCCTTGGTTAGAACCCATCAGTGGCAGTAAACATTTTCATTCTTCCTTGCAAGCCTCATGGTCCCTCCACAGTTTTAGAGGATGCTTGGTACATCTTTTCAGGAGCACATTGAAGGTACAAGAGAGGGTAAAACTGCCATCTCCCAGTTCCAGCAATAGAAAACAATTCCACAAAAGGATAGTGAACTTTGATTCCACCTACAGTATGTATGTATGCTTTAATTTTTGTATGTCATCTCAGATTCCAAAGTCTACAAAGTTTGGTATTGCATTGTGAGGCAACAGAAATGGAAACCATCTGCTGATGGTCATCTTATCCGCATGCCAAATCCCGTTCAGAGTCCTTCTTCTTTAGAAAAAAAACAAAAGATGAGACCCCAAAAAAATTCCCAGTTGAAGGGAAGACCATGATGGCCAAACCTTAAACAATGGCCACTCTAAGGGACACTATCAGAGATGCAGATCACAAGTCTTAAGCCTCAAAGGGTGGGGGCAGGTTGGTCAGAACTGTCAGAATGGATAAACGCTTTGAAAATACTGGAAGATATGAAAAATATCCACGAATAAGAAGGTCTGAGCAAAAATACTTCAGTGCATTTGATAAAGCTTACGTGAGCTTGAAGCATAGCTTTGAAGGATGTTTTGAGGTCATGAACTAGGGCTTTTCTGTTTAATGTAAACAAGGCATCTCAAGCGTCTGTTGACATGGTGAACAGCTGCATTACCTTTGTCAGTGCAACTTATACTAAAATATAATTCTTCAGCTAAGCATTCGAAGTAGATGTCATGCTTCTGGCCATCGTTACTTCCTACTTCTGCTGCTGCAGTGCACTCACCATAAAATTTCCTTCGCAAAGTGTTTCTTCTAACCCAAAACGTCCTTCAAAGCTCTGCTTGAAGCTCATGTAAGCTTAGCAAATGCACCAAAATTGTCCATGCACAAATGCACCAAAATTGTCCGTGCACAATTCAAAGCTCTCAGAATTTTCCTGCCAGAATAACCACTGCCGAAAACTCAGGGTAACAAAGCCGCATCTGGAGGTTGTTAAAGTTGACAAAAGTTGTTCTACAAGGTTGAAGCTAGAAATGTGAATTCTCCCATATACTGTAAGTTTGCTGTGGTCCAGGATAGACCAGAAACATTTGGCAGGAAGATGAAGGAGGCCTTCTAGGTGAATATTCTGGTTGAGACCTGCTACACTATGTACCCCCGATCTACCTACCTACCTACTTACATTCTTGTATGCGTATTAGCTTGTATTTGCAAATCATTCCATTGTTCTGACTCTGGGCAGCAAAAATAAATCAACAATAAAACTAAATAATATACTAATATGGTAAAACATAATCTCCCCAAATCATCCAAGATCAAAGGCATGCTTGAACAGAAGGGTCTTCAAAGCCTTGTGAAACCCAAGGAAGGTCAGGTCCAAATGTACTTAGTAAAGAAAAAAAGAATTGAAAAGGAAAGGGACTGGTTACATAACAAGAAGATCTGGTGGCAGGTGGACCAAGGTAGTCATAGAATGGATCCCACTTGATAAAAAGCATCCAGGAAAGAGACCTAAAAGAAGATGGATTGACAACATCAACAAGTATTGTGGGCCCAATTGGCAAAAGAAACCCCAGGACCGTATTGGTTGGAAACATACAGAAGAGGCCTTCATCCTGCAGTGGATAGACAATGGCTAGAATGATGATGATGATGATTCCAAAATGTAAGGGGTATACAGTAACTATGGGTAATACAACAGTTCATTGAGTGACCGTTTAAAGTTGCAATGGCACTGAAAAAGTGACTTATGACCAGTTTTCACATGACCATTGCAGCATCCCCATAGTCACATGACCAAAAGTCAAACACTGGGCCACTGACTCATATTTATGATCATTGCAGTGTCCCAAGGTCATGGGATCACCTTTTGCGACCTTTTGACAAGCAAAGTAAATGGGGAAGCCATTACTAACTTCACAACTGCAGTGATCACTCAGCAATTGTGACAGGAAAGGTAGTAAAATGGGGCAAAATTCACTTAACAACTATCATGCTTAACAACAGAAATTTTTGACTCAGTTGTGATCCATAAGACGAGGACTACCCGTATAAGAGTCTGCCCCATGGTCCACACCACCTCAAGATGGGTGGGACCTTCAGCAGACCTTCTTTAGATTTGTGGACATGTTGATACATTTTTGTTGTCTAATCTGAACAACTCAAATTGTTTTGAATTTGAAGGCCAGATTTTAGTTTTAAAAAATTTAACAATTAAGTAATAAAGTAACATATTCTAAGGGAAGAGGACCAAAAAAATACACCATACCAGCTGATGTATTTTTGATCATTATTGTGTTGTCACAATGTAAATATTCCTTTAAAAAACCCACAAGAGGATAATATGGATTTCTTAGTTGGATATTGATCATGTATTTCTTTGCCCTAATCCCAAGGGGTGATGGCTGGCTAAGTTTATTAGTGGTTTTGCCAAAAGTATCCTTACCTGTTATACGTAACTAATACTTGGAAAGTGCTGGTCCTTATTAAGCCCTATTTACATTAATTGGCAAAACCCTCCAAATTTATAGCAGGGAATAAAAAAAATACACTTGATAACCCCTAGCTGTTAAAAGCTAAAAAGCTCTCACAAGTAAATCCTGATGGAGAAATAGGATAACTTGGCTATATATTCAGCTTGAAGACATTCCTTTTGTTTTGAGAAGTATCCCTTTTTTTGTGCAGCAAGATTTGTATTTTTGTGTTGTGGACTGGCATTCAGAAGGAGGAGGAAATTATTAAGAATTAATTCAGAAATTGATGAGTCTGGGCAGTTCCTAAGTCTTTCATTCTAAATACAAGTTGCTAAGAAGTACTTCCCAATGGGACTGCTTTCCAAATGTTGATATTGTATAAGACCAAGGCTTGGGGCAGCCGAGTTAGAAATGGATAAAATGAGCATCAAATCCTTCTGCCACAATTTGTCAAATTTCAAACTGCTCTAGTCCCGCAGCTGCCCGGAAGCACTGCTTCTTCTCTATGCAGGAACAGCCAACAGACTGATATAAATCACTCCAGATTTTCCACCACAACAAGCTGATCTTCAATAGCCATGAGGCAGGAACTGAACCATGAAGCCATACCTCCATAGCAAAGGTGCAGAGGGCCCTTCTGTCCAGCCATGGCTCACACACGTCTGCTACTCACTTGAGATCACACTGAGCAATGAAGCAAGAGCAAGCAAGCTGCCTGGATATTGACACAGAAGTGTTTTTTAACCTCCAGTTTTAACCTCCAGTTTTATATGTTGCAACTAATATCAAAGGGCCGTTGTTTAGGAAAAAATGCTGGGGGAAAAAATAATCAGCATGCAACTATTGTGTCACGTCCATAATTTGGACCAGTGAATTGAGGGACAGAGGGCTTCTTCTGCAGAGATACAATGGCATCCTTTTAAATATCCAAAGTGATAGGTGGAAGCAAAACTTGAAGTTGTCTTTTCCCACAAAAATTAAGGAATGTTTAAGTGAGTTTCTTGAATTCATGCTAATGAAAAGAGTAGGCTTAGAAGGAAATCGGGCTGAAGCAAGGCCTAAAATCATCCAAAATTTGTCTAGCTGCAATAACATTCAAATATAAATGGGATTATGATGTACAACCACGCCAGTGAACACACAGCAAAATGGAGTTAGTAAATTTATTTACTTATTTATTACATGTATATGAAAATTTATATGAAATAATGAAAGCACCCTTATCTTACATCTTCTGTGATTTAGAGTACCATTGCATATTTAGAGTACCATTTCACACATATTCCATAGAAAGAAAGCATCAGCAAATGATGTTCAAGTCAACCATGAATCGTTTTGCTGCATTTTTGGGTACCGCATTAGGCTATTGAGGGAAAGTCATGATTCGGATGCCAGGAAAGATGCAGCTGCTTTCAGGAGTTAAAGCCAGGTCCATGCGCTGCCAAACACTTTTTGGAAACAGAATCTGAAGCACTACCCAACTGTTTTATGTCTCTGCAGCTAAAACCTACCACCTAAGCCCACAGGATTTCATGGAGCCTTCGAAAATATTCTGTGCAATCTTCTCCAGACAACAGAAAAGATGTCTGAACATGAAAATTAACCCTACGTGTAAATTAAACAAAATAAAACGTAGGTTTGGATCCAGTTTTGGATTATGCAGTGAAGCTCCTGATGTCCTTGACCTGATCCAGAAAATTCCTAGTTCATAATCATTATTTTCATCACAATTATTAGAACATTAAGAACTTCTTAATAAGATTTGGTTTCTTTCAGAAGGAAGTCACTGAAAACATATGTTATTTAATATATGAATTTATTTTCAAATGCGTGAACTTAATTGGAGGCACACATAAATCTTCTAGGAGCCAAACGCAGATTACATTGAGTGGTAATTCTGATGGAGTACAGTTCCCATAATATACAGCCAATACAAAAATGGTAAAGTTGCATTCCAAAACATCTGAAGAAATCTGCTGCTGCAGATGAGGGGGAAAGGGTCAGTTATAATCAATAAAAATTATAAAGGGACTTGATAGTCTGTAACTGGCTTATTTATCCCATAAAATAATCAAAGCTGATGCTTCCACTTATGAAAGGAGGCATAGCCTGCTTGACAGATTTTAGAAATGAATATTTCTTGGTACTACAAAAAGGCACTTCTGTTGCACTTAAATAGGTTTCAAAACAATTTGTCATATCTGTACAACTTTATCATTTGGCACATTATCCTCATTTCAAAAATCCCTTTTTTTAAAAAAAAAGCTTGATTACCTTTCCTAAGATTTTATTTATTTATTTAAGATACCCAATGTAATGGTGGATTGGATATGGCTGGATGCATCACAGGTTAGGTAAGCTTGATAGTCTGTGATCACCTTCTTCTATGATACTCTAAAGCAGGGTGTGGAACCATGGCCCCTTTTATGACTAGTGGACTTCAACTCCCAGAATTCCTGAGCCATCCATGCTCAGGAATTCTGGGAGATGAAGTCCATAAGTCATAAAAGGGCCATGGTTTCCCACCCCTGCTCTAAAGCAATATTCTCAACCTCAGCAACTTTAAAATTTGTGGATCAACTCCTAGGATTCTCCAGCCAGCATGTCAGAAGTTGGAATCCAGACATGTTAAGGTCACTGAGGATGAGAAACACTGCCCTAAAACAAACATTAGACTCCACTCCCCAGGACAGGCCTCAGCTTTCATTAACACACATTCATGGTCTTTGAATTTAAACATATATACGCTCTCCCTAGACACAGAGACACATACATAGCACATTGTTCTTGGATTTGGAATAGACTTTTTTTTCCAGTCTGCCTTGGTTCTTTTTACTATTTCTTACTCTGACTTTTTTTAAAAAAAAATCCACATCTTTTTCTTTTCCATCCCACAGCAAAAAAAAATAACCCTTAATGCCATGGATTTGATTGAATTATCTCTTTTCCATCCCCCTTCATGCTCTCTGAATTTGAAATGTAAAAATGTTGAAACTTCTGTGCTTTCCCATCTTGTGGGGATGGGGCTTATGGCTTTGGTTCAGCAACAATAAGAGAAGGAATGCTGTCTCTTGGGCTTTCCTGGATCCCATAGTATAAATCATCCTCTTCTGCCTCCTGCAAGCCTCTGCTGCATTCCAGAGGACCACAATCTGCTATTCCCACAATGCCATCACCTGATGTAGGAGGCACAGAGCGATGGCTCTGACTTGGGGTCGTGGTGTTTTCATTGCTCTGCCCCTGACCTTCCACCTCCAGGGAATCAATCAAGGAGAAATCTTCGTAAGAAGGAAGCTTGAATTGGAGCTGGCTTCCCCTTAGAGACACAGGATTTGGGACATCTTTCCATCTCTGTAAAAATGGGCTGTTGGAAGTGGAGTCCAGTGAAGAAGTGTCCACTTCCTCTTGAAGAGATGCTAATGGTGCAATCCTTGGAAACCTCTTAGATGGACTGGAAGGGAGGAAAAAAAAGGATTTAGTAAAGGGCATTCCTCCTAAGGCTGTTTGTTGAACTGTTTTGGGTTTCAACTGAAAAGTTTACAGTAAATGAAGCAATGTGGATGTTAGGTTTGTACCAGGTTATTAGTCCAGAGTGACTAATTTCCTTGTCACCAGTTTGGTTTCTAGGACTAGATGTTATTATTGACCAACCCCGTCCAACATCAGCATTTTGATAAAAGAATGAGTGGAAAATAAAACTGTACTAGGCAATATGACTATACTGACCTTTAAAAGTTGAAAACTAGAGTGCTTCTACTGTATTTTATTCAACCAAACTTTTTTTTTAGAAATTTCATCTTTCCTTTAACTAAGATCACAACATGATTTGATAATTCATCAGTTACAGTACATTAATCAATTAGAGCAACTCTATTCAAGTAAATTGGTATTCCCAGTGAATGAAGCAATAAAATGAAAGTGAGAAGATGAAATATCCATAGAGGCAGTCTTAGAAGAAACATTACAACTTAAAAAGTACTTTCAATTAAGCTAGATTATAACCTTATGCATCTAGTTCCATGTCCAGTAATTTTCTGCTAGTGATTGCTGCCATCATTTCTCCACTTGGAGTTTGCTAAGAATGAGAAGCAACTTGATGGCACATAATCAAAATAGCTATACTACGTCATACTTCATTATCAAATATTACAATAAAGAGTCAACCTATTTTTTTCCTAGATAATGTTTTAATTATATCATCAAAATACCTACCTTTTGTAAAACACATGTAATAAAGTTTTAAGAATTTTAAAATAAAGTTAGTGATGCCTTTTAAGGAATATACACTGGCGATATTTTTGCTGAGATTGCATGGAAAATGGAGTTTAAAACAGAATAACAGAGTTGGAAGGGACCTTGGTGGTCTTCTAGTCCAACCTGTTGCTATTTCAGACAAATGTTGTCCAGTCTCTTAAAAACTTGCACTGTTGGAGCATCCACAACTTTCGGAGGCAAGTTGTTTCACTGATTGTCATAATTGTTCTAATTGTCAGGAAAATTCTCATTATTTTTAGGTTGCTTCTAGGTCTCCGTGATTAGTTTCCATCCATTAAAGTTAGGAATGTTTTGAGCAAGGTGATCTACTTCAGAGTTACCATAACATTTTAGGAGTTGTAAACAAGGGCTTAATTTCCTTTAGGCACTTTCCACAGAATATTCATTGTATCATGTAAAGCAAAATATTGTGAGTGTGATGAAAGACCTGATAAATTAAGAACTTTTCACTGAAACAATTCTAAAAATATAAAATTCACTATGAAGAATCCCCATGTTGATTCTGACTCTGTAAATCAACAATTGTTTAATTTTTACTCTCAAAACTATAAGGTTGTGTCAAAAGTAATCCAGGCACAAAAATAATTTTATACGATATAGCTTTTCCTAACGTCATATATAGTGAAGCTTCCTATTCAGTAGTTCCTTTATCTCCCCCCGCCCCCCCGCTACCAAAAAATTAATAATAACAACTACAACAACTAAAGCACCACTTGAATACTGTCAACACTGACAAAATCACCATCAGTCAACCGCAACAGGCAGCTGTACTTGTAACAACTTACATCTTGTAATAACATTTTTAACATTATTAAACAAATAATAATAATAATAATAATAATAATAATAATAATAATAATAATAATAATAATAATAATTTTATTTATATACTGCCCTTCTCCCGAAGGACTCAGGGCGGTGAACAGGGCAGATATATAAAAAATACAAAAATACAAAAGTTAAAAGAAAATTAAACATATGTCCAGCTAAAAACAATAAATACAGATATTAAAATGAGATACCGGTAAAAACCCAACCCATCCCCCTTCAGGCCAGGCCGACTTGTTCAAATAAGAATGTCTTCAGATCGTGACGGAAGGAGCGAAGATCGGGCGGCATCCGGAGCTCAACCGGCAACCGATTCCATAGCTCCGGGGCGCCCACAGAGAAGGACCTCCCCCTGGGGGCCACCAATCGACATTCTCTGATCGGTGGCACCCTGAGGAGGCCCTCTCTGTGGGAGCGCACAGGGCGGAGGGAAGTTGATGCCGGCAGCAGGTGCTCCCTAAGGTACTCGGACCCATGCCATGTAGGGCCTTAAACACCATTACCAGTACCTTGAATCTCACAGTACATCTATCCAACCCAGGTCTTGGGAATGACTCAGTAGGTGGACAAAAATGACAAATCCATTCTAAATATTAGGCTGACTGCTTTACCAATTACAATACCTGGCTATCATTAAACCTATGAAAATAAGGATAAGCTTTTTTTGTCCCAATAGTGTTGTCCATAAGGAATGAGATGATATGCAATTATAAATTAGCACCAACATAAATCTGGACAACCATTCGATTGTAATTAAAAAGTTAAGGGTTGCTGTATCTCTTTGCTTCCAACTATAAGTCTTTTAGATTTCTGCAGTCCAAATCCAATTGCCCTAGTATAAGCTAATTCATAAACAGTTCATATATGTTACTCACCAGTTCAGTCCAGTTGTTGCATCTCTGTTAGGGCTCTCATTACTCTCTGAGTCCCTGTGGACCTCTGCCTTGGCATGTACATGAGGATGTCTTCCTGTCCTGACCAGTGGCACTGGGACGGGCAAACTTCCCAAGCCTTCTGCAGAACTGTTTTTCTGGATCTGTTCATAAGTGGGCAGGCTTTTCTCATATATGTCAGCTTCTTCCTGGCTTGTGTATTGGGTTTGCAAACTGTGGAGAAAGCAAGATAAAATTCATTTCTATCCATCCATCCATCCATCCATGAATTTATTTTCAAGATAGCTAATCCCTGAACATAAAGATGGACCTACCTCCTAATAGTATTAATAGGAGCTTGATCTTTAGGAGATCCTATGGAGAATGAAGAAATATGAAGTAATATCATGCATTGATGGGGTTCGGCGATTGAAATCATAATGATTTATTTTATTGTATTTTGCCTCTCCATATGAAACTGACCAGACAGAACGAAAACTAATAACAAGTAACATACTGATTGAGACTGGACTACAAACAGAGTAAACAAGGTTTTATTCTACTGTCAGCCAAAGAACTCACTGGATGTTGGCCAGTTAGTCTTTTGTAGACCAGCGTAACCCACTGGATGGTTGCTGTAGACACAAATCTGAGGAAACAATGCTACATTGCTGCTTTGAGTTTGTGGAAGAAAGACATAAATCTAACAAATAATGAAAGAAGGAAGGATGAACAGATAGAATGAGCTTTACAATTGAGAAGAGCATTGGCAACTGACCAAGAGTAAGATATAGGAAGAGGTATTTTGTGCCCTTGAAGGGCTGGTATTTAGAAAAGGAAAAAAAACTATATATATTTTTTTCAAACTAACTCAAACATGCAGGAAAGAAATAATGAGTTGAGCCCACTATCACCTTTTCCAAGTCCACACTTGGAAGCAGAGCAGGTTATCTGGACTTATCAGTGTTTACCAAACAAAAGTCAGCAACTCTATTTTGGAAAACAGACTTCATTTTCTTTTCTAGGTGTTACTGGGACTATTGTTTGACAACCCCAAAGATCTGCTGCCTTTTCTTATGGCTCTGCCCTTAAATCCATGTTAGCCTAGATTAGGGGTGGGCAACTATGGTCCTTTTATGACTTGTGGACTTCAACTCCCAGAATTCTGCATGGCAGGCTTAGGAATGCTGGGAATTGAAGTCAACAAGTCATAAAAGGGCCATCTTTCCTCATCCCTGGCCTAGATAGCTGTTAAATCAGGGGGTGCCTTCAAATGAACAGTAGTCCCATGAAAGCTTTTCTAAGAGGGGGGCTGCTCCAAGTTCAATAGACTAGATCCGTGGTGGCAAACCTATGGCATGCATGCCACAGGTGGCACGCCGTCACCCCAGTCCTAGGCCTTCAGCTGGGTTTTATAAAACCTTTTCACTTTAGGCCTTTACAGCCATGTGCAAAAAAAAGGTTCAATCAATCAATCAATTTTCTTGCGGGGGAAAAAAAGATCTCACAAAGTTGGAATTGATTGATTGAACTTTTTAGTCCCACCCAGTCTGCCATCACAGCCACACCCACCTAATGGGCCATGCCCACCCAATTGACCATACCCACCCAATGGGCCACGCCCACCCAGCACCCGACGATACATAAGTGGGTTTTGGGTTGCAGTTTGGGCACTCGGTCTCTAAAAGGTTTGCCACCACTGGACTAGATGATCACTCTAATACCCTTGCAGTATGCCCCTTTGCCAGTGTGTGCTCAGGGGAGGGTCATAAACCTATTTTCCACATGTGTTGATGTCACACACCCATAGAAAGGAATAGAGTTTCAATAAAACAATTCTATTTGGACTTTTATGCCTCTCCCTGCAGATGCCCTGTGGCCCTTCCCATTGAATGAAAAGTTGTTCTTTGAAGAAGATGTTGGCCAGTTTGAATGAAAGGCTGAGCCAACATTTTGCAGTTCACTACAGGCCATTTTTTCCCACTTGGAAACTGAAGCCTTGTTTAACTTGGTAAACTGTGCTAGCACCAAGAATAAACCAAACCTAAACTGTAGTGCATCTTCACTAGAAGTTAGAATGGCTGCCCCAATGGGGATATTGTTTGCTAGCTAATAACTCAGCATGCAACCATGTTTTATGAAAAGCTTTCTTTGTTAAGAGGCCTTAATTAAGAAAGCCTGATGAATGACTTAGTAGGAGACTAAGTCACAGTAAATGACATTCAGTCCTTAAATCAGGAAAACAATTCTCAACAGAGTTCATAAAAATGAACCACATGGCATTAGCTTTTGCTTTTGCCTTTACAATCTTGAGGAATACTAATTTCAGAGAAATGAATCTTTTGTATGAAGACTCCACGTTTTATAACTTTATAGTTCTCTCTATGGGATTTATAGTTTTCTATGGGATTTATAGTTTTTTCTATGGGAATCTTCTCAATGAGTTGTATAATCTTTTTTAGCCTAAAAAAGCAGGAATCTTCAAACTTGGTCCTTTTATGTCTTGTAGACTTCAACTCCCAGAATTCCTCAGCCAGTGTGCCTGGCGGAGGAATTCTAGGAGTTGAGGTCCGCAAGACATAAAAGGGCCAAGTTTGAAGACCCCTTTCTAAAGGCAAGTGCATTCTTTACTCACCTTAAATCCTGAACATTTACTGGGACTAGGTAAACATTAAGAAGAATGTTGGAACCTCAAGATTAGCCTTTAGTTTCTAGCAGGTGGAAATCTAATGTAATTTCATGAGTTTGCATTAAATGAGTACGGTAATAGCTTTTGAGATGTCCTTCTTTTTTTCTTACAGATGGTAATGGAGAGTTTAATTTAAAAATATAATATTTATTGCCATTTGCTATCCCATGCCAGCATTTCTCATCCTTGACCTTGTCCTTCTGAGGAACATAGCCTCTAGTACCTACTGGCTAGCACTCTAATTAAAATGTAGATTGCAGACTGTTGAGCTGAAGCCTGCTGGCTTGGCTTCTTCATAAGCATACCTTTCTTTCTCAGGAATCTTATTTTCAATAGATGATGAGGCAGCCAACTTCTTTACAAAGAACTTTTCAGATTCTGGATTCTTTACAAGAAACTTCTCAGATTCCGAGTCAATGGAAACAATTCTGATCTAGAGGAAAAGTTAGAAAAAATGGCTCTATTGATCGATTTGTGTTTTGTGTGAATATGCAAAAAGCTGTATAATTTCACTAGGTATCACTTCAACAGGCTCTAGAACAAGGGTTTTCAAACTTGGCTCTTTTATGACTTGTGTACTTCAACTCCCAGAATTCTGCGAGTTGAAGTCCACAAGTCATAAAAGGGCCAGGTTTGAAGACTCCTGCTCTAGAAGTTTGCATTGTTGAGTAGGTGTAAAGGACCATACAACTGCAGAAAACCAATTCAACCACCTATTGTAGAGTCTGCTAGCCAGCTTCTCTTTAGTAATGTATTACATTATTATCCCACTTCTTTTCTAGGGAGGCAATATACAGTAATAAGCAACATGATGTCCGTGATAATATAATTGTGTCCATAATAATGTAATTGTTTCCACAATAATGCCATTAGTAATATGGTTTCCATGGAACAAATGTTGCTCTTCCTTGTTGCCAATCTTGTCTACCCTCCCACCTGATTTTTAAAAACAATTGTTTATTTTGATAAAAATAATATCAGGAAATTGGAGTGTACCAGTCTCTAATATATTTGTTTATAGGAATACTTTTGGGTCCTACCAGGTCTAAATTATCCTGTTCCCACAACATCCTTAACTGAGCCAATGGAAAGTAATATATTGTTGGAACACCATAAAGGAATTAACTGACCTAATCAAATAACCTGCAGGCAGTTAAATTTTATCCCAGTCATTGAAAGGATTAAATTAACTCCATCCAACCAATTGTATATGAAAATACAGTACCTAAACCCATTATGAATTTCTGGTCCCCAACAAAAAGAGGTAGGGAGAAAAATCAGCTGAAAAGCAAACAGAAGTTAGTAATAGAATTCAGAAAATGGAAACCTGCTACCACATAACCCATGCTAAGCTGTTCTTCCTGCAACCTATCTAGTGCCTGGCCAATGAAGAAATGGACTAGTTATGTCCAGGTAGCCAAAACTCATGGGATATCAAGCTCTTCCTGGAGAAAGAAGGTGATGTCAGCCTAGATAATCATTATACTGCATGAGGATTCCTACTTTTGCTCCATATGTACCTGCCCTGTCTGAGAATAAAGATATAAGTAAAACCAAGAGTGGTGGGGATCGTTTGAGTTCAAAGGAAAAGAGCAAATCATGTATCAGAAACAATGCTGATAAAGTTCCCATGACTACCAGCCATTGGCCACAAAAGAGTTCTGATTTGTTTGTATTTGTTAACCCTTCCTTCCTTCCTTCCTTCCTTCCTTCCTTCCTTCCTTCCTTCCTTCCTTCCTTCCTTCCTTCCAGTTTCATTCAGATTAACAGATTCACACATGTACAACACACATTTCACTGGCAAAATCAATATTATGCCGAGTTTCATTCTCAGTAAAGCCCATCCTGAACAATTCTCTATAAGAAGGAAGGAAGGAAGGAAGGAAGGAAGGAAGGAAGGAAGGAAGGAAGGAAGGAAGGAAGGAAGGAAGGAAGGAAGGAAGGAAGGAAGGAAGGAAAGGCGCTAGCTGCTGTTTTAGACATTTTTTTAAAACAATGCTGCCTACCTTTGGGTAGCACTGGCACATGCTCCAGATGATGCCCACAGCAATGACCAAGACTCCCAGCGTGCAGAAAGTGATATAGATTTGCGGTTTGTCCACACTCATGATGAACATGCCGATCATGACCAGAAAGAATCCCAGGACAATAAGTCCATAACGAAATGTTTTTTCTTCAGCCATTGTAACATATACCCTTCGGAAAGCAAAATTAACGTCAAGCTAATCTAATGTAGATGGACTTATTTATAAAAGGTGATTGAACTGGAATCTGGAAAAGGGAAGGAGGGACAGAAGGGAAGGGAAGGGAAGGGAAGGGAAGGAAGGAAGGAAGGAAGGAAGGAAGGAAGGAAGGAAGGAAGGAAGGAAGGAAGGAAGGAAGGAAGGAAGGAAGGAAATCCAGGGTTTCCCTTCAGCTGTTCCTGACCCAGACAATCCACAGGTACCTCTTCCAGAGGCAGCAAGGGGACAAGTGTCAGCTCCACCTCTAGACTAGTCCTGCCCTGATCTCAGCCAGCCAGTTTTAAATGGGTTTGTAATGAATGCAAACAAGATCTTTAAATTCACATTTGAGTAACGCTGCCTGGGGGGAGCTTTACTATAACCTTCCTCCTAGCTATAGACCGTGCAAAAGCTACCAATGATTTGCCAAGGGGGTGTGGAGAGGAAGCTAGATGTTCTAGGCTCCAGTCAAAGGGGCTGACTGGTAAATGGTGAATTTACCAGTCAGACAGCACGTAGACAGCCAAGGGAGTACTTTACTTTCAAATTAAAATAAAGCTTCTCTCAAGTAATACATATTTCTTCATGTGTATGTAATTAACCTGGTTTATTTATTGAAAACATTTCTTAAACATCTTTTGTCCAGGGAATATTATTATTTCTTATGGTGTAGCAAATGCAGCATGGTGTATAAAATTCACAGAAACAACATATAAAATGTGTTTCAAAATATAAGACACCAGAGCAGTGAATTATTTTAAAAAACACACAATGCGAGCAATGAATAAAGTTATGAATAAAATTAAATTATATATGAGCAGTTACTAATATAGAAAAATATGAATAAAACTATTGATGCAAACTAATAAATGAAGCATTCTGGAAATTCTTCAAGCTTTGGAGAATGAAGTTGTCGTGTTAAGAAAGGCAAATGACAAGAAAGGTTATATGAATTATTCACTTTCTTAGTGAGAAGAGTCATATTTAGATGGGAATCTAAATAGCCATGTTCTTTCCCCAGGGGGGAAAAAAATACTCAGCTAAACTGCACTACATCAATGTGAATAAAAATGATTGATGTGTTTACTGTATTTATAAGCATCCCTCAGTTTCCACATTCCTCCATTAGATATTATTTTTAAAAACTAGTCTCAATCTAAATTGTAATCCAAGAGTATATTGTGGAGTGCCTCAGGGATCGGTGCTCTCGCCCCTCCTGTTCAACATCTATATGAAGCCGCTGGGAGAGATCATCCGTGGCTTCGGGGTGAAATATCACCAATATGCTGATGATACCCAGCTATTCATCTCCACCCCGAACCAACCCAGTGATGCCCTCGATGTGATGTCCCGTTGCCTGGAAGCGGTACAGATTTGGATGGGAAAGAACAGGCTTCGACTCAACCCGGCCAAGACTGAGTGGCTCTACATACCGTCATCTCATTTAGTCCAAGAGGTTCCATCTTTGACTATAGGAGGAGAGATGTTACCTCCCATTGATAGAGCACGCAATCTGGGCGTCCTCCTAGATTCACGACTCAGTTTTGAAGATCATATTGGAGTCGTGGCTAGGGGGGCATTTGCCCAGATTCGCCTAATATACCAATTGCGCCCTTTTCTGGACCGAGATGCCCTACGTACAGTCATCCACGCACTCGTTACCTCCCGTATAGACTACTGTAATGCTCTCTACATGGGGCTGCCCTTGAAGACCACCCGGAGGCTTCAGCTGGTGCAGAGTGCACCTGCACGGGTAGTGATGGGAGCACCCCGATACTCCCATATTACACCCCTCCTGCGTGAGCTGCATTGGCTACCGGTTGCCCTCCGGGTGAGATTTAAGGTGCTGGTACTTACCTTTAAAGCCCTACATGGCTTAGGCCCGGGATACTTGCAGGACCATCTGCTGCCGGGAACGAATTCCCATCGCCCAGTACGCTCACACAGAGAAGGCCTCCTCAGGGTACCATCAGCTAGGCAATGTCGGCTGGCGACCCCCAGGGGAAGAGCCTTCTCTGTGGGAGCGCCAGTCCTATGGAATCAGCTCCCCCCTGAGCTTCGGATGGCACAAAATCTCCAGTCCTTTCGCCGCGGCCTCAAAACACTCCTATTCCACCAGGCTGACCTGGACTGACAGGCATTTTAATTATATTTACAATTTTTAATTTATTTTTAATTTTTAATTTTAATTTATTGCACAGATGATTTTAATTTTATTCTTATCTTAATTTCTGTACTTATTATATGTTTTGTTGTTAGCCGCCCTGAGTCCTTCGGGAGATAATAAATAAATATTTTCCCATTATGCCAAACACACTTAGCTTTCTGGGTTTACTCTTCATTCATCTAAAGATTTTCCACAGTTAAATCTTTTTTCAGAAGGATCTTCAAACATTTCATCCTGAATCTGCCATGCGATCATTCAGACTTCCTTTTCCCAACTGCTAGTGAAGTCACAATTTGCATTATATATTTTCAATGTGCTAATCAAGCTTGTAAATTAAAGCAAATATCCTTTGTTTTCTAGTCCTCTTTCTTCTAATGCAGCGGCTCCTAACCTTTCCTGTACCCCGCACCCCTAGAACGCTTCTGATATATTCTCACAACCCTAACAAAAGTTCAAAAATAACAGCAATGAACTATGCATATACACTATCATTTTGAAAACCCGGAGTTTTCGCACCCCCTGGAATATCATCTCACATCCCCAGGGGGTGCAACAACCCCTGGTTGAGAACCCCTGTTCTAATGGATAATAAAATTGCAATCACGGTACTTTTTCTTTCCCACCACTGCAATCCTTAAAAGCATTTCAGATTTACAGTATAGACACAAATACTTTGGTAGTAGGTTGCCATCTAGTGGGGCTTTCAACTTGCAAATAGGAAAGTAACTCATTGGAAATTTGTATGTTGGTGCTGGATTTTGATGTCAATTTGCTTCATTATGAAGAAAGGGGGATTGAGGGATTCTAGATATTCTCCCCCATACCTTTTTTATTGTTATTTTTTCTGCTTTTTCGCACAGATACTTTTTTCCAGTTACTTAGCCAGCAGCTGAATTTGACCAAACCTAGGTCCTCTCTGCTTTTACTATTCAAAAGCCTGGAATTTTTGGCTTTAATTGCTACCTTGTCCCTAATGGAAATATATTTTTCTCAACCAAGAAGAGCTTGGACCTCTATCCCTTGAGAGACAATCAGCATCTAAATGAGACTGTACTTCCAAGATAAGCCACAGAGATCCCAAAGAATATTCATTAAACTCAGTCCCATCCTGACTGGCCATCCCATTCATGAGAAGGATCCTTCTATCTATGAAAGTTGCTAGGATGCAATAAGGATTTCATGTTGGAAGAATCAGTCTGGCAATCATCATTTATCCCTTTTTCTTACTACCTGTCCTTAACTGCCTCTGCTATATTCTCTGTATGCATGTGAATATGCCTGAAAGCAGAATCTGACCTGAGTAATAATTAATGAAATGGTTTTAGAGTCAGCACCTAGCTGAATCCATTCTGTCAGGCAAAGAATTAAAGACCACATGCTTTGTGTAGATGGGCATGAGAAATAAAATAGAAGAAAGCTCAAATTAAAACCCTTAAACTAGAAGAAGGCAGAATTATAGATCAAGAGGGAACCCACAGTGAATCCTTAATTTTCTATGTACAATCTACAGTCTATTTTGTTACTTTTTTCTAGCTGTTTTTCTTCAATTCGTGCATCACCTGGTATTGCAATATCAATGAACCAGATGATGATGATGATGATGATGATGATGATGATGACGAGGAGGAGGAGGAGGAGGAGGAAGAGGAGGAGGTGGAGGAGGAAGAGTACTATTACTACTTCAGAGCTCATGGTCCATGATATGCCATATCCTATCTAAGATTCTGTACAGCCACTTCAGTGGCCTCTTCATTTTGTTTAAATATATGTGTACATGTGGATGTAGTCACCTGGCAGAGTGACAGTTCAAATGGCTTGGCCAGCCTTAGTACAATATGGCTGGACTCCAATCCACCACTTCGCTACTGATTATCTTGATCACTGCTTTTACTAATATATTTAAAGAATGCACCACTTTCACTCAAGGCAAATTCGGAGGCTCAGTTTTGACAAAAGAGCAAAACGGAGTCAGGAGTCATGAATGGATAGGAACTAACCTAACATTTAAACTCTTCTGAGCTCATTTAGGATCTAGCTATTGATCCTCTCAGGTTTTCAAGAACTGTCCACATAGGAATTTGTGAGATTCCTTTTGCAACCAGACAAGATCCTTTCAAGATTCATATAGTTCAGCATCTCTTTTGCCATTAGGATACATCCACTAAGTTTGCAATTAGGTTGTTTTTTCATAGTGGCAATCAGGATGTAACATGCATGATTACAAAAACAGATTAGCTTAAAAAACAAATAATCCCCATAGCCATTAAAGAATGAAACTACACTTCCAATAGGATGGATTCTTTGTATTCAGCAACTTCTTTGGTACTTTGCAGCAATGTAGAGCCACAAGTCATTTACAATTATTGCATTATCAATTGGAAGTGATTGCATTGTGTGGCATTGCATTGCATTATATTGTATTGTATTGTAGTCCAATTGTAGTCTAATTGATTTTATTAAATTTATTGATAGTAACGTAGTCCAATACAGCTGAGACATGTCAAACTGAGGCTCTGTACACAAGATCTCATAAAAAGCCAAATTTCCTTCCCTTTATCATGCATTTACAGCATAAAGGTAAAGGTTCCCCCGCACATGCGTGCTAGTCGTTTCCGACTCTAGGGGCCGGTGCTCATCTCCGTTTCAAAGCCGAAGAGCCAGCACTTGTCCAAGGACATCTCTGTGGTCATGTGGCCAGCATGACTAGACACCAAAGGCGCACGGAACGCTGTTACCTTCCCACCGTAGTGGTCCCTATTTTTCTACTTGCATTTTTACATGCTTTCGAACTGCTAGGTTGGCAGAAGCTGGGACGAGTAACAGACGCTCACTTTGTTATGCGGCACTCGGGATTCGACCCGCCAAACTGCTGACCTTCTGATCGACAAGCTCAGCGTCCTAACCCACTGAGCCACCGCGTCCCTTATTTACAGCATAGCTAAACCTAATTAATATGTTTAAAATGGAAATGCCCCTTCCATATCATTATTGGTAGAGCAGACATCGTGCAATGCATCCAACAACAGATCGATTATATAAAAAGACATACATACAAATAAAAAAAGAACCTGACCAAGATAATAATACGCTGTTAACATTATGAAAAGAAAAACTGGGTGAGCAATTAAAGGGGATCGCATGTAGCCAGAAATAATGGCAGTCATTTCTTCCTATTTATTTTTTATTTGCTGTGCTTACAGCATTTGTATTTGGAAATACATGATCTATGTATTGTAACTATTACTACTACTAATATAATTTGAGGACAGTAAAAATAATTTCTAAATGAAGATGTAGATAGTTTTTAAAAACTGAAATGCTTCCTTGGGCTACCCATCTTTCACCTAGTGCCCTTGGCCTTTCGTTTTCTTCCTTGCCCTGCTTCCATGCCTTTAAACAACATGCCAATGGGCAGAAAATACACCAATTATATGTCTCCTGACCTGCAAAGGAGATAAAATGACTGGAGGTAAAAAAAAAAAGGCACAGCAGTAGGCCTGTTAGAAACTTGGCTGACTCTATGTTTGTAAGGGCAAATGGACTTGCAGACGATAGCCATGGTGCTGTGCCCATTTATCTCTGCCCGGGTAGCCTTCTGTGTAAACATGCACAGATTGCCCTGAATGCCATGGGGGAAGACAAAATGAATCAATTTGAAGACAATCCCGCACTGTATATAACTAATTTTAGAGAAGAATATTTCCTTTTAACCAATAAAAGGGTGCAACCCAGCTAAAAATATCAGACTTAATTGCATTCTTGATGCTGCCACCCGATCCATTGTCTAACACCCACATAACCTATTCTTTAGCTTGAAGGAAGAATTGATCAAACATGTGACAGTGCACATCTTCTAGGCTTTTCTGTTGCAGGAGAAGATGGGGAGCATGCACTCCTTGCCTTCTGCAAGGGGAACAGATGGAATAGGTCTGGGCTGCTGGCAGCAGCGAGGTCTAATTTGAGGCCCAGCAGGACAGTTGGGTCAGCTTTCCTGTCCTAATTTTAAGCCCCAAAAGATCAAATGCATTGCTCTAAATCTGAAAATAAACATTTTAAGTAAAGGAAGGTAGATTAACTCATCCACCCCTCTTGGTGGATGGTTGGTTCACATGGTGTGGTAGGATGGAGGGTTTGTTGTCACTGTGTGTTCGGGGGAGAGAGCACGGGGGGAGGCTCAGCTAATCTCAATGTACACATGTTGTACTTTGACAATAAAGGTTTATTATTATTATTATTATTTAAGAAGCAAAAAGTACCTATTTAAGGCTAGTCCTCGACTTACGACTGCAATAGGGACTGGAACTTCTGTTGCTAAGTGACGTTTCATTAAGTGAGTCACACCTGATTTTATGACCCTTTTGGCTGCAGTCATTAAGTGAATCTGGCTTTCTCCACTGACTTTGGTCTTCGGAAGAGACCAGGGTAGGTTGCAAATGCTGGACAAGTGACCTCGGGATGCTGTAACAGCTGTAAATACATGCCGGTTGCCATGGTGCCTGAATTCCGATCACATGCCTGCAGCAGTTAGAAGTGCAAAGACCTGCCGTAAGTCACATTTTTCTGCACTGTCATAACTTTGAACAGTCATTAAACAAACGGTTATAAGTCAAGGACTACAGTACTTGTATAGAATTAATGATTCTTCTACAAGTTCTGATCCTATGCACCTGGCAGCAGCCAGAACCATACAAATTAATAGAATAGAATAGAATAGAATAGAATAGAATAGAATAGAATAGAATAGAATAGAATAGAATAGAATAGAATAGAATAGAATAGAATAGAATAGAATAGAATAGAATAGGAAGGGACCTTGGAGGTCTTCTAGTCCAGCCCCCTCCTCAAGCAGGAGACCTTATACCATCTCAGACAGGTGACTATTTAGTCTCTTCTTAAAAATTTCCAATGATGGAACGCCCATGATTTCTGGAGGCAAGCTGTTCCCCTGGTTGATTGTCCTCACTGTCAGGCAGTTTCTCCTTAATTCCAGGTTGCTTCTCTCTTTGTTCAGTTTCCAACCATTTGTTCCTCGTCCTTCCCTCTGGTGCTTTGGTGAACAACCTGGCCCCCTCTGCCTTGTGGCAGACCCTCAGATACTGGAATACTGTCACCCCTACTTTTTTTTTTAGACTAGCCAAACCCAAGTCCCGTAGTTGTTCTTCGTATGTTTTAGTCTCCAGGCCTTTGATCATCTTAGTTGCTCTTCTCTGAATTTTTTCCAAACTCAACATCTTTTTTGTGATATGGTGACCAAAATTGGCTGCAGTATTCCAGGTGTGGTCTTGCTAGGGTTTTATAAAGCGGTACTAATACTTCATGTGATCTTGATACTATGCCTCTGTTTATACAACCCATTAGCTTTTTTGGCGGCTGCTGCACACTGCTGGCTCATAAGTGATTGTCCACTAGGACCCCAAGGTCCCTCTCACAGTGGCTGTTTTTAAGCCAGGTCTCACCCAATCTGTACTTGTACCTTTGATTTTTCCTGCCTAGATGTAAGATTTTGCTTTTCTCCACATTGAAACTCATTTTGTTGGATGGGGCCCACTGTTCAGGTTTGTCAAGATCTTTTTGGATCCTGAGTTTGTCTTCTGGGGTGTTGGCTACTCCTGTTAGTTTGGTGTCATCTGCAAATTTAATGAGTTCCCCTTCAATTCCCTCATCTAAATCATTTATGAAGATATTGAAGAGTACTGGGCCTAAGACGGAACCTTGTGGTACCCCACTGCCCTTGAGGACTACTCGTTGAGTACTGTTTGTCAGCCAGTTACAGCTAAGCACATGATTTTTTTCAGGACCCAGAATACCACGATGGAGACCATTAATTCCTCTATTTGGGCCTGCTATTTAAAGCATTCTCACCATGATCAAGGTTGACTCAGCCTTCCAAACTTCCGAGTTTGATAAAATGAGGAGCCAGATTTTGGGGGGCAAAAGGCTGACTCTGTGAATTGCTTAGAGAGGGCTGTAAAGCCTTGTGAAGCAGTATATAAGTCTAAGTGCTATTGCTATCATACCACTGAATTTTCTTGGATCACTGAAAAGTTGGCTATCTCTTCTGCATATCTTGATGTATCAATACAAACACAGAAGTCTATCCTTGCAATTTTCTTTTCACCAAGCTTCCCAGCAGATTAAATTTTAAAATGTGTCATTTGAAACATATCCCATAGATATCATTTCTCCCCAAATATTCTTTTTTCTTCCATTCAAACATGCCCGATTCTCAGAGATTGCCTTCAACGAGTCCTTGAGGTTTTCTTGAGGAGGTTTTTCAGAAGTGGCTTTGTGCCTAAAGTGGGACTAGAACTGAGTGTCCTAGTTTCCATCTAACCTGATGCCTTAACTACTACATTAAGCTGGCTGTCTCCAATCCCTAGCAATGCATGTTAACGTGACTTTTTAAAGTTATATCATTTGGTTGCTCTAATAGCAACATACACTATTCTTTAGATTTACAACAGGCCAAAGCAAGTCAATAATAGCCCATCATTCCCTTGTGCCTTTAATGCTTATATGCAAATGAAAAGCTCAGCAGCTTAAAGTTTAATTAATATTAATAATTATTAGTTCATGATGATTAACATTATTATAAGAGTCAGGAAACATGGTCAGCAGATGATGGTTGATTACATCATGCTGACTCTTAGGCTTGCAAACATTGTTTGAATCTATCCTCTGGCATATTCATCTAAGACTTTTTGCAGTTGTCATTTGCAAATTATTTTAAGTTAAATGATTATTAAAGCAAAGCTAAACCAATTAATTCTGAAAAAAGCCAACCTGCCCATGCCACCCAAAATGTGACATTCTTATATTTTTGCTCACAAACATTAATTGAAACAAGAACATTAATTACTCATATATTTGAACACAGTATTAGGAAATATTCCAAATACTATATGGATGAATTTTTTTTTCTAGTTTAGTAAACTGGTAACAAGACTCGGGGGGAAACGGGCAGCTGTGAATTTAAAAGAGATTAGAAATGGAAAGAAAGATAAAATCTAATCAATTATGTTAAACAATAAACAAGGACATAATTCAGGCTAGGTTTATGGCTTAGTTTTGGAAGAAATATAGTCTGTTTTGGGGTAAGTTGTATTACCTCTTTGAAAATGAGGAGTCATATCTCTGAAATTGCTGTTTTGTGAAAATCTCCCACATTACAGGTAGTCCTTGAGGTACGACGACAATTGAGCCCAAAATTACTGTTGTTAAGTGAGACATCTATTAAGTGAGTTTTGCCCCATTTTATGACCTTTCTTGCCACAGTTGTTAAGTGAATCACTGCAATTGACCTGACCTTGGGACACAGCAATGGCCAAAGTACGAAGCCTCTAAATTTTGATCACATGACGCTGGGGATGCTACGAAATCATAGGTGTGAAAATGGTCATAAATCACTTTTCTCAGTGCTGTTGTAACTTTGAATGGTCACTAAATGAACTGCTGTAAGTCCAGGACTACCTGTACTATGTTTTCAGAGAAAGTCTGGATTCTTAGTTATTTTCTTTGACATATTCAGTTTCACCAGGGCAATATCTGAGACCATAACCTCCCTTGTATATAAGCAGCAATGAAACCATCTTTTAATATCCTTTTATCACCCCAGAATAAACATGTGACTCAGTCTTAATACTCCCGCCTCTCCATCCAGAAAACAAAACACTCGGATGACAAGTTATTCATTTGCATCTTGGATCCTCACTTATTTCAGATTTAGAGGCAGACTCAGTAGCACGACTGGACATATTCTCAGCTGAAAATGGTTAAGGGAGGCATTCCTGTCGTCCTTCCCACCTCCGTGTGTCAGATTATATGTGATTATTCCTCATCTTGATTTGTTAATTGTGAGGCACTAAACAGACTACAAGCAGTGCTCTGAAAAAAAGACATTTCCCAACACTTTTAAAGTAAATTTCAAAGGCAACCTTTCCATGCCTTGTTCAGAATTTCCAGCATCTACCAAGCTTTTGTTCTTGTGTTTGGATGGGTGGAATCTCCACTTCAGACCAGATTCAGGATGGGATGGGATGATCCTCTTTGTTCAACCATGCTTTTTTGACCCGTTTATAACATTTGGACTTATAGACCACTTCATAGGGCTTTGTAGCTTTATAGCCCTCTCTAAGCGGTTTACATATTGCCCCCAACAATCTGGGTCCTCGTTTTACCGACGTCAGAAGGGTGGAAGGCTGAGTCAATCTTGAACCAGGATCAACTCTTGGCTGTGGGCAGAGTTAGTCAGTTCCATCCCAAGAAGGTTTTCTACTATGCTGTTTCCAACATCAGCAGCTCATGCCCCTCTGTGGAGATGACCTGTCCACTTTGTGGCCAGGACTTTCAGTGATATCTTACCCACATTGTTTAGCTTTGAGGAGGAACCCCTCAGCGAGATATAGATGCTCCTTAATAAATGTTCTGACTTCCTTCCAACTCCCTTCCAACTCTGTTATTCTGTTAAAATAAAATTCCCATAGGGGATTTTGATTAAGCCAAATCAAACAAATCACATTATGGCTTGTCAACCTAGCCAACCAATAAAATTGAATTCTGGGCTTATAAAGCAGAATGCAGTCTAATTGTGCCATGCTATAATTCAATTCAACGGGCAGTTTTGGTTGTTCATAAGGTTTAGGTTTTAAAGGAAAGGGGGGCTATTTTAGGGACAAAATGCATGTGACACCATTCACCCTGACAATAGACATTCATAGCCTCAGCACTTCTGCAGGAAACTGTAGCACACTCTACACAGTGGTGGGATTCAGCCAGTTGGCACCACTCCAGCAGAACCAGTAGCTAATTTTTTGTTGCCCGGGCCCAGAATGGATTTCCAGAAGCTGCATCCACAGAGAACGAGTTGTTCACATATTTGAATCCCACCACTGACATTACATAAGGTTGCCCTTAAAGATCACCTGGAAACTTCAGCTGATCCAAAATGTAGTGGGGGGTGAAGGGAATAATAGCAGATTCAGCAATGTTGCATTTATGCTATAGTCACTACATTGGCTATCATATTGCTTCTGGAACTAATTCTGGATATTAACTTGCTCACCTAGGTTTAGCCCATCACATGCTGACTGCTGAAGGAGGCTATGACTCCCAACAAGACTGGCTCCCTACTTTGAGATACCCCAGTAATGGAGATAAGGATTGTACCCCTCCTTTCAGACGTTTAACAATGTTTTAAAATCTCTGTTGTTCCACGTGTTCCACATAGGTTGTGATTACTATTTTAGTTGTCTTTTTCAACTGTACATCACCTTGAGTTTTTTGTTGTAATTGTATACATAAATAATATATAGCATATTCTAGTCATATTTTCTTAGAGAAAAACAACAACAAAGAATTAGGGGGCATCTTAAGGACTAATAACTTTATTATGCCAGAAATTGCCATGGACTGCAGTCTCGTCTTATATTTTATTAGCCTATACAAATTGTACAAGTACACAAAGGTCTGACCTGCAAAGCAATAGCTATAATAATAAAATATAAACTAGTTAGTTATACTTGTAGTTATGATTTCACTGGATCATATGATGCCATAAACTGTAATAAGAGCCCTTCAAATATCCAGAGACCTTAACAAGGTTACTGTTCATTATAAGCCGTGAAATTCACATATTGTCATGGTAAAAAAAAATTGTATGTGGTCTGTCTTAAGATTTTATAAGCATGGCTAATACAGATGCAGCATTTTTCCCCCTGAAGTCACTAATGAAACTTTAATGGATATTTTTGTCCCACTGGATTTGAAACCTAGAGTTGGGTCTCATATTTCTTAGGTTCCTGGTTTTCCATCTTTCATATATGAAGTTCCACAAATCCTTCCATCAAAGAACCTGAATCTCACCAAGTTAGAAACAAGAAGCCCATTTTATAGTTACTGTATGTTTTAAGGTCATGTCAAAAACAGTAATATTGTTGAAAATAATGCTTATTGCTACAATTATAGCGGACAGGTGATTTTTGCTGATTTAGTGAGAAAATCATCCCTTAAACACACATCAGGAAATGCGTTAAGAGAGAGAGATTGCTAACTAACACAAAATATTATTTTGTTTTCTAATTTCTTTGAGACAATTCCAATTCTCAGTTTGAGGAAAGATATTGTTAATTTGCTCAGTTCTCCATGTTCAGCCAAAGTGGCTCTTTTGCCCTCCTTCTCTTTCTCCTGGGGTCTTTCCCAGTTATGAAATAAATTATGTCCCATTTTTATACTCTATTCCCACGATGTTACCTTCATATTCTTCTCAGTTCATAAGTTAGACAGGCTCAAAACTCCCTAAGCTAAAGTACATCAGTGTTAATGTAGTGTTTTCCTACTTCTCCAGCATTATCTAAAGGCAAACTCAAAATGTACAGGTTTTGGCCTAGGAAAGGGAAGTCAGATAACTAGGAATAGAGGTGTCCAAAGTAGGATATGGATCTGTTATAGCTTTATATTGGCTCAAAGATGAATGGAGAGCACCAGTTCAGCAGTGGGGAAAAGTCCTTAAGCCTCTTCAGTATGCCACCAGTGGGACATGGAACAGTGGCTGAGTTATATTGTTCCAAGCAATTAGATTTAATAGTAGAAACCAATAAAACATTGTCCCAAGCAACTGAATGTAACAATGAAAGCCAATAAAAACATGTCTTCTTGTAAAGGATCTCAGAGGAGTTATATGAGAAAGCACATGTTATAAACTGGTGAGTGAGGTGTGAGAGATTTTTCATTGTTTAAATATCATTTCATTAATTGATTATAATTTTCCAGTGCAAGCCCTGGCCACAGATAAATGAATCCTTCCAATTCAGATTTATTTATTTTTAATTGAGCTGCTTATCAGTTGGTAGTACATTTTATTAAGAACATTTTTACCTTTCAAATAACCATTTACCTAGAAACCTGATTACCTGAATTTGTTGTGAACTTTCCTTCTAGGCCTGTTCAGGAGCTTCTTTGAAATAGTTCTCTCCAAGTCAATTGTGTTTATATTCAGTACATATTTTGGATGCGTTTCCAAAGAATCCATAATCACCCACTATAAAACAATATCGAGACTACTCTTAGATAATTTAGCAAAAGCTCCTACAAAATATATATATATGCCTAATGTGTAATCAGCCCAGGTTCGAATCTCAGAAAGGTATGGCTGACTGATGAAAACTAATAAGTTTGAAATGCATATCAGTCTCCCTTAATTCTTTGTTAGCAATTTAAAATTTACACAAATATGAGCTGTCACCGGTGTGACTACTGCCTGTCGATGGCCTTCAGGATAGGCTGACACAGGAAATAAAGATTTGTCCCATGTTTGAGGCCTAGCAAGGTAATCTAAAAATAGTTAACAAGCATTTGACATATATATATATATATATATATATATATATATATATATATATATATATATATATGTATGTATAGTTATTTATCCCAATGTGCCACAATGAATTAATTTAAAGAAAACAAATATCTACAACAATCCAGAAATTCCTACACAATGCTATAAAAAGATGCCTGGATCATCCATCACACAAGCCTATGCTCTCATAGCTTGGGGGTGGGGTGTCACAGACAATGATGGCTTCATCCGGTGACGCTAAGCTTGGCTTGGGTGGAATGTTCCGAAACAAAACGCCATCAGAGGAACTGCGTCTTCGGCTGCCCAGCCCTTTGTGATTTTCATCCACCAGCTGATATAAGGGCAGCCTGATCTCCTTTGAAATCTGAGACTGCATGTCGCTGGAGGCATTTTTAGCGGGTTGACAATTCAACGCCTCCTCGTAAGTGGGAATACTGGTGGCCTCCCAGGTGCTGAAACAGAATCAAGACCACAAAGAAAATCAATTGTCCTAAAATTCAATATTTGATTCTAAAATAAGGTGTACAAAGACAAGCACGAGCACTGTTATCTGTTCTAGAGGAACTAGAAGCTTAGAGGGGGGGAAAGTATCTTCACTTTTCTGGAGAAAGAAAGAAAGAAAGAAAGAAAGAAAGAAAGAAAGAAAGAAAGAAAGAAAGAAAGAAAGAAAGAAAGAAAGAAAGAAAGAAAGAGAGAGGGAGAGAGGGAGAGAAAGAAATTGTGGTTATATATTCTGGAGATATTCTGTTTAGGTTTATAAGGTTTGTAAGGATGAATGAATCTGCCAGTTTTGCAAACTCCTAAATTTAAATCTTTTACATCTCAGTGCTGTTTTACAACAGTGCTCTTCCTCTCCCACATATGAAAAAGTATGCAGATATTAGTAAAATCTTATTGTAATGAAATTCTCATCCTCTGGCACCAGCCGAGTTCCATAAGTCATAATAATCTGTCCTTATCATCAGCAGGAGAAACAAAATTGAGGGTGCGCTACATGTTGCAGTTGAAGGAGGAGTTTACAGATGTTGAACACCTTGGGTCAATATAAAAAAGATGGAAGATTACACAGAGAAGGAAACCCAGTCTGGCAGAGGTGTTATCTAGTCAGGTCAATCTGGCTGATAACAATCAATTACTGTACACATCACAGCCAAGCCCCAAACTCCCATTTTTCCCTGCTCCCTGCAGCATAACCTAGTTATCCAAACAGGGTGGGTAGAAAAACCAGCATGCATTTAGCAGGAATTGGGCTTTCCATGCCCAATCAAAGTCACAGCCCGGCCAGGATCGCTTTCCAAGCTTTGAAGAGAGAGTGAGAAAAATTGGAATGTAAACAGAAATCTTTTCATCCTGTACCAGCAGAAACCATAATGCCTTTAAACTGGGAGTGCCCCAAAGCCCTTACCCACTACAGATATTACATTAGAAACACAGAGGTTGAACGTATGATAGCTGTATTACCCATTCAGCCTCTGAAAGCAAGGTAAGAAGCAGATCATGCTGCAAATTTCTCCAATGCTAGTGTAGTATTTACCCACAATGGATCCTCAGCTTTTTCCATACTCTTAAGAAACACCCAGTATCAAAACACAAAGGTATGTCCACTGATTAATCTTTATTGCATGGGCCATAAAACATACCCATTTTTTTCTGCTGTATTTTACCAAACAACACGGTTTGTGTACAGATAAAACTTTCACGTAACCTATGTTCATCTCATTTCCTCTTTTTCAAGGGGAAAATAATTTAGAAGTGGAAATAACTATGAATAGGGATTGTTGAAATCATCATGAAACCAGACTAGTCAGGCAGAGACTGCTCTATCTAGACTAAAAGGAAAAAAAATGGAGAAAATTGCTGTAATATAGTATGTAATCATTGTTTCATAATCTCTGGTATGCAGAATTAATTGGAGAAAATAATTTCATTGTTAGGCATAAGAGTTACATTTTTAATCTCACCCTTTCCCAATGCTGGGAGAAGGGGTGGGGGGACAAGTGAATCAAATCTTTGTGAGAATCAAAATTCTAACAATTCAGCCATCTTGAGCTTTCACAATCGTATTTAAAATGGGCTAATAATATTTATTGTATTACTGTTCTGTTTTGCAGAAACTAATACACTAAAACAAAGTGCCTCAATATGATACCCTCCTGAAATTTATTTTATTTTTTATTTTAATCCCATTTATATCCCGCCCTTCTCCGAAGACTCAGGGCGGCTTACAATTTAAGCACAAACCAATGTGCTTAGCAATAGCCTTCATTCTATGTATATGCCTGCTTATTAGGGCTTTTGGGGCCCCCCAAATTTGGACTATTGTTCTTATTGTGTCCAAACACTTGTTGTGCTGGCTGAATATTATGGAGTGGTAGTCTAGTACTTGGCTGACCTTGTTTTGTCTCCAAAGCTAAGCAAGGTTAGGACTGGTTAGAACTTGGTTGTAAAGTTTGCAAATAAGGAGGGGCTATTGGCTAGACTAGGAATTTGAAAAAACATCCCAGAAGGCAATGGCAAGCCACTTTTATATTGACAGGTCTGTTATGTATCCAGGTGAAGAGAACACATACACACTTACATAGCAGTCACCACCAGGGGGCGTTGAACTGTAACTGTTTTGGTGGGAACCCAGTTTCGGCGGGAAACAGAGGTTCAAACCCATTGGCTAGCTGCTCACCTGGCCAAGTATAAAAGGAGGGCAGGTAACCCCTATTCCCCAGTACAGTCACTTCCACCTAATAAAGATCTGCCATGCTGTACTCATCGTCTCGGCATCTTTCCTGCGCTCCAGAACCCACAACACAACAAGGTCCATGAAGTTACCAAAGACAAGCTTAACTTGAAGAATTTTACAACCATGTGCAACACATTTATAAGTCATGAAACTGAAGGAGACTATAAGGGAGGCAGGGCTCAACTAGCATGATCTTTGGTTGAGAAAGGCCTAACGGCCTGCAAGAGTAAATGTGGTTTTGGGCTACCCCAAGCTAAAAGTCTTGAAAGGAAGACCTGTTTCAGAATGCCATTTGGCTAGGTGGCTTCTGACAAATTGACCTTCCATCCCTCTCTTCTCTTGTATGATGCTTCTCTTGAAGTAACACTGCCTGACAATTATTTGCTGGGCATGTCAAAAGGATTATGTTGATCTCTCAGGCAGGGCTACAAAGATCTTGCTAACCTGCATGTCTGCTTTTCAAGAGGCTCGACGGTAGAGTACTGAAGGTCACTGGAAAAATGGTACTGGTAGTGCCGGGAAATTATTCCAGCATTGGCTGACCAAAGGAGTCCAAACAGAAGAAGCAGCCCACCAATTCCACAACAGAAGAAGCTGATTGATCTGAGTACAGGACTGGAAGAGGAAGCCCTGGTCATAAGTTCCGTTTCTCCTTGAGGTGTGACTTTGGGGTCACTGCTGGGTGCAGTGGCCCCCATTTCACCATCGCTCCACCAAGCAAAGCACAGTGTTCCCGTCACCAGCAGGATAGCTCCAGCGATGGTCACTCCGTGACGCAAAGAAGCTATTTCCATGTTAAAAACTGAGGCCTGTGGAGATTATAAACTACTTTACAAGGAAAAGGTCCTGGTGACAACACTCAGGCTGGAAAAGAAGCAAGAAAACAAATGGTGAGTAGATACAAACAGACCACAGGACAAACAAAACAAAACAAAAGCACAAACTTTAGATTCAAAGAGAATCAATTCAGATTGACTGCCTGCCTTTTCAAACAGCCCAAAGTCTTTTTACCGGAAGAAAAAAAAAACAAATGCCATTCAAGAAAAGTTACACTTATCCTAGGAGGCAAATTTACAGCTTTTGCTTTTGAGATCAATCAAATGGCTGTATAAATTTCTCTACATTTTACAGCAAATTCATTTTGTATGCACTTTTTATGTGGAAATTGGATGAAGCCACAGAATTTGAAGGGATCAGTAAAGAGGATGCCCACTCTCTTACATGTCTACCTATATCTTGATCCAAATATCACTAGGTGATCCAATTTTTACAGGACTTCATCACAGGTTCATTTTTATAAGATAAACCTTTCATTCAACTTTCCCTACTCAGAGTGAAATACTGAGATGGTATTCAGTTCAGCTGGGAGCAAAGCTAAACTCTGACATTCATCTTAGTGCAATATTCCCTTGCCATATGATTTAGCATTCAGATGAAAAGATTAACACAAAAATCACTTTTGTAGTTAAAAAAACGGTTATAAAGGGTAATCTGTGAGTTCTAAGTAATTCTGGAAGAGATTCGGATTTGAGAAGCCAATCAACGTCTTATAATCATACATAACAAAAATTGTGTTACACTTTTTGATGCATATTTTAATACACATACACACACCACACACACACACACACACATACAATTCCTATAAAATCTCAAATTATAACATGACCAATTGTTGGGATTAATATTTTTCTTATTGAGCACCTGTTGATATTTTTGGGGGTATATGGATGGCATTGTTTTCGCTACATATGCTACATGACGTACAACCATTAACAACTACAATTACAGGTAGAGTGGTCGGCTTACGACCACAGTTGAGTCCAAACTTTCTTTGCTAAGTGAGACATTTGTTAAGCAAATTTTGCCACATTTTATGACCTTTCTTGCCACAGTTCCTAAGTGAATCACTGGAGTTGTTAAATTAGTAACACGGTTGCTAAGTGATTCTGGCTTCCCCATTGACTTTGCTTGTCAGAAGGTTGCAAAAGAGAATCACGTGACCCCAGGACACTGCAACTGTCATAAATATGAGTCTGTTGCCGAAGAGTCCAAATTTTGATCATGTGACCGTAGGGAGGCTGCAACGGTCGTGTGAAGAACGGTCATAAGTCACTTTTTGCAGTGGCATTGTAATCTTGAACAGTCACTAAACTAGCTGTTGTAAGTCGAGCACACCCGTAGATAAAACCTCCATTGTCTTGTGCTTTGATAGCTTTCGGGTGTAGGAGCCCGTTTTATGGTGGTCCTCGCTTTTTCTATGTTTGGTTTTGGTTAGTATTGATGGGGTAGAGATGTCACACCTGTGTCCCCTCATTTGTGCAATGCCTTCACCTTCCTCTTACCGTACATCAATACTTTAATTTCCTGCAAAAGTTCTACTGTCACTCTAGTTTCTTTCTATTACTTCCACTTCTTTGGTGCGCCTTTCCCAAATTCAACTCTTGACGCTACCAAGAAATTGCCTGACTTATAAATCTCTCACTGCATATTTCACTAATCACCTTATTCTTTCGCAATAAACAATGCTCTCTTATGCGTTTTAAGATTTATATACTACATTCCTTTGCCAGGTCAATGTAGGAAAAGATTTGCGTTTAAATCACACATTCAGAAGAAACGGACCTCCAGCTAAGCAGATATTTGCCAAACAGTCGCCATTTTGATTCAGGCTTGGTTGTCCAAAACATGCATTTATACAGGTAGACTTCGGCTTTCAACAGTTCATTCAGTGACCGTTCAAAGTTTCAACTGGAAAAAAGTGACTTATGACAGTTTTTCACACTTACAACCATTGCAGTAACTCCATGGTTATGTGATTAAAATTTAGATGTTGGCAACCGGTTCATAGTTATGACGGTTGGGGTGTGCAGGATCATTTGATCATCTTTCGTGACCTTCTGACAAGGAAAGTCAATGGGAAAGCCAGATTCATTTAACAACTGGATTTCTAACTTAACAACTGCAATGATTCACTTAACAATTGTGGTAAGAATGGTCGTAAAATTTGGCAAAACTCACTTAACTGTATCACTTAGCAACAAAAATCTTGAATTCAACTGTGGTCGTAAGTTGATAGTGTACTCCACTCTCTTGATGAACATGGAAGACTATGGGCAGTGAGACGTTCCCCCAACAGGGACATTCTACCGAATTTAGAAATTGATTATCCAGGGTTTTTAAAAATCTGGGAAACTTTTATAGCAGGGGTCTTCAAATTTGGCCCTTTTATGACTTGAGGATTTCAACTTCCAGAATTCCTCAGTCAGGCACGGTGGCTAAGGAATTCTGGGAGTTGAAGTCCAGAAGTCATAAAAGGGCCAAGTTTGAAGACCCCTATTTTATAGGATGGATTTACGAAGACTTCTGTCTTCATTTCTACACTCATTTACAGAGACCATACATTAGGGGTCCCCAACCCCTGGTCCGTGGACTGGTACCGGGCTGCGGCATGCCAACAACTGGTCCACACAAACAAGCAAAGCCCCATCTGTAGGATGCAGACAGCAAGCAAAACCATGCACTCTCTGGTCTGCGGAAAAACCTTTCTCCACACAACCGGTCCTTGGTGCCCAAAAGGTTGGGGACCTCTGCCACACATGACTTAATTTTCAAAGGTCCAAGAGGGCTTAGTCAACCCTTATCTACCAACAAGTTTCCATTCTTGAAAAGAACTGCCCCCATCCAGTGACCAATAATTTGCAGATTGAGGAAGATTTTATATTTTGCACATCCCATATTCGCAGCTGCTAGCACAGTAGCTAAATGTTGGAATTAAATCTCTGAAGATGCACCCTTACATCTATGTGCAATGTGAGCACAGTAATTATATGGGGGAGCTGCTAACAGTGCAAAAAAGCTGGGTGTGAATCAGATGTTAATCATCATACATGTGGTTTCAAGTGAAATAAAAGGGCAAAATGAAATAAAGAAAAATAGTGTTTCAAAAACTAGCTCATTTAGCTATTCATGTCAGCAAGACATAAAAATTGCATTACTGGTCTCTAAAGATCTCATTTTCCTTATATATATGGTGAGGAACTAGGAAGCCACGCATTCAAATAATTCTGCATAAACTGAGAAATGCACAGGAAATGTATATGTCAGGAACAAGGTTCAACTCCTATATGTTACTCCTAAAGTTCAATTCCTGGTCCGGTCCTTACTGCCTTTTTAAGGTAAAAGTAGACCTCCCTTAGTGGTTACACATTCAGGAATTGTTTAAAGTTGTGAAAGCAGGATACTTATGACCAGTCCTGACTTGCACTTCCAATGTGTACAGTGGGATCACAGTCGCATGATCGCTTTTTACCACCTTCCCTGCTGGCTTCTTACAAGCAAAGTCAATGAGGTAGCCAAGTAGGAAAGTCACTAGTCACTCTGGTAAGTCACCCCTTCCTTCCTGTGCACACACACACACACACCATCCATCCCCTGGTCTTCCTGCACTCGTGCACTGCCTGCTCCTAAGGCACCCCCCATGCTAGTGGCATTCCTGTTGCTGCTTTCGACTTAAAACCCATGCATCTTGTGGTTAATGGGAGTGCCAGGATTGTTTTTGTTAAGCAACACAGCCATGTGATATTGCACTTTACTACCCCATCACTTAGTGATGACAATCACGGTCCCAATTGTCATAACTTCAGGACTAATATAATGGACTTTCGGATGCTTTTATCTCAACCTTAAAACTGTCTGCCCCGTTTATCAAATGTCTCTTTCTAGCGTGAGAATCAGGGGTTCTCATTTCACCTGCTTCTAAAATACCTTTTATAAAACAACTTTCCTGCTGTTGTATTGATACTGTATTTCCCAGAATGACAACAATCCATGATGACGCAGAGGGATTGAAATCCAGAAAACCTACCTTCATTAAACCTAGGACAAGCAAAATTGCATTTCATTTGAACTGGGCTATGGGCAACTGAATTATGAAGCACTGAAAGAAACCGTGCATGATCTTATTCTTATCTAATGAAAAGATATTGGAAAATCAGGTTTTATTAAAATAGTGACATTAGGTTTATTAAAGCTGCACACAGGATGTTGATGGAAATTAATGAATCCAGTATGGGTTTTTTTCAGTTCTAGATAAGGATCTCTAAACAATGAATCTCGAGTCAAGGAAAATGAAGCTGCTGTAGAGCTTGTCCTTTGCTGAAGGACAAAATGTATACCCTTTAGCCAAAAAATAAAAAATAAAAAAAATTCAAAGCATCTATTACTCAATTGTACCTAAAAAAAAGAGTTTACCCCACCCTCATTAAGTCTTGTTCTATTTATTTTAGTTCCCAGAAAGTCTTGATGGCACAGACTCTTTACATCTATTAAATCCACTTTAATCTGTAAAGTTGGAATTATCCCTGGTAACATGTTCAACTTAGGTGGAAAAAAGAGATAACAGAAGAGCTTTTAGCTTTGAAACTGGCATAGGTCATCTTGTATCTTCCAGATATTTGGAAACCATTTGTGACCCAATGGTTGGGAACTATGCAAGTATTACTTTGAGGAAAAGGAGCATATTGCCAAAGCTGCATGACTTTAGAGCTTTATAATCTGATGCAAGAATTTGCTCCATTGAAACAATTTGTACTGATTTTATAGGAGTGTCATGTTGTAGTTCTGTCAACTCCTTCTTAAAACCTTTGGAAGGACTTGCATTACACAGGATTGCATTAAGCCTGACCACCACATCTGAACAGTACCAATTAATCAATGTTATTGAAATAGTCTGTTTTCGGTAAATTGGATAACGGGATCTGGCTTCTTGCATCCCAGAACTTTCATAAAGTATCTCTCAACAGCTTGGATAATCCGGATCAAACTTTCAAAACTCAGGCTGGTGTCATTGCTTCCCCTTCTAACCCTTGTAAACAACTAAAAAGATGGCACATTCACAGAATAAGGCAGGATGCAGTCCCATTATATCAGGAGTTTTCAAACTTGGCCCTTTTATGACTTGTGGACTTCAACTCCCAGAATTCCTCAGACAGCCTCGCTAGCTGAGGAATTCTGGGAGTTGAAGTCTACAAGTCATAAAAAGGCCAAGTTTGAAGACCCCTGCATTATATCATTCAAAGACAAGAGACAATCTAGATTCTAGATTGGGAGCAGGTTACCATTTGGCATAGGAGATGTTCAATTTTTAAAAATAAATGGGAAGTAACTAATGACAATATTGTGACGGATGGAGGCAACATTTTTCAGTCACTTTTTTCTGAAGTGGCACAATGCAAAATACAGTAAGTTCGTTAAGCTTCAGCTGGATCAATTTTGCATTTTGAGATCAAAAACAAACCCTTGTAAAAAAATCAAACTGCTCCAAATGATCCATTTTGTAGCTAAATCTTGTTGGGGCAAACCGGGAATGATCTGAGAGCCACAAAACCACTAGACTGCCCACTGCTGCAATCCAGTCTTCCCCAACTTGGTGCCTCCAGTCATATGAATCAAAATTCAAATCATCTTAAGCTAGCAGGGCTAATGGCCAAAGAAGATGAGAGGACAAGTTACAATATCTGAGGAGACCTGAATGGGGAAAATGTCCCTATCACAGGCTTGCCAATTGTCCTTTATTTCTAGGTCAGACAATGTAAGTTGCTGTATTTTTTAAGTTCTACCACTGTGTCATAAAGAGCTACAGTGGAAAAAGTCTGAATTTACTGAAAGCATTTCCCTGCCCCCTTCATGCCTATCTTTCCAAGGTCCCAAGCTGTGATGATAAAAAAAAAAGTTAGTTTGACCTTCACAGAAAAGAGAGACCTTGGATGAAATAAAGAGGAATTTGTCCTTGTTAATGGAGGGGCCAGCGATAATAAACCAAAGGGAAGCTGAAAGTGGAGAGTTTCTTTGCAGTTCAGCCAAGACCAGTTTGCTATTTTATTTTTTTATTTTTTGCCATGTGAAACAACCCAGCAAACATTCTCCAGTTCAGCGTTCCAGGATGATTTTTGTGGGGGAGGTTAATAGCTGAATACATGTTCTGTCGCTTACAAAATAATAAGAGAGTGACAGTTTTATAGGAGGAAAAAAGAAATTTTTCCCTCCCTGGCAAAAAAGCTGCAACAGCAACATTTCTAACATCCCCAGCCCACGCTGCTACGAAAGGAGGAGCCACAGATACAGTGGATCCCCACACTGAGAACGGCTAAATTCTGTGCAAATTTCTAAGTATCAGCCACAATCCAACGTACTTACAGTAGATTGTATTTTAAGAATCCCAAGAGGTCTTCTCTTCGCTTCTACAAGGGCCTTTTGAAACGTATTTTTAAAAAGTTGAATCTTTAAATGACATTTGTTGGAAATGAAGCAAATTTATCTACGATGTGAGTGAGATGAAACTTAAAACAAAATCTACTTCTGCAAATTATTATTCCCCCCCCCCCAATATTTCCTCTTTTTGGATGCAATCATTACAAGTTCAGCAAATGCTTCTGCTTTAGGAATTTAGAATAAAGAGATTGCTCCTTCACATTTTTTTTTCATTATAGCAAGATTTATATTCTACCAGTGGAGTTTGAAGATTAAAGAGGATTCCCATTTCCTCAGTTCAACACACAAGTTTTAAATAATGTCGGATGTACGCATTTTATGACATGATCGGTTGGTTGGTTGGTTGGTTGGTTGGTTGGTTAACTCGTACATAACCAGCTTCTGTGAAATCTGGATTCTTTGCAACAAAAAAGGTAACATAATAAAAGCAATGAAATATTACCTAGTTATCATAATGCTACTGTACCTACTCATTCCTAAAAGTTTTGGAAGAATTCTGTCCTCTAGGCCAGGGGTCCCCAATCCCAGGTCCATGGATCAGCACCAATCCACAGCATGCCAGAAACCGGGCCACACAAACAAGGAAAGCCCCATCTGCAGGATACAGGCAACATGTGAAACCATGCCCCTTCCGGTCCGCGGAAAAATCTCTCTACAGAACCGGTCCCTGGTGCCCAAAAGTTTGGGGACCTCTGCTTTAGGCTTTCTCCAAATATTTAAAGCACGTGCAATCCAAACTTTTTCAGGTAAGCTATTCTACAAGAAGGAACCCCTTAGAGAAACCCTACCTCTGGGCCAACACACCTTCCCTTCACAACCGTGGGACATCTTCAGCTTTTCTGCTTGTGGCACTGCTTTTATGGTCAAATTTAAGTTTCCTGAGTTGCACTTGGAAATCTACTGGAAGGCAATGTGCTATGGCTCTTACCTGTCAGCACACAGGCTGTTGCATTCAGCACCAACTGCAGCCTCCTGGTGGTCTTCAAAGGAAACCCTGTATAAAATTCATTGTTAGCGTAGCCCATTTAGATGGGGGTGGGGTTGTGAGTCATTTTTTTGACCTCCACCTAGGCATCCAATAGCCACGAGTCCAGGAACACTCCCAACCTGCAGACGTGCTGTTATTGTACATTGAATTGGATAACACACACTCAAGAATAAGCCCCATTGAACATAATAGGTTTAAGTCATTCGGCTACACAATACAGTTACATTGTTTAACACAGCTGTTTTAAAATTAATCAGTAAGCTTAAACTCTGTCAGTAGACTGCCTTGAAACTTGTGTGTGTGTTTGTGTGTATGTGTGGGTGCGTGCGCACAAGCACATTCAAGTCATTTTTGACTCCTGGCAGCCATCTGGACAAATCCAGGCAGTTCTCTGAGCAAAATTCTCAGACGTGGCTTGCCTCTGCCTTTTTCCTAGGGCAGAGGAAGAATGACCCAAAGTCACCCAGCTGGCTTCATTCCTTAAACTCATAATTCCCTGGTTTCTAGCTTGGTATCTGACTCTCTTGCTTGGAAACCTGCTCTTTAAAATTAATTTTTTCCAGAAACACAATTGGAATATTTTTAAAATCCAGCATCTGAATTCATAATGTCGCATTTGCGACTTTGAAAAAAAAAATGGCAAGCTCAACACGGATTATGCTGATAGGATATTCAATGCACTAACTCCCCATGCAAGAAGGAACATAGTTGCAAAACCACATGGATGCTCACGAGGATGAACGAGGCCTTTCAGGTAGCAACTCAGCAACCCTCCCCTGGACATCACTGGACCATGGGCAATCAGTATCATAAATACTGGCTATCTGTATCTCAGTTCATCTTTTTTTCTCTGCTGGTATTATGCCCCTGCTTCCCTAACAGGATTCGATAGCATCAAATGACCCTTTCTTTGACCTCATCGCCCAATTCCAAGACAATTTCTATATCGAAATGGCAATCAATAGCCTACATGCAGTCTCAGTTACAATTTATCTGCTAATCATTTGCATTTATACAGCCAGGTATTTCACAAATAAACCCTATTCTGGGGTGTGTGTACTACAATCACTAAAGTACACACACACACACACACACACACACACACACACACACACACAAAAGGTAAAGGTTCCCCCGCACATGCGTGCTAGTCGTTTCCGACTCTAGGGGCCGGTGCTCATCTCCGTTTCAAAGCCGAAGAGCCAGTGCTTGTCCGAGGACGTCTCTGTGGTCATGTGGCCGGCATGACTACACGCCAAAGGCGCACGGAACGCTGTTACCTTCCCACTGTAGTGGTCCCTATTTTTCTACTTGCATTTTGGGATGGGCTGTTGTAATCAGTTGCTCAATCTATGTGTCTAATAAAACAGAAGAACTCTGCTCTATCAGTTTTATATTTTTCAGGGATCAAATTTAATTATTTTTAATTGTTTTTAACTTTTGTATTGTATTGACGTTTTTAATTACCTTGTAAACCGCCCTGAGTCCTACAGGAAAAGGGCGGTATATAAATTCAATAAACGTAAACTTAAACTTAATATGCTGAAGAAGCATAGTCCTGCACTCTGAACCCCACAACAGCTGATCAGATGCACAGAGGAAACATGTGGAGCTTGGTTTAATGGTTAGGGCACCAAGCTAGAAAGCAGGTGACCACGAGTTCAAGTCCCATCTTAGCCATGAAAGCCCACTAGGTGACTTTGGGCCAGTCATTCTCTCTCAGCCCAACCCACCTCCAAAGGTTGTTGTTGTGGGGAAAATAAGAGGAGGAAGGTGTGTTGGATATGTTCGCCGCCTTGATTTACTTCTGAAAATAAGAAAGGTAGGATACAAATAAATAAATGGCGGACAAGACTGAGGGGCATAAGTTTTCTTCTACTCTTACTCTGTAACAATTGATCTTTCAAGCATGCGATCTTTGATTCTGGAGGTTAAATGCAGTCAGGAAAACTAGTAACTACTATAACCCTCCCTTCCGCAAATTAGTCCAGAGTCCGTTTAAAACAGTTAGAATTGGTAACCATCACTGCATAAATGGTAAGTCAACTGAACAGTGTGCAATGGATGTGATAATCACCTTTGTGATCACGGTATCTCTCCTACCATCTATGCACAGAATTAATCAAGCAAAGGACGTTTTTATAACAGCCGCAAAAGCATCCAGTTAGGTTTTAATAATAATAATAATGATGATGATGATGATGATGATGATGATGATGATAAAGTTGGAAGGGACCTTGGAGGTCATCTAGTCCAACCCCCTGCTCAGGCAGGAAACCCTATACCATTTCAGAGAAATGGCTGTCAGGTCTCTTCTTAAAAACTTCCAGTGTTGGAGCATTCACAGCTTCTGGAGGCAGGTAGTTCCACTGATTAATTGTTCTGTCAGGAATTTTTTCCTTAGTTCTAGGTTGCTTCTCTCTTTGGTTAGTTTCCACCCGTTGCTTCTTGTCCTGCCTTCAGCTATACATATCAGGATGCTTCTAAGATAGAAGCTACCTAGCCCCAAATTGCAAAGGATTACACCCGAGTTCCTTACTCCACCTTAACCAGTTGGAATTGGGCTGCATCTCCTTTGGAATCTACCTAAGACTTTGTCACCTCAGATACTACCGGTAGTTGAAGCAAGTTCTTTGGAGAACATATTTTGGTTCACTTCACCTTATCAGATAGGCGTGAATCTTCCCTAAAATGACAAATTAATTTTGACCTGGTTTTCTGAGGTTTTTCTTTTTTTTTTTTTTTTTTTTTTTTTTTTTATTGAAAAGTTTTATAAAATACAATTTTCCCTTAACAACCCCCCTTCCCCCTCCCTCCTCCCCTCCCTACCTCCCCCCTACCTCCCCCCCTCCCCCTCTCCCTCCTCCCTCCCCTACCTCCCCCCCTCTAATTCCCCTCCTCCCCCCTCCCCCCCCCCCCCCCCCGACTTCCCAGAGCAAAATACAAGGTATATATCTAAAAGGCAATCATAAACAATCATATACTAACAATTATAAACTCTAAAATCCATCACTCTCTAGCTTATATAAGGTAAACCAATCCTTAATAATACTAAATATATATAAAAAACTAAAATAAAAGAAAACTAACATTATTCCCATCTATGTTCTTCCACAATTCACTATTACCTAGACATACTCTCATTTACACATCACAAACACCTATCCCTGTTAACCTCTCTAACCAAAATAGGCTATAATAGATAGCTCTTACCCAAATTAACCCACATTAAGCCAAAAAACTTTCTTCCTCTTCCTCTATAGTAAGTTATCCATTAATTCCAAATTAGAAAAAAAATCTGTTACCACACATAGTATCCCAAAACCTTTAATAACACAACTACCACTTAACTATAAATGTATTGTGGAAGTTCCATAGATTTCTACTGGTCTTATTTTTTAGTCTTTTTTGAACGTTTTAAGGCAGCACGCGTCACCCTCTGTTCTCTAAGATCATCCAAAAGAGTTGCAACTTGATTTCCTCCTGCACCCTTCTCGTCCATCTGTCCATCTTCATCCTCTTGACATTCTCCTTCTCCAGATCCCTCTGCAGCTTCCAAAAGTGTTGATGGGGTTAGTTTCAAAACATTGTTGTAAAAATCGTGCGCTTGCTTCACATTACTCAAACAGTACCTTTTGCCATCATACATGAAGCTCAACCCATCTGGAATCTCCCATCTGAACCTTATATCTCTTTGCTTAAGCTCTTGCACCAGGAATATAAAATCCTTCCTTCTCTTTAAAATCTTTGGAGGAATTTCTTTTAGAACCAAAACTTGTTGGCCAGCAATCATAACTTTGGTATCATAGGCAGCTTGTATAACTTCATCTCTAATTTCCCTTTTTACAAAATAAACCACCACATCTCTAGGCAACTTTCTCTGTTTAGCAATCCACGAATTCACACGAAACACTTTGTCCATACCTTGTTTTAATTCAGATGCTGGATGGTTCAATACCCCCTCAAAAGCCTCAGAAACCAACTGCTTTAAATCTTCCTTAATATTCTCTTTTAGGCCTCTAATTCTCACAGCAAACTGCATCTGGTAAAATTGGGCCAAACTCTGTTCACTGTCCATTTTGTCTTTTAAATCTTCCAATTCCAATACTTTTGCTTCTAATAAAACATTCTTTTGAATTAAGTCTTGCACTTGATCATCCAGCATCTCCACACATTTAGCAACTTTTTGCACAGAGGACAAAATGTCTACCTTCATCTCTCTAAGTTTCTGCTCCATCCTTTCTTCCATTCTCTGCTCCAATTTCTCCAATTTCTCCTCCATCTGTAGAAATTTAACACCTATTGACTCCAAAATTAACTGGGTATGTTTTTCCAAATCCTTCGATGTCAGTACATCAGGAGAATGCAACGCCTGCAGTAATGATTGTTGTTGCACCGGAGAATTTCCAGCACTCCGAAAAGCTCTAGGGGGAGGTTTAGCCGCCATCTTTTACTTACAATTGTGACGCACTTTCACTTTAAGTTTTAAGCAAAGTCCATCAAGCTTGAGAGTAAAACAAAATAATCCTCTTCATCTCTTTATCTTTCCTTCTTGCACTGCTCTGCCTGCTTTTTTCCTTTCATAGTCTCTCCTTCAAGCAGGGATGGTCGCAGACGCCTGGCTCTGCTCCGTGAAATCCGGAGCAGAGACGCTGGTCAGCTGGGAGCAGCCCAGGCTACGGGGGAGTTCAAACCTTCAGCCGCCCAAGCTCCAAGCTCAGGCGGCCCCGGGGAACTCTACCCCTACCTGGGGGCTCACCCCCTCCTCTTCTCCCGAGGAGGGGGCTTCAATTTCGCCCGAACAGCTGATCGGCGCTGTTTCGGGCGAAAGAACAACAGCTGAGCCGCGGGCAGCCCGGGAGGGCTGTCTCCGTCGCCGCGGAGCCACCGGAAGTCCAGGTTTTTCTTTTCTGGCGTTGGCCGGTCCCACCCTTGATAAACCATAGTTGTCCTTTTGCTGAAGGTCAGAGGGTTAGATCTCCAAGCATATCTCCTATTTCCATTACCACACAATAGCCTCCCTCTCCTGTTCCATGCCCAGATACCTCTACCTCTTTTCACATATTTCACATAGGAGATTATTCACTTTGGCCAAATCAGAAAATTACACATAAGGAAATACTATGGATACATGATTATGAAGACTGCGCTTGTATATGTTCTGAGACAGAATCTGTTTCACATGTACATATTGTACTATACAATAAATGGATGTTAGAACTCATAACACCACCACATCTTTTCAGCAGGTCATCATTTTTCACCTAAACAAACACACTTCAGCTATTTCTAAGTTACTAAATTTTTAACAATAGCCACGGCCTGCATGAATCATCCGATGCCCTACACTGTTTATTGCTCCTGGCTTTTCTGCATGAGTTCTTTTTTTCTTTTTTTAAGTTTGATACCACTGTTTTATATTTGATGAATTGTAATATTCTCTTCTTTTGGACCATAAATTAATGATGAAACTATGTGCAGTGTAAAGAAGTGGCATTCTTCCTTATCGATCCAGGATCTCTCTGCCTTTAGCTTCTGTGCAGAAAAGGGCCCAAATTCCTGCTCTTAGTAGAAGGCTGTGCAAATGGTTAGAACTGAACAAATTGGACCCCTTTCCTGAAGGGCGCAAAGCAAATGACTAGCAGTTTCAATGCCCAGCATTTGTTCATATCCATGCAAAGCACTGAATCTCAGAAGGCAGCATTGTAAGCCTAGCTCACAGCTGCGTGTAAGGCTTCTTAATTCATGGGTCCCTGTATTCTGATGAGGAACAGCTCAGTTTATATCTGAGCAATGATAGACAGAAAGGTTTTAGTAGCATTACTTTCTCCCCATAAAACCCTGCCAATTCAATAGAGAGGGACATTTATAATTTTCTCAGGGTCAGAATGCCCCAAAAGAACATGTTCAGAGCCTCTAAATATGGCTTTCGTACTCTCTTTATCTTTATATAGTCATACCTTTTGTCACTTGCCAACTATCAAAAGTTGGTGATAATTTCAAATGTCTTTTCTCTGAGGCAGAAATTTTGAATGGATTAAATTGCCACCTGAATATTATGCCCCCAAAGACAGATCCTTAGACCTCAGGAAAAATGTCATTTTCCAGGAGGAAACCCGAAGAGCGAGACAGTTATGTATGGCTTTAATAAACACTTCCAGGAAAGTCTAATCACAGATGTCAAAAACAAACAAGCCAAAGGTAATAGTGAGATAACAGAATGTCTTAACTTGTATTTTACATCTGTTTACTCTCAGAAGGGAAATGAAGCCCTAGCTTGCCTTCAGGGTACCTCTAGCTGAAGAAGGAAATAACAGATCAAGAAGGATAAGGAGCGGGTAAAAGAACGCTTAAATGATATCATTGATCTAAGTCTCCATGGTCAGATAAGCTACATCCTAGGACCTAGGGTAGGGACACGGTGGCTCAGTGGGTTAGGACGCTGAGCTTGTCGATCAGAAGGTCGGCAGTTTGGCGGGTCGAATCCTGAGTGCCATGTTACAGACTGAGTGCCTGTTACTCGTCCCAGCTTCTGCCAACCTAGCAGTTCGAAAGCATGTAAAAATGCAAATAGAAAAATAGGGACCACTACGGTGGGAAGGTAACAGCGTTCCATGCGCCTTTGGCGTCTAGTCATGCTGGCCACATGACCATGGAGACGTCCTTGGACAAGCGCTGGCTCTTCGGCTTTGAAACGGAGATGAGCACCGGCCCCTAGAGTCAGAAACGACCAGCACGTATGTGCAGGGGAACCTTTACCTTTTTAGGACCTAGGGCACAGGTCTGCAACCCACGGCTCCGGAGCCGCATGCGGCTCTTTCAGCCATCTCCTGCGGCTCCCAGTCCTCTGCCATGTGCAGTCGGGAAAAAAAAGTGGGACCAAAAAAGTTCAACCAATCAATTCAAATATGCAGGGTGGGTGCATATCTCGCCTTGGCTCCACTCTTCAGTCAAACCCTGTTCTGCGCATGCGCGCATGTACGTGCATGTGCACACATTTTTTGCGGCTCCCAGTTTTTCCTTTTGTGAGGGAACCGGTTCCGAGTGGCTCTTTCACTGTTTCAGGTTGCTGACCCCTGACCTAGGGTAATGAAGAAACTAGCAGATGTGACCAAATAGAACCACGAACAAGATGCCTGAAGACTGAAGTAGGGCAAATGATGTTCCTATCTTCGAAAAAGGAAAAACAGAAAACCTAGGAAACTACAGAGCTGTCAACTTGACGTTTATGCTGGGCATCGTCCTTGAGCAAATTATCAACGTGTTTTTGAGCACTTGAATAGAAATGTAACAATTAATGAGAATTTGACATTTGTCAAAACCTCTTACGATACCCTCATTAATAACACTGTAAAATATAGGTTAGATCAGGGCAGTGGTGGGATTCAGCCGGTTCGCACCACTTCGGCAGAACCGGTAGGTAATTTTTTGTTGCCCAGACCCAGAATGGACTTCCGGAAGCAGCATCCACACAGAGAACCAATTGTTCACATATTTGAATCTCACTACTAGATCAGGGGTCCCCAATCTCTGGAACTGGGCCACACAAGCCAGTGAAGCTTCTTCTGAGTATGGGTGGGATCTAGGTAGCAAGGGAAACCATGCCCCCCCCCCGGTCCGTGGAAACATGGAACTGGTCCCTGGTGCTCAAAAGGTTGGGAACCACTGCGTTAAGATGATACAGCTATTATATGGATTCATAACTGGCTGTATGATACCTACCCACCCCTCCATATAGCTTGGAGGTTTGCATCAAATAGAATGCCATGGGGCTCTGCCCTGGGCATTGGACTGTTCAATATTTTTATTAATCACCTGGATGAAAGAAGGGATTGAAGAGAGGATTATCAAAACTAGGAGGGATAGGTAATGCTTCAGGAGAGAAAGCAAAGGTTTAAAAAGAACTAAACAGCCTTGAACAGTAGGTTGAAACAGACATGACTGAATTTAAGAGGGAAAATTACGAATCTCCTACATGTGGGGAGAAAAAAAATGAAAGGCACACAAGTACAGGATGAAGACCTGGCTGAGGAGTAGTTCGTGTCAACAAAATCTAGGCATTCTAAAAGATTATAGGCCAAACATGAGCCAACAGTGTGATGTAGCTGCTGAAAAGGAGATTGCTATTTTGGAGAGTATTAACAGGGGTCTGTCCTGTAATCAAGATACTATGCTCCTGTTAACATCAACAAAGTATGTATGGCCATCAAGGAGGTGATGGGGCTTGCAAAGCAAGCCCCTATGACAGTTAAAGGAACAGGACATGTTTGGCTGATAAAAGAAAAAAATTAGGGGGTTTTTAATAACCCTCTTTGGATATCTAAGGAGTTATCACACAGAAGAGGATTTGCTCTGAAAGCCAGGACTAGAACCAATGGTTTGAAACTGCAAAGAAGCAGACTTAGGTTAAAAAGAGGAATTTCCCCACTGAAAAAGCTGTCCTAAGTTGCCTCGTGAAGCGATCCATTCCTTTCCCTGGAGATCTTCAGACAGGATAGCCATTTATCTGAAATGCTTTAACAGATCCCACAGCAGGGAGCCAGACTAGATGACCTCTGAGATCCCTTCCAGTTCTAAGAATTTATGGAAGTTTGTGCAAAAACAGGCAAAAATCTGAAGTTCATTGTGCAGCTCTGTGTGCTGAGCATCCATTGTTCCATTTTATATCAAAAAGCTGTGGGGTATAGAAAATCCAAAATTACTGTTGGTAGAGAATGGAGGCAACAACACAATAGGTTGGCTGAACAGCGTTCAGGTGTGTTAGTGTTCCTTAGGATTACCACACTTCATGCTAATAGTAATCCAAGAACAGTATTACCCACAACTGAGCAAAAAGATGGCTTGAAGATTCAGCTCATCCTTATGACTCATTTTCAAACCCTGTAAACGGGGATGCCTGAATCTAAACCGCTTTCTATAAATAAACCTGTGGGCAAATCTCATTCTTTACTATATAAAATGTAGGGGCACAAGCAAGTGAAGGAAAGTTCTAGCTTTCCAATACACAGGGATGAACAGGGGGAGAGGATATAAGGTCGATACTATTTTCCTCCTCCTCCTCCTCCATCATCATCATCATCATCATCATCATCAATCTGTCTCTTTAATATGCCCCTTAGAAGAACCTGCAGGCTGGCTAGAAGCAGTTCGATTCCAGAACCGCAACTGGATCCGACCTCTTAGGTAGGTAGGAGACGAGACCTACCCCAGTTACTCAGCTTTCCATCCTTCCGAGGTAGGTAAAATGAGGACCCAGATTGTTGGGGGCAATTAAGCTGACTTTGTAATAATGCCGCTTGGGGTGTGTGTGTGTGTGTGAAAGGCCTAACAAGCAGGCATATACATAGAATGAAGGCTACTGCTAAAGCTTGTAAGCCGCCCTGAGTCTTCGGAGAAGGGCGGGATATAAATGGAATTAAAAAAACAAAAAACTCTTCCTTTTTTTTCAAAAAAAAAAGTCAGCTTTAAAGGCGGGGGGGGGAGGAGAGAGAAAACTCCTAATAAGTATTCTGTTCTCCCCTGTGTTAGTAGCGGCAAAATGGCTTAATTCAAGTCAGGAAGAAATACTGCACAGTTCGTGAATAAGCCCCGGTCAGCACGTAGCGCCTTGCTAGACGCGCTCTTGCAGAAGCGGACCAACCTTGCGCCTTCCCGCCCGTTTTGTGCCCACCAATCCACTCGGCTTGCGACCCCTTCCCTCCCTCCCTCCTCCCCCGAATGTACTTACGAATCGCCGGCAGCTTTAAGTTGTTCCCCATCTACTTTTAAGCAGCAGTCCGGGCGGAAGGGATGAAAGCTCCCCAGAAGTCGCGGCGGCGGCAGCAACAGCGAGAAAGCGGACTTGCCAGCGCAGCTTCTTGCCAGTTCTGCCAGTCCCCGTCGCTAACTTTGGAAACTGCAACAGCGCCCTCTAGCGGGAAAAAGCCGGGATTCCCGCCCCCCTCCCAGTTGGAATTCGGGGGTGGGAAGAGAGAGAGAGAGAGAGAGAGAGAGAGAGAGAGAGAGAGAGAGAGAGAGAGAGAGAGAGAGAACACGAACACCCAGGCGGAGAAACGGCGCTGATACTTTCTGCCGAAGCGGTTTGACCAGTGTGGCAAGTGATTAACGGGATCACTTTGCAGCATTAGTATAACACAATGTTTCTTCACCTGTGGCAATTTTGTTAAGGTGTCTTGAGCAGATGCGTAACAGCATTTTTTTTTGAGAGCTGAATGCAACGAATTTTCAATTTTAATGCATGCAGATTGGTGTCCATTTAAAGTGACAATTCTATTCTACTCTGCTCTGTACTATTCCCAGAATTCCCCCAGCCACCGGGATGGCTGGAGAACTCTTGAGAGTTGAAGTCCACACATCTTAAGAGATGCCACGGTGAAGAAACACTGTGTTATACTATTGCTGCACAATGATTGCATTAATCCTCTTCTTTTTCACATACTTGACAAAAAGGAGGGGGGAAAGTAGAGAGGGAATGGGGGTGGGGAACGCTGCATTTCAGCATATTGAGTGGGGCTAAATCTCAACGCAGAAATCTGAGTGGCGCCCTGTAACATAGAGAGAGCCTGGCGTGGAGAGTAGAAGTTTCAGAAAGTGTGTCTGTCTCTTTAAGAGAAAAGTGCAAAGCATCTCAATAGTTAATAGCAATTTATTAAAACTCTTTTCTGTAGTTTTGGGACCTATGGGGAGAACTTAAACAACAAATTTGGGATTTTGAGAATATTTAAAGGACCTTTTCTCAAAACAGCTTCCACAGAAGACATGACTTGTCCTAAATATCCATATATTAAAAGATAAATTTTATTGTTGTTAGCTGCGAAGTCGTGTCTGATCCATCGTGACCCTATGGATGTTCTTCCAGGCCTTCCTGTCCTCTACCATCTTCTGGAGTAAATTTAAGTTCACACCTACTGCTTCAGTGACTCCATCCAGCCACCTCATTCTCTGTCGTCCCCTTCTTCTCTTGCCCTCAATCTTTCCCAGCATTAGGCTCTTCTCCAGTGAGTCCTTCCTTCTCATTAGGTCGCCAGAGTATTTGAGTTTTAGCTTCAGGATCTGGCCTTCTAAAGAGCAGTCAGAGTTGATCTCCTCTAGGACTGACCGGTTTGATCGCCTTGCAAAAGATAAATTAGTGTTTTTCAAATCCGGCAACTTTTAAGATGTGTGAACTTCAACTCCCAGAATCTCCGAGCCAGCACTGATGGCTCTGGAATTTTGGAAGTTTAAATCCACACATCTTAGAGCTGCCAAGTTTGCAAAGAAGAAGAAGAAAAATTACTTGAAAGATCTGACTCTAACCAAATTCTTTCTTTTATGACCATTTCTGCTATGTACCAATTTGTATTATGAGCAAAGCCCACACAGTAGCATAGACTGCATGTCTTCTAGGCCAGGCTGTCATAATTATAGAACCTTTGCTCTGCTGATTTTGTGGCTAGATAAGCAAAAGTATGTTTATAATTTTAGCAGATAAAAAAGCCACCCAGCATTTATATTCAGCTTGATTTTAATTTTGATACAGGCTTCCCAAGTTGCATATGTCCTCACCTCGAGCAAATCTGGCATCTTTCAGAGCTCTCAGCCAAAGCAAAGATTAATTTTTATTATCTCTGTGTTGCTGAGAAAAGAGCCAGAAGATTAAGGGAAACATTATCCAATAACAGGACTCTATAAAAAAAATTCCCATAAACACAAAAGAAAAGGGAGAGAGTTTTCAAAAGGGAAAAATAACCCTCTGCTTATTTCTAACACCAAGAAAGCTGCTTCTCTTTTCATACTCTTCATTTTACTGAGCCATCTGAAGGAGTCATAATTCAATCATAAGGCATGGTTCTGTTGAAAGAAAAGTCTTCATCATGGTTCAGTCCAAGCTGGGAATAAACAACATGGTGACTGCTTTAGAAAGAAGCTTGCAGTTTATTGAAGAGGAGAGCCAGAGAGATGGCTCTGGAAGACAAAAAAAGAGCACATGTAGGGAGTGGGTTTTTATACCCTCTGGAGCCTTTTGTTTGGAGTTGTTCCTGTGGCATGAACTTTGACCTCAGTCTGAGTGTGCCTTTTGGCATCTATGGGTTAATCCTATTATGTCCTGTCTTAGAGTTTGGGTGGGGTATGTAGATTTTAGGTGTCTTCCTAAGCTTCTAGCTGCAGACCTTCAACCTTTCTGGATTATTTACATCTGATAACAACAACAACAACAACAACAACAACAAGTTGGAAGGGACCTTGGAGGTCATCTAGTCCAACCCCCTGCTAAGGCAGGAAACCCTATACCATTTCAGACAAATGGCTGTCCTGTCTGTTCTTAGAAACTTCCAGTGTTGGAGCATTCACCACTTCTGGAGGCAGGTTGTTCCACTGATTAATTGTTCTAACTGTCAGGAAATTTCTCCTTAGTTCTAGGTTGCTTCTCTCCTTGACTAGTTTCCATCCATTGCTTCTTGTCCTGCTTTCAGGTGCTTTGGAGAATAGCTTGACTCCCTCTTCTTTGTGGCAGTCCCTGAGATATTGGAACATTGCTATCATGTCACCCCCTCACCCTTCTCTTCATTAAACTACACATACCCAATTCCAGCAACCGTTCCCTATATTTCTAGAGAGCTGGTTTCTGCTTGGGGGAGGGAGACTTGGGGCTATTAAGAAAAACTGGACATGCTTTTCTGCCTCTTTAATATTTCCTTCTCGGCGGGGGGGGGCTGACTTCCCACAGTTCCATCTCTGATTTTTGTGAGCATAATCCAAGGTAAAGGACTGTTTGGCAGCCAAAGACCAACCTTCATCTGCATCTGTTGTAGTGGAAGATGGGGGAAGAGTGGTGGCCGAATTAGGCATGATGGTAACAAAATAGGCAAGGCTAATTCCACAGAGTAGGTGCCAAGGCAATGAAAATGCACTTCTGGGTTCCTCACAAATTTATTTATCAGATTTATAGAACTACCCAACTCACATGGATGACTCTGATTAGTGTACAATAAAACAATCAAGTAAACAATTATAAAACAATATCATACAACAGTTGAAAAAGCTGAAAACAAGAAGAATGGCCCAACATACCTCACACAGCAAAGTTACCTCAGGGGCTTTCTCCTTCCCTCAGATCTCCTGTTGAAAGAATCAGGATTTGTTTAATTGAACGATCCTGAAATGTACCAACGCTGCCTGATCAAATCAGTATGAGCCATGTCCATGAAGTCATTAGGAGTGTAGATTTATTTGAATGAGTCTTTCAAGGATTTCCTTATATTTTGATAAGCTGCTAAGATTATGCTAGAGTTTATAATTTAGCACATGTATTGGTCTCAAAATGCCAGCAAAGCAAGTTGCCCAGTTTTTAGCCATAGTAACAAGCATATTCGGGAATCTCTCTCTCTCAAATTTTACTTTTAATTATTTTTAGCCACAAGCTAAAGTTGAGAGCAAAAGTACTGGAGGGAGATTATTTTCCATACTCTTCTAGCTGTATGCTGATTTCTCAGCCCTGAAAGAAAGTTATTCAGATCTTGCATTATTTTCTTTCCAAGAATAAGAAGGGCTTGTGGATGGGTAGAAAATTAGAACAGACACTCCTCAAGAATAAAAGAGATTCAGCAAGCCTTTTCCAGTCGCTCAGTTCCCTGCTTCCCGATTCAGAATTTTGCTATTTCTTTTCAAGAGAGTGAAAAGTATTGGAAGGAAGAGTTATGGCTAGTCTATGACATAAGATCAGATTAGGCAAGGCAAGGCAAGGCAAGGCAAGCTTTATTGTCATTTTTTACTTATGAGCACACTGGCCCACATTAAAAATGAAATTCTGTTGCCTGCTCTCAAAAGAAAGTATATACCTACTCATACACATACATAACACACATATACACGTGCTTATATACATACACACACAAACACACACATATATCACACATACAAACACACACAATGCTTCCAAACCAGACTGAATTGCTGTATGACAGGATGCTCTTGATCATCCCTCTGTACAAAGTGGTAAGGACAGGGGAATAAAAATGTGCTTTTCCCATGCAACGCAGAAAATGCAGGTGCTGCTGTGCCCGCTTCACCCGTGTCTCGCTACTGAACGACCAACCAGCCTACTCATTAGCTGCACACCCAGAAACATGTAGTTTAACACAGTGGTGGGATTCAAATCTGTGAACAACCAGTTCTCTGTGTGGATGCCACTTCCAGAAGTCCATTCTGGGCCTGGGCAACAAGAAATTAGCTACCGGTTCTGCTGAAGTGGTGCAAACTGGCTGAATCCCACCACTGGTTTAGCACTTAAATAACTCAAGTCAGTTCGTCAGCATAAATATAGTTTCACTCAGTGACCATAACAACTGAGTTTCTGGTCCCAACTGTGTCCAGTGTAGAATTGGAGGGGACTTCAGGGTCATCTACTTTAATTATGTATGTGTATAAATAGGGCTTTTAGGAATATAATGCCATTACTTAAAATGATGGCACGGAGAGATAAGATGTGGTCGTCTTATCATATTGATAACACCAAGCACTAAATCTCCTGATAACTTCATCCAGCAATTTTATATAGATAATGGTGACAGAATGAAAAACTTCTGTTTTAAAGACCAGTTGGCACCAAGTACCACCACGAAATTTACCCCAGACAAAAAAACCAGAATAACTGCAATGCAGTGTCTTCATCTCAAAATCCCAGTCAACTGAATATGATATCATGGTCAATAGTACTGCAAAAGTAATCCAAAATAATCAATACGGTTGCATTCCCTCATTCAGGTAATTGGCAAAATTCATCTATTAAGCTGTCATTTCAGCTTTGTTTTTCTAACTTAAAACAGATCTAGATAATCAATTACTTGCTTGAAGTTGATTACCGGTAACCACCCACTCTGTTACCTTTCTCATCCATGGAAGTTAGAAAATAACTTCTAATTATTGATCTCCAAAAATCCAGAATAGCCTCTGAAGCGATATAACTATTTAAAAAAAAAATCTCGGTGGTGCATTATTGTCCAGAAGACCTGTTCCAACACTTCATTGCATGAAGGTATCTGCCATGTTGGGAAGGAATCCAAAAAATAGATGGTAACCCATAGAACTCCAAGCAACTTGCCAACATCTTCAGGAGTCACAAACTAAAACTGATCCAGTAAACACAAATAAATGTTGCTGGAAGACTATGGAATATAAGAGCTAGCTTAGTATAGTTGTTAAGGAATGCTAGGTAAGGACTAAGGAAACTGTACATAATGGTCTCTGTGAGAAACAATGGAGTAGAGACGTCTATGAACATTTGCTGATTTCTTGAATACAAGGGAGATAAATCAAACAAAAACCTATATAAGTAAGAGCTGCCGTGGTACAGTCATCACTTGTGAAAGTAGTGTCGAAGAAGGAATTTCTTTGATCATATGTTGCTATGGAAACCCTTTTATTTACAGAGATTTCTCACTGATCTTTCTGGATAAGCTGTACCTTCCTTAAGTGTTGTGAAGTTTACTATTCTTCTGCCAGTTTAAGAATGATGCCAAAACGAAGGAAGATTTAGAGGAAAAGACAAAGAGAATTTGGAGTTTTACAAGCTTTAAAGAAGGGGAAGAGCTGCCTTTCTTGAAAATGTGTGGTAATAGATATTTCATCTTGTCCTGCCCTTGTGTTGTTGGTAGATAAAATCAAATGCTCCTGGGACTCTTTTCTAGAGAAAGCGACACTGGGATAAATGATCTGCCCTTAAAACATCTCACCACTCAGAAAAGAGAGCAGCGTAACTTCATAATAGATCTTAAATGCAACACGATGAACAGTGCAACTAAACCAATGGAGCAAAAGATTTTTCCACACTGCAACCTTAAAACTGCTTGATTCTTATGGGGAAATGGACAGATCATGAAGCCAACTTAAGAAATCTCTTTCTGGATTTCAACCTGTCTCTGCTTTGACCATGGAGAGCAGGGGTGTCAAACTCAGTTTCATTGAGGGCCGCATCAGCATTGCGGTTGCCCTCAGGGGGCCGGGTGGGTGTGGCCTGGATGGGCATGGCCTACTGGGTGGGCGTGGCTAGAGTGCATATGGCCTACTGGGTGGGCGTGGCCAGCTCTACATCGTTCGCATCAAGGGTGCCTATGGGGGCCTGGGCAGGAGTGGGACAGATCTGAGGGTCTCTGGCAGAAGGAGGGTCTCTGGGCCAGGGCCAAGGCAGTGGGGGCCGTTCCCTCACTGTTTCCAGGATGGCTTCACGGGCCACATGAAACCACTTCACGGGCCAGATCCGGCCCCCGGGCCTTGTGTTTGACATGTCTGATGGAGAGGGTCTGATCTCTTATACACAATCTCTTGTACACTGTATCCTTTTCTTTCCCATTAATCATGTGCCTTGAGCTAGCAGAGAAGTGACAGAATGCTTATCAAGTTTCCTCAGGTTAAAATAGGGCAGCAAAGACAGGGCCATCCTTTTACTGTTTCATTGTCACATCAATGAACTTGGTCCAGCGATTCACTGTTTCATTAGTGCTTATATAAAAAATAATGGTAGATCCATTGGAAGGAGAAGGAGGGGAGGGAGAGGGAGAAAAAGAAAGAGGAGAAAGAGAAAGAAGGGAGGGAAGAGCACTGTTCTAGTGTGAACTTGTAAGAAAGAAACAGAAGCTTCAATGGAGAGTAAAATAATTGTTGGAAGTAGAGGAGTTTGCCTACAATGAAGTGAAATGCAGATGAACCGGACAGCACTATTTGAGCTGTATTGACACTGGGGTCAGCTGGTCATGTGAATCAGACCAAGAGAAATAATTCAGGGAAAGAAACAAAATATTTTTGAAAATGGAGTTTCTCAAGGTTAATAGCCGTAATATTACAAATTACAGTTTTCCTTCTAATTTTATCTTTTTAAAAAAATTACTAAACTGATGAGATTACAAAAATGCTGGTAAATAGGTTAAAGAAATAACATACTGTTACATTATGGAGCATCATTCTAATTCATCAATAAGCGTTCTACAATCTGGCACACTCCAGGCCTGTGGAACTACAACTTCCACAAGAGTTTGGGAGAAGCAAACCTTCCATTCACCTCTCAGTAAAATGAATGAAATGAATATAGGTAGGGTATTCATTTTGTGAGATAGGAAAGCATTTTAAGAAAGTGTTTTAGTTTTATAAAGTTTTAAAAAATAGTTTACATACATTAAGCCTTTATACCAGAACTCCCAGAAACGTTTTGGCATGTGGCTGCGGTGTATCTAAGATTGCATTTCTATTTTGCCACCACACAAGATATTCCACATTCCTACACATTAACAACCGCATCTACTTCAATGTTAACTGCTATTATTATCAAGGCGTAAACTTTTTTTCTCAAAAACAATGAAACATGGAAGGTTGATGGCTTTTTCTGTAGGATTTGAGAGGAACTATTGCAAAAATGAAGATGACATGAACCAATTTCTTTGGCAATCACAAAAGGTGCACTGCTTGAAGAGGGGATACATGGTTTTTTTAAAAAAGTAAAAAGGTAGAGAACAATCAGGAGCTGATTGCATGTGCCACCTAGGAGCAGACTGCCTATAAATGTAGACTTTGTACAGGAAGTCCTTGACTTAAGACCACAATTGAGGCTAGAGTTCTCGTTGCTAAGTGAAGCGGTTCTTAAGTGAGTCATTCCCAATTTTAACAACCCTTTTTGCCAATGTTGTTAAGAGAATCACTGCAGTGGTTAAGCAAATCATGAGGTCATTAAGCAAATCTGCTTGCCCCCATTGGGAAGGTCACAAAGGGGAATCACATGACCTGCCCCAAATGCTGCAGCCTTCATAAAGACAGGCCATTTGCAAAGTGTCCATATTTTGAATCACGTGATCTTGGTGATGCTGCGACAATTGTTAAGTGCGAAGACCACATTTTTTCAATGCTGCTGCAAGTTTGAATAATCATTAAACCAACAAATATTGATTTATTGAAACATGTAAAAATAAAAGTAAAACCATTAAGACATTCACATATTTTTTCATGAAAACAAATCCTAATTTTTAACAAAAACTAACGAGAAGAGTGGCATTGTTTTACATTTTTGCAAATAACTTCAATGTCTGGCAAATAATTCTGATTTTGTGGACTATTGAGAGGATCTTGGGGAACTCCCTGGGCCAGGGGTAGGCAACCTCGGCTCTTTTATGACTCGTGGACTTCCAACTCCCAGAATTCCTGAGCCGAGGTTGCCTACCCCTGCCCCTGGGCCTTGCCTTAAAATGCACAGAATTCCAGGCAAAGTGCCAAAAGTCAGCAGTGGCTTAAAAGGTATTTCTGCCATACTATTGTATCCTGCTCTTATCCTTCAAATGTGGTGTGGCACAGTCTTAAGAGCTCTGCCAACTGTCTCTGCCCATTCATTAGGGTAACAGGCTGGTCCATTTGGTTTTATTTTGTCTACTAATGAATTTGCTACGTCCAAACGCTGCAAACTCCTGACTTGTTCAGCCCTGCATGCAATATGGCAAATACCCAGTTCCTGCAGATGGTTTGCCTCGTGCCATGATATCATGCCAGGGGACAGAAGAGATGGGGAGACCATTCCAGGCAAGGTGCCAGAAATCAACGCGTGCCTTGAAACAGACCCCCCGCGGTGCTTGTGCCAATGCCCGGCTGCTCTTTCATGCAAGCATGCCAATTCTATTTTCAAGCTTATAGAAATGGTTGATTGCAGAGTGTATTTTCTAAACTCATCTCACAGGGAAAGAGACTGGCTATAGTTATAAGGGACGCGGTGGCTCAGTGGGTTAGGACGCTGAGCTTGTCAATCAGAAGGTCGGCAGTTTGGCAGGTCGAATCCCGAGTGCCGCGTAACAAAGTGAGCGCCTGTTACTCGTCCCAGCTTCTGCCAACCTAGCAGTTCGAAAGCACGTAAAAATGCAAGTAGAAAAATAGGGACCACTACGGTGGGAAGGTAACAGCGTTTCGTGCGCCTTGAAAAATAGGGACCACTATGGTGGGAACGTAACAGCGTTCCGTGCACCTTTGGCGTCTAGTCATGCCAGCCACATGACCACGGAGACGTCCTCGGACAAGCACTGGCTCTTTGGCTTTGAAACGGAGATGAGCACCGGCCCCTCCAGTTGGAAACGACTGGCACGCATGTGCGGGGGAACCTTTACCTTATAGTTAATTATACAGGACAGGTGAAGAGCTATATTCACAGTCGTGCAAACGGAGAAGGATAAGACATCTTTTATAGGGAGGAAACTGTCTGCGAAGAATGTAATGAAGCCTGTATTTTTTTATTTCCCCCCCTCGCCCCCCAAAAACCCACCCCATCCGCAGTTATGGTTACTTAGAAGCAGCTAAATTATTTATGGTAAAGGTCAATTCCTTTCTGTTCCCTTCCCTGGAGCGGACGTTGCAGCCGGGCGGAAAACGCCAAGTTTCTCTTCTTAGCTCGGGCAAAATCGATCCTACCAATAAATCTTTTTGCCCAGTCAACAAACACCCGCTCGTGCCATTCTGATGGATCTGATATCGAAGAAACGCCTGGGGGAAATCTCCCCACGCTCAGAGGCTAGGTTCCATTTGGGTCTTCTCGCAAGGCTTGAGCCTTCCTTCCACGCCAAGCCCGTTTGGCAAATCCGTTCCGAGGGCGCGGACGACGAGAGCCCACTCCTCACGCGAAGCCACGCTCCCGCTCATCCCGCAAGCCCGATCTCCGGGCTGGTTCCTTCCTCGCCCCTTCTACCGGCCCTGGCTCTCTCTCAGCCAATCCCGCCGCTCGGCCCCTGATCCGATCCAAACGGCGCTTTCTCATTAGTTAAACGGTATCCCTCTCCTCACCGCTCAGCCAACCCGAAGGGAGACGCGCGGAGAGCCGGGTGGTGTGGAGAGCGACGGGGAGGTGGCTTGGCCGCGGTCTGATAGATTAGCGCGGGTGGGCGCGATCCGCGGCTTTCGGCGATCCGTTCGGCTACTACGGAGACCTCGCGCGGGGGTGCAGTCCGAGGGGAAAGGCGGAGTCCGGGAATAGACTTTTGAGGGGGTCTTGAGTGGAACGAAACGTGATGGTCGGAAGTGGGCGAGGGAGCATCTTATGAGTGCACTTTGGGGGGTTCCTTGAGCACCGCACATAGCCACGGGCTACGCATTAGTAGCCAGAGAGAGAGAAAGAGAAAGAGAGAGAAAGGAAGGAAGAAAGGAAGGAAGGAAGGAAGGAAGAAAAAAAAAAGAGAAAGCATAGCAGACCACTCTGGAGCTCTTCTTAAAAAAGGCGCGGTTTTTTTGATTACGAGACGCCTCGGTAGGAAGCGGCTTGCAGAAAGGTGGGGGCCCGAGGGGAGGTTGCAGGTTGTTTGGAAGCGGCGACGGTTATGTGAAAAAGGCAGCGAGGTGTGCGTAGAGCCTGGTTGCGATCTTGCAGCCCCCCGGTTAGAGAGGAGAAGCGGAATTGGCCAACTCCCGGAGGAAGCTTTGGTCGTGACGATGGGGCCTCTGCTGTCTCTAGGGCTTGGCCTTCTGCTCTTCTTGCTCTGGGCTCGCTACAGGGGCATCGAATACGTGCTGATCCACCAGCGCTGGATTTTCGTCTGCCTCTTCCTCTTGCCCCTTTCGGTCCTTTTCGACGTTTACTACCAGCTCCGGGCTTGGGTTGTGCAGAAGCTGCACTGTGCTCCTCGGCAGCATGACTTGCGGGTTCGGAACATCCAAAAACAGGTAAAGGACCAGCGGAACTACTTGGGTTGGGTGGGGGGGGAAGTTTTGTTTTGGTTTTTCCCGAATCCAGAAGGTGGTGAAGGGGCCGTTTATTCTGGGATCTTAATGAGCTTTGAGGGTGTTTCTGTATCCCTTTAGCAGGGGTCTTCAAACTTGGCCCTTTTATGACTTGTGGACTTCAACTCCCAGAATTCCTCAGCCAGCAAAGCTGGCTGAGGAATTCTGGGAGTTGAAGTCCACAAGTCATAAAAGGGCCAAGTTTGAAGACCCCTGCCTTTAAGATAGAGAGGGGAAAGACTGCAAGCGTGAGTAACCAGAGTTCCTCTCGCAGTTCCCAATTGCATTGTCTAGCTCAGGGGTCCCCAACCCCGGAACCGGGCCACGGCATGCCAGCAACCGGTCCGCACAAACAAGCAAAGCCCACCCACCCCCAAAAAATCTGTGGGATGCAGGCAGCACACAAAACCACCCACCTTCCGGGTCTGCGGGGAAAACCTCTCTCCACGAAACCTGGTGCCCAAAAGATTGGAGACCTCTGGTCTAACTCATTTGAACTGTTCAGCAAAACCAAAGCTGAGGGGAATTCCCTTCATTCTACCGTTTTCATTTATTTTCATTTTAACTGATCAAAGTTTTTAAAAAACAAACCTGTTAATAAGGAGGATAATCGATCTTTTGTTTGTTTGTTTGTTTGTTGTGCTTTTCTCCATTGGCAGCTCAACCGCAGTTTTACCTATGCAGTGCCTAAGTTGCCATCCTTGAAGCCAGTTCGCTTGTTTGTACTGTGTTATCTAAGCCAAATCTATTTCTTTCTTGACACTGGGTCAGCCTGGTAAATCACACAATGCAACCCTCCCCAGTTAATAACTTTTTTGGGGGGAAATGTAGTAGTTGGTTGAAATTGCAGGGAACAGATGGAATATGTTCACTTGGGGCTGATGTGGAGGATCAAGCAGTCTTTGAGGTTCATGCAACAGATGTCTAGTAAATGATGTCCTTCCAAAAACAACATTCACTTGTGCTTTAGGGCACTCATGAAGTTTCATGTTGCCTATGGCTGCCAGGCTAAGTATATCCATGAGGAAACAGGCAGGTGCTGATGAAATTGATGTACACAGTATTCCCCCTGCTTAGTTATGCCTGTAGTTATTATCTATAATGCCTTGATGAAGATAATAATTTCACATTTGCATTTATAGCAACATTCAGCCGTGCTTTGTCTATTCTGGGATTGGAGGGTTGAATTAGAATTAATTTAGTGTGGCAACTTCTCTTACAAGAGCAGCTGAAGAAACCTTTACCAATGGTCTCTTATGTTGTTTAATGCCTCTTTTTAAAAATTTGGGATGCCAAAGATGATCTAGAACAGACATGTCAAACTTGCGACGTCGCGACGTATCGGAACTTTTTCCCATTGCCGGCAATGGGATGGGCTTGGTTTCTCCGTTTGACACCCCTGATCTAGAATGTTCTGTATGCAGAACACAGACTCTGCCATCTATAGGGACGATGTGTTACTATTAGGCTATAAAATAAGAAAGCTTTTACAAGTTCAAGTCTATTCACAGACTAAAACTGTTATTACAATCTAATATTGAAAATGCCAACAAGTTTTGTTTTAGGGTTTCAGTTCCTTAAAAATTATTCACTGAGATTTATATCAGATATATGCAGGCAGTATAATTATATGCAATAGCTTTACCATGAACAAATATTAAGTAAATTACAAAGAATGACAATTTCCTAAAGCCAGGGGTAGGCAATCTTGGCTCTTTTATGACTCATGGACTTCAACTCCCAGAATTCCTGAGCATAGTTCAACTTCTAGGAGTTGAAGTCCAACCCCAGCCTTAGGCTTAAAAATGCAGTTTGCAGGCTTGCACGAAAGAGCAAATAAGTGTTGACATAATTACTTCAGAGTTGCCTTTCAAGTCATGTGCTGACATTTGGTACATTTTCTGGATTTCTAAAACAAACTCTCTGCATATTGTTGATATTCACCATATAGTGCTTTTGCTATGGTTAGTAAACTAAAACCAGATCAATTATTTTATCTATCAATGAATGAGCAAAGAAAACCAGCAGATTCCTCATACTAATATGACGTCGAGTTTAAAGCAGGGCTTTTCAACCTTTTCACCCATTGTACCACTTTTAAGATAAGGCAATGTCCGAGTACCACCAGTCGCCCAGCAAGGTGTCAAAACATGACCAAAAAAAAAAAAAGGAAAAAAATGATAAAGTACAGGTAGTCCTCGACTTACAACAATTCGCTTAGTGACTGTTCAAAGTTACGACAGCACTGAAATAAGTGACTTATGACCATTTTTCACACTTATAACCATTGCAGCATCCCCAGGGTCATGTGATTTACATTTGGATGCTTGGCAACCGATTCATATTTATGATGGTCTCATTGTTCCAGGGTCATGTGATCACCTTTTGCAACCTGACAAGCAAAGTTAGTGGGGAAACCAGATTCACTGAACCACCATGTTACTAATTTAATCTCCCTCTCTTTCTCTCCCTTTCTCTCTCCCCCTCTCTCTTTCTCCCTCTTTTTCTCTCCCTCCCTTTTTCTCCTCATATCTCTCCCTCTTTCTCTATTTCTCTCTCCATCTCTCTCTTTCTCTCTCTCCCTCCCTTTCTCTCGTCTCTCCCTCTTTTTCTCTCCCTTTTTCTCTCTCCTCTCTCCCTCTTTTTCCCTCTCCTTTCCCTCCCTCTCTCTCTCTCTCCCTCTCTCTCTCCCATTGTCCCTTCCTTTCTTCCTTCCCTCCCTCTTTGTCCTTTCCTCCTTCCCTCCCTCCCTCCCATTGTCATTTCCTTCCTTCCTAATCCGTTTTTACCAAGAAACCTGATGCCCACTTAACTCTTTATGAAGCACCCGAGGAAAGTTGGGGAAGATCTCTCAACGATACTCGGAGGTTGCCAGCTCATTTAATAAGCTTTATTCCAGCAACAGAAACACCTCACATTCGCTCACAGTCGATCCATGCGCGCCAACAATGCTGCTGTGGACTGCGGGGCAGGAAGGCGCCCTTCACACAGGAGGGATGGAAGACACGCCAAAGCACCCTTTCCCCCGCTGCCTTCTGCAGACGCGGCCAGAGTCCCGGGTGGGGGGAGATCCGGGGCTGAGGCGCAACTCACAACCAGTTGCTCTTGGGAGACGGAGGCACAAAGCCGGCCAGACAGGGCTCGGAGCGGTTGACCATCCCGGACCACTGCTGTACTTCCACCTTTCCCAGGGTGGTCCCTGCAGACAGAGCGCAGCGCAGCGCAGCCAAAGCTCGTCCTGGAGCCTCCTGCTGCTGGAAGCCTGCAGTGGCAACATAATGGGGCTTGCAAAAAGCGGGGCGGGCGGCGGCGGTTGCTCACGGCACTGGCCAAGGGCAAGCAGGGCAAGGCCGCTAACTTTTATTTATTTATTTATTTAGATTTCTATACCACCCTATTCCCGAAGGACTCAGGGCAGTTTACAGGGCAGCATAAAATACAATATAAAAGATAATATAAAATAAATTAAATTAATTAAGCCCAACAATTAAAACAATATTTAAAAAGCTAAAACCCCTTCAGTCCAGGCCTGATAGATCAAAAAGCCAGGTTTTCAGGTCCCGGCAAAATGAACGCAGATCGGGGCGGTCCAGAGTTCCACAGGTAAATCATTCCAAAGGGCAGGCGCGCCCACAGAGAACGCTCTTCCCCTGGGAATAACCCGCCGGCATTCCTTAACCGGCGGTATCCTGAGAAGGCCCTCCCTGTGGGAGCGCACGGGACGAAGGGAGCTTGATGCTGGCAGCAGGTGTTCCCTCAGATAACCCGGACCCAAGCCATCAAGGGCTTTATAGGTCATCACCAGCACCTTGAATCTCACCCGAAGGGCAACCGGAAGCCAATGCAGCTCGCGGAGTAGAGGTGTTACATGGGAGTATCGGGAAGCCCCCATCACAACTTGCGCGGCCGCATTCTGCACCAGTTGAAGCCTCCGAGTGGTCCTCAAGGGCAGCCCCATGTAGAGAGCGTTGCAGTAGTCTAAACGGGAGGTCATGAGCGCATGAGTGACTGCGTAGAGCATATCGGTCCAGATAGGGTCGCAACTGGCGCACCAGGTGAACCTGGGCAAAAGCCCCCCTTGTCATGGCTCCTATGTGGTCTTCTAAACTGAGCCGTGAATCCAGGAGGACGCCCAAGTTGTGAGCCCTATCAACAAGGTGTAACACCTCACCCCCCATAGTTAATGATGGACAAAACTGGTTCTCCCGAGATGCCAGTATGCACAGCCACTCAGTCTTGGCAGGATTGAGTCGGAGCCTGTTTCTCTCCATCCAGACCCGAACCGCCTCCAGGTAACGGGAGATCACGTCGAGGGCATCACTGAGTTGGTTCGGGGTGGAAAGAAAAAGTTGGGTATCATCAGCATACTGATGATACCCCACCCCGAAACCACGAATGATCTCACCCAGCGACTTCATATAGATGTTGAACAGGAGGGGAGAGAGGACCGACCCCTGAGGAACTCCACAAACGAGAGGCCTCGGGGTGGACCTCTGCCCTCCCGTCAACACCGACTGCGAACGGCCCAGGAGGTAGGAGGAGAACCACCGTAAAACAGTGCCCCCCACTCCCAACCCCCTGAGATGTCGCAGCAGGATACCATGGTCAATGGTATCAAAAGCCGCTGAGAGATCTAAGAGGACTAGGACAGGAGCAACCCCTGTCCCGAGCCCGCCAGAGATCATTCATCAGCGCGACCAATGCCGTCTCCGTGCTGTACCCGGGCCTGAAACCCGATTGGTACGGGTCCAGATAATCAGTTTCCTCCAGGAACAGAGGAAGCTGATGCGCTACCACACTCTCAACAACCTTCGCCAAAAAGCGGAGGTTGGAGACCGGACGATAGTTATTCAAAATGGCTGGATCCAGGGCAGGCTTCTTGAGAAGGGGTCTCACCACCGCCTCCTTCAAGGCGGCAGAAAGACACCCTCACTCAAAGAGGCAGATATCACTGCCTGGAACCAGCCTCATGTCTCCTCCCGAGCTGAATAAACCAGCCAGGAGGGGCACGGGTCCAATAAACAGGTGGTAGAGCTCAGCCTCCCCATAATCCTGTCCACCTCCTCGGGAGTCACAGGATCAAACTCAGTCCAGATAATACTACTCTCAAGACTGCTCGATTCCTCCCTGTCAGACTCTGCCCAGTCAGAGTCCAAACCGGTCCGAATCTGAGCAATTTTGTCTGCCAGATGCTGGCTGAACTCCTCGGCCCGTCCCTGTAAGGGCTCCTCCCTCACCTCCTGATTAAGGAGGGAACGAGTTACCCTAAACAGGGCGGCCGGGCAATTATCTGCGGACGCGATGAGGGCCGCGAAGTGATTAGACTTCGCCATCCTCATCGCCGCGAGATAAGACCTAATAAAAGATCTTAGTCGCAATCGGTCAGATTCAGATCGGCTGGATCTCCAACAGCTCTCCAGACTCCATCTCCAATGCTTCATCTCCCATAGCTCCACAGAAAACCATGGAGCCCAACGAGATCTGCGCCGGGTCAGGGGTCGCAAGGGTACAACACGGTCAAGTGCCTCGGTGGCAGCCCTCTCCCAAGCCTCCACCAAGGCATCGGCTGGGCTGTGAGTGAGGGAGATAGGTATAGACCCAAGCGCCGTCTGGAACTGTTCTGTATCCATCAGGCACCTGGGGCGGAACCACCTGGTCGGCTCCGCAGCCCAGCAGCGAGCGGTAGCGTATTGGAAGACCAGCCGTAGGAGGCGATGATCGGACCATGACAGGGGGACAATATTTGGCGAGCCCCCTCCCAGATCATCAAACCACTGCCCAGATAGGAAAACCAGGTCGAGAGTGTGACCCCCTCCATGGGTTGGACTCTGAATTATCTGGGTCAGGTCCATGGCCGTCATGGAGGCCATGAACTCCCGAGCTAACTGATCACCCGCCCAGGGATGGTAGGTTGATATCACCCAGAACCATAAGTCTGGGGAATTCAACCACCAGCCCTGAAAGGGTGTCGAGAAGCCCAGGCAGGGCCGTTGCAACACAGCTGGGCGCCAGGTATGTCAGCAACAAGCCGAACTGAACCCCAGAGCCACACCTCAGGAGGAGTGACTCACTCCCACCAATCTGTACAACAGTGGTCTCCCGCGAATATAAGGTCTCCCGTATAACCACCGCCACACCCCCGCCCCTACCCTGAGCCCGTGGCCAGTGTAGCACACAGAAACCTGGAGGGCAAAGATCAGTCAGAGGGACACCTCCCTCTGGGCCCAACCAGGTTTCCGTAATGCATGCCAGATCCGCACGTTCCTCCTCGATCAAATCTCGGACGAGGGGAGCTTTGTTCACCACGGATCTGGCATTGAAATACACCAGTCTAAGCTCAGGGACCCAATCTACCTCACCCCCGGATAAACGGGTAGCAACCGGAGGGTCGGAGCACTCTACCGCTTGAAAACAGCGGGGGCGTGATCCCAGATGTTGGTATGGCCCTCCGTGCAGCCTCCTGCTACCATTCCCAATCGTGGGGATAGGAAACCCCACCCCATATCTGGAAGAACCCGAACCCGCTATCAAGCCCCTGGCTCGGCAATCAACCGGGTGTGTGGGGAGGAATCCGTGCAGCAACCCGGCTACCTGGCCTGCCAGCCGCTCATTGCAGAATGCTCCCCAAAAGCATGACTTGCGAGTTCTGAACATACAAAATCAATTTAGGATGAACAGAACTATTCGGGTTGGGAGGCAGGGAAGAGATTTAAGGTCTAAAATCTGAAAATGGCATTTATTCTGCGATACTGAGTTTGAAGGTCTTTTATCTCTGATCATCTTTTCTGTTAGGAAAAAACACGTTTTGACGAAGGAGGATGGTTTGTTATATTTTTCCCCTTGATGTTTACAGGTGATACATTTGAATTGTGCTTATGTAAACACTCCCAATATATTTTGAAAATATATTGTAATCATGCAGTTAATTTTTTTTTAAAAAAAAATCTTAGATAAATTATAGTGAGTAACATTTCCCCCCCCCCCCGCCCACTCCCTGGAAAAAAAGAGATCTCTCTTAATAACTTGGCCACTACAGTTTTATTGGCTTTGCCTGGAAGGAGAAGAATTAGCAATGCTATATTGCAGATTTTTGTAATAAGAGAGCTTAGTGGGGCTGTGATGTTCAAATGTCATGTGTCTAAACAAGAAAAAAAACCAAGCATAATAAAACAAAGATCATATCATAATCTCTGTTCCTTGGATCTGTATCCTTCTTGAATTCTTTAAATTTGATGGGCGGACTAAGAACTCTGCCGACTTATTCTGCAAGTTCATCTTGAATAATGTGCTGATTTCATTTTATTGTGGGCCCTTCACATCAATGCTATATGCTGGGTCCTGCATATAACATGAAAAAATACCCTTATAATTTGTCTTGTGACATAGGTATGCCAGAGAGGGTGGGGGGATTGTGGCAATGAGCCACAAACATGACTTACCCTGAAATAGTGTGAGAGTAGTCACAGAAGCAGTCAAGAGTGATACATGCCATCCATTGGGGGGGGGTTGAGTTAAAGTGCAATACATGAAACTGTTGTATTGCCTTTGGAAGAGTCTATGGGATTTCTGTTCTTACAAATACATTTTTGTGGAAAGTTAAGCAAAGTGTATAAAAGTGATGGTGAAGACAAGAAGTCAGCAGTGGCCAAGTGGAACATGATAGGAACATCCAGTGCTCCACTTTAAAAAAAACAAAAAAAACCCCTGTCAATTGCATGACATAAAGTGCAACTGGAGAAAGGCAGGCAGGTGGAGGATGCTAAAATGAGCTGGAAATCCACACTGCTATCTTACTGCCCTGCTTTTCTGGGAAATAGGTTTGGGAGACTCGTGTAGCAACTGAAGATGGCATGGTGCTTTCTCTTGCTGTTCCTTCTTTGGACCATCTGAGAAGTACAGTCTGTACTTTCCAAGGTATTTTGACACTGTCCATCTTACATGGATTACTGACTATGTTCATTCCTAAAGAGTTATGATAGTTAGTTTCAGGGGCCATCTGCACGGCAAGTTTAAAAAAAAGGCAAAATTGTGAGGAAGACATTGCAATTAAACTTTTGGTGTGTTAGGCATCTATTAGAGAGCCTGTTGATAGTTCATTAACTAAAGAAGGAAATTATAGCTTATGATATGGTAAAGCTTTAACTTTAACCTTAGGAATATTTACCCAAATATCGTACAGAAACAAAACATTGATTTTTCAATTCTTATTTTTTTCCTCAGATACTCAATATGAGTGAAGCCCATCTATGCAAATGTGCGGTTATTTCTAATAACAAACAATTTATTATTCAGTTTAAGAGTAAGAGTCGCTGTTATTTAAAATGTATGATAATGTATGATAATTTGACAATATTGAAAGTTAATGTGGAACAAATTTATGACATAAGATTCTAGTGCTTTGGAGTCCCTTAGCTCTCATTCTGATCTTATTTTTAACTAATAAACAATGCAGTCCTGTTTAGCTAATAAACAATGCATGTTTAGTTGGCATTCACCAAATATGTTTCTCCTGAAAACTTTATATACTGTAAGGTTGCACTGAAGCTAAGTTTCTTACTTGCAAGCTATTTGCTAACAAATAAAATTGGGAGTAATTTTCTTAATAATACATGAGGTCGATGTCACTTTAATGTTAAGTGGCTGTAGGTCACATTGATTGATAGTGCCACCTCAAAACAGTGCAAAGTTTTAGAATGATTTGGAAGGATGGACAGCTTTGGCACCCCATAAGCTTGATGCCCAAGGCTAATATCTACTTGGCCTTAGCCTCAAGTTGGTCCTGTACAAAGAAGTGACTCTATCTTCTTTTTTCGTAGGTTCGAGAATGGAAAACAGAAGGCCAAAAAACATATATGTGCACAGGCCGTCCTGGCTGGCTTACAATGTCTCTTCGTATTGGGAAGTACAAGAAGACTCTCAAGAACATCACAATCAACTTGATGGATATTTTAGATGTAGACATTGAGCGACAGGTACCTTTGAGATTTTTCCAGATGAAATTGCTTTTAAATTGAGCTCAACAACTAGTCCATGTGGTTGTTGTGGGATTGTCACCACTTCCTTCCAGGATGTTTTTTTCAGCACTGCAATTAATTCCCCCTCTGGACTTCCTGTTGACCTCTGTTATCTAGCTTTATAATAATACTTCTTGAGATGCAACGATGAAACTGTACATGATCCTATTAAGTGTGGTACAATGCTAATTTTCATAAGGGCACTGCTATAGTCAATGGTTTTATTTCTATATCCTTCCTAAATATTCCAAGAATGTTATCTGCCTTTTTAAAATAACAGATATACACTGGATTAACATTTTTCATCAAGCTGACTACTATGATTTCAGGATCCTATTCCTGATCAATCACTTCCAGTTCAGATCCTATTAATGTATTGGTTGTTGTGCAAATGAAGGACCTGTTATGCAGTCTGATGGAATGTTATCTAAGCCATAAAATGTGTTCTGTTGTAGGTTGTCCGGGTGGAACCTTTGGTCTCAATGGGACAATTAACAGCTCACCTGAATCGCATGGGCTGGACTATTCCAGTGGTACCAGAACTTGATGATCTTACAGTAGGTGAGAAGCCTTGGAACATGGAACTCACGACTATCCCTTTTATTAAACTACTCAGTCATAATTTCACATATGAGAATGTTAAGCATAAGAAGTTCCAGGCCAGTATGATTTCCTGTTTTGCTTGTTGTAGGTTCTCTTGTTCTGAAGTACTGTTCTGTAAAGTTTAGCATGTATTTCAGCTCATTCTTGATCATGGTCTCTTGCATAGGTGGTTTGCTCATGGGGACTGGCATTGAATCTTCCTCTCATATCTATGGATTATTTCAGCATATCTGTGTGGCCTGTGAGCTTGTTCTTGCTGATGGCAGCCATGTGAGATGTAGCCCGGTAAGAAATTATATTTCCTTGCCATGATTTAAGAAGTTACAACAGTTCTATTTTGAGTTGCTGCTTAGCATGGTGTGCTTTTTGCAGGAGGAGAACTCTGATCTATTTTATGCAGTGCCTTGGTCTTGTGGCACATTAGGCTTTCTGGTTGCAGCAGAAATAAAAATGATCCCATCTAAAAACTATCTGAAATTACATTATGAACCTGTCAGAGGGCTGAAAAACATCTGCAAGAGATTTGCTGAAGAATCAGAAAAGAAAGAGAATCATTTTGTAGAGGGCATTGTGTATTCTTTGGAAGAGGCTGTCATAATGACTGGGGTTTTGACCGATGAAGCTGAGCAAGAAAAGGTAACCTAACTATTATCCTTGTTAAGTAAAAGGGGGCACAGGAGACAGAATGACAAAACTGTCATATGTTGAAAAAGCAAGTTGTTTCTTCTAAAAACTAGAGAGTCCACTTATACCGTCAGTGTATATTTCTATATTGTAAAGATTATTTCTCCCCCAAGAGCAGTGTTTCTCAAATTTGGCAACGTTAAGATGTGTGGACTTCAGTTCCCAGAATTCCCCAACCACTATGGTTAGCTAAGAAGTCCACACATCCAAGTTTGAAAAACATTGCCCTAAAATTCTTTTTTATTGTTCCATGCAGAATAATAATTCCAAAGACCCCTTAGGGCTGGGGTATTGCTCTATTGTTCTTAAACTGCCTGTGAAATAACTAGATCTAACTTCTCCAGCAAGTCTACATCTATGCTGACAGGGAGACAATAGAAGTGCCTGCCAGAAAAGTTGGAAAAGTCTAAGCTAAACAAATTAAAACGTTCTTAGCTCTCTGCGAATTAAAATTACAATCCCTGCTAAAGACAGTTGAATTACAATATGGGAGGAAAGGCTCAACCAAGGTTGCTTACAAGGAATAGAAGGGTGTCTGGTGTCTGCATTCTTTTGGGCAAGGTACATTTAATGTAACTGTATTGGCATCCATAATAATAATCATTTGTGGAAATTATATACTGCCAATATTAATCCTACAGAAAATGCATTGTATTTTTGGTGCTTTATTTCAATAGTAGTAGAAAGTTGCCTGGTTTTTAAATCAGATCTTCAATTAAACTATAACTTGGTAAGGCTAGATCATTCGGCAAAATTATATTTTTTATTCCTGTTCTTTACATTAAGGTCAATAGAATTGGGGCGTACTACAAGCCATGGTTTTTTAAGCATGTGGAAAATTATTTGAAAGCTAATAGCACAGGAACAGAATATATTCCAGCAAGAGATTATTATCATAGGCATACAAGGAGCATTTTCTGGGAGCTCCAGGTAAGGATCTACTTGTAATTTATTGTACTGTGAATACTTAAGACCAGTCAGCCTATGGATAGCTCCTATTTTAATTGTTAATTCACTCTTTATATCATGCCCATTTGAAGCTTTGAATATCTTTAGTGCCTAATACCCCTCTTTTTCCTCTTCCAAGAGAAAAGGCAAACCTAAATTAGGTGCCATGTGTAACATGTTAGATAGCTGTTTGGTCATTCAAGCCAGTAAATAGTTCACAGCCAAACGGACAACGGGGAAGAATTAGTGTCTGTGATAATGGATTTAATAGTCCTTTTGTAGATAAGGCCTATTATCTTTTCTTAGCATTCTGATTTCATCTAGACCAGGCATGTCAAACTCGTGACATCACATGACGTCGCACGACGTATTGTGACTTTCCCCATTGCTGGCAATGGGGTGGGTGCAGTTTCAGTATGATGCATCTGGCCCGTGGGATGCAGTATGATGCATCAGTTTGACATGCCTGATCTAGACCTATTAATCTAGACCTAATCTGGGGTATCCGTTCCTGAAGATTTTTAAAACAAATGTTGGTATCCTTTTAAAGGGTTGGTCCTTATACCACCCAATTAGCCATTAAAGCTTTTCCTTAAATCTTAATATTCCAATGTAGTATATCTTGACAAATATATAAATCGATAATTGACATTTCTAAGTTTACTCACCAGCATTAGCAGAGTAGCATATAGAAATTAAAAACAGAGGCATAAAACAATAAGCACAAATAGGGGGGAAAAGGGATGGTTTTCCAGATAGAACAAAAAGTGAATTAACAAGGGACTTAACATCTCACCCTGCTCAGTTCCTAAGGAAAGCGCTAGGCCTTCAACCCACATTTAGTCAATAGTGAATTTTTAAAAAATACTGAATAAAGTTGCTGGTATATGTAATTATACTAATTTTAAATCTTCCCTTTTCTTACTATTAGCATTGTTTCCCTTACAGGACATCATCCCATTTGGCAATCATCCAATTTTTCGCTATCTCTTTGGCTGGATGGTTCCTCCTAAAATCTCCCTTTTAAAATTGACTCAAGGCGAAACCATGAGAAAGCTCTATGAGCAGCACCACGTGATACAAGACATGATGATCCCCATGAAGAGCCTTGAACAATGTATTCAAACCTTCCACAGTGTCATTAAAGTAAGACCATCTTTCCTAAATCCAAAACAGATCATTGGAGCAGAAATAAGATTAGTTTCTTATTTAATACGTGAAGAACATTTCTCTAAAACCCAGAAATGTAAAACAAATAAGTAAGTAATGCTTAAGGTAACCCCATGTACCAATGGTAGGATTCAGAAAGGACACAAGGAGCTTCCACAAAACTAATGGAATACTGGACTTCCGGTGGCGACACGATGCCGAAGACAGCCGTTTTCGGGCTGCCCGCTCCGCAGCTGTGTTTTTCCATTGTAAACAGCGCCGATCAGCTGTTTAGATGGATTTGAAGCCCCCTCCTCGGGAGAAGAGGAGGGGGTGAGGCCCCAGGTATGGGTTGAGCTCTCTGGGGCCGCCTGAGCTGAGAGCTTGGGCGGCTGAAGGATGAGCCCCCCCGAAGCCTGGGTTGCTCCGAGCTGCGCAGCGCCTCTGCTCTGGGATTATTGGAGCAGAGCCAGGCGTTAGCAACCACCCCTGCCAAATGGAAATACTTTTGATTATCAAGAAGCAGGCAGAGCGGTACAGGAGGTCAAGGTGAAGTGGACTCTTTATTTTTACTCTCTAGCTCAATGGATTTTATAGCTTCAAAGTGAAAGTGAGTAATAAGTGAAAGTGGGGGAAGATGGCGGCTAAAACTTCTAAAGCTCTTCGGAATGTGGGGTCTTCCCTGGTGCAAGAGACCTCATTGCAAGCTTTGTTTCCTCCTGCATCTCCCCCGGCATTGACGCTTAAGGATTTACAAGACGCTCTTGGAAAGCATGTACAATTGATGTCTGATATGATGGATGAAAAGTTGAAAAAGCTGGAGGAGAAAATGGAGAAATTGGAGAAGAAGATAGAAGAGAAGCTGAGAGCAATGAGGGTGGACATTTTGTCTAAGGTTGAATCCGTAGCTGAATGTGTGCTACAGCTGGATATAAAAGTGGAGGATCTCAGTCAAAAGAACTCTATATTAGAAGCAAAGGTATTAGAAAATGAAAATATAAGGGATAAAATGGACGAAGAATTGAGCCTTGTTCAGTATAATCAGATGCAGTATGCTATTAGAATTAGGGGTTTAAAGGAGAATGGTAAAGAAGATTTAAAGCAGCTGATTTCTGAGGCTCTGGAAGGGGTACTGGGCCAGTCAGCATCTGAAATTAAGGGAAATATGGACAAAGTTTTTCGTGTAAATTCATGGATTGCAAGACAGAAGAAGTTACCCAGAGATGTGGTGGTCTATTTTACAAAGAGAGTAACGAGAGATGAAGTTATTCAAGCTGCTTATGATACTAATTTGGTAGTGGATGAGCAAGAAGTTTTGGTTTTAAAAGAGATCCCTCCGAAGATCCTAAGGAGAAGGAAAGATTTTGCATTTTTGGTACAGGAACTTAAGAAACGTGATATTAAGTTTAGATGGGAGATTCCAGTTGGATTGGTGGCGACGTATGAAGGTAAAAGACATCGTTTGGTTACTGTGGCTCAGGCACGTGATTGTTATAGTAATGTGTTAAAAGCAACCCCCCTATCATTTTTGGAAGCTGCAAAAGGATACGGTGGGGGAAAGCTTCAAGACGTTACAGATAGACAGACAGAGGACAATGGTGTTGGAGGGGATCAAGTCACAGTTTCATCGGTTGCTGCAGGAGGCCAGAAGATGACGCGTGCCGCCCTAAGAAGAGCGAGACGAGAGCAAGAGCAAGATCAGCAGAAAGTTATGGAATCTCCAAAGCGTGCTTACAGTGAAGATGTGAGAGAGGAGCGGTCTAAAGAAGTTTTGGGGGTCATGACAGAGGTGCTCCAAAAGTTTTGGGGCGTTAAGATTGCTGATTAATTTTTAGATTAGAATGTTAATGGAGTAAAATTATTATAGAGGAGAAAGAAGGTTTTTTTCCTTTTTTTCTTTTTGTTAATATTTTACACAATTTAAGATTGCTTGCTAGAAAAGTATATTAGGGTAATGGATTTAAAGTATGTGTTGAACTAAGAATGGGTATGTAAGCTCCTAATTAATAACAAGTTGTCTTAGAGATTGCCTAAATCTTTTTTTATATATATTCTTTGTATTTGAACTTTTATTTGAATTTAAGGATGATTTGGAACTGTGAGACATTTGGTGTGATACATGCAAGAACTATTTTTGATCGTAGTTTAGTTTGGTTGGAGATTATTAAGACTAACAGAGATAGGCGCTTTTGGCGTGTAACTGAGAAATTGTTTGGAAATTAGAGAAAGGTGGGAGAATGTAAATAGCAGGTGAAAGTTTTTTTGTTTTTTTCTTTTCTTTTTTCTTTTTCTTTTTTTTTTGAAATTAATATGAATAAGGACTGGGATTAAGAAAATTTATTTTGAGCAAAGCTTTTTTTCTGTTTTCCTCTTTTTTTTTCTCTACTTTATTTGTAATGTTAATATTGTTTGTATTCATTTTATATGAGCTAGAGAGAGATAGAATTTATAGTTTATTGTTGATAATATAAGGGTGTCTATGTTTGTTTTTTGATTTTATGCCCTGTATTTAGCTCTGGGAAGTCGGGGGGGGGGGAGGGAGTGGGGGGGAGGGATAGGGAGGGTTGGATGGGGGTGGGGGAGGGGGGATTAAAGTTAAAATGTATTGTAAAACTTTTTAAATAAAAAAAACTAATGGAATACTGTAGCAATAGTACTTAGATTTATATGCCTCTTCATTGTGCCTTACAGCCCTCTCTAAGCAGTTTACTGAGTCAGCATAGTGCCCCCAATAATCTGGTCCTCATTTTACCAAACTCAGAAAGATGGAAGGCTTCAACCTTGAGCCGGTGACGATCAAACTCCTGAGAGTGGGCAGAGTTATCCTGCAATACTGCAAGCTAACCATGGCTCCTAGTGCATCTTTTTCCTCTTCTTTTCCCTAGGTTTATCCTCTGTGGCTGTGTCCATTCATCTTGCCTCACAATCCTGGAATGGTTCATCCAAAAGGAGATGAAGAGGAGCTCTATGTAGATGTGGGAGCCTATGGAATGCCCCAGACAAAACACTTTGAAGCCATGGCGTCCACCAGACAATTAGAAAAGTTTGTAAGGAACGTTCACGGGTAAGGATTTAAACACAGGAAAAGAGTTATTTCTAATGGTACAAGAGCTCTCTAGCAATTGGATTCCTAATTACCTATAATTACACCCCATTCTTTTGCTATTCTGTACAGTGAGTAGTTCAATTTTGGCTCTGCAGCACACTTGCTGGGACACCCAACTAAATTGTTTGCTAGAACAAAATCAATTCTGACCATGGGGCTTGCCCTGTTTTGCAAGCAAAGATCATTGTCACCTTCTAATGCAACAACTCTTAAGATCTTTCTCGTTTCCTTTAGTTTTCAGATGTTACATGCAATCTGTGCACAGCAGGTCCAAATGAAGTCAGAGATGCTGAGACAAACTTGTAGATTTACTGGTATATAATAAATATTTAGCATCTATATTTACAGCAGACAAGATAAGTCAGGCACTTCACTATATCATAAGGTAAATTCTCAGGTAAATCAAAGAAGAGCAGCATACAGAGCACAGAAGCAAAAGTGGGGGGGAGGGAAACTCCCCCTTTACACCCAGCAACCAATCATAATGTAGATTGCCTCATGCAGGAGCCCATACTCTCCAGCCAATCAAGTACAACTGTGTTCTGGCCCATTATACAGTTTACTGTTCCAGCTGTTAAATTACATAACAGTCACCTTCTAATGCCACAACTCATAAGATCTTTCTCATTTCCTTTAGTTTCCAGATGTTATATGCAGACTGCTATATGACCCGTGAGGAATTCTGGGAAATGTTTGATGGCTCCCTCTATCACAAACTGAGACAAGAGCTTCAGTGTAACAAGGCTTTTCCTGAAGTATATGATAAAGTCTGCAAAGCTGCAAGACATTAAATCCAACTCGTCCATGAAGCAACTGGGAAAATTGGGGTCTAAATAAAAACTTATCTCTTCTCTTTTCCAAAACCCCCTTGTTTCTACTTCAGACACTCCATTCCAAATGTGAAATATAGAAGAAATACTTCTGCCTTCGTATGAAAAATATAACTGGTAGTATTTGTCTTAAAAAGGTGTATGCTTCTTTATCTTCTTTCTAGGAATTTCCATTTTTGACCACCGTGGTTTAATGATAGCTTAGGTATAGATTGATATATTTAGTAGAAGGAGGAAAAGCAAGTTCTTCAGAACTTTAAAATAGAAGAGTAACCTATTATAGATAAACAAGTGGGAGATGTATGCAAGGTCTGCTGTTACAGATGTACTATAGGCTCTTTCTGAGAGTTGTGCCAAATAAGCCTGCCTTTCTAATGTCACAGTTGCCTATATCAGATAAGTTTCTTTGCCTAGGGTTGAAAAGTCATAATTTGCAATAAAGTCATAATTATAACCTGTCTGAACACTTTGAATACTATGGATTGGAGACTATTTTTTGAATTAGTGCATGTTCTTCACGATTCCCTCTCTTTCTTGTTTTGTTGACATTTTTTCTTTGACAGTTTTCATCAACGTTTTATGTGCTGCAGGAAAAAAAGAGAGATTGTTACAGACATGTCCCCAGGAAGAAGACAATTTAAAAAGTATTTTAACTCTTTGTTTATAAATTACTGCTTTTCTTGCCTTCTCCCTGTGGTCTTCTAGTGATCTGTCTCTTGGATTATGGATGCTGGCTGAACAGTTTTATAATGTATTTCTCCAAAGTGCAAGTTTGTACTTCTGTTTTAATAGTAAAGAGGGCTGTCAGTAATCTGATATAAATAGCAAAGTTTTTATAGTAATTATTGCGTCTACCTATTTTATTCTTATTTTATTCATGAAATTCAATTGAGCCCCAAATTTTTGATGCTAAGCGAGACAGTTGTTAAGTAGCTTTTCCCCATTTTACAACCTTTGTTGGCTACAGTTGTGAATCACTGCACTTGTTAAATTAGTAACATGGTTGTAAAGTGACTTTGCTTCTCAGAAGGTCGCAAAAAGTGATCACATGACCCCGGGACATGGCAACCATCATAAATATGAACTAGTTGCCAAGCATCCAAAGTTTGATCACATGACCCTGGGGATGCTGCAATGGTCATGTGTGTGAAAAATGGTCATAAGTCACTTATTTCAGTGCTGTCGTAACTTTTAAGTCACTAAGCGAATTGTTGTAATTCGAGGACTACCTGTACTTTATCATTTTTTTCCTTTTTTTTTTTTTTTGGTCATGTTTTGACACCTTGCTGGGCGACTGGTGGTACTCGGACATTGCCTTATCCTAAAAGTGGTACAATGGGTGAAAAGGTTGAAACGCCCTGCTTTAAACTCGACGTCATATTAGTATGAGGAATCTGCTGGTTTTCTTTGCTCATTCATTGATAGATAAAATAATTGATCTGGTTTTAGTTTACTAACCATAGCAAAAGCACTATATGGTGAATATCACCAATATGCAGATAATTTGTTTTAGCAATCCAGAAAATGTACCAAATGTCAGCACATGACTTGAAAGGCAACTCTGAAGTAATTATGTCAACACTTATTTGCTCTTTCGTGCAAGCCTGCAAACTGCATTTTTAAGCCTAAGGCAGGGGTAGGCAACCTTGGACTTCAACTCCTAGAAGTTGAACTATGCTCAGGAATTCTGGGAGTTGAAGTCCATGAGTCATAAAAGAGCTGCAACAGTTGTAAGTGTGAAAAACAGTCACATTTTTTCATTGCCTTTGTAACTTTCAATGGTCATTAAATGAATTATTGAAAGTCGAGGACTACCTGTAAATGATGGTGGAGATTTATATGGTAGATGATTAACTATTAATAACATTATATAGAAGAAGTATTCCTCCTCACTCCTCTTTCCATTGTTACTGTTATCATAGGATTTGTCATGGTTTTCTTCTACTGAGATTGTTTAGTGCCTTAAATCACATGAGAAAAACCTGGATTGTTTTAGGCCGCCTTACTTTCAGGAATACGTTAGATGTGAGAAATGGTTTAGAAAACTACTTGGAAGGTGGATCTCTTTAACCTCTTCCTACCTAACACTTAACATTGCTTGTAAAGATAGCGTTGCTGCGAGCTTTCACCTTCAGATAAATACACACTACTGCTATATCAATTTTTATAATTATCTGGATGTTGTTGATAATCGAAACACTTGAAAGAATGCTGCTTGGAATATAATAATAGTATTCTGAGTTTTGTCCCATATTGCGGCCTGGACTTTGGAATACTTCCAACTCTTATTTCGTACTTGAGACAGTTTACACTCAAACTTTTTTGCATATCATTCCTTTGCTTTTTAAGTGGAGTGACAATGGATAAGCTAGAAAAGTATATCCTATGTGAATGTGTTCCTATAGTTTAATATTATAACAAATAGGTCATTGGCTAGCCGTAAGAACAGTTGATTAAACGACTTTAAAGGGTTTTTATTTCAGTTTTGTATATATTTTAATGTCACTATTAACCAAAATTGGATCCAAGGACCAAGATGCACAATTCTAGCAAAGAATTAATTATTTGTAGTTAACACTTTGATGTTATCTATAGTATCTTAACATCTGAACTGTCTATGGAGTTTTAAACAGTTGTTGATATTTAATGGAGAGATTGGTTCAGAGTGAACCAGTAAAAACATTGTAGACCAGAGGTCTCCAAGCCTGGCAACTTTAAGACGTGGACTTCCAACTCCCCGATTCATCAGCTATGCTGGCTGAGGAATTCTGGGAGTTGAAGTCCATAAGTCTTAAAGTTGCCAGGTTTGGAGGCTCCTGTTTTAGACTAGTCCAGAAATAGCTTGTGTCCCTGTTGAAATCTAAGCATCCTTTGAGAGAAAAACTTGCTTATACTTTTCTAGTGCCTTCTCAGGCATCTGAGAACCATTCCCATATGCTGGAACCAGTAAAACATCTGCATAACAACACCAGAGCATCAGGCATAAGTTGAATGCAGAAGCAAATCAGAAATGAGACTGGACTCAATATTTGTGTATAATTTTTGTAATGCATCTCAGGTTGTAAACAGTAAGATGAGTACAATGTACCTTGGTATTCATCATTAATTGGTTCTCGGAGGTGTGATGAGTACTATAAACCCTGAGTATCAAACAAATTTTAAGGAAGAATGTGAGTCACAAGGCAGCTGACACTGACAAGTTCTAGCTTGTGCGTTGAGTATCAAAGGATGAGTACTGGGGGAAAAAATTCACATCTAAAGGTATTGAGTATCAAATTTGAAAGCAGTTGAGTACCAAAGTACCACTGTATTTGCAAGTTTGATTTTTGTTGCAACAATCCTAGCACACTATTCCAATCTTGCAGATAAATATAACGGCATCGGTATACTTTGTTTTGCAGTTGTTAGTGATGTTGTATTGCTGCAGTTGGGCCGAACTTGTTCTTTCTTACAATTACAGCTTTGGTGTGCCTGAATAAAATTGTGCTGACAGCATTTTTCCTTTATTATACATCTAATGCCGGTATTATAAGTCATTTGGTGCAATGGGATTCATAGGTATGTCATAGATCTGCTGTCCTTGCTGCTAGTTAATGTTTAAATTAAAAACAGTTGATTTCTTATCCTTGGTAAAAAAATACCTATTGATTTAAGGTACAATCCTAGACAAAAATATGTAAGATTAGGATTGTCATCACTAATCATTTGTGCTGGTAGAAATACTAATTAGTGGACTTTCTCTGGCTATCACCATTTTACTCCATTATTTTCAAGTTTGGATTCTCAAAAAAATAATAATAATAAATACATTGAGAGTAGGAATGTTCCTAAGTGAGACAGTGGTTAAGTGAACTGACCCATTTTATCACCTTTCTTGCCAGAGTTGGTAAGTGAATCACTATAGTTGCTAAGTTACTATCACAGTTGTTAAGTGAATCTGGCTTTCCCATTGACTGCTCAGAAGCTCAGAAAAATGATAAATATGAATCAGTTGTCAAGTGTCTTAGATCACGTGACCACGGGGATGCTGCAACAGTCAATAAGTGAAAAACAGTTCTAAGTCACTTTTTTCAGTGCTGTTGTAACTTTGCTTATTAAACGAGCTGTTGTAAAGGACCATCTGTATTACTTAATCCTTTAAGTGTCTGTGTTAAATGACAAAGTATCGCTGATACGATTCAGTATTAAGTTCCAGAGCTGTGTTGTTCAATCTTAGCAACTTTAAGATGTGTGGACTTCAGTTCCCAGAATTCTGCAGCTAGCAAGCTCCAGAGAAAAACACGAGAACATAGGAGGGGTACATTCAAAAAGTACAAACGTTTATTGGGGATTAATGTTTCTAGTATAATTGTCTATGCTAATATAAACTCTCCTGAACCACTTTATAGTTATCACCCCTGTGACCATGAAAAACCCAGTTTCGCTTTGACTATTTGACAGTTTTCACCATGACTATTTGAGGAGGGTGTGTGTGCAATAGAATAAAGCAAAGGTACGGCAGCAGTAAAAACAACATGAATGTCTAGAGCACAGGCGTCAAACTCGTCGCGTCAAGTGACCTGTTGCGACATATCGCAAGTTTTTTCACATTGCCGGAACGGGTGGTCACGGCGTCCAGATGATGCAACCAGCCTATGGTCTAGACTAGAGGTTATAAGTGAGGAAACAGCTTGTGGCTGTTACTATTAGAACACAAGCATTTTTATGGCCTTAGATCAGCCAAAATATAACCCTATTCTTGCGGTCCCATCTTCAGCCAAGACATCCTCTCTGTCAGGAGAGGTTTCGATTTGTTTCTGATGTGTGCATTTGAGTATAGCACTGGCATTAGTTCACACCAGTCATTGCACAGATCGCTCAGATGAAGTCCTTGAATCTTTAATCCATGTTTATCATCCTTTGTCTTTTTTTCTCAAATGAGGATCATTCCAGGCAAAAACGAGAGCTAAATTCCATAAAGGTAACTGGGTTTTGGTTTTTTTGCCAATTATTCCTTGAGGCTCTGGGAGAGAACTTCAGCCAAGGTGGCACTCGTCAGCCTTGGAGCAGTGGGCTAATGCCTCCTTAAGTAACACCAGCTGCCTGCAATTAGTGCAGGTTCGCATCCCACCAGGCTCAAGGTTGACTCAGCCTTCCATCCTTCCGAGGTAGGTAAAATGAGGACCCAGATTGTTGGGGGCAATAAGCTGACTTTGTAATAATGCCGCTTGGGGGGGGAACCCTAATAAGCAGGCATATACATAGAATGAAGGCTATTGCTAAGCACATTGATTTGTGCTTTAAATTGTAAGCCGCCCTGAGTCTTCGGAGAAGGGCGGGATATAAATGGGATTTTTAAAAAAATCTGCTCAAACTCCAGTTGTGAACATCCATAGAAGGCTTTTATCTATTTACACATATGATTGAATGATTGATACACCACCGGGTTTCCCCCTGCCTATCGCCCGCCCAAAGCAAAACTGCCTTTGCTGCTCTTCAGCTAGGAGTCAAGCTCACTTTCTTAAACTTAACCGTTCGTAGATGTAGGAGCAAATCTGATCTCGGACTGGACCAGCCCTTGTGTGCCAAAGGAGCTAAGATTGCCTGCCTTCCCCATTTTAAAGTGGAGGTGGAGGAAACTAGCTTCTTTTTATGTAAATACGGTTTAAGTGCTGTTCATGATCACTGTTCAATGGGTATGAACTGATAAAAGTCAAGATACGGTACACCTTGCTATGATCCACCCACTGGGGTAGACATACTGCGTATAACATTAATATGTGCATTATTTTTAAATGGAAAAGTAATATGGGAGTGAAAAACTCCACTGGATGCAGCCCTTGAGTCGATCTTCTTTTCCTCCATAAATCCATTTTAATTTTTGAAAGCTACAGATTATTCTTGTTAGTTGCAAAGTCGTGTCCAACCCATCGCGACCCTATGGACGACGTTCCTCCAGGCCTTCCTGTCCTCTACCATCTTCTGGAGTCCATTTAAGCTCACTCCTACTGCTTCAGTGACTCCATCCAGCCACCTCATTCTCTGTCGTCCCCTTCTTCTCTTGCTCTCAATCTTTCCCAGCATTAGGCTCCAGTGAGTCCTTCCTTCTCATTAGGTGGCCAAAATATTTGAGTTTCAACTTCAGGATCTGGCCTTCTAAAGAGCAGTCAGGGTTGATCTCCTCTAGGAATGACTGGTTTGAATGCCTTGCAGTCCAAGGGACTCGCAGGAGTCTTCTCCAACACCATAGTTCAAAGGCCTCAATTCTTTGGCACTCAGCCTTTCTTATGGTCCAACTTTCACAGCCATACATTGCAACTGGGAACATGGCCTTGACTATATGCACTTTTGTTGGCAGGATGATGTCTCTGCTTTTTAGTATGCTGTCTAAATTTGCCATGGCTTTCCTCCCCAGGAGCAAGCGTCTTAATTTCTTGGCTGCAGTCCCCATCTGCGGTAATCTTGGAGCCCAGGAAAATAAAATCTGTCACTACCTCCATTTGTTCCCCATCTGTTTGCCAGGAATTGAGAGGGCCAGATGCCACAATCTTGGTTTTCTTAATGTTAAGTTTCAAGCCAACGTTTGCACTCTCCTTCTTCACCTGCATCAAGAGGCTCTTTAGTTCCTCCTCACTTTCTGCCATTAGAGTGGTATCTGCATATCTTAGGTTGTTGGTGTTTCTCCCGGCAATCTTAATTCCAACTTTTGATTCATCTAGCCCTGCCTTTCTCATGATGTGCTCTGTGTATAAGTTAAATAGGCAGGGCGGCAGTATACAGCCTTGCCGGACTCCTTTCCCAATTTTGAACCAATCATTGGTTCCGTGTCGAGTTCTCACTGTTGCTTCTTGACCCGCATATAGGTTTCTCAAGAGACAAATAAGATGGTCTGGTACTCCCATCTCTTTAAGAACTTGCCACAATTTGTTGTGATCTACACAATCAAAGGCTTTAGCATAGTCAATGAAGCAGAAATAGATGTTTTTCTGGAACTCCCTAGCTTTCTCCATGATCCAGCGTATGTTGGCAATTTGATCTCTAGTTCCTCTGCCTCTTCGAAAAGATTCTAATAAGACCCTATTGTTATAAATCAAAACATTGGACTGCAGTAGTTTCCTTACTGCATTACAAACTCTCTTCTACCAGAATCCAATTTTTTTAAAAAAAAACTGATACAACTGTGGACTGTGAGAATTAGGATCAGGGAAATTATAGCCCCCCCACCCTTTTAATTCAATAAAGGAAAACATTTTACAAGTGGCTGCTAAATGAATAGCAAGCATTTAAGTTTCTAGCCATTTTAATACAGTATTGACATAATTATGGCAGCAAACTGATTTTAGAAGAGAAACCTACAATTATAAAATTCTAACAAATACCTTGATTTTTTTTTTAAAAAAAAGGTGAAAGTGGGTACCCAAATTTCCAAGAGTGTATTGGATGAGAATAAGAAATTCCTCAGTGCATCTTTAGTTAGCCTGGCCAAACTAAAGCTATGTAGGCATGCAGCTCATACATGATTACTTAAGATTTTTTTCCCAGATGCAACAATTTCTTAGGTTGATTTTGGGTTGCTCCAGCGACCTTTATTAACAGGAGTGATCCTCTCCCTGTGGAAAAAAAAATCCAATAAATTTTTTACATGTTCAATCCTTTATCAAAGCCAAGGTTGAGATTGTATGTTCATCCAGATATCAGTGAATTAGCATCCCTAACAATTGGACATACTGATTAAAGACTGTTGGAAGCTCTAATTAAGGAACAACTGAAAAACCATGGGTTTCTCTTCCTCTGAAGAACTTAGAGCTGAAGGTAAGCATCCCAACAAACTTAATGACCTCTCCTAAGCTACTTAAGGGATTTACAGGTGAACAGAGCTATGAATTTGCTCAATATATAGGATGGCTAGACTTATCACAAAAAGAAGAAAGATTGGATGCAAGGCAACAGTAGAAAGAGAACTGTCACAACCATTCTCTTACATCTGCTTAGTTTTTCATATCTAATTTTTGAATTTTGATGATATAGGGATACTTAAAAACTCATACATTGTTCTTAATAATAGTAATAGAGTTAGAAGGGTCCTTGGAGGTCTTCTATTCCAACCTCCTGCTGAAGCCTATGACATTCTGGGCAAATGGCTGTCCAATCTCACCTTGAAACCCTCCTGTGATGGAGCACCCATACCATTCCACTGATTAATTGTTTCCACTGTCAAAAAATGTCTCCTTAGTTCTAGGTTAGATCTATCTTTAATGATCTTCCAAGTCAGTGTAGATGTCAACATTCAATTTTATCATTTTATCATTGGATGGGTGATTGTCTAAGGAATGGCTAAGAGTTTCCTATCCTGGAGCCATTTTTCATATTATCTTCGTAGAATCTAGCTCTACAGGTAATTCTGGATATGCTGTTTCTCGATTCTCAGCTAAACTTCTCTCTTGCATCCTTAAATTTTACAAGCATTAGGAGTTTACTGATTCATTCATTTAAAAATAGAGAACACAGCAGGATGCATGCAGTTTGCTACCATTTTATCTTTGTCTTCTGCACAACTCTGCCAACACTTAAGTACGTAAACGTACAATGGTGACACAACTGTTTTCTGCTTGTGTATGTGTACATATGCCAGTTTTGCAAATATGCAGAGTAAAGTGTATGAATAAACCTGCAAAAGGTAGTATTGATATAATCACAATTAACATAAAAGATCACATTAAGGTGTTGTGCTCTTTTCTTTACAGAACTATATTGATGACGAACGTGGGGAGAGATACAAAGATGCCGAAAATTGGAACACTGAAATTTCCAATTATGGCATGAATTTTAGAAACTGAGTTGAGTGAATTTAGAAGCAGAGCAAAATAGAGAGGGTAATGGTAATAAACTAAAAATATAATAACATCTTCACTCTAAACATTGTCCTGTTAAACCCTGTTGTTTTCTGTTTCATGAATCCAATTCCATCTGCAGGACAAGATTTTATGAGACCCTATGTACCAATGGGAATCAGGCTAAATATTCCAAACAAATGGATACATTTTATTTTAGAAAGTAAGTGTGAAATTAAACTACATACAGAACAACTAGATAAACAAGGTCAGGCATGCAAATTAAAAATCAAAATTCCAAGCCTGATGGAAGTTGGGGGATTTAAAAAAATGATTTGCCATTCTTAATTATGCTTCACTTACTGTAAACACTTGTCCTTTTCCAAGTTACTAAGATAACGTTGTGTTTCATTCATATAAAGGGAACGGTATCTCAACTTCTTTGGATATTTCTCATGCTTTGTGGTATCATAGCGGCCAACCCCGACAGGATTCTGTATAATAGAGAATTGGGGGTATAGTGAGTGCTTAAATCTTCCTGGTTGCCCACTTCAAAGTAATGCCATGGCAAATTGCTCCCATATTGATGTCAAAAAGCCCACATAGATTTCCCTGTAAAGTTGAAGGAGAAGGAGGAAGAATCCTAGGGGCTAGGTATGGAATTAAGCTATTTGGAGGATTATCTTGGAATGACCACCAAAGAAAGGAGGTGGCTAAGACAGCACTCAACAGCATAAAAGAAAGCTGAGGAAGCAACAAGACAAGATTTGAAAACAATAAAAAATTGTATCCTTCTTACCACACCATGATTTTCACAGGGTCATAAGTACTCCCTTACTCTATGAGGTCCTGAGCAGCTGAGCTCCACCAGAATAAAAATTTGCTTAGGATGAAGGATTTTGTGTCCTTCAGTACAAATTGCCTTTCATCTATTGCAGAGGTACTGCAGAAGTTGTTCACAATCATGTGTCATTCTTGCTATGTCTACAGCCATGCCATGTTGGGAGTGCAATTTGTACTGAATGTTCAGTTGGATGGTCTGTGTTGAAACTGATGACAGCTCTCCAACTGATGTCTGTAGTATGATAATATACCCTCATTTATTCCATTTATGCATTCTATTACCTTGACAATATACTGTATTTATAGATAAAATTACTAAAACCAAATTTGGTGGAACCTCTAACTGAATTCCCATGAATTGGTTACACAAATGGAAGAGGGAAGCAGTAATTCAATAAATAAATGAATACATGCTGTGTCTCAAATGCTCTTGATATCAGTATAAATCTTAACTTTGACCAATCCCTTAAACTTAAACAAAAGATTCTACATCTTATATCCATATCCTTGAAGAATATAGGATTACTGCCTGTTTGTTCTAATTTGTATAATAGAAGCTAGTTGGTTTTTGTGGAAAGAATGTTGGAAGAGACGTACTATTTTATCTGATCAAAATCTATATTTGATGACAATGATGATGGTGAAGATGATGATGTCCAGTCAGTTGAGTTCATCTCTTGGCAATTCGATGTGCCAGGTCTCTCCCCATCTCACAATCTTGCACTATTTCTTTGAGTATGTTCTGTTTTGTGTCAGCTTTGATGGTGTCCAGCCCCCATGTTCTTTGATGGCCTGGTTTTCTTTTACTGCTAAATCTTCCAAATATAATCGCTTTCTCCATTGAATTCACCCACATGACATGGCCAAAGTAAGTGAGACACAGTTTTGTGGTTTTGTCTTCTGGTAATATGTCTGATGTTATGTGCTCCACTACTTGCTTGTTAAGATAGGGCTCGCAACTTGGGTGCCCTCCTAGATTCACAGCTGTCCTTGGATGATCATATAGGAGCTGTGACTAGGGGGGCCTTCGCCCAGGTTCGCCTGGTGCGTCAGTTGTGGCCCTATCTAGACCGGGATGCCTTGCGCACAGTCACTCATGCACTCGTGACCTCCCGTTTGGACTACTGCAATGCTCTCTACATGGGGCTGCCCTTGAGGACTACTCGGAGGCTCCAGCTGGTGCAGAATGCAGCCGCGCGAGGTGGTGGCGGCTTCCCGATACTCCCATGTAACACCTCTACTCCGTGAGCTGCATTGGCTTCCGGTTGCCCTCCGGGTAAGATTCAAGGTGCTGGTTACGACCTATAAAGCCCTAAATGGCATGGGTCCGGGTTACTTACGGGAGCACCTGCTGCTGGCATCAACTTCCCTTTGTCCAGTGCGCTCCCACAGAGAGGGCCTCCTTAGGGTGCCGTCGGTCAAAAAGTGTCGACTGGCGGCCCCCAGGGGGAGGGCGTTCTCTGTGGGCGCGCCAGACCTTTGGAACCGTTTACCGGTGGAGCTCTGGACGGCTCCCAACCTTCGCTCCTTCTGACGTGACCAAGCCGGCCTGGTCTGATGGGTTTAGTGGTATTTTAATGCTTTGTATTAATTTATTGAATTGGGCCGTTGTATTTAATATTTTTTTAATTTTTATATATTTTATTTTATTGTATTGCCCTGTACACGGCCCTGAGTCCTTCGGGAGAAAGGTGGTATAAAAATAAAATTAAATAAATAAATAAATAAATAATCACTTTCGCTATCCAAGAAATATGCAGCGTAAGTCTATATTTACATTGAGAATATTGTATGGACACCTGCTGGCTCTTAAAGAGAACAGGGAGACTAAATGTGTAATTAAACAGAGGCCCCTTATAATCACCATATCTTGGCTTTATGTCAAAGAATGATAGATTTGATTATTCTGTCTCTGGAGAATAGAGCAGTTAAGCTACTATAGATCACCTATAGCAGACATGTCAAACTCGCGACATCACATGACGTTGCACGACGTATTGGAGCTTTTTCCCCATTGCCGGCAATGGGGTGGGTGCGGTTTTGATATGGCAGTTTGACACCCCTGAGCTATAGGCATTTCATCCAAGACCCACTTCACAATTACTTTAACCACATGTGTTTTAAGCACATCTGTTCAACACTGTTTACCCTGAACGCAGCAGTTCTTTAGTTTTTTTCTATCACAACTCAAGTGATAGAACTCAGCTTGTACATATATTATTGCCAGAGTAAGCTTTGCTATTTAGCTATACCTCTGAGGAGAAATCGTGGCACAAATTACATTATTTCCTGTAGCACACCATATATGCAGACAATGCACTAAATCAGAGGAAGCCTGTTGCAGCCGCTTAGCACATCTAGCCTGAATCTTTGTGTAGGCAGGCAGCAACTTTCTTAAGCCTTGTCCGGGGTTTTCATATGGAAACCAGAACTCTATTTTGCCAGCTCCACCTGCCTTGAACCTAAACCGCTGATGAACCCAGATCAGTGGGGAAGTGAGACTTTTTTTAAATGAAGCTTTTCCTAGCTACTTGAGTGCTTCTAACATCACCACAGTAACTCAGATGAATGCAAATGGTAAAAGAAAAAGCATAAACAAATATATCACTAGCATCACCCTTTGGCACACCAGAATTTTAAAAACATTGAACTGAAGGACAAAGCAAATATCACACTCTGAGGCTGCTAAGAAATTGTCTTAAATCCAATACAGAGGAAGGAGCAGTTGAACTACTGGAGACTAATTCTTTGGACTTCAGTTCCCATGAATAACAATTTCAGTATGGCCAATAGCACAACATTAAGGCAACTAAAATTAAAGTTATTCTGAAAGCTATAAAGTTGCCTGTCTCTGATTTAGGCTAAATATTACAAAGGGGTTGAGAGAAATAAATAAAAATTCATATATACTAGGAGAAAAGCAATTTAGTCATCATCTACTCATGTTGCCGTTGCCATAGGCCAGTTCAGTAAATACATACATTCCAATAACTGTGTGTGTGTGTGTTTGTGTATAAGCAAATAAAGAGTGCTTCAATACCATTTACTGTTGGCCTGAAATGCCCTGCAGGTTTTGCTTGAGAGAATGTGGCCTTCTGGGGAAGAGACAATATTCCTCCTGAGGCCTCTAGATGGCTTGGATTACATGATTCCCAGACACCACTGGGCCATGCTGGTAGGGGAGAAAAGCTATACTTCAAAATGTTTAGAAAGGAAGCAGATGGATGGATGGATAAATGATAGATGTGTGTGTGACAGAGAGAAAGCAATATGGTATAGATAGGATAGATAGGATAGATAGGATAGATGATAGATATAGATAGATAGATAGATAGATAGATAGATAGATAGATAGATAGATAGATAGATGATAGATAGACAGATAGATAGACAGATAGATAGACAGATAGACAGACAGATAGACGGACAGAAATGGAAGGCAATGTTCTTCCCTCCCACCCCTATCTCTTACGTATGACCTACAAAGTGAAATTAATGGCACTACGAACAGGCCCCAAGTTATTAGAGCACCTTGGAATGATCTCCTTCATTGAAGAAACTGATCCATATGTGGTTTTATCTCCTAAGAGATAGTGGCAGAACAAGCTTTATTAAAGCGTGGTTTTGAACCCAGTTTCTCTCCCAGGGACATCTGCAGAGAGGGTGGCATCTCAAAAGTCAAGATGATGGTTGTAACCATGTCTTGCAAGCCCCATCTCTTTTGCAATGCACGATAAACCCCGTTGTGACAGTCATCTGTCTTTGTCTTTCTAGTCCCTGCTCCCTTCCCTGCTGACTGGGTCTTACTGGCTGTCTTTTTCAGAAGGCAAATGGACTTCTTTGGGGGGGGGTTCCCTTTGAAAACGTTTCGCTTCTCATCCAAGAAGCTTCTTCTATTCTGAACTGAAAAGCTGAAGAAGCTTCTTGGATGAGAAGCGAAACGTTTTCAAAGGCAAAAAATACCCAAGAAAGGTCAGTTGCCTTTTGGAAAAAGCACCTTTGGGACAACTACAGGTAGTCCTTGACTTATGACCACAACTGAGCCCAAAATCTATGTTGCTAAGTAGGACATTTCTTAAGTGAGTTTTGCCCCATTTGACCACTTTTCTTGCCCCACTTGTAGTGAGCCACCGCATTTGTTAAGTTACTAACATGGTTGTTAAGTGAATCTGGCTTTCCCCATTGACTTTGCTTGTCAGAAGGTCACAAAAGGTGATCACGTGATTCCGGGAACTGCAAACGTCATAAATAGGAGTCAGTTGCCAAGGGTTTTAATTTTGAGCAGATTTACCATGGAGAGGTCCATAAGTGTAAAAAATGGGTCATGTCATTTTTTTCAGTACTGTTGTAACTTTGAACAGTCACTAAATGAACCGTTGTAAGTCGAGGACTACCTGTATGACCTGGATGATTGAGAAGCTCCATAGATACTGGGTGTCCTGGACACAGTATCAAGGCTGCAATGAGAAAAGGAGTTATAATCAAGTTTCTCCCTTACCGTATTTCCAAAACAGAGGCGGTATGCTCTTCGGTCAAATCTTTTTGCACCAATCCAGAACGGTGGTTGATTTTTATATTCTGTTCTCTTAGTGGGCTTTATGTCATAGGAGCCTGGTCCTGTTTGATACTGGGGAAAAAGAAACAGGCAATTATTTTCTGTTATTGACTGATCTTACTATATGTTCATCATCCTGATTAAACACTCATTACAGAAATACATCCCGGAGAAGATTTGCTTGCCAGTCCCCCCTCCCCCCCCCCCATTTTTCTTCTTTGCACAGCTGCCTAGGTAAATATAATTCTGGATGTCCTTTAATGTTTTTTGCTTAGAGAAACTATTTTGATACGTATGTTCTTTAAAATATGTAAAATATGTTCTTTAAAAAAAATAACCAATTGTACTTCATTCTGTTCCTATCTGCTTTGTTAATGTATTGGCAGAAGAAAATCAGTGCCAGCTTATTGCTGAAGAAGCAAAGTCACCTACTTGTTCACATGGAAACATGCCAATTTTGGACCAGAAGATCCGTTCAGTTGGGCAATCAGGATCCCGTGAAAATGTACTAAAAACACCGTGTTTCTTTTTCTCCTTTGTCTCCAGTTCATCCAGGAAGGATTTGATATTGCAACCAGACAACTCAGAGGTTTTTCTCTGCCGTGATTGAATAAGAACAAAATACTGCTTTAGAAGTGGAAAGTGGTAGAATGTACCATATAGATCACCCTAGTTTTACAACCACAATTGGGACCAGAATTTCCATTGCTAAACAAGGAGGTTGCTAAGTGAGTCACTTAGGATCTTATTTGCCATGGTTGTTAAACAAATCACAGTGGTCATTAAATGAATCATACAGTCATTAGATCAGTGGTGGCAAACCTTTTAGAGACCGAGTGCCCAAACTGCAACCCAAAACCTACTTATTTATTGCTGAGTGCCAGGTGGGCGCAGCCCACTGGGTGGGTGTGGCTGTGGTGGTCATGGAAGATTGGGTGGGTGTGGCCAAGGTGGGTGTGGTCACCTCAATGTTGCTCGTGGGGAGGGACACCTGTGGGGGGGTGGGCAGGGTTGGTGGAGCTCCAGGAGGTCTCTGGCAGGTGGGGCAGTAGGCAGGAGACTCATCCTGTGGGGTGAGGTGAGGCAGGGTGGGGGTGCTATTACCATGGGGCAAGGCAAGGGCTGGACCAGCTGCTGCCTGACACCATTGGCCCCCGCACACAGAGGCCAGCGAGCACATGGGGCCCAACGGTGTCCGTCAGTAGGCACAACCTGCTGGTCCCTTGACAGGCACACTCCGGGGCTCCACAGCCCATTGCCAGCAGTTTAAAGAAGCCGCCTCCAAGATGGATGGTCGGCCAACAGCTGAGGAGGTGATGCAGTGGGTCATGCCTGGGAAAAGGAGAGCATACGAGGCCAGGAGGGACGGGATCAGGGGGAGGGAAACCAGCAGTGCCGGGATGCATTCAGCCATGTGGGACCTCGGCAAATTAGCACATGGCTGGTTGCAGAGGGACAGTTGCTACCTCCAGGGCATGGTGCGGGTGCCCACAGAGAGGACTCTGCCGCCTCTGGCACCCATGCCATAGGTTCGCCACCACTACATTAGATGAACCCCACTTAAACTTTTGACTTTCCTTGTTGGAAGCCAGCTGGGAATAGTTATAAGTCGAGAACTACCAGTATATGTGTGCATACATACAGAAACCTGTGAACAATTAATCTAAGACAGAACTGCAGAAAATCAAAGAATTTATTTCAAATGAATGTATCTACTATGGGAAAATATAATAATCTGTAATCTGTAAGAAATCTGAATCCTGTAAGAAAATTCTCACTAGTCACAAATGATGAGGCTTCAATTATCCTGCTTTGGATATATTATGTAAAGACCTAACTCTCTACAGAAGGCTCTAATGCTGGAAAAAATTGAAGAAAAAAAAAGATGACCAGCAACAAGGTGGATGGATTCAGTTATGGTGGCAATGAGGGCACCTGAAGGACCAAATTAGGGATCGATCTCCATGGAGAAAATTTATCTGTGTGGTCATAAGAGTCGATTTCGACTTAATGGCACATAATCAAATACATTAATCTATGATATATAATAGCAGTTTTTGTAGAATCCATGGTTCCCGAGTTCAGATAACCTGTTTATAGGAGCAAAGCTTTTCATATATTTAGAATTATTTCAAATTAAGTTGGAATTAGGCCAATTGAACAAGTGCAAAATCAAGACAATTGACAACGTCTACCAAAGCCCACTGATGTAAACTAAGTATCAGAGATGAAAACACTGCTAGGTGTTTTGTTGTTGTTTTTTTGCTATCTGTTAATTTTCTGCCATCTAATGGCTTCATATAATCTACAGTGCTGTGTATTTTGTTCTCATTCTAGAATGTGAGAAATATTAATAACAGCTGTCCTATTATGGATCTATTTCCACTGCTGTCTACAGGATTTTCCCCATGACTCAGCTAATGTGCTTTACTACCCAGAAAAGGTTTTTTCAATTGCCATTTCTAATTTGTCAGTGGGAGAAGTCCTTGGTGCTCTCTGAGCTTGGTTGTTTTCTTACAAATGTTTCATTTCTCAAACTATTTAGAGTCTGATGAAAATAATGAAACACTGCAAGAAAATAGCCGAGCTCAGAGAGCACCAAGGAACCCTCATTTCAACTCTGAGCTAGAAATATTCTCCTTTATCAGTAATTTATTCTGTTTTGGTTGCAGCCAGAGGATGATATAGTCATTTCCTATGCCAGGAAGCCTGTTCCCCACCAGCTCTTAATATCACCAGCTCTCAGGAAAATGAATAACCTATCATAGAATTACCCCAAGCTCGGAAGCTGACTTGGACCAAATAGCTGAAAGACATGTGTGTGATCTGGTTAACTCCATGAGGAATTCAGCTTTTGCTTGTGCTTCTCTTGAATATGTATTTACTACTGCTCTGGAAGAGTGCTAAGCCTGTGATCGAATCAGTAAGTTTATTACAGTCAAAGACCAGAGACCAGAACAAATTAAACACTGAAGGAATGTCCAGTTAGTTGGGGTTTTTTTAAAGCAGCCTAGCTTGGTGCAAGCATGGTGGTAAGGATTTCACAAGTGGCTTCTTTTTTTGCCGCTTTACCACATTTGTCGGCTGTCGTTCAGGTTTTAGCACCCTGCTAGAGCAGTAATAACCCCATTATTCAACGTGCTGTTGTCTAATCTTTCTTTTTTTGAAAATGATCTTAAATTCAACACTGTCTTCCTGTCAGTGTGACATTTTCACTGAAATATTTAGTTTTCCAAGTCTAAACTTTCTTAAAGAACTGAATCTAGGAGTCACAGAATGCCAATCTAATACAGGATTGCAAAATGTAACGTGACTCTTATTATTTGCTCCTATTATAATATTACAGCATTCATCACCTTTTTTTTTTAGAAAATTCCCAACCAGAAAATTTCTTAATTCTATTATTCCTAAAGTCATAGAACCTGTCGGCTGGGGGAATTCTGACAGTAAAAGTCCACAAGTCTTTAAAGTTGGACAACCCTATCTTAGATTGTTTTTAAGGAAAGTGACTGGGAGAAAGAATTCACTCCTCTGTTGAAGTTGTCTCAGTCAAATGACAGCTTTCCCCAATTTGGGGTCTTCCCAAATGTTTTAACTACAGCTTCGATCATTCATAGCCAATGTGATGAATGGCTATAATGGCTATAATGAATCAAAGCTATAGTTCAAGAAATCTGATGATCATTCAGTTGGGGAAGTCTACATATTACTAACCAAACTATGGAGTACTCTTGCAAGCAAGAAAGGGAGAACACATACATCACCAGCAAAATGTCCAGAAACCATAGGCTTTGATCTGTCACCAGTGAAGGTTTCATAGGGACCTCGAATACTGATCACTCGTTTCAACATCTCATCCACGCCATTTTTGATATTGTAAGTACCAGGTCCCAAACCGCTTCCCTAAAGTCAAAGAGGAGAGAAAGATTCAGGAAGACACACGTGAAAACAGCTGCATAGTGTGGCACATTTAGGCTGGTGAATATTGATCCCTATCTAGCAGTAGTTGTGCTCTATCTGGAGGTCCAGGACTTGATTACATAGCTTCAGAGGATTTATGTTTGTTCCATTCGTGGACTGAAGTGAGATGACTTCAGGGGGATGTAGCCAAAAAAAAAATGTTGCCAGAGCATAGTTGAACCATAGAGAGCTGTAGAAGGGGAAAAGTTCATAGTCCATATCCAACAAGTAAATTGTTGAGCTGTTGTTTCTAGGGGAGCAATGGTGAAAACCCCTGCCAAACACAACAGGGAGGTGGGAAATGAGATGATATACTTGCCGTATGGATGAAAGTGGATTGTTTAGGTGTTTTACTGTCCATTATACCTATGTCAGTCACTGGGGTTTTTTCCCTTTCTTCTAGTTTGACATATGGATTTCCATAGGTACCAGGGCCAGGATAACATTCCTAAGAGTACCAGGAAATATGAGGGAGGGAGGGAGGGAGAGAGAGAGACAGAGACAGAGACAGAGAGGATAATAAATATCGCAAGAAAATAACAAATATCTTATCTGAACAATTCCCTAATTCCAGAATTCAGCTTAGGTGCTAAGGTCACAATTCCTTGCAAACAAGGACAGCTGTATTTGTTTACTGAGTGGTATACACAGATTTTGCCCTATATCCTTCAGGTCTTTTTTATATATATCCAAGGTTGATCATCATTATTTATTTTAATATAACCTAATGGGATGTATATGACATTAGCAGCTATTCTTTAGGTAGATTTCCCCACCACCACCATGCTGACGTCTATGTTAGAATGGTTGAAAGAGATTGATATATTTATTTTGGAGAAAGACTTTTCAAACAAATAAAGGTCAGGCATGCAGAAGCAGAAACAGGCTTGTTTTCTGGTGCTCTCCTGGACAGGACTTGTGGCTGAAAGATTACTGATTTACAAAAGATAATTTTTAACAGTTCAAAGAAACTTCCTAATAAAAATTGCTATTCATGCTGCAAGACAAGAACTCAGGAAATAGTTGTCTGAAATTCTTAATTCAAGGGCTATATGGTATTGCTGGAATTCTCAACAAAGGGTGTGCTAGATATCCACCAAAACTCTTTCTCATTGTATGTCTCTATGGCCTTTCGCACAATATAATAACTCCAAATGTTTCTTGGCTAACCCAGATTTGGGGGTATTACCTGAATTACTACCTCTTTTAGGTCTGTCTATATCCTTTGAACCCTTATGGCAGGGGAATACAAGCCACATTTCATTATATCAATAGCCCCTTTCTTATCGATCAAGCAGAAAGTGATAGCAAAGTTTGGGTTAAATTGCTACTATTGTAATACAACTACAACAACTACTACTTGGCAGAGGTTTTCTACACTGCCAGGTCTTGGAGGTGAATTCTGCGTTAAAGAAGGCTGTTTTTTTTTCTTGCCATTTTATAGCTTCAACAGTTTTTCTCAGAGGACTGTCTGAAAGAGGTTTGATAACTATCCAAGAGTTAAATCAGTTTTATAGTTACTCACCAGGGAAACATAGTTTAACCAAAAATATACCCAGGGCTATTTGATGTTAGGAGCATTCCTCACCAACCCCATTGCTAACTGAGCTGTGGTGTTTACAAAATATATTTATCCTGCTCTTTGTCTTCTTAAACATGCTGTATAAATAGAGACTTTGTCAGAATAGGAAATTTGCTTATTTCTTGGCTATCTGTTTGTTATGTTGCAATGACAAGCACATAAAGCCAAGCAATGGAGAAACTTATTAGCTTCATCCATTGGTGCTTAGATAAGCATCAGTCTGAAGATTATATATTAGATTTTCCTGCATAATAAACAGTTCAAGCCCTTTTAAGTAGAAAAAAGAATGCTAAATACTGATTTCCTTTCAGTAATGTATGCACTTCACATTCTGGGCTCATAAATATAGTATAATAAAATTAATATCACATGCATCAGTTTTGCCGCATTGATGACAGTGATGTGCAGAAGGATGGGATAGAAAGTAAAAGAAAACTCAAGATGGCAGCCATAACCTGAAATCAAAATCTTACCTCTTTTTGTGTGTGTTGCATATGCACCATATCAGGGGCAGCACTGAGATTGTGTGTCCATAGTTGCCATCTTGATTTTTTTGCCCCAGCCCTTGCCTGCAAGACTTTCCTGGTATTAAAGTATTTTTTTGGAATATATTAATGAGGCACAGCTTTCCTTAATTGTGTGCTGGATTATCATATTACAGCTAGTAATGCCAGACAAGGAAAGGCTAACCATAAATAAATATTAAAATCTTCCCTGGAAAACCATTAAAAAGTCAGATAACTATATCCTAGTAAAATGAAAGATAATGGTATTAAAGCAACATGCAAAATACTGCTGTTATACTTATATTAGATATCTGATTATTTTTCTAGAGAGTAGAATGGTAGTAATACAAAACTGATTTTCACCTACTAAGCCACCATGACTCACTCTTGCGTTGCAGTTACCGACCTCAATCAGTTAGTTACCATCAGTTGCCAACATTTCTCTGAGGAAGAAATGTAATTCCATTCCTGAATAAGCAAGTTGTTTACCTGGCATTAGCTTCTAAAAGCATCAAGAATAAAAGATGTATCTTTTCCTTCAAAGTTGTTCTTTCTTTTTCTTCAACACATGCTGAAGGATAGAGATTTGCCCGCAGAGATTTCACAAAAATGGTATGGATTTCAGATTATTTTGACAGAAATGGACAATCCGTAATCCAAATGCCAATCTTAGGTCTCCCTTATCAGGGTTACTTAATCTGAACAAATGAATTAGTCAAGGATCTGGCAAGCTTGTTTTAAACATAAAGCTGGCTGGGGAGCACCAAAGGCATCAGAGTCATGGCTTGATGTCAAGAGGAAAGGAAGACAAATGAAAAATACACACCAGGACATAACTATGTGTCTCATACATTTATGGCGATGTTAAGACACATATGCATAAGAGCAGGTTTTATATCAGGCTATCTTTACACAAGTGTTGCCAGTTTGCATCATTGCAGGATTATGCTGGATTGCATAACACTCTACACTGAAATGTAATTGGCTTATTTCTGGTACAGTATACCATGTAACAACAGCTAGATAATATACAGTACTTATAGACAACAACATGGAGAGTAGACTAAAACTTTTTATATTTTCAAGCCAGAATAACATGCATTATCCAACTGTAAACAAGATGAATAGATAACTACTGAATTAGGTTGGCACCTAAATGAACTCTGCGCTGAAATTATTTCTATGTAGGTGGAGTGGCAAGAAAGTGATTAAAAAATAATCCAAGATCGGACTTCCGGTCCTGCGTGGTAGCGACTGGTTGCAGGCTTGCAGACCCCCGTGGCTAACTTTTGTCCTGCCTGGAGACCTAATGGGTCCAAACCGCCCCAGAGAGGCAGAGAAGAAAGAAAGGTGCCCCGGCGACTCTGGAATGATGGTGGTCGTTCCGTTCATCTTGGGGAAAGCCTTCTAACCTGACAGGAGAAAGGCTGTATTTCACTGATCAGCCCAAGCTACTTGCAACCGGAGTCCAAAAGAACTAACCAGCACTATAGTAAACAGCTTGCTTGAAACTGGGTGAGGAATCTGATATTCCCTTTTCTATCCTACACTTAATTTCTTGGAAAAGATCCCCAAGAAACAAAATACCTCCGTAAGTGAAAGAGGGGGACTTCTGTCCCATCCATATACTAATGGAAATGGCGAATTAAAATTTATATATGGTAGTGAAATAAATTTATAAACCTGAAAGCTAAAATTTAACTTTGGACAAGTTTAAGATTGAATAGTTAAGAATCTCATTTTAAAGACCATTGTTCATATTGAAAACTAAATAGATGTTGATACCTAGTGGTGGATGAAGATTATGACAGCTAAGATTTCCATAGAGAACTTGCCAAACCTGGGAAAAGCTAATCTGTGTTTGTGACCTTCAAAGCTTTAACAATAAAGAACAACTGGGACAAAAAAACAACAACAATCTGGTCTGCAGACAATGAGAGAATTACAAACTTTAGGGGAAAAATATCTTTTTGGAACTCTTTGGATTACAAATATCCATTTAACTGGCCCTCCAAAGCTATTTGCAGATAAGAAGAAAAACTTCAACTTTTGGCCATCATAGATCAGAGGCATGTAGACAGAACACGCCAAGAAAACATAAATACCTCTCAGGAGGAGATATATAGTATACTGCGATTAATTTTCTAGAGCACCTGAAGGCAGGACAACTCATTCCTTAAGATTACAAAATAAATCTGAGGACAAAAAAACAGATTGGATAAAATGGATTGTAGACATGTTGAAAACATCAGAGAGAAAGGAAGTCATAAGAGAAGCAAAAAAGAAGAAAGAGAAAAAGATTTTCAAGAAACATGGAAAGGCAAAAGCCTCACATAAAAGATACTTTACTCGATTTACTTCTTATACCTACAGCAACAGTCATGAATATATGGAAAAACTTTTTGATTCAGCAAAACACATTGATCAAAAGAGATACTGGTCAAAGGAAAAAGATCAAATTCAGCTTCCAATACTCAACATCCATATTCTTACATTACAGTAACGCATCTGAATTCTGCTTCCTCTCTTTCTGTTGTACTGGAGAGTTCTGGCAAACTTTCCCAACGCATGGTCTTCTACGTTGTTGGATGTGGCTGGGTTTATATGGTTCGTACCTAGATGCATTTTAATCAACTATGTTGTGTGAACCCAGCTTGTTTTTGGTTCAGTCTGCAGTGTAAACTCAAAAACTAAGATTAATTGTGTAAAACCTGGTCCAAATGACATGAAGAAATATATCCCGTAAATATAGCCAGTAATCTGATGTTGAGATGTATAGAATCTCACTACTCCACAATGCTGATTTTATAGATGCAAAGTTCCCTTATGGAAATAAAATAATCTTCAACTGGCTTTAAAATAATTTATTTTTAGACCTGTGCCACAGCAAAAACCAATGAAAAAGATACATATTCAACAAATTATAATACCTTATAAACATGAATTTTGGGTTGTTTTGTTCTGTTTGGTTGGTTGATTTTCCTGGAAATTGCTGTTCTTCACTTATGATCCCAGATTCCCCCCCCCCCAATTATAATGAACTATTCTACATCTCATACCATCTCTCCATATTTTAATTAGCAATGTCCAGGACTATTTCTTTCTCAATGATTATGTTTCATAAAGAAACTGTAGTGCTGATTTATCCAACTAAGCATCATTCAAATGTACTGAACTACATACACCTTAATCAGATGGCTGTGCTAAGGGTAATAGAATATATGAATCATTCTATCCTAATAATGATGAGTGATAATTCAACAACCTAGAAGCCAGTCTAACTTTTAGTTTCTTTTTTTAAAATGTTCTTCAAATTATTAGTTCCAGCAAAGATAACAACTAAGTCATACCCTCATGCGGTCTTTAAATCTTACTGCTCCAGTATCACAAATTCCTCTAATACTGTGTGGACGTCTTTCCATGAGCTGCAGAAAATCTGTGTGATTATAAGTCCCAGGTCCCAGTTTTCTTTTCTTGGAGAAAAATAAACATGAGAATATAGTTGAGAAAATGGATGCATATCTCTTGAATTGCCCATTATCAACTGTTAGAAAGACTTGAGGGAGAGAGGACGAGAGAGATACACATATACATATTGCATTTAAATGTATTTTTGAACCCTAGCATTCTTGCACATAACTATTGTTTTCTCATTCCTAATAACAATAGGGAATTTTGGTTAGGGTGAGTGTTGAATCTTGTATCCTCTCCTCTATAATAACATGTTCCTCAATGCCCAAATGATCAACTGAAAAGTGAATGTGTTTGCCAGGGATCTGTGGATTAAAGAAATATTAGATTGTGTTTATGTGTTGTTGGGATTATATCCAACATGCAGAAATTGGAATGCCCACGAAATGAAAGTAAAGAAATATCAAAAACTGTCTCTAGCCAAGGATGCAGATCATGGATAATTTCATATAATGCAGAAGTTTATATAAATTAGAAGATTTTGAGCAAAGGTCTCAAAGATGTTGGAGGAAAGTAATAAAGTTATTCATAACACTTGTATGTCTCTGGGAATAATTGCACAGCATTGTGACAGTTACCTTCTGAGAGTCTTTAACTTAACATTTGCCATTGTTGAGTGGCCCACCTAAGAGAATACTGTTACAAAGAAATGGGATGGATGGACAGATGGATGGAATTCATTGTTTTGAATTCTAGTGTTGCTGTGAGGGACATTGCTGGGTGACAATGTGATAGTCCTAAAAGGGGAAGACTTGATGTAGTTCTAAAAAAAACCAAAACCTTGGAATTAAGTTCTATTAAAATGGATAGCCCCCTTCATGCTTCACCTGTCTGATAAATCAAGCTCTAGAGTTCCAAAGATATTTCTAGTTATATTCAAGTAAATGTACGAGAACCATACTATACTACAAGTCTACCGGGTCTGTTAGTTTTTACTAGCTGATAATAAAGGAATGAATTTTCAAGAATCCTTTTCTGTATCTAGTGGCCAATCGGACATTTGCAGACAGACCGGGTAGACTTAATATCAGTTAGCTGGAGCCTGAAAAATGAAGCATTTATGAGGAATTTACAAACTGGGGCCACAACAAACAATTTTGTTACCTTGCTCACTTTGACATTTTATTGTTTCAATGAATGCATGGATTGAACAAATGCATTCTCAGCATTCAGTGCCATAGACCTGAACAGTATCCACTCACCCGAGCTTTCTCCTGCTGGCATATTTCTTTAAATTTAAAATGTGGCATTTGAGTGAGTCTAGCCGCTTCCTGAGATTTTGCCCAGCTAGAACTTGATGCCCTCTTCTGTAAGGCAGTATTGCTGAAGCTTCCATTGTCAGTCACATAGGTGCCCGGTCCTAATTTTCGACACTAAAGGAAGTATGAAGTTAATATTGTTCTCTCATTCATAGATACAGCTTGAAAAATAGACTAACCGGAACTAGATCAGGTACAAAGTGCTATAAGTCAGCTTTCCACAACTGTGTGCCATCCAGATTTTGTTGACTACTGTTCCCATTAAGCTAGCCAGAATGGCTAGTATTCAAAGGTAATAGAAATCAGAGTTCATAACATCTATAATCGGTCTTGTATTGTCTTTGATACACTATTGCCTGGTTCAAACAAAGTGCTAAATCATGAGGTGGACTGTTCGTTTTTGGCTTAATGTGGTGTATGAATTCATAGCATCTGTTCAAATAAATAAATTACCTTGGGCAGTAAATGCAATAACTATTTATTTACCTATAAACAAGTTACCAAGGATAATAAATTACCCTTGATTTTAGCCAAAAGGTTGAGAAGCAATAGCTATTAAAAACCGTGATGATGTCAAAATGACAACATATGCATTATGATTCATTGCAGTAATGATACGAGTATGTAATTTACACTAGATGGAAATACATAAACGTATATGTATTATCTGTTCCTCCTCTGCAGGCCCCACCTATGTTGACTCTAACCCAGAGTTCCAGAAGGAAGCTAGGATTTTTAACCATAAAGGATACATTTCATATCACACTAAGAATAATGGGCAGAGGGAATAGCCTTGATGAATAGGAGGAAATGCTGAAACCAAAACAATTGTCTGATAAAAGAAATTTTAAGTCCCGATCAAAATTGCAACCAGAGAAATCATCTTAGGCAAGACCTCCATTATAGCTCCCAAAGATTAAAAAAAGGGAGAGGAGAAGCCTATTCAGACTTGCTACTTGTAGTTGTTAGCTGCAAAGTCGTGTCCGACCCATCGCGACCCCACGGACAACGTTCCTCCAGGCCTTCCTGTCCTCTACCATCTTCTGGAGTCCATTTAAGCTCACGCCTACTGCTTCAGACTTTCTACTACAACCTTGTAATAAAAGTATTATAAGTACCTGTATTTCCCTGGAAATAAGACTGGGTCTTATATTAATTTTTGCTCCAAAGGGGGTTATTTTCCAGTTAGGTCTCATTTTGGGGGAAATACGGTACCATATGCATCTGTCTGGCTGACAATCCTTTTTGGGTAGGGCTTATATTACAAACATCCTGAAAAAAAATCATGTTAAGGCTTATTTTCCGGTTGGGTCTTATTTTTGGGGAAAGAGGGTATGCGTTACTTTGGTTTCTAGTCTAGTCTAGTCTTTGAATGGCTGACATTAAGCAAAACCCAAGCATATTATAACCTAACCCAGGGGTAGGCAACCTCGGCACTTTTATGACTCATGGACTCCCAGAATTCCTGAGCCAGCTGAGAGTTGAAGTCCATGAGTCATAAAAGAGCTGAGGTTGCCTACCCCTGACCTAACCAGACATATGTCTCCAGTTGTTAGCTGGTACGTTCATTCTGCCTTCTCTGTGTAATTCTGTAAAACACCAGCCAAGGCATGGCTGCATCCGTTATATTCCAACATAGTGATCATGTTCCTACATTTTTGGAAATTCAAAATGGGGAAAAAAATGTATGCCAATGGAAGAAGCAGAAAGGCAAAATATTGTAGAGAAGACTTTCTGGGCTAGGGATGAAGTCTTTGCGCACAACACTATGCCAGGAAATTTTAAAAAGGACATCAGAATTCATGGCACTTTGGAGAGTAGTGATGCTGATTTTTATAGGTTTCCCACATCTTTTAGCCCAACATTTCTGTGAAACAGAAAGTCCCAAGAAATTATACAGGAAGTGGGTTCAAACTACTGTATATGTTTTAGGTTTCAAAAAGATCTTTTTGATTGTAAAAAAATGTATTTTCTTGTTCAACCTCATAAATAGGAAACTGTGAAAAATAGTTTTACTTTGTGGATGTGAGATACATTAAGAAATATACTCACCAATTCTGAACAGACGCTCTTACAGTATGGGGCCTGGAGGTAAGTACTGGGCTTCTTGCAATTAGGATAAATGGCTGATACGTCAAATCTAACCAAGAAAAAAACACATTCAGAACACACGGTCAGAAGAATAATGAATTAGCTCAGGCAATGACGAGTGAGACGACGGCTTCAGCTCAAAGGTTTATTGACTCAGCCCGGATGGGCAGAAAGGTACAAACAGCCTTTATATAGGCAACTGTCAAACAGATTAACAAATCAGGGACGGGTGTTTTCCCGCCGAGGGGTCATGCCCAATAGTCAGCTGGCAGCTTTTGACGTTTCCCCAGTGATAGTGCATGCGCCTCTGAGCTGGGGAATCCTGTCAGCTGGCTGCCATTTCAGCTGGGCACTCGGGTAAGCCTCGTCGGCATTTTGACAGCTAGCGGCTGTCAGTGGCTGAGGTGTCTGCGCGTGCGCAACTTTGACAGCTCGCGGCTGCTGCCGTTTTGACAGCTCGTGGTTGCTACTGCGCGTGCGCAGCTTTTGACAGCTGTCAGTGCGGCCACGTGGAGCGGCCTTTGACAGCTCGAGGTTGTTACCGCGCGTGCGCGTCTTCTCTATGACAGCTGTCAGTGCGGCCACGTGGAGCGGCCTATGACAGCTGCCATTCTTGTGTGGAATATATTACAAATAACATCCCAAAGATGAAAATATTTTTATTTTGCCTTTAGTAACATTTTAGCAAAAAAAAAAAAATAGCCAGTCACGGTGACAAAATAAAGAAGCAGGATGTAGTAAACTTCTAACTGGTCACTTGAGGTGAGTACAAAAGTTTTGTTATAGGAGGACACTCCAGAATTAGGATGGGATGAAGAACCTGTGTGCTGTTAATCATCCCAACCAGCATTGCCAATGGTTAGTGGTGCAACTTGTTGTCCAGGGGCTTCTGTACCTGACCCAGAACAATTTTAGAAGTCTACTATGTGTAAATTCTAATATTCCTATATGTGGCTGCTCATGAGGTGATTCTGATCTACAGAATTTGAACACTGGGCTTTATCTAATTACCTCTACTTGACAGAATTGAGTCCTCTCTTTTTTCCACATGCTTATTTCAAATCTGCTCTAGAGCAGCAAGAAACCTACACAGCAGATCTGAGAATGTATAGACATGGGGCCGCAGCAAGAAAGAGAGAAAGGAATACCATGACATTGCAGAAGTGGCAATTCTTTCACATTACATCAGATATCATTCCTAGTAATTTAGTAATTTACGTTAAAATCTATATTAAAATCCAAGAGTTCATACAGGAAGTTTCATCAGCATGAAACATGTGAGAAGCAATTGACCATCTGGCTTGTGGTGATGAGCTGTATAGGCAAAGACAAATAACGATATTGAGCTGAGGAAGACCACTTAATTAAGTCTGTAACATATTCTAGGCTGTGTGATTTTGAAAGCCAAGGAATAGGAAAACTATTTTAAATAAACAGCTTGAAAAAATATGACATTTTTTTCCATTTTGAGACACTGTATTTAAGCTGCTTTATCATCTTTCTGGTAAACCTTGAAAATCTAAGACCTAATGGGTGTCCTGTGCCTGATTGCCTAATTGGGAGTTTTGTTTGTTTGTTTTTGCATTTCCCCCCCATTTCTCTCATTTTCTTTCCCTGGAGAGGGGAAAGATTGCTCAAACAACCTATCTCCACAAGCTATCTCTTCCTAAGCAATTGTTCTTGCAACACAGCGCTTCCCTAAAAGGTGCTAACCACAGGTTAACAAGCTCAGCTCTGCAACCTTAATTAATTACAGTATAGTATAGAATAAAGAGAGATGGAAGGGACCTTGGAGGTCTTTTAGTCCAGCCCCCTGCTCAAGAGGGAGAACTTGTACCATTTCAGACAAATGGCTCTCCAGTCTCTTCTTAAAAACTTCCAGTGTTGGAGTATTCACCACTTCTGGAGGCAGGTTGTTCCACTGGTTAGTTATTCTCACTGTCAGGAAATTTCTCCTCAGTTCTAGGCTGGTATTCTCCTTGACTAGTTTCCACCCATTGCTTCTTGTCCTGCCTTCAGGTGCTTTGGAGAATAGGTTGGCTCCCTCTTCTTTGTGGTAACTCCCTAATTAATTAACTGAGCAGCCTTGAGCAAAAGTAAACAGCTTATATACCTTTGGCCTAGTACTTTACAATGACAAGAAAAATAAAGGCAAACAAAGTTGCATGATATTGAAATGTTTCTGATAAAGCAACCTAGTGACCTTGTTATTAGTTATCACTTCTTAGTAGGCCAGTGTGCTAGCTCTATTCCCTTTGAGATATGGTCAATGAATATAACAACTTGGCTTAACTGGGCCACAGGTTTTTATCGGTGTCCTCCCCCTGTCACCACTCAGGATCACATTTATGTGTGGAGGAGGGCATTTATAGGATTGGTAGTGAACGCAGCTCACGTGTGTGGGGTGTAATTTCCACACGTGGAACTCTGTGGGATTTCTCTGAGAAAATAAGAGTAACAATAACAACAAAAGTTCACTCAACAGAGCCAGTGTTCTCTCACTTGTGCTTTGCCTCTCAACCTGAGGTTCCAGGGGTAAAACAAACAGGTTTCATGGCCTTTGGGGAGGCAGCTCGCTTAAAGCCTTAATCACTTTCAGAATGTGGAAATTATACCTGAATGGCCTCTTACGAACCAAGGGCATACTGTGGTTTTCCAAGAGGTGCCAGGGAATGAACAAAGCAAAGAGATGCAGAGAGCACCATTGTTGTAAAATATGGAGCGATTCTGACCAAGCACTGATAAGACTCCATAGTCAGGCTTATGCCTTTGCTGACAAGAGCAATTAAATGTTGATATTTTTCTATTATCATCTCCAATACTTGAAGGGCTATCACAAAGAAGAAGTATTGTCCATAGTGCCCAGAAACTCTAAATGAAAACAGCATGTGATGCAATTATTACTATTTTATAGGATTAACATTATGATGTGTGTGTGTACTATGATGTGTGTGTGTGTATGTGTATACACACACACCCACACACACACACACACACCAATTCGGTCCTGAGCTTTCTTTTGACAATTGGGCCTGCAATACTAGGTGATGTCATCAATCCATCTTGTTTTATATCTCTTTCGTGGAAAATATGAAACAAATTTCAATTTTCAAGCAAATTAACAACAAAAACATTTAATGCATCCTCACATATTCTATTCTATTCTGTTCTATTCTGTTCTGTTCTGTTCTGTCTTGTCCCGTCCCGTCCCGTCCCGTCCCATCCCATCCCATCCCATCCCATCCCATCCCATCCTATCCTATCCTATCCCATTCCATTCCATTCCATTCCATTTCTCTCTTCCACTTTTGGAGAAAACTTGTGAAGAAACCTGTTGGATTGATGCTGCAGATGGTACTGGAGGAAATAGATTATCTGAGCCTGTTTTTGTTGAGCTTCAGATCCAGGTTCACCACAAAAGTGGCGTTAATCCCACTTATTGATTATTTCTGGTAGGACGGGGATAGGGGAATGCAACCTGGCACTAGTGATCTCTTTTCTTGGCCATTGATCACAGTATCCTTCTGACCTATTCCAAAAGCTAGGAAAGGCAAACACACTCTTTCATGTTTCTCTATTCTTCTACAGGTATGGTTCCAGTTAGTAGTGGTAGGGAAGAGTTTTTTGCCACAGTTGTTAAGTGAATCAATGCAGTTGTTAAGTTTTTAACACGGTTGTTAACTGAATCTGGCTTCCCCATTGACTTTGGTTGTCAGAAGGTCACAAAAGATAATCACATGACTCCGGGGCACTGCAACCATCATAAATAAGAGCCAGTTACCTAGCATCTGAATTTTGATCACATGACCATGGGGATGCTGCAACGGTTGTAACTGTGAAAACCAGTCATAAGTCCCTTTTTTCAGTGTCGTGTAACTTTGAATGGTCATTAAATGAATGGCTGTAAATTGAGGACTATCTGTACCAAATAAACAATTTTCTGCCTTGTGTGATAATTGGCAACTTCGCACCAGGGAAGAATAAATTCAACATTTGGCATGTGTGTGTGTGTGTGTGTGTGTGAAGAGACAGCGGGAGAGAGAGATCCACAAATGCACCTGCCCGGAATCCTGCTGAAGTTGTCCTTACCTAGCTTGTTGAGTCCCAAAAGGGGCACCTGTGAAGCCCTTCACTTCCATCTTCCATCTTCTGCTGCCCAGAAGAAAAGAAAAAGAAGGATCCCTCTCCTGATTGGCAGCTGTAAAATAAAAGGGCTCTGGAATTTTGTTGCCATGGCAACACTGGACGCTGGAGCTTCTGTTTCCATGGTCCTAACAGAGGTGTGTCTTCAGGGCAACCGGCTATGTTCACAAAGACTTGTCAGTGCTGTTGGCAGCTATTCCAGCTCAGTCTTGGACTATGCTTTGAAGAGATGGTTAGGTCCTGCCCAGCTGGCCTTTCATGGGAACTGTAAAGTAATAGTAAAGAAAGAGTAGCAGAAAAAATGGCATGGATATATTTAGGGAGGACACATACCACCATTGTTCCTTCTTTGATTTATATCACTCATGCTAATCCCCAGCCTTAGTCCACAACTCTCATAATTCTCAGCTAGTGTAGTTGGCCTTGATGCTAATGAACTGGTAGCTAAATTTTGTTGAGTTCGGAAAACCAGCTGAATGCACACTGCTTCCGGAAGTTCAGTTTAGTCCTCGGAGGCCCGGAGGAGGAGGCCTCCTAGAATGGCCCGCTGGAAGTGTGTGGATGCCACTTCCAGAAGTCCATTTTAGGCCTTGGAGGTCCAGGCCTACATCCAATAATAGAACCATTTGTTCAGGTATTTGAACCCCACCACTGGGCAAAGCTCACTTAGCAACTGTCTCACTTAGCAACAGAAATTTTGGGCTCAGTTGTGGCCATAAATCAAGGATTATCTGTATGATAACAGAGTTATTGTTTTCCCCGCCACTCCTTGCAACACAAATATCAAGGATTCTCCCACACAAAATGCAAAATCAGACAAAAACCTGGGAATTAATCAGTTTGGAAAAAACAATGAGCAAGAAATCATAACCTGCCCTATTGCATTATTCATCTTCAGTTATACACTGCTCAGTCCCAAAGCTGTGCTTTGATCACATAAGCAGTGAAAGTTGGCCCATAAAAAAGGCTGAGCGCCAAAGAATTGAGGCCTTTGAACTATGGTGCTGGAGAAGACTCCTACGAGTCCCTTGGACTGCAAGGTGATCAAACCGGTCAGTCCTAGAGGAGATCAACCCTGACTGCTCTTTAGAAGGCCAGATCCTGAAGCTAAAACTCAAATACTTTGGCCACCTAATGAGAAGGAAGGACTCACTGGAGAAGAGCCCAATGCTGGGAAAGGTTGAGGGCAATAGAAGAAGGGGACAACAGAGAATGAGGTGGCTGGATGGAGTCACTGAAGCAGTAGGCGTGAGCCTAAATGGACTCCAGAAGATGGTAGAGGACAGGAAGGCCTGGAGGAACATTGTCCATGGGGTCGCGATGGGTCGGACACGACTTCGCAACTAACAACAACAAGGCTGGAAAGCAACGCTGAGATCTTTCTCCATATTGTCTACTCATGGATTTCAATTCCCTGAATTCCTCAGCCAGCCATGCATTCTGGGAGTTGAAGTCCATATGTCTTAAAGTTGCCAGGTTTGGAGACCCCTGTTCTGGAACATAGATATAAACAAGTTGGAGATTTCAAGTCACATATGACTTCAGAGTTTCCAGTCCCTTGAATTTTTTTTCTAAATTATGAGCTGAAACACAAAAAAAATTAATTACATTATGTTAATGTTATTATTCATACATTAACAGTTGTATTCATTAATTTGATTTTAAATGTAAATGAAATCAAGTTTAGTTTTTGTCTGGCCTCACACTCTCTGTTTTGAAGTATGCTCCAGGCCAAGCGTGATTCTAGGCTCCAAACTCAATCATAATACATGGAGATCCTAGATAGGTGCTATGCAGAAAGATCTTTGTTTTGCTTTCAGCTGACTGATTCTGAAATGCATAATACATTAGTGTTATAGCTTGTAGCTTGAACTATTAATCTTTTTATATACAGCAAATGGCGAATATGAAGCAGTAAGTTGACTAAGGAAGAAGAGGCATTTAATCTGGCTCCTCCTTTTGCATGCATCATGTGAATCAGCAGTTAAACCAGAAATACTGGTAAAGAAAGAGGAGGAGAATTCAGAAAGGCAAACAAATTTGAAAGACGGAGAAAGGAAATCCTGGAAAAGCTGCTAACTGAAAACTCCTGGACTTCTGAGGGAAAATGGACGAAACCACCGTGGACATTGACACTCTTATTGATGAGATGGACTACATTCCCGGTCACTTTCATCTGGATATGAATTTAAATTTTGAAACTTCTGCACCAATCAGCTTCCAAGGGAGAGACCTGAAGTTGAAACGAGAGAGTCTGCTCTACGAGTTAGAGTTTGAAACTGGCTCACAGCAAAATGCCATTCAAAACCTCCTCGGGGTATTTTCCTTCTACCTGGAGGAAGTGGAGCAAGCCAAGGAGATTTTTCTGCACATCACTCAAGAACAGCCGGAGAATTTAAACGCTTGGGCCAACCTGGCCTACATTTATGACAGGTTGAACCAGGAGCAAAAGGAGGCTGAGTGCACTGAGAAGCTCTCCCACTTAATGGGTTTGGATTCAGAAGACAAACTGCAGGGAAATCACCAGGTCAGAGCAGCCCGTTGCCTGGCTGAACAGGGCTATGCTTATGCCTTTGACATCAGGCTAACAAACGAAGAGGAGAAGGTGGAGAAACTGACTGTAGGTCTCACTCTTTACAGCAAGGCTCTGGCCTATGGAAAGGAGGTAAATAAGTTATCATGCACCTTTGTGTCATTTGCATTTAGTGGGAGATTGGACTTCTATCACATACAGGTAGTCCTTGATTTAAATTTAGTGACTGTTCAGAGTTACAATGGCACTGAAAAAAAAAAGTGAATTACGACCATTTTTCACACTTATAACCGTTGCAGCATCCTCATGGTTTACATGATCAAAATTTGGACACTTGGCAATTCTCTCATATTTGTAACGGTTGCAATGTCCTGGGCTCGCTGTTTGTCACCTTCTAGCATGCAAAGTCAATGGGGAAGCCAGATTCACTTAACAACAGTCTTAATTTAACAACTGCAGTGATTCAATTAGCAAAACTGTGGCAAGAAAGGTTGTGAAATGGGGGAAAGCTCACTTAACAAATGTCTCACTTAGCAACTGAAAATTTGGGCTCAATTGTGGTTGTAAGTCGAGGACAGCCTGTATACTGAACAAAAAGTAGGCGCCAAACACTGGGAGCTAAGAGAAGGAGGAATTTTGCAGGAGACAAAGTGGATTCTTCAGCATTCTGTGTCCCAGATGACACGGTACCAGGAGAAAATTCCTAATAGCCTTCCTCAGTGTAATTTCTCCAAATATGTTGGGCTCCGTGAATATGTCCAGACACCATGAATATTGACCATGCTGGAAGAGACCAACACATGTGAAGGTCACCATGGTGGGGAAAAGGCTAGTCTTGTAAGATGATCTTTCACCAGCATCAAGACAATGCACTTATCTATTGCCCTCATTGGGTAAAAGTGTGAGTTATTAGACCAGGCATTACCTCTACAATTATGCTTACTACACTAAATAAAACATTTAGGAGGCTGAATCAGGCTTTTTCCATTATAAGCTGTACCTTTTCCATTTTTGAGCCAACATATTGTTCAGAACTGTTGTGATCACCAAGCTCCTCATCCTGCACGAAAAAGTGAAAATGGCAGTTGTTGTTGTTAGCTGCGAAGTCGTGTCCGACCCATCGCGACCCTATGGACAACATTCCTCCAGGCCTTCCTGTCCTCTACCATCTTCTGGAGTCCATTTAAGCTCATGCCTACTGCTAGCTGCGAAGTCGTGTCCGACCCATCGCGACCCTATGGACAATGTTCCTCCAGGCCTTCCTGTCCTCTACCATCTTCTGGAGTCCATTTAAGCTCACGCCTACTGCTTCAGTGACTCCATCCAGCCACCTCTGTCGTCCCCTTCTTTTATTGCCCTCGATCTTTCCCAGCATTAGGCTCTTCTCCAGTGAGTCCTTCCTTCTCATTAGGTGGCCAAAGTATTTGAGTTTTAGCTTCAGGATCTGGCCTTCTAAAGAGCAGTCAGGATTGATCTCCTCTAGGACTGACCAGTTTGATCGCCTTGCAGTCCAAGGGACTCGCAGGAGTCTTCTCCAGCACCATAGTTCAAAGGCCTCAATTCTTTGGCACTCAGCCTTTCTTATGGTCCAACTTTCACTGCCATACATTGCAACTGGGAAGACCATAGCCTTGACTATACGCACTTTTGTTGACAGGGTGATGTCTCTGCTTTTTAGTGTGCTGTCTAGATTTGCCATGGCTTTCCTCCCCAGGAGCAAGCGTCTTTTAATTTCTTGGCTACAGTCCCCATCTGCAGTGATCTTGGAGCCCAGGAAAATAAAATCTGTCACTATTTCCATTTCTTCCCCATCTATTTGCCAGGAATTGAGAGGGCCAGATGCCATGATCTTGGTTTTCTTAATGTTAAGTTTCAACCCAAGTTTTGCACTCTCCTTCTTCACCCGTAACAAGAGGCTCTTTAGTTCTTCTTCACTTTCTGCCATTAGAGTGGTATCATCTGCGTATCTTAGGTTGTTGATATTTCTTCCGGCAATCTTAATTCCAACTTTTGATTCATCTAGCCCTGCCTTTCTCATGATGTGCTCTGCATATAAGTTAAATAGGCAGGGCGACAGTATACAGCCTTGCCGGACTCCTTTCCCAATTTTGAACCAATCAGTGGTTCCGTGTCCAGTTCTCACTGTTGCTTCTTGACCCGCATATAGGTTTCTCAAGAGACAAATAAGATGGTCTGGTACTCCCATCTCTTTAAGAACTTGCCACAGTTTGTTATGATCCACACAATCAAAGGCTTTAGCATAGTCAATGAAGCAGAAGTAGATGTTTTTCTGGAACTCCCTAGCTTTCTCCATGATCCAGCGTATGTTGGCAATTTGATCTCTAGTTCCTCTGCCTCTTCGAAATCCTGCCTGTACTTCTGGTAGTTCTCGATCCACATACTGCTGAAGTCTAGCTTGTAGGATTTTAAGCATGACTTTACTGGCATGAGAAATGAGTGCAATGGTGCGATAGTTTGAACATTCTTTGGCACTGCCTTTCTTTGGAATTGGAATGTAAACTGATCTTTTCCAATCCTGTGGCCACTGTTGAGTTTTCCAAATTTGCTGGCAAATTGAGTGTAGCACTTTTACTGCACTGTCTTTTAAGATTTTGAATAGCTCAGCTGGAATACTGTCACCTCCACTAGCTTTGTTGTTGCTCAGCTTTTCTAAGGCCCACTTCACTTCACATTCTAGGATGTCTGGCTCGAGGTCAGTGACCACCTCATTGTGATTATCAGGGACGTTAAGCTCATTCTTGTATAGTTCTTCTGTGTAATTTTGCCACCTCTTCTTAATCTCTTCTGCCTCTGTTAGGTCCCTGCCAGAAAATGGCAGTGCCAATGGATAATAATGTGAAAAGGATTTTTTTGGTGGAATCTTAATTTTGTCTGTTCTTCTGTGTAAGGTATAGAGCAGACATGTCAAACACAAGGCCAGGGGGCCAGATCCGGCCCGCGAAGTGGTTTCATGTGGCCCGCAAAGCCATCCTGGAAACAGTGAGGGAATGCCCCCCCCCACTGCCTTGGCCCTGGCCCAGAGACCCTCCTCCTGCCAGAGACCCTCAGATCTGTCCCACTCCTGCCCAGGCCCCCATAGGCCCCCTTGATGCAAATGATGTAGAGCTGGCCATGGCCACCCAGTAGGCCATACGTACTCCAGCCATGGCCACCCAGTAGGCCACGCCCACCCTGGCCATACCCACCTGGCCCCCCTGAGGGCAACCGCAATGCTGATGCGGCCCTCAATGAAATTGAGTTTGACACCCCTGGTATAGAGCTATCCTGGTGGCTTAGCATATTATGAGAACCTAGCCATTGTGGCTTATAAAGTAGAGGTGACGGCTTGGTGTGTTCTGCACAGTCTGCAATAATTTAATCATGAAGTCATGGTTACATTATTTTGTAGGAAATTGCACAGAACAGTCTATTACCTACTAACGAGTAGAAGTTAGCAAAGAAAGGATACCATGCTTTAGCCGGCTTTTGATCATGAAGGAGTTAAACAGATTAAATAAATAAGTCCTAGCACTCTGTAACTAATTGCTTCATGGTTGGCTGAAGCATTTTAGAGGCACTTTTTTTTAGGACTATAAGAAATATACCCAAATAATCAAGGTAGGAAGGATTTAGGTTAATAGGTTAAAACATTTAAAGTTGAATGTCAAGGACATTTCTGAACAGACCTGGTCCATCCCAAACAGTATTAACTTTCAGTTTTATGATTAGGATCTTCATTATTGTGGTTAATTACACAGCCAGATGTTTAGACTGGGTTTGGCATTTTTATCCACCTGTCAAGTCCTTCCCAAGGACCTGGGATAGGCAGATGTTGTTTCTTATTTTGTTACTATTATTTCCCAGTTTATAGCTCCCAGCCACTACAGGCCACAACACAAGATAGGACGCTAAACTGGGACTATTTGTTTTAGCACAATATTTACACTAAAGGGATGGTCTATGTTTAATTTTATATCATTGTGCAGGATCCAAAGTTCTTAGTCACTGCAAAAAACAGACAGAATGGAATCAAAATGACCTTCATAAATATGTTTTAAAGTGGTTGCCTGATAGACATATAGAGTAAAAATATTGTTCTTTAACCAGGAGCTTTCTGTAATAGGAAAACTATTTTTTTATTTGCTGTATTTGTGATATTTTGAACTATCACCTATATAAAGAATTGTTAGTGAAGTAGGCCCACAATTTATAATCAATTACCAATTATTTATTAAAAATTATGCATATGCATAAACTGGCATAGTATCCAAGAAAATACAGTAATGTTTTCTCAGTGAAGATAGTTCATCTGACTGATTTCATTTAATTTGTTAGCTATATACAGTGCATTCAGAAAGTATTTAGATCCCCTCCACCTGATTCTACAGTGGTTGAAATTCATTTTTTCTCATTAATCTACACTCAGTACCCCATAATGACAAAGTGAAAACAGAATTTTAGAACTGTCTGTAAATTTATTAAAAAGAAAAAAAACTGAAATATCACATTGGCACAAATACTCAGACCCTTCACTCAGTACTTTGTTGAAGCACCTTTGGCAGCAATTACAGCCTGGAGTCTTTCTGTGTATGACGTGACAAGCTTTACACACCTGGATTGGGGGGATTTTCTGCCATTCTTCCTTGCAAATCCTCTCAAGCTCAGTCCGATTGGATGGTGACCATTGGTAGACAGACATTTTCAGGTCCCTCCAGAGATGTTCAATAGGGTTCAAGTCAGGGCTCTGGCTGGGCCACTCTAGGACATTCATAGAGTCATCCCTCAGCCATTCCTGTGTTGCTTTGGCTGTGTGGTTAGGATCATTTTTATGTTGGAAAGTAACCTTCAACCCAGTCTGAGGTCCTGAGCGCGGTGGAACAGATTTTCATTGAGGATATCCCTGTACTTTGCTCCATTCAGCTTTCCTTGACTAGTCTCCCAGTCCATGCTGCTGAAAAACACCCCCACAGCATGATGTCGCCACCACCATGCTTCACGTGTGGGATGATATTGGGCAGGTGATGAGCGATGCCTGGTTTCCTCCAGACATAACATTTAGAATTGAGGCCAAACAGTTCAATCTTGGTTTCATCAGACCAGAGAATCTTGTTGCTCACAGTCTGAGAGTCCTTCAGGTGCTTTTTTGCAAACTCCAAGCGGGCTTTCATATGTTTTGGACTGAGCAGAGGATTCCATCTAGCCACTCTGCCATAAAGCCCAGATCAGTGAAGGGTTAGAGTGACAGTTGTCGTTCTGGATCTCTGTCCCATCTCACACAAAGGATCTCTGGAGTTCAGTCAGAGTGACCATTGGGTTCCTGGTCACCTCTCTTACTAAGGCCCTTCTCCCCCATTTGCTCAGTTTGACCAGTCACCCAGCTCTTGGAAGAGTCCTAGTTGTACCAAACTTCTTCCATTTGAGAATTATGGAGGCCACTGTGATCTTAGGAACTTTCAGTGCAGCAGAAATTTTATTGTAGCCTTCCCCAGTGCCTTGTAATGATCCTGTCTCTGAACTCTGCAGGCAGTTTCTTTGACCTCATGGCTTTTGCTCTGTTACAGTATGCAGTATACAGTACAGGTATAGTATAGGGGGTACCTTGCTCAATAGTAGTAACTGTGAGAGGGATCTCGGAGTCCTAGTGGACAATCACTTCAATATGAGCCAGCAGTGTGCTGCACCTGCCAAAAAAACCAACACAGTGCTAGGCTGCATTAACAGGGGAATAGAATCAAGATCATCTGAAGTATAAATGCCACTTTACAATGCCTTGGTAAGGCCACACTTGGTATACTGCATCCAGTTTTGGTCACCACAATGTAAAAAAGATGTTGAGACTCTAGAAAGAGTACAGAGAAGAGCAACAAAGATGATTATGGGGCTGGAGATTAAAACATATAAGGAATAGCTGCTGGAATTGGGTATGTCTAGTTTAATGAAGAGAAGGACAAGGGGGGACATGATAGCAGTGTTCCAAAATCTCAGGGTCTGCCACAAAGAGGAGGGACTCAAGCTATTCTCCAAAGCGCCCAAAGGCAGGACAAGAAGCAATGGATGGAAACTAATCAAGGAGAGAAGCAACCTAGAACTAAGGAGAACAACAGTTCTGACAGTTAGAACAATTAACCAGTGGAACAACCTGCCTCCAGAAGCTGTGAATGCTCCAACACTGGACGTTTTTAAGAAGAGACTGGACAGCCATTTGTCCGAAATGGTATAGGGTTTCCTGCCTGAGCAGGGGGTTAGACTAGATGACCTCCAAGGTCCCTTCCAACTACTACTACTACTACTACTAATTATTATTATTATTATTATTATTATTATTATTATTGTTGTTGTTGTTGTTGTTGTTGTTGTTGTTGTTGTTATTGTTATTGTCAGTTGCATACAGCATTGAAGCCTTCTATAGAGAGGTGTGTACCTGTCATGTCCAATCAATTTAATTTACCACAGGTCAACTCCAATCAAGGTGTAGAAACATGTGAGCAATGATCAAAAGAAATGGGAGGCATCTGAGCTAAATTTCAAATGTTGCAAAGGGTCTGAACACTTATGCCAATGTGATATTTCAGTTTTTTCATTTTAATAAATTTACAGACAGTTCTAAAAGTCTGTTTTCACTTTGTCATTATGGGGTACTGAGTATAGATTAATGAGGGGAAAAAATGAATTTCAACAACTGTAGAATCAGGCTGCACCATAACAAAATTGACAAAAGTGAAGGGCGTCTGTATGCTTACTGAATGCACTGCATATGCATGAGAATATTCAGGCACAAGAGAGGTCTGATTTTGAATCCCCACGTATGGTATAATCTGTTCAGGTTTTGTTTCTGTTTTTTTTTCCTATTTCTAAATTATGTTTTAATTTTTATTATGTATAGTGCTTTTTTAAAATATTGCTCCTATAATTACATTCAATATATATTATAATACTTTTTTAATGTCAGTCTCCCCTCTCAGTGGATTTGCAGAACAGGATAAATAATTACTACTCAACCATTTTTATAGAGCTGACGAACTGATTAGGCTCTTCATTTATAGGATTCAGTTTATTATCTCAAATGAGGCGGGCTTTACGTTTTGTGTTGCATGGTTTGTGGATTGGAGCAAGAACAGGGCTGGCAACTACAATCTTTGATTTCAGGGAATAATGTCCTATGACTGCTATCCAGGGAATGCAATCACTCAGTCACCAGTGGCTAATCAGACTCTTTTTTTCCCCTCACCTTCCCACTCTTCCTCTCAATTTCAGATACCTTCAGAAGAGAAAAGGAGCTGGTATTTTGCCATGGCCACTCTGCACATCAGGTGAGACACAGGAAGGAGTCCAAAATGAAAAGTCACCATCACTTGATTCCTCAAAGAAAGGATATCAAAATAACAGAAGGAGAACATCTTGGGACAAAGTGGCAGAGATTTCTTGTTCCACTGAAGGCTGGAGCACAAGTCCTCGACTTACAACCATTTTTTTTAGTGACTGTTCAAAGTTACTAAAAAAAAGTTACTTGACTGTTTTTCACACTTAAAACTGTTGCACAGTCCCCAGGGTCATGTGATAAAAATTCGGGTGCTTGGCAACTGGCATGTATTTATGACAGTTGCAGTGTCCCTGGTCGTGTGATCACGTTTTGCAGCCTTCTGACAAGCAAAGGCAATGGGAAAGCCGTATTCACTTTACAACCACAAGTGCAATGATTCACTTAACAACTGTGGCTTAGAAAGGCTGTAAAATGGGGCCAAACTCACTTAACATCTGTCTTACTTAGCAACAGAAAGTTTGGGCTCAGTCGAAGACTACCTGTATTTTGAAATACGATTTTAAAAAAAAATCTTGCTCTTATTCCAACCAGCTCACAACAATGTTTACCCTTATTAATCTGCTGACAAGATCCCAATTAAGGTATCAAGATGATAAGAGAACTATGAACAGGTTTACAGAGCATTTTAAAATAATATAATGTTACAGCTAACTTAATTCATGTCAGTGGTATAGTATTAAATTAAGAGGAAAACATTATACTGTTTTCCTCATGCTGTTTTGCTGATCTAAAATTTACTTGCAAATATTTGCAAATTGCAGCACTGAAGAAATATAGTTCAGGAAAACCTTGGTATTTTTTTTTAAAAAAAACCCTTGCACTCTTCCACCCACACCATAGCACTAACGTGAAGCAGATTGCTCACAGGTTTTATTATTTTTAAAACCAGCAAGAGATATCTGAGCACTGTGAAATGATCAGCATTGTCTCCCACCCAGGCTTTCTGATTCTCACATAAAATAGACTCAAGACTGATCAGTTGATGAATCTGTGCCACGTCTTTCCTTCCTTGCAACTTCTTCTTGGTGACAATTTGGAATGTTTAATCAAAATAATAATAATAATAATAATAATAAATATAATAATAATAATAAATAATAATAATAATAATAATAAATATAATAATAATAATAATAATAATAATAAATATAATAATAATAATAATAATAATAATAATAATAATAATAATAATAATAAGAAGAAGAAGAAGAAGAAGAAGAAGAAGAAGTTGGAAGGGACCTTGGAGGTCATCTAGTCCAACCCCCTGCTCAGGCAGGAAACCCTATACCATTTCAGGCAAATGGCTGTCCAGTCTCTTCTTAAAAACCTCCAGTGTTGGAGCATTCACCACTTCTGGAGGCAGGTTGTTCCACTGGTTAATTGTTCTAACTGTCAGGAAGTTTCTCCTTAGTTCTAGGTTGCTTCTCTCCTTGACTAGTTTCCATCTGTTGCTTCTTGTCCTGCTTCTTGACATGTACAGGTAGTCCTCAACGTACAACCACAATTGAGCCCAAAATTTATGTTGCTGAGACATTTGTCAAGTGAGTTTTGCCCCACTTTACGACTTTTCTTGCCACATTTGTTCAGTGAATCACTGTAGTTGTTAAATTAGTAACACCGTTGTTAAGCAAATCTGGCTTCCCCATTGACTTTGCTTGTCAGGAGGTCACAAAAGGTAATCACATGACCCCAGGACACTGCAACCATCATAAATATGAGTCAGTTGTCAAGTGTCTGAATGTAAATTATATGATCATGGGATGCTGCAAGGGTCGTAAGTGTGAAAAATGGTCATAACTCACTTTTTTTTCCAGTGATGTTGTAACTTTGAACAGTCATTAAGTGAACTGTTGTAAATCAAGGACTACCTGTATCATAGCCCAACTAAAAAAACTGACAGGTAGCTGGCCATGCCGAAATTTTAACACACCCCGTGGATTGTTTGCTTTCTTCCAAATGGGCAAGGCAGAACAAGATTTTCAGTTTTAAAAAGAACAACTTCCTTGAAATGGAAGTTCCCTATACACAAAGGGGATACATTGAGATTTGTCAACTTGCCCGTTGTTGGCAAAATCGAGGAAGCAAGAATGGCGCAAATTTTAGGAAGCTATCTTTAATACCAGTCTGGGGTATATACAAAATGGTGAAAACTGTAACAGGAAATTCTCAACCTTATTTCTTATTTTATTGTTAACATTTATCGAGTCAGTTTTTGAATCCTCGCAACTGCATGAACGAATCTCTGAAGTTTGCTTGGCAAGGTTTTCCAGATGTGCCTTGCCATTGCCTGCTTCCCAAGCCAACTTTGTGCCTAAGGCGCGGGACTAGAACTCATGGTATCCTGGTTTTTTTGCCCGATGCCTTAACCATCACACCAAACTGGCTTCCTTTAACCTCAGTTATAATGAGTTACTTAAGGAAGAGCCTCTTTGAAACACTGTCATCCTATATCTGTCTCCTCTAGACTGAGTTCTTCTCCATTAAGCCCTTTATCTTTCATTTTCCCAGTTGTTTCCAAAACAATTGCTAGCCCCTAGTTAGGATAATGTTAGATCAGCAGGAACTCATCTCCTACTAAAAGTTGTAGGTCATTTACTAAATGAGTATGCTTCATCTAGTAAAGATCTTGCATGGAGCCTTGAGCACAAATGCCCCAGCCTGTATTCTGTTGTGCTCCTGGATCCAATATTACAGCTACTTTCCGACATGGTTCTGATATCTTGAGAATTCACCTTTGACAATTCCCAGAGTTGGTGAGAAATTGGCGTGCATCATACAGTGAATACAACTGGGAAAGCTGCATTATATTGCAGTTATACAAGACTCTGAAAAAGGGATCAGTGCCAAAATAGATGAGCTTAAACATGTCACATCACTTAAAAAGCAAAGGTCAAGATCAGATAATTTTGGAATGGGAACAGGGAGGAAAACAATAATATTGGTGAGGGGGGACTAGCTCTCTTTAGTGGCCCCAGGAATGGAATTTTATACCAGTGGAAAGGAAGGGGCCATTTCAATCATGAGAAAGAGGGAAAATCTTCATAAAAGTTACTCCCCCCCTTCCACCTGGCTAAGGTTTTTTCTTTTAACTGAATATAATTGCAAGTCTTGTATTTAATTTGACATTGAGATAAATATGTTAACACTTCTTGTAGACATACGTAGCTAATGAATAGAGGTAGTCCTTGATTTACAGCCACAACTGAGCCCAAAATTTCTGTGGTTAAGTGAGACATTTGTTAAGTGAGTTTTGCCCCATTTTACGACCTTTCTTTCCAGTTCTTAATAACTGTTGTTAAGTGAATCACTGCAGTTGATAAGTTAGTAACAAGGTTATTAAGTGAATCTGGCTTCCCCGTTGACTTTGCTTGTCAAAAGGTCGCAAGAGGGGATCACACGATCTTGGGACACAGCAACAGTCATAAGTATGAAACAGTTGCCAAGCATCCAAATTTTGATCACATGATCATGGGGGATGCTACAAAGGTGGTAACTGTGAAAAATGGTCATAAATCACTTTTTCAGTGTTGTTGTAACTTTGAATGGTCACTTAATGATCTGTTGTAAGTCGAGGACTACTTGTACACAGATGAAGTATGATATTAACTAAAATATATATGGGTAATTTGAACCCAGCACACTTCCAGTCAATCTCTATGTCCAGATCAGACCACACAACAGGCTTCCATGGCAAGTGATGAGCAATACTGATCTTAAACCAGGGGGTGAAAATAATGATTTGAATGAGGCAAGGTGGTAGTACATTAAGAACTTTGTCTGCAAGGATCCCTTATCTGATTATTTTATACCAACTTATGTCTCTGGAATAATTTGACAACCTCCCGCTATCAAATTTAAAGAATGAATCAAAAGATAACAGAAGTGGCTAATTCACAATGATACAACAAGTTTCCTCTGGACCACATCACCCTCTAGGACAGCGGTCTGCAAGTTTGACAACTTTTAAGACTTGCGGACTTCAGCTCCCAGAATTCCTCAGCCAGAATAGCTGAAGTCCGCAAGTCTTAAAGTTGTCAAGGTTGCAGACCCCTGCTCTAGGAGTATCGCATTTAAAAGTGGATAATGGAAAGAACAGAATTCAAAGAAGTATTTCCAACATTTGATTTTTAAAAAAATAATAATAATTGTATCAGAATTTTTTTTTAAGTGCATTGCCTGCATGCACACATCTGTATGTATGAATGATACTAGTTCCTCTTTTTTACTTCAGACTAGATGGAGTGTGGATGAACAAAGGTGAGGATGAAAAGAAGAGACTGACAGCTTTCAACAGAATTCTGGTTTTGCTTCAACAAGTACTGAAGTCATCTAATCTGCACTACAGAGGTTGGGGAAATGATTCATTAGCCCCCCAAAGGCTATAGCAAGGACCGAGCTGGGTCAGACCATTGGGATACCACTGCCAGAATGCATGTATTTGCTTGCACACACACATACACACCAAAAAAGTCTGTTAGCATCTTTTCCGATTAAGCATCTTTTCCGATTTTCATGATAAGGCATAAGCTTTTGTGCTGCATCTCACTTGATCAGATCCATCGTGTCTCAATTGATGTAGGTTTTTAAATTGGGATAGAGAAGGAAAACAAAGGAAAGAGAGGTTGATGGTTGCCATGGACCAATATGGCTCATTTCCTACAGCAACTCAAATGTACACACAAATATACGTACACAATTCCATTTTCTTATCAACTGATAATTGAGCTGGAAGGGACCTTGGAGGTCTTCTAGTCCAACCCTCTGCTCAAGCATTTCAGACAAGTGATTCTCTAGTCTCTTCTTAAAAACCTCCACTGATGAAGCACCCACAACTTCTGATGGCGAGCAGTTCCACTGGTTAATTGTTCTCACTGTTAGGAAGCTTCTCCTTAATTCATGTGCATTATCACAACGGTTACATCCCCCAGGCTGATTGCAATCAATTCTTCATACTCAGATGCTTTTGCCTCTATAATGTCCTGGAACCAAAAGAGCACTCTGCGCTCTTCTAGCAGTTTTGTTGCTGTACCTCTCACACATGTTAATCGGGGTCTTTTCATTTGGAAAAAACAGTCCAATCATCTGTTGCTTAGAATAATATATGCAGGCATACAGATTAATTTTTTTAAAAAAATGCAGAGCAATATAAACAGAATGATGAATGTGTAAGTACTGTATGTGGGCATTTACTTATTTCAATTATTTACATAATGTGAGCTACAACAAATGTAAGCTGATCTCTACTTTCCATCAGTTCACATGTTCAGAAGCAGTGAAGAAAAGAGGTATGCTCTAATGCAGGGGTGTCAAACTCACAACATCACGTGACGTGTTGTGACGTATCGTGACTTTTTTTCCTTTGTGGGCAATGGGGTGGGTGCAGTTTTGCCATGACGCATCAGGCCCACGGGCTGGCAGTTTGACACCCCTGCTCTATCTTCCAAGATACCTTTTCCATTTCACAGTCTAGCCCAGGGGTGTCAAACTGCTGGCCCGCAGGCCGGATGCATCATCCAGAAGCCACGCCCACCCCATTGCTGGCAATGGCAAAACAGTCCCAATACATCTCATGTCACATGATGTTGTGAGTTTGACATGTCTGGTCTAGCCTATAGGTCTGTGTTGCCCTGACGGTTGCCCATCCAGATATTAACCAGGACTAAACTGGCTTAGCTAGAATGCATCAGAATTTTCTGATGTGGAAAACCCTTTCTATACCTATACCTATACCATCCCAGAGGCTGTCTCCAATTAATAAGTAAAGATTTAAGTTTAATAAGGCACAAACTTCCTCTTTATTTCTGTATGGAATGATCTGCTCTGAAGTATTTCCTACTTTTTCTCTAGCTTTGGCTTGGTGCTATCTTGGGATGCTACTAGAAAGGAAATATTCTTTCTTAACTACTCCCCTGGGCATTGATGAGTGTGGTTATGCTGGAACTGATCCCCTGGATTGCTTTGGAAAGGTAGGCTGATACAATTAATCACTACAAAAAGACAAAGAAGGGAATGGTACCCAGGTGCCCAACATTTTTAATGACAATATTTCAATAGCAATAGCACTTAGACATATATACTGCTTCACATTCTTCTCTAAGTAATGTACAGAGACAGCATATTGCCCCCAACAATCTGGGTCCTCATTTTACCCAAATCGGAAGGATGGAAAGCTGAGTCAACCTTGAGCCTGTAAGGATCAAACTTCTGGCAGTGGGCAGAGTTAGCCTGCGATACTGCATTCTAACTACTGTGCCACCATGGCTTATAATATATTAGTTGCTTCGTTGTTTAATGTTCTTTCTACTGAATAACACATAACAAGCACTGTATCTTCCTTCACCATTTTACTCTCTTTTACAACTGATGGTGAGATTCAAAGTTGATTCCTTCCCTCAACACCGGTGAGGCTTATCCTTCCCTTCTCAATCCTAAATCAAGCACATCCACATCCCTAAACTACATTGCAGGGACAAGGGCAATGCATAGCAAGGAAACTTGTTGATTGATTAATTGGAAGCAGGTGCAAAAAATCCTGGTTGTGTAGGTAATCTACCTGAGCTGGGTACATCCTTCTCTATGCTAGCAACCTCAGCCTCCCAACATTGGATAGTATAAGCACAGCCATTTCCATGAGTGTCTCTAGAATGCTGAATAGGAAGTTCTACTTGATCACAATCCCATTCATGCAGTTTTCTTCAAGGGATGTAAGAGGAACAATACTTCAAATCTTATTTTAGAATATGAAGTTTTGAGCATTGATGTGGGGACAAGTTCAGTCCACACAGAAATGTGGGGGCAACACATACTACCCTCCCCCACTCCTTTTTTAAATATAGGATTGAGTACTTAGAACAAAGAGATGTGCCCAGAAACAATACTTCAGGGCTATAAGGAAAGGATGATTTTATTGGTTTCATCTTCTCCTTTGTATGCAAGCAAGAGAAGCAAAAAGCTTCTTCCAAGAGTCACAGTTACAAAGGAGGAAGAGGAGGGATATTGCTTATCTGCTTCTATTGTACTGTAATGCTAGTTCACTGATATGAGGAATATTCCTAAAGCTTTAAATATTAGCCAAGTGTAAATAATTGAACATGCCATTTTTTGTGTGGTGGCACAGTGGTTAGAACGCAGAATTGCAGGGTAATTCTACTGACTGCCAGGAGTTCGATTCTCACTCATTCGAGGTTGATTCAGACTCCCATCCTTCCGAGGTCAGTAAAATGAGGACCCAGATTGTTGGGGGCAACATGCTATAAACTGCTTAGGTAGGACTGTAAAGCACTGTGAAGTGGTATATAAGTCTAAGTACTATTGTTATTCTATTGCTTTGCTAAATCTTCAGTTCCTTCTAGGGAACTGGCCAAATATTTATTTTCAGCCACAAATTAAAGACGAGGGCATGTCCAAGGTGGGATCTTCTACTTTTAAAATATCTTGGCAGACAGCCTGGGGACTTTACAGTCTTGGACTACAATCCCTCTCACCCCAACCACCTGGCTGATTATTATGGAAGATGGAATCTAATCCAGCATCCAGGTGGGGGTGAAAAGGTGTGAAAATTCAACAACTTTCTTGGATGTTAAGTCAAAATGAGTAACCAGGCTTTTACAGTAACAAGAAGTATTAACATAGTAGAGAAATCCTTTCTTTTGTTCAATTGCCACTTAACACAAGTGGCCAAAGATCTCCAGCTGTTAACCTGTGTCCAAATTGTGAATGTAATTGATCGTAGTTTCCCTGTTCATGGCAACTGATGATTAATGGAGAAAAATGTATTTGCTTTTAAGGCAATAGAGGTTGCTAGAGATAATCCACCTGTTCTCAACCGTCTGTCAAAAATCTTCCATTTCCTTGGCAAGCTAGAGATGGCAATGGCCGTTTGCAACATGGCTCTGGATGTATTGCCTGATCCAGGACTTAACTGGCAGGCATATTGTATGCGTGCTAAGGTAGGTAGCTCACCCTTAAAAAATAACTCACTTAGCAAAACAATTGGGGATACTTTTGTATAGATGATTGAAGTTATCCATGCAGTCCTACCCAGTGAGAGCATTTCCAAAGGATCCAATGCCTTTTTTAAAAACAATAATAATAATAATAATCTTTTATTACATCAAACTAATTGGACATGATTGAACAGAATTTTTTAAAAAGCAGGTAAAAGGATATACATTAGACTGTATACACAACATTATATAACTTTGGCATTAAAAGGAGGTATAGCAGACAATTGGACCAACACATGGAAAGTCTGAAGTTCTCAGAATTCCTCACCTAGAGACCCTTATGTTTTCATCCCAAACTTCCTGCCTTGGTATAGTTGTTTGGTAGTGTACCACCTCTTGTTTTCCAGGGGAATGTTTTCGTTGGCATCTTTTTCCTGAGACCAGTATTTCTCAACAATGGCAAATTTAAGATGTGTGGACTTCAACTCCCAGAATTCCTTATGCTGCTGGAGAATTCTGGGAATTGAAGTCCAATCTTAAGGTTAAGAAGCACTGCTTTAGATAGATCACATCCCTCCATTCCCTTCTAGGAGGCTCAAAAGCAGAGAGAGTCACAATTTCTCTCAGCAGCTCCCAAACGTTTTAGCAGTGATAAAACCAAATCAAGTCAACTGAGCTCTATACATCTATGTTTAGATGCTGATTAAACTGTATTTACGGGATGTGGAACGTGTGAAGATAGGCTTGGCTGAAATGCCAGACCAGAGCAATCTTTTGGGGGCCAAAGTTGATCTTGAAAAAGTCGTCAAAGTCCAACCCTGCGTGAAAACTTACCTTGATCTCGGCCAGGTAAGTGAAATCGTCCACGCTGTCCAGATATTTTCACTGAGTTAACTATTTTAGGGGACTTCCAGATGGAGAACACTAAACTACTTTGGATACTAAACCAAAGGTTTTGGGTAGCTATTCCATTTTTTTTTCTCCTGACAAAAAGAGGCAGAAGGGTTGATGGAAAGAGTGGGGAGATGAACAGAGAGAAATTGTAGTTTTCATTTTGTAGTTTTCATTTTGTAGATTGTAGTTTTCCACATCCTGTGGACTTCTTGATTCTTTAGATTAAAAAAAAAAATGATGCTTTTTAAAAAAATTATGACCTTGGGTTCCCTCCCCCCCCCCCTTTTTTTTGAAAAAAATTCTAGGTATATTACTACCTGGGAGTTGATGCTATGCAGGAGCTTTTCCTTGTGGATGAAAAAGCCCTCAACAAAGCCCTTGTGCTCTTTGCTAAAGCCATGGAATTAGACCTGGGAAATGTCTTGCCTGAACTCCAGGTGCTGAAAGGGAAATGTCTTTGGATTAAAAACGAGACGCTGGAAGCCATGGAGTGCTTCAAGCAGGCCATAGAGCTGGACGATGTGGGTTCCACGCACAGAGAGAGCTTCCGGTGCTTAATGGAACTTCTGCTTACTCTCTTTGCTCAGAAGAGGATCAATATGGAGACGCTAATGAAAGAGGTAGAGCTGTGGGTGAAGAAGGCAGAAGAGAAATATGCAAACCAGCAAGTGCAACAGGAACTTCGACTAGTCTGTCGGCATCACACCAATGAGGTACTTGAACTTTCCAAGGCTATGTTGGCTCAAGGGAAGACCGAACTGGTGAAGCTGCTTTTTGAGACCATGAAATGTGATTTTCATCGACCCAGGCTCAGTGAACGTTCGTTCTCTTTCTGACCTGCGGCTTCAAGTATCTCTTCGTCTGTCTACTACCTAAGCAGTTACGGTGATCTTCAGAAATGGCTGTTCTTTCTCTGTGTGTCTTTTTTTAAAATAATAATAACAATAATAATAATACATTCAAAAATATGGGTTCATTGAATATTGCCCGTATAGAAGTGTTTGTGCATCTTACCTTCATTTGCATTGAAGCAAAATTAGTGTACAAGTTTTTAAAGCTCAGCAAATTCTTACAGGAGTCAGACAAGATGTCAGAGAAAAGAGGGGAAGTAACAAAGAAATTATGAAAAAATAAGTGAAATATTTAACCCAGGGAGTCTGTACTTTACACAGTGCTGATACTGTACAAAGCTTCCACCTTAGGACTGATTTTGAACTGCAGATCTTAGCATATGAAAATTGGTTCTTTAACAATAGCAATTCTTTAACAATTGCTCCGGGCTGAGCAGCGTTTCTGCTCCGTGCTTTTGGGAGCAGAACAAGGCGTTAGCAACCATCCCTGCCAGCAGGAAAGCATTTTGGAGTGTGAGGATGCAGGCAGAGCAATACAGGAGATCAAGGTGAAAGTGGACTTTTGTTCTTTAGCTCAAAGGACTTTGTAGACTCTGAAAGTGAAAGTGTGTAGCAAGTAATAGTGGGGGAAAATGGCAGCTAAATCTTCCAAAGTTCTCAGGAGCGCGGGGGCTTCCCTGGTGCAGCAATCTTCGTTGCAAGCTTTATTGCCCCCTGCACCTGCACCTACTCCTGCACTGACAGTCAAAGATTTGCAAGATGCTTTGGAAAAGCACTCACAGCAAATAGCTGAAATTATAGATGAAAAGCTGGATGAGAAGCTGACAGAAAAGTTAGTTGAAGTTATGGATGAAAAGCTGGATGAGAAGTTAACAGAAATAAGGGCGGACATCTTGCTTGCACTTCAAGGCATGGCTATATGTATTGAACGCTTGGACGAAAGAGTGGAAGATCTTAGTCAAAACAATTTCAGATTAGAAGCAAAAATGTCAGAGACTGAAAATGTGGTGGATAAAATTGACAGCGACTTGACCTTGGTCCAGTACCATGAGATGGAGTTTGCTATCAGGATCAGGGGCTTAAAAGAGAATGCTAAAGAAGATTTGAAGGAAATAGTCTCTGAGGCTTTGGAAGGGGTACTGGGACGGCCAGCAGCTGAAATTGTGGGAGACATAGATAAATTTTTTCGTGTTAATTCGTGGATTGCAAGACAAAGGAAGTTACCTAGAGATGTGGTTGTTTATTTTACAAAGAGAGCAATCAGGAATGAAGTCATCCAAGCTTCTTACAATACTAAGCTTGTAGCCGCTGAGCAAGAAGTCCTGGTTTTAAAAGAGATCCCTCCGAGAATTTTAAGAAGAAGAAAGGACTTTGCTTTTTTAGCACAAGAGCTCAGGAGACGTGATATCAAGTTTAGATGGGAAATACCAGTGGGTATGGTGGTGATGTATGAAGGCACGAGACATTGTCTTATTACAGTGACGCAGGCACATGATTTTTACAGTAATGTCTTAAAAGCAACCCCCTTACCACTTTTGGAATCTACAAAGAATGGCGAGGGAAAGCCTCAAGGTGCTGAAGGAACAATGCAGACAGATGAAAAAACTACAGGAGTGGATCAAATTACAGTTTCATCGGAAGATGCCAGGGACCAGAGGATGACGCGTGCTGCTTTGAGACGAATGAGACGAGAGCAAGAACAGGACCAGCAGAATGTCATGGAACCTCCAAAGCGTACCTATAGCGAAGCTGTGGGAGGGGCACGGCCTAAGAAAGTCAAAGGGATTCTGGAAGACACGCTCCAAAAGCTTCGGGTCGCTAAGGATGGTGACTAAGTTTTTAACTTGGAATGTCAATGGCTTAAATTCACCACAGAAGAGAAAGAAAATCTTTCAATATTTAAAACAATTTAAGACTGATGTTATTTGCTTACAAGAAACACATATTAGGGCTATGGACCAAAAGTACTTATTGAACTATAGACTGGGTACACAATTTATTGCCTCTGCAATGAATAAGAAGAATGGAGTGGTTATTTATGTTAAGAATACTATGACAGCGGAGTTAATAGAAGCAGATAAACAAGGAAGATATGTTATAATAGATTTGCTGATAGAAGGCAAAAAACGCTTTTGGTTGGACTCTACGCTCCTAATCAACAACAAACAGATTTTTATAGTTTATTACACAGCAACATCACTCAGTTGGATTATAAATCTTTTATTTTTATGGGAGACTGGAATGGTGTCTTGGATGTACAAATGGACAAGAGTAGTTCTTTTAGGAGTACTCCAAGTCATGCTAGATTGCCTAAATCCTTTTTTGAGATGAAGGATGATTTGGAGTTGTGAGACATCTGGAGAGAAAGAAATTTACAAGAAAAGGATTATACTTTTTTTTCTGATAGACATCAATCTTTTTCCAGGATTGACTTTATATTAACCACTAATGATTTTTTTCTAGGATTAAGAAGATAAAGATTTGTCCAAGAATTATGTCTGACCATAGTCCAGTATGGTTAGAGATCGATAAGGATAATAGAGATAGGTGCTCCTGGCATCTAAATGAGAACCTGTTTAGAAATCAGGAAAATGTGGAAGAATGTAAAAAACAGATGAAGGTTTTTTTGAAACTAATATGAATAAGGGTACTTCTATGGATATGGTTTGGGATGCTAGTAAGGCTTATATGAGAGGAGTGTTAATATATATGAATAATAAATACAGACATAATTTGGAACTTAGGAGGAAAGAATTAGAGAATGAAATTAGGGAAAAAGAAAAGGCCCTAATTTTGAATCCATCGGATGCGAAGATTAAAGAGGTTATTAACCTATTAAGGGGACAGTTTGATAAGTTGATGGCTGATCAGGTGGCAACTAACTTACGGTTTGCTAGACATAATACTTTTTGTAATGCCAATAAACCAGGTAGATGGTTAGCTTATATGTTAAGGAAGAAGCAAAGGGCTTCTAATATAGACAAAATAGAACATAAGGGTAAGGTTGTGTATCAACAGAACCTTATTACGGAAGCCTTTCTGGACTTTTATTCCAAATTATATGCTAAAGATAAGATTAATGAAGCAGATATTGATGTATATTTGAGGAATGCCAACATCCCGGTTCTTACACAAGAACAAAATGAAGAGATTAATCAACTGATAACAGAAGAAGAAATTCTTTTAGCAATTAAACAATTGAAGGTGGATAAAGCGCCAGGCACGGATGGACTGACTGCGGTGTACTACAAAAACCTACAATTCGAGATGATAAAGCCACTAAGGGAATTGTTTCAGACAATTCAAAGGGGAGGAAGGGTGCCTCCGTCTTGGAGAACTGCCTTTATTTTTTTGATTCCGAAGGAAGATCAGGACGTCACTCAAGTAAGAAATTATAGACCATTATCACTTTTGAATACGGACTACAAGATATTTGCTAAGGTTTTAGCTAACAGATTGATGAGGGTTCTGCAACAGATAATTCATGGGGACCAAACTGGGTTCAGTGGTAGACAAATGAAAAATAATGTGAGGCATATAGTAGACTTGTTGGAATTTTTGGAAAGGAACAACCAGATCCCTGCAGCGCTGATTTTTCTGGCCGCTGAAAAAGCCTTTGATCAACTGGATTGGCAATTCTTGATGAAAGTATTAGATAAAATGAATTTTGTGGATAAATTTTTACAACCAATTAGGGCATTATATCAAAAGCAAACAGCCCGTATAATAGTAAATAACAGTCTGAAGTATGCAATATTGAAAAGGGCACAAGGCAAGGGTGTCCATTATCACCTTTATTATTTGTTTTAACATTGGAGATATCATTGATTAAAATACGGAATTTGGAAAAAATTAACTGCTGCTGACTCAGGAATTGTGGGAGTTGGAGTCCATGAGTCATAAAAGAGCCGAGGTTGCCTACCCCTGGTATAGGGTTTTCTGCCTGGGCAGGGGGTTGGACTAGAAGACCTTCAAGGTTCTTTCTCTTCTCTTCTCTTCTCTTCTCTTCTCTTCTCTTCTCTTCTCTTCTCTTCTCTTCTCTTCTCTTCTATTCTATTCTATTCTATTCTATTCTATTCTATTTTTTTAGCACGTATGCCTCAAACTATCCAAGTGAAATCTTGTTTAGCTTCTGATAGAAATTAACGTCGGCTAGGTATTGCAGCCGCTGAGATGACAGATAACAAAAGTAGCCTAATAAGTTTCAGTCTCTTTCAGCGAGACCATCATAGCATATCAACTGTACAAATGGAAGATACTGTGAAATATTCATGTGTACAATGCTTTCGCCCAGGTTCGCCTGGTGCGCCAGTTGCGGCCCTATCTGGACCGGGATGCCCTGTGCACGGTCACTCATGCGCTCGTGACCTCTCGCCTTGACTACTGTAATGCTCTCTACATGGGGCTTCCCTTGAAGACCACTCGGAGGCTCCAACTGGTACAGAATGCGGCTGCGAGAGTTGTCTTGGGAGTTTCCCGGTACTCCCATGTTACACCTTTGCTCCGCGAGCTGCATTGGTTACCAGTTGTCTTCCGGGTGAGGTTCAAGGTCTTGGTTATGATCTTTAAGTCCCTACATGGCATGGGTCCGGGTTACCTCAGGGACCACCTGCTGCCGGCGTCAACTCCCCTCCGCCCTGTGCGTTCCCACAGAGAGGGCCTCCTCAGGGTGCCTCCGGTCAGGGAATGCCGACTGGCGGCCCCCAGGGGGAGAGCCTTCTCTGTGGGTGCCCCGGCTTTGTGGAACCAACTGCCGGTGGAGCTCCGGATGGCATCTGACCTCCGAACTTTCCGTCGTGGCCTGAAGACCCATTTATTTGAATTAACTGGTCTGGCCTGACGGGGGAGTTGGGTTTTAAATTGTTGTTTTAGAATAGTATTATTGTTTTTAACTGGGCACTGATTTAATCTTTGTTTTAACTTTTGTATTGTATTGTATTGTTATTTATATGCCCTGTGAACCGCCCTGAGTCCCTAGGGAGAAGGGCGGTATACAAATTAAATAAAACGTAAACGTAAACGTAAACAATTTGAATTTAAAGATCACTAAATATTTATGTTATTAAAATCAAGTCCCATTTCCATTCAACGGGTGAGTTGACTCTTTTACTAATTCATTCAACTTCAGTTCCGGATAACTCCCTGAATTACTCATTTGTTAGTTTATAGTAATCTTTTGTCAAAATAGTTCATAATTGGACATTTTACTTATCACTTCTCAGTCTTATTGGCTAGCATTAGAGGACTATTTGCTGACACTTATATGCCCCACCCATGCTAAGTTCTTCTAAATTTCTAGTCTACTGCAGTTTGACTCCTGAATATATTTTATTTATTTATTTATATTTATATTTCATATTTCTGAACTGCCCATCTCCCTCAAAGAGGCACGCAAAAAGTTAACATTTATAAATTAAAAAACTTGTAAACATATCCCAGGAGAATCAAAACTGAGTTAGAAGCCATTATAGCTGCAAATATAATTCAGATATCTGCATATGCAATTTGGGAAAGATTGCAGCTGTGTAGAAATCTTCAGGGTTTTACAGATTAGATCAGGGGTCTTCAAAGTTGGCCCTTTTATGACTTGTGGACTTCAACTCCCAGAATTCCTCAGCAGTGTGCCTGGCTGAAGAATTCTGGGAGTTGAAGTCCACAAGTCATAAAAGGGCGAAGTTTGAAGACCCCTGGATTAGATAGTATAATACTGCATTTGGTTAATTTTATGCAATGGCCCCTTGAAAGCAAAAGAAAATGCAACACAACTTTAGAGTGCATACCACAACTCAGGAAACGGTGCATTCATTCCCTCCCAGCTGTACACGTTCATAATAGCCAGCCAGACTTTCCCCAAATGTGGGGCTCCAAGAGCACCACCTGGAAAGAGAGTTGTCAGTGGGGGTGAGAGGGAAGCAGGGCCCACTCTAAGTAGAAGCAACACAAGAACCACAAACCTTCACAAATCTACAGATCTATATAACGCTGGCATATTCCTTGATTTGCTTTGATAATTGTGCAGCTGGTTACTATCCTATGAATAATAAACCTTGATTTAGATTTTGATTATTAGATTAGTTTAGATTAGACAATGCACCCTCTTTTAGAGACTTAAAAACAGTTACTCTTTATGCTAGAAGGAAGAGAAGGATTAATAAGCTTATAACGACCAGATTTAGCATTCAGCTGGCCATCTCTCTACACCCAAGAAAATTACCTTGCTCAACTTCATGATTTGGTTGGCCTGAAGCAAAAGGCATGTATACTCAGTGACTAACACATTGCCAAAAAAACACCACCCCAAAACCCCACAACCCTAGCCATCTCTTTCTATGGGGGGTGAACTATTACCCCCCGTAGATAGGGCTCGCAACTTGGGAGTCCTCCTAGATTCACGGCTCACCTTGGAAGATCACATAGTGGCTGTGACTAGGGGGGCTTTCGCCCAGGTTCGCCTGGTGCGCCAGTTGCGGCCCTATCTAGGCCGGGATGATTTATGCACGGTCACTCACGCGCTCGTGACCTCTCGTCTAGACTACTGCAACGCTCTCTACATGGGGCTGCCCTTGAGGACCACCCGGAGGCTCCAACTGGTACAGAATGCAGCTGCGAGAGTTGTGTTGGGAGTCTCCCGATACTCCCATGTTACACCTCTGCTCCGTGAGCTGCATTGGTTACCAGTTGTCTTCCGGGTGAGATTCAAGGTACTAGTAATGGTGTTTAAAGCCCTACATGGCAGGGGTCTGGAGTACCTTAGGGAACACCTGCTGCCGGCATCAACTTCCCTTCGCCCTGTGCGTTCCCACAGAGAGGGCCTCCTCAGGGTGCCACCGATCAGAGAATGTCGATTGGTGGCCCCCAGGGGGAGGTCCTTCTCTGTGGGCGCTCCGGAGCTATGGAATCAGCTTCCGGTTGAGCTCCGGATGGCGCCCGATCTTCGCTTCTTTCGCCGCGACCTCAAAACATACTTGTTCGAACAAGCCGGTCTGGCCTGATGGGGGATTGGTGGGGTATTTTATTGGGGTTTTAATATGTATTGATTGTTTTTTAGTGGGCATGTATTTAATCATTTTTTAACTTTTGTAATTCTGTATTTTTATTCTTGCCCTGTTCACCGCCCTGAGTCCTTCGGGAGAAGGGCGGTATAGAAATATTATTAAATTAAATTAAATTAAATTAAATTAATAGAGATAAAGGGGAAGCAAATATCTCAGGCTTCAGTCAGAATATAGGAACAGCAATCATGTTTAAAACTGCCATTATGATAAAAAGTAAAAATGCTTACATGTTCAAAGACATAAAAGTCACATAGATGGGAAGACTTTGACAACGCACGGGGAGGAATATTTCTGGATATTTCTGACTTGATTCTCACCTTTTTTATGGAGACAAATTCGAGCTCTCACTATATCTGGATGATCAGGTCCATATCCAAGAATTCACATAGCTATGTAGTTGAGGGCAGTGCCAAAGATGGTTGGTTGCTGCTCCCTCAGATGGCTACCACATAGAGATTTAAGGGGAAAAAGTTTTTTTTTAAAAAAAGGCAAATGTCCTAGATAGCTAAGTCTCCTATCCACAGGCCAATCTACAAATTATCTTCTTTGGTTACTTTCTATCATTCTGAGAGTACCTGCTAGTATTATTTGATTAATGAACTACAATTAATCTAGAATGTGGATGGAATTGGAAATAAAACTTTAGAATTTAAGATGCTTTTAAAACTTTTAACTGCTGTTTTATTTGACAGTGTAAAATAAAAGTTTTACCGCATAAACCTCCAGCGTGAAAACTACAAGGTCTCTCTCAGAATGTCTAAGTAGCCAATAAATATTTAATTTTTTTGAAAATAATACAGCATGCAAGTTTAAAAAATGCTGGTCCATTTGGAAAAGTTTTAAAACCTTAAAGCCTTTTAGAGTAGGTCAACGTTGAAGCAACCTCTAAGTATAAGAAAAACAAAGAACTAAAATGGAAAATTGTAGTGCTGAGGTAAGTATGTCAGTAAATAAGCAGAAGGGGGTATGGAAATTTGTGAGCTATTATTCCACAGCTAATGTTATGTTTAGGTTAATCTACCATTATCTTGATCTGGATTTTAAAACAAAACAAAATGAAATAATTCAAGAACTAATATGGGAAATTGTAGGTGCTGATGTAAGAAATAAGTACTTTGCACTGTATTGTAAGCGCTGCTGTAAGTATAAGCAAAGGAGCAGAAAAGGGTCTAGAAAGTTGTCAGCTAACCTTCTGCCATTATTTGGAATTTATCATAAATTATCTCAAAAAAAACAAAAAAACCCAAACTTTCATTTCACTTACAGACCCCAGCCGCCATCTGGAAGTTGTCTTGAATGTATATATCGTCGTATTTCTTTCTTTACCTCTTCTGGCAGGGAAATCTTAGCAACATAGCATGCAATTAAAAGACCTGTTTGATGAGAAAGAGCAGGGCTTTTTTTCTCATAGAAAAAAAGAGAAATTGCACACACATGTTGTCTGACATCTCTCTTGCTTGATGTCTGAAATCACCTGTTTTGAATGATCCAAAGATGTTTCTTTGCAGTGTGGTCAGGATTGTCAAGCAAGGTACTGGTGATTTCTAAAAGCTAAAATTGAGGTGATGTTTCTGAACCATCACAACTGCAAAGAAATATGGTGCAGAAACGCTGGAATAAACCTGGTATCCTTGGTGTGCAGGAAGAGGATGTTTAATGTCAGATGTAAGGAAACAAGAACAACACGATTTATTCAGAGTAGTCTCTTTACTGTTGTTTGCCCATAGAAAGAATCTTGCCAGACTAAAGCACAACCTCCATAACTGTCAGATATACCCAGTGAACAGTTAGGGAGGGTCTATTCCTGCATACCAAGGGTTCCAGACTAATTTGCCTCTTAGCTCCTCCTGAAAGACTCTCCTCCCTCCAGCAACTTTGCACCAGATTCCACTACAACAACCCCTAAAATAGTTAAATTCTTATCCATCAAAAAGAATTAAGGTTCACTTGAGCAGATCTGTGGTACCAGACCAGTCATAACAAGGGCACCAACAAGGCTCGGTTAAGGGTAAGCTAGAAATAGGAATGGGCGGAGTTGCAGTTGTGCGCTATCGTACTGTACAGGGAAACTGTAAACTTGTTTCTTTCACGGGGATTATCATTTTCTGGAATCCGCCATGATTTTCCTTCACTGATCATTCTGAATATGTACTTATCTGTTATTCCATTAAAATTCACATTGTAGGAAGTGTCCAAGGTCAAAAAAAATAATAATCTGAAAAAACCAGCCCCTCCCTCCCTTTTTGTAATGAAAACTAGGGAGGGTCACGTCTGAGACACTTTCTCATATGGGAAGAATTGCAATAATTGTAAAAAGAATTTTTCATTCAAAATTAAATGTATTCCTTGGAACCTACCTCCTTTTTAATCATTAACAAGACCCACCAGTAACCCAAACCTGAAAACCATGTTGCAAAAATAATCAGTCCATTACTACTGTAGTAGCTAATGACCAGGCCAAACTAATTAACCATCACAATTAATAACAAACAGGGAAAATCCTTTACATACATTTCCTTCAAAAGTTAATTAAAATATTTTTCCCACCAGAGTTGCATGTGCATCAAGTTAAACATCACCGGAGGCACATATATACTCATGCCCTACACCCCCTCACAAAGATCAGTTTCCCTATTAAAGTACCTGATCTTTTGTACCCCATTTTGTAGCGTCCTTCAAGTTTTGTTTCTATGCTTTCAAATAAACCTACCAGCCTCCTTTCCAACTGTGTGTCCATTATCATTCTTACAGAACCCAGCTTGAAACTGGACACTCAAATTATAGATAGTCCTCGACTTACAACAGTTCGTTTAGTGACCATTCAAAGTTACAACGGCACTGAAAAACGTGACTTATGACCGTTTTTCACATTTACATCTGTTGCAGCATCTCCAAGTTCACATAATCAAAATTCAGATGCCTGGCAACTGGTTCATATTTATGACAGTTCAGGGTCCTGGGATCATGTGACCTTCTGACACACAGAGTTAATGGGAAACCAGATTCACTTAGCAACTGTGGCAAGAAAGCTTGTAAAATGGGGCAAAACTCACTTAACAAATGTCCCACTTAGCAACAGAAATTTTGGCTCAGTTGTGGTTGTAAGCCAAGGACCTACCTGTACATTTCTGTCCCAGGGTCTGATTTCTGTTATCTCACCTTTGCCTTGGTTATGGCATTTTCACTGATACAATCCAGTCGAATTTCCATCTGAACTTATGGCATTACAAAGACTATCTCTTGACAGGGTATTTATTAATCTTATTTTTTTAAGAACAACATTTAAAGATTTCACAATTAAATGGAAAACAAATCCCAGAGCAGGAAAAAACCATTAGAATCTCCATATCATATGTTACATAAATCAATTTTCATGCCTTAGTAGGGGGTTGGACTAGATGACCTCCAAGGTCCCTTCCAACTTCTTCTTCTTCTTCTTCTTCTTCTTCTTCTTCTTCTTCTTCTTCTTCTTCTTCTTATTATTATTATTATTATTATTATTATTGTTATTGTTATTGTTATTATTATTATTATTATTATTATTATTATTATTATTATTATTATTATTATTATTATTATTTACAGAACTTTGAATGCAATTTAGAAAGCCCAAGTCTGAAGCTGAAAGCACCCATGACAAGCTATGTTAAACTCGAGGAGCCAAGCCCAGACCTGCCTTTATGCAGAATTGACTTGGGTGTGCATGTGTAAGGGGATAAGTGATAGAAAGAGTAGCAATCTGTATTTTCACGATACGTGGGCAGACTTAACAGTAGTTTCATCTAGAAAACTGTGAGCAACTAGACTACAAGGGAGATGGGCAGTTAAGAAGTTAGATAAATAAATAAATCCCAAAATGCTAGGAAATTCCTGGAAGTCTGGCACTCAGATAAATTGGCCATCAACAGGCACATACAGATAAAAGCATTTACACACTAGAAACAGTAAAGAAACAATAAAAAGAAACAAATAGAAGAAACAATAGAAAAAAGTTAAAAAGAAGCAATAAAAAAGCTAAAAGGGAAACAAAAAGATCAGAACACCACCTTTCCAGCAATCAACTGCCAGATAAGCAAGGATTAATATCAGGAGAAGATCAGACAAACAACATCCTAATTAAAAAAAACCTACCAAGGAGAAAAAAGCATGTCCACCAATACTGGCAGCACAAGTTACTGTATATAGAGAGTAAACCCCACTCCCTTCTGGCGCTGAAGATGTAGTAATGAAGTGTGTGCAACAAAACAACCAAGTTCCAAAAGCACCACAGACTCCACAGAGTAGCAGTCTCCTAAATTTTTCCTGCACCCCCAGCCATTTCTCTATGTCAGATGTCATGGATTTGCCCTCCACCAGGAAAGATTCCATGAGGATAATTTAAGATTACATATTTAAAGCAGACCATACATCACTCTTTCTCTCACCCAGCTTAGATGTGTATTCATTCCCCTATTTCAACGCACTTGCTTTTGTGACTGCAGGTAAGTTGAGATAATTCAACATATTCTTCTTTAATGTAACTTTTATAACAGTCTTCAGACAGACATCATACACCCTCTTTTACTAAGGGACCCTGGGAGAACAGACAATTTTTATACCCACTTTTAACTTTCAGATTCATAATAGAACCACCTACACAATAGCCAAATTTATTGTTGTATCAACACTTGACATCAAATATTACACAAAAATCTGTTCTCTTTCCTTTTCTTTTAACTGATTGATTTTATTTGGATTTTTCTATTGCTGACCTCTGAGGGTAAATAAAATAATTTAATTAGATGAGCATTTATGTTTTTAGACAAGATTCTCACAACTTGCAGTTATTACTTAAACTACAATTAGCAGGACTAACCATTGCTAAGACAAACACCTTTTACAAAGTACACCGGCTTACTGTTATATCAGAACTCTAATATTCAGTACAACCTTTGATAACTGAAGAATTATTAGAAGCACAGATTTTATTCCACTTACACTGTTTAAACAAAATTGCCTAGAGGAAAACAGCCTAAAACAGAAAAACAAGAAGGAAATATACCAGTCCCATATTACTTAACTTTATGGTATCCTATTGCTGCAGGCTTCTTTAACTTGAAAAAAAAATCTCTAAAATAGTTATCTAACCTTGTTGATCAGGTTGTAAAAAACTGAATATTATGCAAGTAATAGTAAAGCAGGATTTGCAGGAAAATTAATAACCCATAGGATAAATGTCAGTTATCTACGTAATAGTTCAAAATCAGAAAATTTAACTGAGAAAGTCCTTGATAACCAAAATTAGAGATAAAGACTCACTCAAGTTGTGCTTAGCATCTAGTAGCTGTCTAAATATCTCCACATGTTCACATGAAGATGGATGGATAGATATACAGACAATACAGTTTGCCATTGCCTACATCCAAGATGCTTTTTTTCTCTCTCCTTGGTCTAATGTATAGCTCTGAGATCTTCCAGTGGTCTTCCATTCTGCACCAATTGAAGTTTCTGGACACTCTTCAAGGGCAGCCCCATGTAAAGCACATTGCAATAGTCCAATATGGAGGTGACTAGGGCATAAGTGACTGTGAGCAGATCCTCCCAATCCAGCTCAACTGGCACCTAAGACAAAGCTGTGCAAAGGCCCTCCTAGACACAACTGCCACCTATTTGTTGAGCAGGAGTTGTGAATGCAGGAGGACCTCCACATTGCACACCAGATCTGTCTGATCTATCACCCTATCCAGCACCAAAGATGGCATAGTTCAGGGGTCAGCAACCTGAAACAGTGAAAGAGGCACTCGGAACCGGTTCCCTCACAAAAGGAAAAAGTGGGAGCTGCAAAAAATGTGTGCGCATGTGCGTACATGCGCGCATGCACAGAACAGGGTTTGACTGAAGAGTGGAGCCAAGGCGAGATATGCACCTACCCTGCATATTTGAATTGATTGGTTGAACTTTTTTAGTCCCACTTTTTTTTTGGGACTGCACGTGGCAGATGACTGGGAGCTGCAGGAGATGGCTGAAAGAGCCGCATGCGGCTCTGGAGCCACGGGTTGCAGACCTGTGGCATAGTTCTACAACCAATAGGTCCCAAAACCCAAAGCTATTCAGTGTTGCCAGAGTTCAGCTGAAGCCTAGTTTCCCCCATCCAGATCTGCAGACTGCAGATCCCAGGATAAAATATTCATCATCATCTGAGAAAGACAAACAAAACTTTTTTTTAAAGAGAGATTCCTTTTGTTTTTCTCTGTCAGCTCTGCTGTAGCTGGCATAAAATTTCCTGCCACAAGCAGGCATCTACCCAATAGCACAGCCCAACATGGATGTTACCACTTTACATCCTTCATGATGAAAGCAATAGCCAGGCAATAAAGCTAAGTCTATCAAAATAGCACTGCAGCACAGGACTTGTTCAGCATAACTGCTTTAATTCGTACCAGTTTTATTGCAAGATTGAAATAGTAAGAATGTAATGACAGGACCAGTCCTGATCTCTGTTGCCACCTGAAGGGAAGGGACATTGAAAATTTGAACATCATATGGGGAGAGAAGTTCTAAATCAAAATACTGAACGTGATTCCTTTCTCTTCAATCTGTTTTTTTCTTTTTAACTTTATTCAGCTCCAGAAGGAATGGGACAGAGGATACAGGGCGCAAGGAGCCTAGAAATGGATGGACAGTCTTGCAGTTAGACCTGCCCCATTTCTGATGTGATCTGACGGAATATTTTTTTCTTCCCACCAGCTGGAAAAGTAGGGAAGAGGAAAATCAGCAAAGCCAAAATAATCAGCTATTCTCTTTGCCCATTATGCATTATCCACATGTCATCTGGACGGCACCGTTACCCAGCGATCCAGTTCAGTCTCGATATAGGCTAGACTAGAGACTTACTGGCAACGTTAGTAAATTTCACGCTGCAATACTTTTCTGAGGATTCACAGATGAGTGCTAGCCCTTCAATAATTGTTGTTAAAATTAAAGAACATCAGAATTTGCCACCTAACAGGCATGAAAACGAAACACCTTATAACCCTGAAACATGGGCGCGGGTGTAACAGAATGTCGTGCTTATAGCCAGCGCTCTGACCACGCACATCGAGCATTTGTCTCTCAAGTAAAATTAAAAACCTGTCGACAAAATGCTACCAAAAAAATAGTTTTGCACTGACTCCTTGCATGTCACATAACGGAATTTGGGCCAGAAGCATTTGCCTTATCCCTCCAAGAGTTTTAGACGCGGGAGGAAATAACTCTCCCTTGCTAAGCTGCCCAGGCCCGGAAGCGTTCAGAAATAAAAAGGAAACTATGTCTGCGCACGCGCGTAGATGCAGGTCTTGCACAAGAGCTAGAAGGAAGGTCACACTCCGGATTGAATGGCATCGGTGAGTTTTTGCAAGGAGGAAAATGATTCTAGCGATGGCTCCGTAAGTGAACGCAAGAGAGAAGTGGGACGGAGGGTTCTCGGGCTGTTCGTGGCGAGTTTGCTCACGGAACTGTTGTTTTGTAGACACCGAGCCGTAGATCTGCAACTGGGGCAGCGGTGCAGTTTTAAATATGTTGGTTTTCCCTGCCCGTTGCGTGCAGTGCGTCCTATTTCCCAGAATTTCTCCCTTTGGACGCTTGTCGCTGATGGATCTTCACAAAAACGTCAGGAAGCATTTTATTTAACAAAGTACGCATTGGACTAGCCCCCTCTACATGTACTGCGCTCCCATACTTTTCCAGAAAACTGGAAGGCGCCGGCTTGGGAATGGCTGTAATAAAGCAGAGGTAGAAAATTTGCATTATTCCAGCTATAGCTGAACTAAAGTTCTCATTAGCCATCAGCACTGGCCATGCGGGCCATGAGTTACAATTGGTCAACAAGACTGTGCAGTGCTTCATATTCGATGCCCAAAAAAGTGCTTGGAATACATAGGAGCATGAATGTAATACCTGCCTGTGATTCTTTATTTTTATTTATTTATTTATTTATTTTAATTCCATTTATATCCCGCCCTTCTCCGAAGACTCAGGGCGGCTTACAAGCTTAGCAGTAGCCTTCATTCTATGTATATGCCTGCTTATTAGGGCTTTCACCCCCCCCCCCAAGCGGCATTATTACAAAGTCAGCTTAATTGCCCCCAACAATCTGGGTCCTCGTTTGTTTTTTTTAAAATTCCATTTATATCCCGCCCTTCTCCGAAGACTCAGGGCGGCTTACAAGCTTAGCAGTAGCCTTCATTCTATGTATATGCCTGCTTATTAGGGCTTTCACACACACCCCCAAGCGGCATTATTACAAAGTCAGTTTATTGCCCCCAACAATCTGGGTCCTCATTTTACCTACCTCGGAAGGATGGAAGGCTGAGTCAACCTTGAGCCTGGTGGGATGCGAACCTGCACTAATTGCAGGCAAGCTGCCCTGTCTTTTCCCTTGAATCCTGCCACAGCTGTGGGAAGATTGGGTTGTTCTGAGATAAAATGCAACTGCTTTAAAAAGTTACAGACAGGGATTACATCCATGTTGTCATTATTCCAAGCACTTTGGGGGCATTGAATTCCCTGTTCAGCAAATCTGTCTGTGTGTCTATATCTAAATGCCAATCTCACTCTGAAAAGTAACTTTGGATGGTATGGCTGAATGGAAAGCCTTTATTCTCCATTTGCATTTTATACAGATGATTGATTCATTATGTTCCATCAAGTCACTGTTGACCCTTAGTGACTACATAGACTAATGCTTTTCAACTTCAGCAACTTTAACATGTGTAGACATAGTGGATAGGGAATTTTTGGAGTTGAAGTGCACTTATTTTATATTTTCTGAGGTTGAAAGACACTAATGTAGACCTTCTCTAGGATATCTGTCACCAGTTGACTCTTCAGGTCTTCCAAAACTGTACCCATCATCATCATCATAAGTTGGAAGTCATCAAGTCCAACCCCCTGCTCAGGCAGGAAACCCTATACCATTTCAGGCAAATGGCTGTCCAGTCTCTTCTTAAAAACCTCCAGTGTTGGAGCATTCACCACTTCTGGAGGCAGGTTGTTCCACTGGTTAATTGTTCTAACTGTCAGGAAGTTTCTCCTTAGTTCTAGGTTGCTTCTCTCCTTGACTAGTTTCCATCCGTTGCTTCTTGTCCTGCTTTCAGGTGCATCACTGTAATCAAGTCCATCCACGTTGCTACTGGTTGCCCTCATCTTCTCTTTTCTTCTACCTTTTCCACCATTATGGCCTTCCAAATGGAGCTGGGTCTTTGCCCAAAATATGATAATCTTTGCCTTGAGTTAGAATTCTGAATTCTTGTACACAATTATCTCATCATTAATAATGCTTATTTGCTTCCTTTGTTGTCCTATAGGATAACACTGTAAAAAGAATAATGAGTGGTATTATATTTATATTTATATTTATTAGATTTTTATACCGCCCTTCTCCCGAAGGACTCAGGGCAGTGTAAATAACTCATTGTTTCTTTCTGCATCAAAATGATGCAAGATCTAATATTACAAGAAATTTGTGCAATGTAGCAACAATGTCTATACAAAGAGGTAAGGTAATGAAAACTCAGCCAACTTTTAGGTACATTGAATAGAGTAATGTTTAAATAGGAGTTAGGATGTTTAATATTAAATGTATTCTATTTATTTGAGTGCTTACTAAGGAAAGAGGTTTTTTTAGAAGAAATAAAAATAAAGCAATAGTGAAAGAGAAAGGAAAGGAGAAAAGGAACCAATATAGCGACCCAGAAATATACACAATGAATACACACATTTTGTCCAGCTCTAATGAAGGATTGTCGTATTTTATTATGCCCTTCAATGTATAATCAATGTTCTAGTTGCAAGTAAATATCAGTCCATTGAGTAATTTGGGTCATTAATGCTCTTTCCAATGTTGAAGGATACTTGGCAATGAGAAAGACCCACATAATCCATGTCTGTTGTCCAGCCATCAATTTTCATGTAATAGGTATGCAGTTTAAAAAATAGATATCCAAAAATATTCAAACTTTACTCAAAGTCAAATTGATGTATGTAATTTCTCGGCTCCTTTTGAAGTTATTTTTTTCTGCTTACTTCAGCAGCTACAAAGCGGTTGTTTCTTGCATTAGATTTCCTTGTAATTGTTACACAATTTACAACATCAAAATGTGTTTTAAGAGATTTCTGTCTGTGTAGCTCAATTGGAATTCAGGATGGATCCAGTTAAATTGCCAGCTACATTTTTTTAAAGACCAAACTACTATTTAGCTAAATACTGGTAAGCAGAAGTTGTTGTAACAAGTTTATATCATAAATACAAAAGGAAAATTCCACTCCTCTTTGCACACTTTCTCTCTTTCATGTCCCTGAAGCGATTTAGAAAAGAAAAACGTTTTAAGAATTTTTTTTGTTTAGCTAAGAAGTAGGTTAAGGACATACTTGGCTTTCTTTCCATTCTTCCTATTTAGACACCAATTGCTTGGGGATCTGGAGAAAATTAGCATTTATAAATATATTTAAATTTATGTGAGGATTTAAGATGTCTATTTTGTTTATCGTACATGTATTTAGAAGATGAGGGGACGCCTTTTAATGGCTCTTTGAGACAGTCTCTGCAAACAAGCTTTTCAAGTTTTTGTTTTCTAGAAATGCCTTATTTTCATACCGTTTTTCATCCAGAATAGTTCTTATTTATTTGTCAATCAATGCAGTGTGGATTGTTTTATCATACAAGCTACAGCACAGTGTAGCTTATAAGCTTAATTTTGTGAAATTAGTTTTTGTTATTTTCTCTTTTCCTGCAGATTTGGAACTGAAGCTTCCTCTATGAATGTTAAAATGGATCTTAAAATGGATCAGCTTTTTAAAACAGGAAAAATGGCACTGCCTTGTTTGGCAAATTGGGTTCTATGGTGTCAAAGACAGAGTTACAGGTCTTACTGCAATTTTCATAAAAAACAAAAGCTTTTTCCACAAATGAACCTGCGGGATGACACTGAAACATTCCAGGAGAGCAAATCCGGAGAACCAATGTGTAAAAGCCAAACACTGATGTTACAAACTGGGTTGATTTGTCCTGCCAACCCTGGATGCTATTACTATATGCCTTATACTGTCCGAGCGATGGAGAAGCTTATCAAAGTTTTAGACCAAGAAATGCAAGCCATAGGTGGCCAAAAGGTGAACATGCCCACGTTATGCTCAGGAAAGCTCTGGAAAGCCAGTGGAAGATGGGAACTGATGGGCAAAGAGCTTCTACGTGTGACAGACAGGCATAGTCAAGAATATTGTTTAGGGCCTACCCATGAAGAGGCCATCACAGACCTAGTAGCTTCTCAAGGCGTCTTGTCCTACAAACAACTTCCTCTTCTGTTGTATCAGGTGACACGGAAGTTTCGAGATGAGCCGAGACCTCGTTTTGGGTTACTCCGTGGCCGAGAGTTCTACATGAAGGATATGTATAGTTTTGATGTCTCAGAGGAGGCCGCTCTCCAGACCTATTCCCTGGTATGTAAGGCTTACAGCAACATATTCAGCCGGTTGGGGCTTCGGTTTCTGAAAGTCCAAGGAGCAACAGGAAGCATCGGAGGGACATTGTCTCATGAATTCCAGCTACCTTCTGAGGTCGGTGAGGACCGATTGGCGATGTGTACCAACTGTGACTTTTCAGCCAATCTAGAGATAGTAAAGTCAGATGAGATGTGTTGCCCTGTTTGCAAAGGAGGACTAGTTGAGAAGAAAGGGATTGAAGTGGGCCACACATTCTTCCTGGGAACTAAATATTCTTCTGTTTTTAAAACTACTGTCCAAACCGTTGACAATGTGCCCGTTCTAGCTGAAATGGGATGCTATGGGTTGGGTGTCACCCGCATCCTTGCGGCCTCCATTGAGTTGCTTTCAACAGAGAATGCCATTCGTTGGCCAAACCTCATAGCACCCTATCAAGTTTGCCTTATTCCTCCCAAAAGTGGCAGTAAGGCACACAAGACAACAGAACTTATAGAGGATTTACACAGGTGTGTTGCTGAAGCCATACCCCAACTTAAAGAAGAACTTGTGCTGGATGACCGGACTCAGTTCACCATTGGAAAAAGGTTAAAAGATGCTGACAAACGTGGCTACCCTTTTGTGATAATATGTGGGAAGAAGGCTTTGGATGACCCTCCTCTCTTTGAAGTTTGCAACCAAAACACGGGTGAAACCCTATTCCTTACCAAAGAGGCCACAATTGACTTGTTACGTAAAATCCAAATTCTCTGAAAACTAGATTGGGATGGTGGTGATTCTAAAATATTAAAACTTTGTCATATCAAAACATACAATAATTTGGGTATATTGGATTTTTTTGTTGTTGTTTTAATTCCTAGTTTGTAACCCAAGCATTACAGTGAAGCAGAATGATGATGCCTCTCTTTCTGTAGCTCTGTGTCTGTCACCCTTACTAGGCAGGCCAGATAGGAAACATGATCAGATAAGCTATTGTAAGGTTATATGAACAGAGTCCTGCAAGTCTGGGCACTTCTCCCCACATCTCCTTTACAGCCCCAAAATTAAGGGGGGGTCTCTTCTGAGCCTCTTGCCCCACCTACATTCTTACTATAACCTAAGCTGCTTTTTTATTTACTGATCATTTTATATTCCACCTTTATTATTTTTAGAAATAAGGCAGTGAACATATCCAATACACCTTCCTCCTCCTATTTTTCCCAAAACAACAACCCTGTGAGGTGAGAGTGAGTGGCCCAAAGACACCCAGCCAGCTTTCTTGGCCAAGGCAGGATTTGAACTCATGGTCTCCTGCTTTCTAGCTTGGTGCCCTAACCACTAGACCAGTGGTAGGCAACCTTGGCTCTTTTATGACTTGTGGACTTCAATACCCAGAAGTTGAAGTCCACAAGTCATAAAAGAGCCAAGGTTGCTTACTCCTGCGCTAGGCCAAACTGGCTCTCTCTTTGAAGCTAGGTGTACATTTCAGGTACAGAAACAGCAGGCCAACCTACAGAGATTCTTTTACCAGTTTTTTTTTTCTACAATGAGAGTGAACTCCATATAAAAAAGGGCTACCATAGCATTCCTAAGTACTTTTTTTTTTAAAAAAAAGCTACTCCCTTTCTTGAATAAGAGTAGATAACCTGTTTGTGTAGGCTACCACATTTTTATTTTTTATTTTTATTTTAATACCATTTATATCCCGCCCTTCTCCGAAGACTCAGGGCAGCTTACAATTTAAAGCACAAATCAATGTGCTTAGCAATAGCCTTCATTCTATGTATATGCCTGCTTATTAGGGCTTTCACACACACACACACCCCAAGCGGCATTATTACAAAGTCAGCTTATTGCCCCCAACAATCTGGGTCCTCATTTTACCTACCTCGGAAGGATGGAAGGCTGAGTCAACCTTGAGCCTGGTGGGAGGCGAACCCGCACTAATTGCAGGCAGCTGGTGTTACTTAAGGAGGCATTAGCCCACTGCTCCACCAAGGCTGTTCATTGCTTTGAGTTCCATTTTTATTTTGGGAATTTAAACCAGTGTTTCTCACCCTCAGCATCTTTTAAGAAATGTGGACCTCAACACCTTATGATAGTTGGGGAATGTGCACATTTCTTAAGATTGCTGAAGTCGAGAGATACTGATTTACAGGCACAAACCTGTTAAAGGAATGCTAGGCTACTATCTGTGGAGTGCAAGTCCCTAAAAGTCTTTTGTGGTTCAAATTGCATAACTGATCAAACTTTCTATGAGAGCTTTTGCCTTGTATCTTTTGATCATAAGGTTCTGCCCGCTTCAGAATCTATCATAGGCTGACTTCATCAGGCAACGGGCCTTATTTTAAGATATGGTAAATGACTTATGCTATTACTAGTTAAAATAAGGGTGGGGAAGAGCCTCCAAATATCTGGAACTGTCCATTCTTTTCTGTCCACTCTGATTTAGCTTTATTCCACTTTCTCCTCTTTTCTTCCTTCTCATACGACCTATGGACTTCAACCCCCAGAACTGACTAGCTCAGGAATTCTGGGAGTTGAAGTTCACAGGTTGTAAGGTTGCCATAGTTGCCCTACCCCTGTCATATAGAAAGCAGGAACTATTTGATCATTCCATAAATCCAGGCTAGCCATTTCTAGAAAATTAGCCTGGAGGCCAAGAGAAATTAGTCTGAAGTCTCTCTGTGGCACTAAGGCTATCTTTTACTAGAGCATTCCTATTCTAGAATGATGTCGAGATTCTCAGTCGTCCAGGTCATGGTTGTCTCAAAAGTGCATTTTCAAGAGATAACTGGACTTTCTTTGAAAGAAAGTCCAGTTGCCTCTTGAAAAAACATCCTTGTGGCAACCTATTCTAGAACTTGCCCATAAAGTTGCAGTCTTAAATATGCACCCTTCAAAATGCCACCAAACTCATTAGACCTGTTTTCCAAAACATACCCTTAGATGTACTCTGAGAGTAAGTTGCAGAGGCCCTTCAGTGCATTCATACTATATATTAAGTTCAGTTATCTTTGAGGTTGGGTCTTTTTGTGGCTCAGGCTGAGGTGCAAACCTAGACCGTTTCCGTGAGTTGATAATTCAATGTATTCTAGGAATTCAGATAATAAACTTAGTAATAGAGCCGAATGTGCTCTGCATATCCTGTACTTCTGTCTGGATAGGTGTTGCTGGAAAGAGAGAAAAATCTCCTTTGAGTTAAATTCAATGGCTGGTAACTATGGACATACCAGTGGTGTCTTCTGGGACATTGTTTGGCATTGTCATCTGTGATTTTTTAAATTTTAATTTCACCTACAGTCCTGGGGTTTTCTGCTAGTGGCCCATCCTAGGACTAGCCAAAGTGATCCTGCTTAGTTTTATGAAGTTAGCCAAGGTCAAGGCTGCCACCATGCTGTGGAGCAGAGTGAAAGCAGTCAACACTGGAAAAAAATCTCACAGCCTTTGAACAGACTCAGGATTTTAAACTTTCAAGGGTATGAACAGTGAGGCTGGCCAGAGTTGTAATCTACCACTGACTGCCGGCAGTTCTGCAGTTTGATTCTCACTGGCTCAAGGTTGATTCAGTCTTTCATTCTTCCGAGGTGGGTAAAATGAGGACCCAGATTGTTGGGGGCAATAAGCTGACTTTGTAATAATGCCATTTGGGGTGTGTGTGTGAAAGGCCTAATAAGCAGGCATATACATAGAATGAAGGCTACTGCTAAGCTTGTAAGCCGCCCTGAGTCTTCAGAGAAGGGTGGGATATAAATGGAATTAAAATAAAAATAAATAAAAAAAATAAAATGAGGACCCAGATTGTTGGAGGCAATATGCCCACTGTGTAAACTGCTTAGAGAGGATTGTAAAGCACTATGAAATGCTATTGCTAAATGGCAGTCATTGGGCTGATGGACAAATGTGAGCACACTTAAGGGGGGGGGAGCAGTTATAATTGTTTTCTCTAGCCAAGTTTTCTAACTAGAGCAGGGGGTAGGCAACCTCGGCTCTTTTATGACTCATGGACTTCAACTCCCAGAATTCCTGAGCCAGCTGGCTCAGGAATTCTGGGAGTTGAAGTCCATGAGTCATAAAAGAGCCGAGGTTGCCTACCCCTGAACTAGAGCAGGGATGAGCAAGCAGGGCAACTTTACGCCTCATGGACTACAACTCCCAGAATTCCTGAGCCGTCCTTGTACCGTCATCCCCGTACTGAGCCTCGGCACTAAGGATCCCGATAAGGATAATGGGAGTTGTAGTCCAGCGGCCCTGGTCAGCCGCAGACAGAAAAGGCGGGGAGTGAAACCGCGGTCTCGCATGACCATCTTCGCCGCGAGGCCCGCTCGCCTTTCTCGGCTGCGAGAGCCGCCTCCGGAAGGGCGGAGCGGCCGAGCGGGGCGACGCTTTCGCACATGGCGGAAAACGAAGAGGGGGATTGGGATGCCTTCCTCGACAAATTTCAGGGCCCGCAGCGGTACGAGGGGGCCCTCAATCCCACGACATGGGAGCAGGTGCGTCTGCGGAGCGGGGAGGCTCTGCTCTGCTCCGCGGAGGCGCGTTTGGGGTCTGGGTTGGAAGGAGCGGGAGAGGGTGAAGCAAAGCTGCAGGGTTGATCCAGGGACGAGATCGTCTCTCTTTCTTAGAGATTTGTATACAGTTCTTCCTCCAGAGGTCCCGAGGGAGCGTTTTGATTCTTCCGAACAGCCCTGTAAGGTGGGCTGAGAGAGGTGGAAGGGGATGACCCCGGTAAGGGTCACCAGACTGGATGCAGTTCTCCAGCGATTCTTCCTGGTAATGCAGATAATCCTTGACTTGCAACCATTTGTTTAGTGACTTTTCAAAGCTGCAGCTGCGGTTGCAAAAGTTGACTCCTGACTTAAACGAGGGTTGCAGCATCCCTGTGGTCAAGGAATCACAGTTCGGATGCTTGGCAACAGGCATGTATTTCTGAGGGTTGTCAATAAGGAAACCAGATTCGTGTAACAGCTGTGTTACTAACTAAATGGTTCACTTGACAACTGTGGCAAGAAAAGTTGTAACATGGGAGAAAATTCAACTGTCTTTCTTAGCAGTGGAAATGTTGGGCTCAGTTGTGGTCGTAAGTCAAGGACTACCTGTACTGCAAATTGAACCCCTGAACGGCCTGTGCGCTACTGTGCCAGTCAACAGGAAGCCTAGGTGGGGATTTAAATCCCTCTTTCCAAGGGTTACAACCTTTTGCATGCAGTGTCACACTAGACAGATCTGCTTCTTTTGATGGATTACTGATTATCTGCCCTCTAACCGGTGTTGACACTTAACAACTTTTGTTAGTGACAGTTGTTTTAGGAAAGGTTAAATGCTATATTTCTTAACAATAGCTACTAATTTAGAAAGTTGACAGCTGAAAACTTAAGGCTTCTTTAAAAAAATTAAGAGCACAATTAAATTTTCAGGCCAGGTGTAAAGAACGTATCCTCCAAATGTGCTTAATTGAAATTCACAGTATTGGCCCTGCTGACTAAATGAACTGCAACGTCTGGAGGCCCCCAAATTTTCAACATAAGCAGAATTTTCTTTCTTCTATATATTTCAAATATCAGATATATTTTCAAAATCAAAAGTTTTGAATTATTTTCTTCCATGCCTGCTATCTTGAATTACCTGTATGTGTTCATAGGAATTTGATCAGATTCCAATGTTCATGAAGAATCCTCCCTCTGAAATAAATCCAGAGCAAAATCCTGATCTGGCATGCCTTCAGTCTATCATTTTTGATGAAGAACAGAGTTCTGAAGGTACCCTTTTCTACTATGTATAATATTTTAATATTATACATGTTCTAATTTTTCTCTTTGGAACTGTATTGTTGGCTGAAACAATTCATATCAGACGCTTTCTAAAAAGGGTGATGTCTATTGTGTTTACTTTTCTCACCAGAGCAAGCTAAGACTTATAAGAATGAAGGTAATGATTATTTCAAAGAAAAGGATTATAAGAAGTCTGTGATATCTTATACAGAAGGACTGAAAAAGAAATGTAGTGACCTGGAACTGAATACTGTACTTCATACAAACAGAGCGGCAGCCCACTTTTATCTGGGTAATGTGATGCATTCAAAGTTATACCTAGAGTCTGTATTTTTTTTAAAAAAACAAAAGTATCTTTTGTAATGTTAACAGTGAAAATCAAAGCATCGGAAACTGCCCTGTACTACAAAATCAAAGCTACAGTTACAAAAAATATAATTCTCTCAATATTAACATTTGGGAGGACAAGTTACATCATATTTTGCTCTAATCCAGGCATGTCAAACTCACGACGTCACGTGATATCGCGCGACGTCTCGTGACTTTTTCCCCATTGCCGGCAATGGGGTGGGTCCAGTTTTGGGATGACGTGTCTGGCCCGTGGGCCGGCAGTTTCACATGCCTGCTTTAATCCATTCAGCATTCCAATATGGAATCAGTCTTATAGCAGAATGCTTCAATTTTTCCTAATGAAGATCTCATCATGGAGACTTTGCATAGGTGTAACTTTTAAATTCAGGTTATATTTTGTTTAGGCAACTATCGCTCAGCTCTAAATGATGCTGTTGCAGCAAGAAAACTGAAACCCAGCCACCTCAAAGCAATAATAAGGGGTAAGAAACTCCACTCTTGTTTTTATATCCAATTTTCTGTTATGGAATATGTAGGGATATTTATACTGAAGATTTTGTACCCATTATCAGTTTTTAATGAATATTAGCTTCCATGTTAAGGATGTTCTATTTATCAAAATAAAAGACACAAAGCAATACATTCGTGCGTATTGCAAGATGTTATTTTGTGGAGACTTAAAAACATTCCGATATTAATACTGTAGTTTTAAGGGTTGTTTGCATTTTTCATCAGCAAGAGATCAAATAAATAGAAGTAGCTGAAATGATCATCTCTGGTAGGTTAATGATGAAAAATAGTCCCTCTGGCTTGGATAAATTGTTCGGTCTTCAATCATTGAGTCTTTACATCCCATCATTTCTTTTTCTGGTACTTTTCTGCACTTTCGGTATTAAAAACCGCGACCAACATTACTGCATTGGCCTGCTGAAAGTATATTGTTTGCTATGGAATAAAAGTATAAAAAACATGTTGTACTTTTATAGGAGCACTGTGCCATGTGGAACTCAAGCATTTCTCTGAAGCTATGGCATGGTGTGAGGAGGGTCTGAAATTAGATCCACAGGAAAAAAAACTTCTGGAAATAAGAACAAAAGCAGACAGACTTAAGGTTAGAAAGGATTAAAAATAAAAACATGTAGTCCCTCCAAGTTTGGTGAAGCCTTGGCTGCCCTTACGCTATCGCTACATAGCTTTACTTGTCTTGCAGCGTACTGAAGAGCGAGATTTGAGAAAAGCAAAATTTCAGGAGAAGAAGGAACAATGTCAGAAAGAAGCCTTACTTAAAGCTATTAAGGTAGCTGCGAAAAGAAAGCAATACTTGAAATGTGAACTTATCAAGATGTGCTTTAGATCTATGCCTCAAGCTGGATTGTTTTACTTTTCTGATTTAGGACCGAAACATCAAATTATCTCCGGTGCCCTCAGCAGATGAGATGGCCATATCAAAAGACCTCAGGGAGATGTCTTTAGATGGATTCAGCTCTGAAAGCGGCACTGGGGCCAAAGTCTGCCTGGAAGACAGTGGCAGCCTGACCTGGCCAGTCTTCTTCCTGTACCCTGAGCATGGACAAACTGACTTCATTTCTGCTTTTCATGAAGAATCCAGGTTAATGTTTCTCAAAGCACAAAATAACATTTTAAATTGCAGGTCTAGTTTGTATGATTTATTCACAGTATTTTCCAGTCTAACACTTGAGTGGTTTATGCCAAGTGATGTATAGAGCAGTGCTTTTCAACCAGTGGTACGGGTACCACCTGTGGTACATTGGCACCTGGCAGGTGGTACGCGACCATCCTAGAAAAGTGGTAGCAGGGGAGAGGAATGAGCTGAAACAATGGCGGCACCACACAAGCCTGAGCTAGAGACGGCTGGAGCTGCATGGCTGTCAGGGCTCAGCGGAAGCGCCAGGATCAGGGCTTCTTCGGGGCTGTCAGGGCTGAGTGGAAGCTCCAGGATCAGTGCCAGGCTCCAGCTAGAGCTCGACGCTGATCCTGGTGCTTCTGCTGAAATTGGCAACTGATTCATATTTATGACAGTCAGTGTCCCAGGGTCATGTGAAGTGACCAAAGCCTGCTGCAACCACCCAGCAGACGGGGAATAAAAACCAAGCACCCCCTCACCCCACCCCCACTGCCAATCCTCAACAGAAATGCTCACAACAATGAAAACCTTGGGACAGGAGGAAGAGCGCTCTGGAGAGGCAGGCAGGTGTCTTGCTCAGCTGTGGCTTGGGGGGCACTTTTTCCAGTGCCATTGTAACTTTGAAAAGTCACTAAGTGAACTGTTGTAAGTCGAGGACTACCTGTACTTCATTTTTTGGGGGGGTCATCAAGTTTTTGACACCTTGCTAGGCAACTGGTGGTACTCGGATGTTGCCATATCCTAAAAGTGGTACAATGGGTGAAAAGGTTGAAAAGCCCTGGTATAGAGGAATGAGTTTATGCCTGCTGACTTGACCTGCTGTACATGTTGAAGTGGAATCGCAAATGTATCCTGTTCTACGTATTTCACCCACAATACTGTAGAAATAAGAGAGGTTCTGATGAGCAGAGCACCCCTGTCATTTTTGAGGAACTGTGCTGTTTTCTCTTGTTGAAAGAGAAAATGGAATGTTTTCTTGGATCATTTTCAGCCAGACTTTGTTTTGCTTGGTTGTTTTGTCTTTTTACAGTTGCACGTGGAGCAAGATAAAATCATGTCACTTGAGGCAATAGGAAGGGAAAAATTCTAGGGCTGGTTTAGTTTTTACCTTCCATTCTGGGGAATATCAGGGAAGCTCTTTCAATCCTGTAAGTCTCTCTTGTTCTACCCCAAGAATGTTTTTAAGGCCCTTTTCTATCAGATATTACCAAAACAGGAGCTTTTCCACCATACAGCATAAGCTAGCATGGTGAAACCTCATTTCCATGGTGAAGCAAGGGTTCTGCTATTTCTTTGATACATAAGACACTTTTGACTTTAGTAACACAGCCTTAAATCAAAGGCAATGAGATTCTGATCTTTTTTTGAATTAACAGAGTTGGGATATAATACTGAAGATTTTGGTCCCCATTATCAGCTTTTAATGAAACTACCTTGCTTTGAAATAACAAAGCAAAACACTGCTCAAGTTGAACTGGAGAACACTTTGGGTGGCTAAAACACTATTTTCATTTAATTCCTTTTGTGCTTCAGATTTTCTGACCATTTAATTGTCATGTTTGAAGAATCACCTGCCTGGGATACAGAAAGAAAATACGTTCCTAAAAAACTAGAGGTACAAAAGCACTGTCAGTACTTGAACTTCTTTTTTTAAAAAATGATATATTCTAATAATAGCCTTCTTTAAATATTAATTGGGTTAGGATTTTTTTATATTAATTTGCCATGGTGTTAGAATTGTTTCATGTATGTATGTATGTATGTATGTATGTATGTATGTATGTATGTATTTGGATTCCTTGCTTACTATTGTTTGAGCTTTTTGGAGAAGGGATATTTTAAATTCTCGATTTATATTGCATAATAGATCCTAAGGAGCAATTTTTTTAAAAAAGTGATAATATGGTATCTTAATTAAGTTTGCATATCTAGGCCAGTTTCATAATATGATCAGTTATTAAAGCTTAGACAAATCAATATGGTGGATAGAATCTTTCTAAAAGAATTCCTTCTTGCTTGTCATAAATATCTTTTATTTCCAAAAAAAAGATTAAGCTTAGAACGAATAACTTATTTTGAATCTGATGCATTTCATTAGTAAAAGTTCCAGGAAATAAAATGAGTGGGTAGAATTTTCAGCCCTCAGATGCATGATTTTTACAAATTTAAAGGGAGTCTGGACAACTTCATGGAAGAATGAACTATCAAAGACTCTTTTGATGGCTGTGTCTTACCTCCTAACTCATTGGTGGTCTATCTTCAATACCAGCTAATTAGGGACCAACAACAGTGAAAAGGATCTGTTACCCACTATCCCTGTTTCTGAGTTACCTCAAAACATCTCACTGATCACATGTAGCACAATGCTAGACCAGATAGTCCCTTGATCTTGTCCACTAACGTTTTTCTTCAGTTCATTATCTTTAGTAGTTCTCAAATTACTAAAAGCTCCAAACTCCTCACCTGCCTCTAACCAGAACAAAATATTTAAGTCTTCTGTTTCTCATCAGCTAATTAATTGCTTGTTAGTTTTTTTAAGTAAGTTCTGCCTCATCTGTATAATATGTTAATCATTTTGTTCATGTGTTAATTTTTTGGGGGGTTTCTCCTATTACAATGCACAGCTTTATTTTGAGGATGAAGGAAGAGGGGATATATACCAGATAAACCCAGAAACCACATTGTTAGAAGTGCTGCAGCACGAAAGGTGAGATGTTGAACTATGACCTGGGTGTTGGTGTTGTTGCTGCTATTCTTATTTATTTTTTAAAAAATGTATTGGCCACCCAACTCCAATGGGCTCTGGGCAACAAACAAAACTAGAAACAAACATAAAAACAGCTCAAAACGTGTTATTAACCCTGACTCTCAAAAGTGCAAGGTACTGGTATTGAATGAATAGGGTCATGACTTCAAAAAGAAAAATAATCAAAATTTATCCAGGTAAGAGACCTTGCTTACTTTTTTGATTACAGAAAAGACATTACCTCTATTTATTGGTGATTAGAATCTTCTTACGGACTTTTTGCATGAAATTTAAACTGAACTTGTGATTCACGGTTGTGTTGATTAGACAGGATAGGTTATGGAATGAAGAGAGATATCTGATGTAACTTTAAAGAGATAGGTTGAAACACATCTGTACTTGTAACTGTTTTGAAGAGTATCAGAAACCACTCCCTTGTATCCTTTTTATTTCTTTTCTATTTCTCTTTTTTCTTGTCTTCTTTCTATTTTTTTTTTCCCTTGTTTTATATTCATTTGTATTAGTTTTTATTTTAAAACTTTTAATAAAAATTATATACAAAAATATCACCCTACTGTTGAGAAGCATAGGATTATCAACAATACGTTATTTAAAAAAGAAGAAGAAGAAGAAGTGGTACAGAACGTAGCCTGTGTTGTCCACTTAGAGTAGACACTATGTACCAGCTCCAGTTAGCTAATGTATTTAATTGAAGTTTTCCAGACATAGTTTTAATATTTCCGAACATTGTTTTAATGGTTCCGTACCACAGCACTATAATGGCTGGCTGGTCTCCCAACAAGCCTTTAGTTGCAAAACAGTTGCATAAGTTAAAAAAAAAAAGATGGAGAGAATCCTATAGTTTTGCCTATGTATATTTCTGTAGGTAGATCTTGCCACACAAGGAATGGCGAGCAACCCCTTCCTTTCTCAGTTGCATTGTGATGTCTTAACACAACTCTGTAGTGAAGAAATTTAGCTAAAGGGCTGTACATGCAAATGCTTCCCTATGATCTTCATTTTTTACTGAAGATATTTATGCTGTATTTATGGATGACTGACATGCCAATGTGGCTGGCCAGGGGTGATCTCTTCACTCTTTACATCTCTACCTAAATGAAGCTGTTGAGGGCCCCCCCCCAGTTACACTGGACCACAACTCCCATCGTTCTGCCGACTGAGGGTTATAAGATATGCAAACCTATACTTCACCCACTAGATGACTTGTCTATAGAGAATCTCTGTAGGTGAAATAACTCTATATACTGGGATAGCCTATAGGTTTCCTTCAAAAATTGGAGTCCCTTGCTTATATCCTGAACTAGTTTTTCCCATGCTAAATCGCCTCAGAAGTGTTGTAATTAGTGTTGTAATTAAGTGTTGTAATTAACTCAAGCATGTATATTGGATGGAAATTTATGGGAGCTGAAATTCTACGTTATCTGGAGGCCATCTCCTTTTGGAAAAGTTGATCTAACCCATGGGATTGTAGTAGTAGCTACCAATTTTTGGAATTATAGAAACAGTCATGTAAAGCAAACATTTTCAAACACCAATCTAGATTATTCTTAAATATAGTTAAATATAATGGCAGCTAAGACCAGAACATGACTTTCTAAATAATATTTTTCAGGTACTTTGTAAAAGGAGGAACTCCTGCCTTTTTAGTCCTGGTGAATGATGCTCCTTTCTCCAAGAACTATTTATTTGGGAGGACAGTTCATCAGTTAAAGTGAATTGAGATGACCTCAGCAAGAAAGCAAAGATCAGCAGTGACTCTTTCTACCATTTATGCAACATCCTAGATTGGAATGTTTTGGAGTATATATTTTTCTGTAACAATTACGATGAAGAGAAGATACGGATATATCAGGCTACTATACTTTTAACTTTCCCTCTGTATTTGAATAACTAAGCTCCCTTAGTCCTCCCTCTCCTTTCAATAAATAAAAACAGTGAAACAAAATAAATATGGTGTTTAAACACACATGGTGTTTAAAGTGTCAGACTGTTTTGCATGAGAGAAGCAACTTTTAGGATATTAACTAACCTGTTAAAAATTCTCAGTATCCAAATTTCCATGTATAGATTTATGAAACCATTTGGCTTTGGGTGAGCATTTTTCATACTTACGTTCAGTAACAGCTTTTCACCTGTTACTATCTAGCAGATTCATGCTGATCAGCAAATAGTTCAAGAAATAGTTTCTTGGGACAATACATATCAAGGTACAATTTATCCAAGTCTGTCTTTTAAAAAGAAAACAAAAGAATGCAGAGCTGAGGAGTCTACAATTTTACTGGATTTTTGCTCCCCTAAGAATGAATGAATATACTGGGGGAAATACAAGTTTTTTTTAAAAAGATGGAGCATGATAATTTATATGTAGCCTGCCCCTTCTTGTGATTTTAGGTGACTCAGAAATAATAATAAAATTCAAAGGAACAAATTACATTTGTCCAAGAAATGTAAACTGTAAAGGTTAAAGAGTTTTTTTAAATCTCCTACTAAACTGCAAGGAGGAAGATAAGTCTCAGTTCTAATAATAATAATAATAATAATAATAATAATAATAATAATAATAATAATAATAATAATAATAATAATAATAATTTTATTTGTATACCACCCTTCTCCCGAAGGACTCAGGGCGGTGAACAGGGCAAACATATAAAAGTACAAAGATACAAAACTTAAAAAAGAATTAAACAAAATGCCCAAGCTAAAACAATAAGTAAATATATTTAAAACAACAATAAAATCCCAACCCATCCCCCGTCAGGCCAGGCCAGCTTGTTCGAACAAATAAGTCTTCAGATCGTGTCGGAAGGAGCGAAGGTCGGGCGCCATCTGGAGCTCAACCGGCAACCGATTCCATAAATCCGGGGTGCCCACAGAGAAGGATGCTAAACTGATGTTTGTGTGTGTGTATGTGTGGGGGGGGAAATTGTCTCCCTGTAAGCGTGGCTTTTTAACACACACACACACACCTCAACTGCAAGCAGTGCGAGAGAGAAAAATATATTAGAATTTGCATTTTCTAGAAAGCTAAAGGGAAAAACCGGCTGGGGCACTTTTCCTCAGAAAGAATCTAACCTGTAGGTATTGTGCTTTGGTGTACATAAACATTTGCAGAGCCCTTTAGTCTGCCTTCATCCTGGGAAACTCCTTCAGCTGTTCAGAGCCATCCGTAAGAAAGACAAAATATTTTACCTGATATATTCTGTGCAGTGAAGCAACGTTCTCCAGAATTCAAGTGACTGCTGGGGGAAAAACATGTTAATGGCAACATATTCTTTGAGGTACATGTTCTTTAAGAATCTACAAATCCCTTGCTGGGTGCTGAGCTGGAATTAAATTCAAATGAATTGGCTAATGGTGCCTAAGAAGGTTCAAGCACACAACTCCCAAGAGAAGCCCATTCTGAGCCAGCTGTGAACAGCCACTCCAATCTCTTCTCCCCAGTGAATTGATGCAAAGATGGTTACAGCCACTTGCCATATGCCACCATTAAGACAAGTTCAAGTTTTAGTGGTGCCAGGCAACATCTGGAGCGATTAACTTCAATGAAGATTTAACCACTGGTTGCAGTAGGATATGAATTATACTCTTACAATATGAATTGTACTCTTAGAACTTAACAAAATGAGAGGGGTTTTTCTTGCACTTAAATTTACAATAAATGGACAACTATTATATCTCCCCACTACCTCCTACCATCATCCAGTTCTTAGCCTTAAGTTAATTCTTGGACTAGAGAAAAGAGGATTACAGCTATCCATAATTCAAATAGCTACTACCCCATTTTATGTATCACCAACTTCCAACAAGCATCTAATGAACTGTGCAGCCCTTTGGCTTGTGGGGGTATTAATGTAGCACCAGACTCCTTAAAACAGCTGTGCCTTTTCCTGGGATAAGGGAAAATGTGACTTTCATGCAGGGGAATGGATGGGAAACGTGTAGTTCTTGAGATGCCATTGAACTATAATTCCCAGAATACCTCATTCTCACTCATCATGACTGACTGGAGCCCCTGGGAATGTCAATTCAGCAATATCTGGACTGTCATCGATTCTCTATCCCTTCCAAGGCAAATTGATCAAGTGGGATCAAATGCTCTGCTTTGACTTTTAATTTTGGAAATGATAAGCAGAAACCCTATCCCGCCAGGCATGTACAGGAATGAAACAAATATTCCAGAGCCGCACTGCAAACAACAGTAGCTTTTACAGTCTCTACTTCATCCACTTCCAAAAAGTTAAAAAAAAAGAATATTTACACAACACACAAACCCGCAGACAATCCAAACTTACCTTTTCCCTCTCTCTTTCTTTCTCTCTCCCTCTCTCCCTCTCTCTTTCTCTGGGTAAACACGCACATCACATGGTTAGAACTTACGTTTCCATTAAGGTTACCATACCTGGCCTGCAGATATTTGGACAATCATCAGCAAAAAATCATATCACTAATAAGTCTCCTATAACGTGGTTAGAAGATGCATGGATTTTTGCACCCCCAGACTTAGATCCTGTGTCACATGAACCCAGGAAACTGAATTAACAGGATGCTTTAACTATGGGTAAACCATCACACAAACACAGCTTTTTATAGTTTTTCTAATTGAAAATCTCATGTCCTTTCCACATCTGGCAATAATAATTTCAACCTATTGCAAAGGTGGATGATTTTTCAGTGGCCTGGGGCCCCTCAATTTTTCCGAACCCAGACTACAACTTCATGTATCTTCCGTTCAAATTGCTTCATTGGATTTCTGTTAGCTATCCTGATAAGAGTACAATTTATATCCTATTGCAACCAGTGGTTAAATGTTCATTGATGTTAATCACTCCACATGTTGCCTGGTGCCACTAAAACTTGATAGATAGCTCATTGGCTACACAAAGGGGCTTAGGGAGCAAGGTACCCACTACCTACCAGTTGCAGGAAAGAATAAGAGGGTGCAATTACAGCCCTTGCAAAAGGAAATGCTTCTGGTCATCAAAACCTATTGGGAAAATATTTCTACCAAGGATACTGTGATCCTTGGAGGTTTCAAAAGATGCAACATCCTGATCTGAAGAGAACAATTGGAATGCAGGCTGGAAGGCATCTTTCCAAGTTTTAACATCAAATTTCCCCCCCCCTGCACCACCCCCAGGGATATTTTGTCTTTACCCTGGAACATAAAGTAAGCTCTGATGCAATTTCATATCCACTTTCCTGTCAGTCCTGCTCAGGATTGTACTCTGAGAGATGAGCAAGAGAAGATAGACAGAGCCTCCCCAAGGATTTCTCAAATAATAAACACATCCTGTTTGACAATTAGGAGGACATGAACACTGCTGTGGTTTTTTTCTTTTTTTCTGGAAAAGTTAATTCAGAAGGACTGTAGTTCCTGTTCTGATAATAATAAAAAAGTGAAACATTCTAGTTTAATAAAAATGAACAGATAGAAATAAGACCATGCCCAAAACCATTAATCTTTTTTTTTTTACGACAAATGCTCAAAATGGGAATGGAGCCCAGCAGTGCAACCAAATAGGTTTAAAAATAAAGACTTCGGGGGCTGACAAGGAAGAAGTCCAGCTTCACAGCATTTCACCATTACCAGGAAGAAGAAAAAAGGTTGTACAGGTTGTCCTCGACTTACGACCACAATTGAGCCCAAAATGTTTGTTGTTGAGACATTTGTTAAGTGGATTTTGCCCCATTTTATGACCTTCCTTGCCACAATTGTTAAGTGAAACATTGCAGTAGTTAAATCAGTAAGGCAGTTGTTAAGAGAATCTGGCTTTCCCATTGACTTTGCTGGTCAGAAGGTCACAAAAAGTGATCACGTGACCTTGGGACACTGCAACCATCATAAATATGAACCAGTTGCCAAGCCTCTGAATTCTGATCACGTGATCCTGGGGATGCTGCAAAAGTTTCAACTTTGAAAAATGGTCCTAATTCACATTTTTCAGTGCCATTATAACTTTGAACAGTCACTAAATGAACTGTTGTAAGTCAAGGACTACCTGTACAGTACATTTAACATACGTGTATTTTTCAGGGCGTAACTCAAAAACTTACCAACTCAATACTGTACTGTAATTTGGAAAACCCTAAAAACACCAACAGTACAGTTGTAAAATTATAAAATTTAATGTCCAAATAAGGATAAGCTGCACTGTATTCACTAAGTGAGTACATTCAAAGAATATATTCAAGAAATACACATTCGACGCCAAATACTTACATACGTTAATCCAGTGCTTTTCAAACTCGGCAACTTGAAGATGTGTGAGCTTTAACTCTCAGAATCCCCTAACATGTTTGCAGGGGAAGCCTGAGAGTTGAGATCCACACATCTTAAAGTTGCCAAGTTTGAAAATTTATATCATTAGCTGTACAGTAGAAAAACAGAGAAAAACACACTGGGTCCCAATTACCCTGTCCATGCTGGGTGGAAAATGCAAGCTTTTCTCCAATGCATTGAAAAGTTTCTTGCTTGAGGAACAACTCCTATGCTAGCCTGCTTTAACTGATTGAAATAAAATCCTTTGGGATCTCATAAGCATCTCTCTTAAGCAGCCAGATTTCTTTAGAACAGGTACTTTTGGGCCAATGGAACTTACAGAGGCAAATATTAACCCGACTTTGGCCTATGAATTGAATGGGAAGCACACACATACACAAACACACACACACACACACACACACCAATCTACAGGAGAAAAGACCAGATATAAAGGTAAACAGTAACAGTAATACTGTACATAAGAATATTGGGGAGTTAACCTTCAGAAAGGCTACCAATCAAAATGATTATGCAGAGATTCCATCTTGCTCTTCTTCATACATTTGTTTCTGGTTAAAAAAAGATATGCTGCAAAAACTCAAGAGGGTTGCAAATGGATGAAGATACCTGGGCCATCTCTAAAATTCCATGAAAGGTGGAAACCGTGTATAGAAGCATCATTAAACCCATAAATGCTGAGTCTGTGCCCTGGTAAGTAGCTATGCTGTAGTAGTAGCACATTAGTATACTATGGCACACTGGCAAAGATTATATTGCGCAAATCCCCTTCAGCAGTAAATGGAAAGCTATAGGTTAACCATGTTTGGAGGGCTTTGTGGTTTTCTCCAGATCTGGCTGCAAAAATGTGAACAAGATGGCCACAGAGCATTTTTCTGTACAGGTAATCCTTGACTTACAACTATTTCTTTAGTGACCATTCAAAGTTACAGTGGCACTGAAAAAGTGACTTATGACTGTTTTTCACACTTACGACCATTACAGCAACCCCGTGGTCACATGATCAAAATTCAGATGCTTGGCAACTGGCTCATATTGATGGCGATTGCAGTGTCCCGAGGTCATGTGATCACCATTTACCACCTTCTGACAAGCAAAGTCAATGGGGAAGCCAGATTCACTTAAACACCCGGTCTGTGGACCGGTACTGGGCTGCGGAATGCCAGCAACTGGTCTGCACAAACAAGCAAAGTCTCATCCGTGGGATGCAGGCAGCACACAAACCCACACACTCTCCGGTCCATGGAAAAACCTCTCTCCACAGAACTGGTCCCTGGTGCCCAAAAGGTTGGGGACCTGTGACTTAAATAACTGTGTTACTGTGATTCATTTCACAACTGTGGCAATGAAAGACGTAAAATGGGTCAAAACTCAGTTAACCATTGTCCTTCTTAGCAACGGAAATTTTGGGTTTGGCTGTGATCATAAGTGAAGGACTACCTGTATGTTTGCAGCACAGTCATTCATAAGAGGCAGGTCACATGGTAAGGACCCTATCCAATAATGTTAATATTTCTCAGTTACTGGGAATGTTCATGTTTCAAATACGATTTGGAGGAAATGTTCCAACCTTATGTGGGGGGAAAAATCTTTCTTCTATTTGTCAAGGAAGCCCAATTGTTGTTTTTTTCATATGCTTTAATCAGGGGTCTTCAAACTTGGCAACTTTAAGACTTGTGGACTTCAACTCCCAGAATTCCTCAGCCAGCAAAGGGTTTGAAGACCCCTGCTTTAAATCATTGCAACTAGTTCAAGGGCAGGGTTCTTCGGAGAGCACAGAATCTAGAAACCTCTGCCTGGAGAACTTTATCGCAGACCTGTGGTTGTTTGAAGTCATTCTTTTCTGGAAATTAGGAAGAAATTCAACACAAGGTTTAACCTTTTGGCAGAACTCTTTGCTTCAGAGCTTGAGAAGAAAGTGGTTTTTTAAAGGATTTTTTGAAACAACAAAATGCAGTAGAACTGGTAGAGCTTGTCCCAATATGATAGCCAGAAGATGGCAGCATTAGGGAGCCTTTGAATGCTTGACAGTGCTGATGCATGGTACTCTAAGAAAATAAATTTAAACAAACCTGCTCAGGAGCTACCCCTGCAGCCAATCAATCACGGATCAAGCTTTTTTTTTTCCATCCCCATTCCGTTTGATTGGGTGAAATGATGTCATTCCTCACCAGATGCAGATACTGTACACTTCTGGTATAAATTAAGGGACTAGGTGACAGCACAGGAAAAAATGTGTTGCAGTTTGCACCTCCCTCCTTTAGCTTGTGTGCATTAGCAAAACTCACGATTCCTGGAACAACAGCAATATTAGAAGAGCAAAGAAGACTGCGTCAGTCAGGCAGAGAACTAATTATTGGACTGGTAATGGATATTAATATGGTCTCCAACAATAAGCTGCTATTTGTATTTAGACCCTAGTTCTATTGGCATGAAAATAATCAACTCGTTCTTTGTTCAAACGCCCTGCCTGATGATACCTACATTCACAAATTAGCTCTGATAGAGTAGAGCAGACATGTCAAACACAAGTCCCGGGGGCCAGATTTGGCCCACGAAGTGGTTTCATGTGGCCCACAAAGCCATCCTGGAAACAGTGAGGGAACTGCCCCCACTGCCTTGGCCCTGGCCCAGAGACCCTCCTTCTGCCAGAGACCCTCAGATCTGTCCCACTCCTGCCCAGGCCCCCATAGGCACCTTGATGCGAACGATGTAGAGCTGGCCATGCCCACCTAGTAGGCCATACGCACTCTAGCCACGCCCACCCAGTAGGCCACACCCACCCAGTAGGCCATGCCCACCTGGCCCCTTGAGGGCAACTGTAATGCTGATGCGGCCCTCAATGAAATTGAGTTTGACACCCCTGGAGTAGAGGGATGAAATGGAAGCAATGAAATCTATTTCATCTTCTTTGCTGGGAGATCCCATATCTTCCTGAAGGGTTATCAAGTAAAAGCTCTGTTTTTCAGGCTTATTTACTTTATTTTTTTTTTTATAAATAACTCAAGGTAGCGAACATGTTTCTCCAAAAATAAGACCTGGTCTTATTTTATTTATTTTTTTGTCTCCAAAAGAGGCAGTAAGTCTTACTTTCAGGGGATGTCTTATATTCCCCCCCCCAACATTTGCCTCACCTTTCCACAATGGCACTGACAGCCCTGTCCAGCAGGAACCTGCGTGGCCACTGGCCCACTTCTGTGGCTGCTCACAGCTGCTCATGGCAGGAGGCCAAGTAACCCACTGTGCTGTGCCGCCACCATGAGGTCAGGCAGGTGGGAGAGGGGGTGCAGCTGCCCAAAGCGCCCCATAGGCACCGAAACACTTTTCACCCGGATGGAGAAATGACGGAGACTGGAAGCTTCATCTGCTTTAAAATGGGGTGGTTGGAAACGGAACTGCCTCATTTGCAAGCAGACAAAAGTTCCAGTCTCCCTCTGGGTGAAAAGTGTGCGGTGCATCTGGATTGCCTGCCTCCCCCTTGCCCATGTCCTTTGCACTGCGCTGCTCCAAGGGACTGGTGGGCTGCGGCGGCTGCCGGACACTGTTGGGTCCCACAAGCTTGCCACTCTTTTTGCTGGCCATGCCCACCCCCAGGCTTATTTTTGGGGTAGGGCTTATAGTGTTGTTAGCTGCGAAGTCATGTCCGACCCATCGCAACCCCATGGACAATGTTCCTCCAGGCCTTCCTGTCCTCTACCATCTTCTGGATTCCATTTAGGCTCACGCCTACTGCTTCAGTGACTCCATCCAGCCACCTCTTTCTCTGTTGTCCCCTTCTTCTATTGCCCTCAATCTTTCCCAGCATTAGGCTCTTCTCCAGTGAGTCCTTCCTTCTCATTAGGTGGCCAAAGTATTTGAGTTTTAGCTTCAGGATCTGGCCTTCTAAAGAGCAGTCAGGGTTGATCTCCTCTAGGACTGACCGGTTTGATCACCTTGCAGTCCAAGGGACTCGCAGGAGTCTTCTCCAGCACCATAGTTCAAAGGCCTCAATTCTTTGGTGCTCAGCCTTTTTTATGGTCCAACTTTCACTGCCATACATTGCAACTGGGAAGACCATAGCCTTGACTATACGCACTTTTGTTGACAGGGTGATGTCTCTGCTTTTTAATGTGCTGTCTAGATTTGCCATGGCTTTCCTCCCAAGGAGCAAGCGTCTTTTAATTTCTTGGCTACAGTCCCCATCTGCAGTGATCTTGGAGCCCAGAAAAATAAAATCTGTCACTACCTCCATTTCTTCCCCATCTATTTGCCAGGAATTGAGAGGGCCGGATGCCATGATCTTGGTTTTCTTAATGTTAAGTTTCAGCCCAACTTTTGCACTCTCCTTCTTTACCCGCAACAAGAGGCTCTTTAGTTCTTCTTCTTCCATTAGAGTGGTATCATCTGCATATCTTAGGTTGTTGATATTTCTCCCGGCAATCTTAATTCCAACTTTTGATTCATCTAGCCCTGCCTTTCTCATGATGTGCTCTGTGTATAAGTTAAATAGGCAGGGCGGCAGTATACAGCCTTGCTGGACTCCTTTCCCAATTTTGAACCAATCATTGGTTCTGTGTCGAGTTCTCAATGTTGCTTCTTGACCCACATATAGGTTTCTCAAGAGACAAATAAGATGGTCTGGTACTCCCATCTCTTTAAGAACTTGCCACAATTTGTTGTGATCTACACAATCAAAGGCTTTAGCATAGTCAATGAAGCAGAAATAGATGTTTTTCTGGAACTCCCTAGCTTTCTCCATGATCCAGCGTATGTTGGCAATTTGATCTCTAGTTCCTCTGCCTCTTCAAAATCCTGCCTGTACTTCTGGTAGTTCTTGATCCACATACTGATGGAGTCTAGCTTGTAGGATTTTAAGCATAACTTTACTAGCATGTGAAATGAGTGCAATGGTGCGATAGTTTGAACATTCTTTGGCACTGCCTTTCTTTGGAATTGGAATGTAAACTGTTCTTGTCCAATCCTGTGGCCACTGTTGTGTTTTCCAAATTTGCTGGCAAATTGAATGTAGCACTTTTACTGCACTGTCTTTTAAGATTTTGAATAGCTCAGCTGGAATACTGTCACCTCCACTAGCTTTGTTGTTGCTCAGTTTTTCTAGGGCCCACTTCACTTCACATTCTAGGATGTCTGGCTCGAGGTCAGTGACCACCTCATTGTGGTTATCAGGGACGTTAAGCTCATTCTTGTATAATTCTTCTGTATAATTTTGCCACCTCTTCTTAATCTCTTCTGCCTCTGTTAGGTCCCTGCCATTTTGGTCCTTTATCATGCCCATTTTTGCATGAAACTCTCCCTTCATCTCTCCAATTTTCTTGAAGAGTTCTCTGGTCCTCCCTATTCTATTGTTTTCTTCTATTTCTTTGCACTGTTCATTTAAGAAGGCATTCTTATCTCTTCTAGCTATTCTCTGGAATTCTGCATTCAATTGGGCATATCTTTCTTTTTCTCCCTTGCGTTTCGCTTCCCTCCTGTCCTCATCTATTTGCAAAGCTTCCTCAGATAGACATTTTGCTTTCTTGCATTTCTTTTTCTTTGGGATGGTTTTAGTTGCTACCTCTTGTACAATGTTGTGAACCTCCGTACATAGTTCTTCAGGCACTCTGTCTATCAGATCTAATTCCTTAAATCTATTTGTCACCTCTACTGTGTAATCAACAGGGATATGATTTAATTCATACCAGAGTGGCCTAGTGCTTTCCCCTACTTTCTTCAGTTTAAGTCTAAACTTTACAACGAGAAGCTCATGGTCTGAGCCACAGTCAGCTCCTGGTCTTGTTTTTACTGACTGTATAGAGCTCCATCTTTGGCTGCAGAGCACATAGTCAATCTGATTTCTGTGTTGACCATCTGGTGATGTCCGTGTGTAGAGCCGTCTCTTGGGTTGTTGGAAAAGAGTGTTTGCTATGACCATCGTATACTCTTGACAAAATTCTATCAGCCTGTACATTTTGTACTCCAAGTCCAAACTTGCCTGTTATTCCGGTTATCCTTTGGATTCCTACTTTAGCATTCCAATCCCCCACGATGATAAGGACATCATTTTTTGGTGTTAGTTCTATGAGGTACTGTAGGGTTTCATAGAACCGGTCAATTTCATCCTCTTCAGCACTGGTGGTTGGGGCATAGACTTGGACTACTGTGATATGGAATGGTTTGCCTTGGATTCAAACTGAGATCATTCTGTCATTTTGGGGATTGTATCCCAGTATTGTTTTTCCTACTCTTTTATTGACTGTGAAGTCTACTCCATTTCTTCTGAGGGATTCTTGCCCACAGTAGTATACTTGATGGTCATCTGAATTAAATTCACCATTCCTGTCCATTTTAGTTCGCTGATTCCTAAGATGTCGATGTTCAGTCTTGTCATCTCTTGTTTGACCACATCCAGCTTTCCTTGATTCATGGATCTTACATTCCAGGTTTCGATGGAGAAAAAATCTTTACAGCATTGGACTTTCCTTTCACCACCAGCCACATCCACAGCTGAGCATCCTTTCGGCTTTGGCCCAGTCACTTCATTCTTTCTGGCGCTACTAGTACTAGCCCTCTGCTCTTCCCCAGTAGCATATTGGACGCCTTCCGACCTGAGGGGCTCATCTTCCAGCGTCATATCGTTTTGCCTTTTGGTACTGTCCATAGGGTTTGCATGGCAAAGATACTGGAGTGGGTTGCCATTTCCTTCTCCAGTGGATCACGTTTTGTCAGAACTCTCTGCTATGACCTGTCCGTCTTGGGTAGCCCTGCACGGCATAGCTCATAGCTTCATTGAATTACGCAAGCCCCTTCGCCAAGACAAGGCAGTAATCCATGAAGGGGAGGGCTTATATTAGGCCCACCCCAAAAAATCAGACTAGGGCTTATTTTTGGGGTGGGTCTTATTTTCAGGGAAATGTGGTAATATTCCTTCCTCCTCCTATTTTCCCCACAACAACTACACGGGGGGGGGGGGGGTTTGGGCTGAGATAGAGTGGTTGATCCAAAATCACCCAGCCGGCTTTCATGCCTAAGGCAGCACTAAAACTCAAGTCTCCTGGCACTTTAACCAAGACTAGACCAAACTAGCTCCTTCTGAATTGTTTCTCCTAACAAGACCTTCTGAATTTTAAGAGGGGAGCCAGGATTGGCATTTAATAGTCTTTTTCCCTGTTTTTTTTCCTCGTTGTGAGTCATACAGTATTTTTCATGTTACAGGCTTAAGAGAAGGGTTTGCTATGCTATACACTTGCTCTGGAATCCTCTGACTAAAGAAAGGATGATGATGATGATGATGATGATAGCCACATGGAAAAAAAATTATCTTAGGATAAAATTGTGTCCGGAAAAACAGTGCACTGTAAATTGAAAACAAATCTGGCCAACAGAAGTGTGGTCAGATCAATAATGATCTGGAGAACAGTGCAGAAACGTTCAGGAAGTACAAAATAAGAAACCTAATGAGAAATTAGAGATGGGCAAGCTGACCACACCAAGCATGTACTGAATCATATTCCATGGCTCTCTGTTCATTTTGGAGTCCAATTCAAGCGCAGATACCAGCATCTGATGCCTCTTTTATATTTCTACCCAAGTCTTGTGGTCATCAACAAAAACCCAACTTAAATGTTGAAGTGGGCCATGAGTGGGTCTTTTCAGTTCTGACTCAATGGCTGTGCTGTCGTCCAAAATTTGGTTCAGCCTGGCATAGAAGCCAATCAGAGCCAGACACGAGAGATGGACTTTTGCAAAACTTTTATTGAAGCGCTTCAGCAAAAGGGCCCCAGTCCAGTTTCACAAAGCTATTACCTTTTTTGGGAGTTCTATCTTGCTTTGAATGTACATGTCCATTTCTCTACGGAGTTGCACCTCGCCTGAGCTTATATGTCATTTTGCCCCAAAAGAGTTATATCTTGCTTAAGATTTCATCCCTACTTGGCCTTCTGCAGCTTGTGTTCTTGTTGCCAAATCTTGTAACTTCCTATCTATTTCTAAGTACGTGTTGTTACGTTTCCTTCATCTCTAACGGACACATTGCACAGTTGCATTCTTCTAAATTTTTATCCCTTCCTGAAATGGCGGTGTATGGCTTCTTAATGAGTGATCCGTCAATGCAAGGCATATTCATTCTCCAGACCTTTCATATCCTGACCTTGTGCTGCATGGGCTGTTTTAAGTCAGTTTACTGGTTTCAGCTGCTCTTTTATTCACAATTTTGCTATGTTTGGCATTATTTACTTTTGCAGCATAACACCGTGACAACAATTCCTAGACAGCGGCTAACACATTTTGGGGAGGGGACAATAAAATAACTACAGAATCTACTTCACAGAACATATTGCATATCCATAGCAGAGCAAAACCTGTTCCGATCTTCTCGGGATATAACTCTAGTGCTGTGGGTTTAATAATGGACCGTGTCAGTTTTCAGACCAGTTCAAAATAAATATCATAGAATTCAGCGCTCTCTGACTGAAAGAGAAGCAGCCAGGAACTTATGGAAGGGGAAATTGACGAAACTTTGTGATCCTTAAGAGTTGACACCAACTTGATGGCATATCGTCAATGCAGCAGATGAAATTTGTGGAATCCTTCAAGATGCTCCTTTTTTCTTGCAACCCCTCTTTGTGCCTGCAGCCTAATAGCTGGGCTACAGATTTAGCGCTCTTATAATAATGCTAAACCTGATTTCAAAAACGGCTAATAGGTCATAGGCATGGAGCACTTCTGTGCCAGCAAAGTAGCATAACTCATCCTTTATAGGGACATAACCACACACTAGATATTAAGAAAAGGGGTGTTTTCTTCTGCTGGCATGTGATGCTTGGTGGAAGGAATAATTCCAAAGGGACCCATCAGCTGCTTAACTAGTTCCATATTATATTTATAAAGATAGGCACCAGTCACTGGCCTCATTTCTGTGTCAGAATACGGACTAGCAGCAATAAGGGTAGCACAGTTGATGCTGGCATACTTTTCTGCCAACTCATCGACTGGAGGATAGCAATTTAATATTGTCACCTGGCTGTGCCCTAAAACACTTCCTTCTCCATGACGCTCTTGTATGATCGCAATCTGGATCAGCTTGAGCTGGTTGCCATGGTTCTAACTTGACAAAAATGAGAGCAGACTCAGGAGTTAGTCCTGTATATCAATTGTAAGCCCATTTTCACCTTGGGATATGCAAAGCCAGACAGATTCTTAAAGGCTTTATAGAGATTTGCAAGGGTTTGTCTCTAGTCTCCTGTATGTACAGTGGGATAAGTTCAGTCGTTATGAGATCTTCAACCTCTGCATCTCCCAGGATACATATAGCTGTAGATTAATATGTTTTTTAAAAAAAAATCTGGCAAGGATAAGAAAAATGAAGATGTGATCGTATCAGCGTGATTTCTAACCTGCTAATTTAAAACTGGCAAGATTTTCTTTCTGCAAGATGTTTTGAAAAGCTTTCTGAAAAAACTCTCAACCCTAACTTTCACACGCACAGCTCCAGTGCCACAAATATCTGACAGGAAAATCTTGTTTCCATTTGCAGTTGTTCGAAACATGGACTTTAAACTCAAAGCGCTGTTGTGCTGATCGACACGGAATGAAGGAGGGACACAAATTCCATCTATAATAGGCATAATCCGAGAGACTTCTTTGCTGAGTTCTTCATGAGCCACAAAGCAGACAAATTATTTTTGTTTGGAGTTTCCTTACGAGAACCTGTTCTGTGGTTACACCTTCATTTTTAATTCCAGCACGACAGCCTATATAACTATTAGGAAGCACATTCTGCAAGGAACGGAGTATCTGTTAAAAAGGCTTTTGCTTTGTTTTTTGGGTGACAGTACCAGATGATCAGAAGTTTTTCAGCCATGTTATAATTCTTCAAGGAAAAAAATAGAAAAACAGGTTACATAGTAAAGTAGTAGTAAAGTAGTAAATAGTAGGACAGTACAAGAAATTTGTTCAAGAGAAAGCTCTACCATTAGCATCGTTCAAAGAACTAAGAAAAAAGTGTAGATTTTAAAGAAGAGTTTTGATCAAGAAAATACTTGGATGTGTACCCTGTTCAATTTGTTTTGAATCCTGGTTTCATCCGCCAGGGCTTCTGGCTGGAATGAAATTCTTCAGAATTCGTTTCAACTTCCTTTGATCTTCTTGCCTTACACTGGAAAAGAAGGTGTCATTGTTGAAACACAGATGCCGGGAAACTTTTGCACATCAAAAATACGATGATTTCCAGGATGGGCTGTTCTTCTGGAAGAAAAGGAACAGTTGTTGCTTTGATCAGTGCTGGAGCAGTGATTTCTGGGTGCATAGCTCTCTTAGTGTGGCTCGCAGTCAGAAAACAATTTCTGGAAGGTACGAATGCCAAGCCAAACAAAAAGCTTTTGAATTGGGAGCCAGTGTTTTCCGCAAGGGGGCAATTGCAGGGTTAGGGTTTCATATTATTATTATTATTCATATATGGATTATATTGATAATTGACAGCTGTGCTAGAGTTTGGTTTATTTTAAACATAACCTGACTTTTACTTTAATTCTTTAGGTTCTTTACAGTATTACTGTGCACACAGTGTTTTTCGTTATTGCAAATTGCCAGAGTCAATGGTTGATTCAGCGGGTTATAAAAGGCATTTCAAAAAATTACATATTTTTTTTAACATGTCAGCCCTACAAAAACAATGTCAGGGAACCATTCCAAGTTTTTTCCTGACAAAATCTTGGCACATAAGAATCAGTTGTGACAATAAAGAGCAATGAAATACATACGTGTAAAAATTTTTACATTCTTAATTCTGTAACAAATTATATAGAGATATGGATACAGATAAAATAACTGTACAATGTTAACTTTGTGAAGATTTGTTTTCAAAGACTCAGTTGGGGTGTTGGGATTTCCCCCCCCCCCCATTTAATCTCTTAAGTGTTTCATTTATTTTTTCCTAATACTGGTATTAGAGATTTATGCTTTTATTTTGAATCCCACCATTTTTACTAACTGTTGAATTGTTTTAATTTGCATCTTGTTCAGAGCTTGTGTGTCAAGTCTCCTATTTCACAAAACATTTTGGTTAGCAGATGATTCTAAGAAAGGATTCTGTATGCTATGAATGCTTGCCCATTGTGTACTGGACTGAGCTATTGCTATAATGAAAGATAACATTTAACTCTAGATCTGTCATAAAATATTCCTATAAGGTATCGTTTAAAAGTATCTCCCATTGTGTGAAAGGTCTTATTTCAGTTTAACGGTAAAGTCTCATAGAGTCTTTCCTGGAGCTGAATTCATGAAGAAAATAACCTATAACTGTAGAAAGTGTCTGTTGGTAGGATATACAGACAGACTCAGATATCAACCATGGAGAATGATACACAATGAAAGTGATTCCAGATGGAGGGGTCCCCTCAGAAGATACATGAACAATTCCATCTTTTCCTCCTTAAAATATTTTATCTCGAAACCAAAATAAGGGGGGGTGGGGGAAACTGTAGGTAAAGATTGGAGGATTTCACATGAAGGGCATAACCATCTGGATCCAATAACATTTGGCAAATAAAGCAAATTGATTTCATGCAAACATCCTACTAACCTACAATGCTCCAGCTGAGTTCCTTCTTTTCTTTCTCAATCAGTTCAGTTTGCATTGCACTTTGGGCAACAAAGGCCCTGAATCTTTGCAGTCTGAGTACAGAAGAAACTAAACCTAAGTGTTATGAAGCTAACATTAGAATTCAAACATAGGTCCACTTAAGCCAGGTAATATTCCTGTTGTGTATGTAAATAGTTAGCAATAAGCCATAGAAGATATTGCAAACACTGTGCAGCTTTGCAAGGTTTAAAGCGGGAAAAGAAGGTGCAATCATTGGACGCCACAACCAAGGAGCGGGAAAACAGACAGTTTGTATTGGTTACAGTTCAAACGCTTTCTCTATAAAAGGGTTGCAACATTTGACATTTGACAGTTGACTTTGTGTATTCAATAAACTCGTTCAGTGTTAACCACTCTGAGTCCTCGTCAATTCGAACCAAACAACTGGCGACGAAGGTGGGATCGACAGAAGACCAGAGATTAGGAAGAATTGTCGTGAAGGCGGCAAAGTCTGAGCGAGTCACAGTCAACCGAGCGGCCGCGGCAGAATAGGAAAAAAATTCTCCGAATGGCGCAAATCGGGTCATTGAAGGAATTTGACCCTAACTTCCCCGAAGATTGGGAAGAATATATTGGTCAGGTCGAAGGATTCCTGTTAGTGAACGGAATCACCGACGACCGAAAAAAAGCGGCGGCATTTTTGACAATTTGCGGCACACCGGTCTACAGAGTCGCTGTCGGGCTGTGCCAGCCACAACCAGTCTCCAGCGTGCCCTATGCCGACCTCCTTGCAAAACTAAAGGTGCACTTTACTCCCCGAAGGTCCGAACTTTTTTGGCGGCGCATCTTCGAGAAGAGAAATCAGAGACCGGGGGAATCCATACAGAAATTCGTCGCTGCCGTTAGGGAAGCCGCAGTTCGTTGCAAATACGATAATTTAGAAATTAGGATTCGGGACAGAGTTGTGCTAGGCTTACGCGATGAACAATTACAAAACAGAATAATCGCCAAACCTACTGGCGATTTACAGGAAGTGCTCGACGAACTCCTAACGTATGAGTCTACCGGGTATCGCGACCCCCCCCGCAGTAGCATGGCGACAGCACCTGAAATTAACCAAGAGGGCTATGTGGACTGCGGGGAGGTGGATCAGCAGTGGGAGGAAGAGATCGCCGAAGTCTCCAGGCGATTTGGGAAGATGGCACCCAGACAACTTAGAAGCGAAGGGCCCGAACCCGGCCGCCGGCAACAACCCGCAACACCGCAGAGACCACCGACCGGGGCACAACGACCGTGGCGGGACACCGCAACCAGACCGCGCGACAACGACACCCAGAACCGATGCGGCAGCTGTGGCGGCAACCATCCCCGCGCTTCCTGCCGATTCCGCACCGCCAAGTGCAGGGCTTGTGGCAAGACCGGCCACATCCAGGCCATCTGCAGAAACCGCGTCCGGGACTCCCGTCTGAATGAAGTCGATGTGTGGCCAGAGGGTAAGGTAACCCCCAATGCTAGTGGCAAGGAGACCCCTAGATCCCGGGCGAAATTTTCAAACCCAGGGGAGGTGGCCCGAGTCAATCGGAAAAGGCAGGGAAGGGGGCACAATTTTCCGGACGGAAAATTAAAAATCACAGTCCTTCTGCAAGGGGTTCCTTGCAGAATGGAAATCGACTCTGGGGCTTCAGTGTCGATAATTTCCACTGAAACCCTGAAAAAAATTGAACAACTAAGTGGAAAAAGAATTCCACTTAGCCCAACAAATATTCAATTAATGGACTTCCAAAAAAGTCCAATAATCGTAAAGGGAAAGACCAGCCTTAGAGTTAATTTTAAGGGATTTAAGGGGGTCTTAGATGTGGTAGTTACGGAGGGGAATAGGACTAGCTTAATAGGGCTTAATTGGTTTCCTGCCCTGGGAATTTGGATAGGGGGAATAAATTCTGTGATTAAAAATAAGACCCTCGAATCCGTCTGCAAAGAATTTGCAGACGTATTCGATGGATCTCTAGGCAAGTACAAAGGGCCCCCCATTAATTTTAACCTAGACCCCTCAGTAAATCCAATCAGGCTAAAGGCCCGGAGGGTACCTTTTGCCTTAAAAGAAAAAATCGAGGCCGAGCTCGACCGGCTTGTAGGCCTCGGAGTTTTAGAACCCGTTGAGGGCGGTTTATGGGAGACGCCGATCGTCACACCCCTCAAACCCAATGGGGATGTGAGGATCTGCGCCGACTATAAAGCGACCCTCAACATTGGAATGAAAAAGCATGCTTACCCGGTCCCGACGGTGAAGCAGGTCCTCGCCACGATCCAGGACGCCGCCATCTTCGCCAAGCTCGACTTGGCGCATGCGTACTTACAGTTGACTGTTTCCAAAGAGGCTGCAGAGGCGCAAACAATTGTTACCCACAAGGGGGCGTTCCGAGTCCACAGACTGCAATTTGGGATTGCAGCTGCTCCAGGCATCTTCCAAGAAGTGATGGAGAGGACCTTAAAGGGCATACCTGGAGTATGCCCTTACTTTGATGATGTCCTAATAGCTGGAAAAGATGAAGGAATGTTAGTAGAGCGGCTGGAACAGGTACTGGGTAGATTTAGAAAGGCTGGATTAAAATTAAAAAAGGAAAAATGTAGCATAGGGGTTAAATCCACTGATTTTTTGGGGTTCAGGATTGACAAAAGCGGGGTCCACCCTACCCCTGAAAAAATTAAAGCAATAAAAGGGGCTCCTGAACCAAGGAACAAGGCTGAGCTACAGGCCTTCCTAGGCTTGGTAAATTTTTATCACACTTTTGTGCCACATAAGGCTGCCATTGCAGAACCACTGCACAGGCTTTTAGATAAGAAGACCCCTTGGCATTGGCAAGACAAGCACAAAGTGAGTTTCCAGACCTTAAAAGATATCCTTTCCAGTAGCTCAACTGTAACCCACTTTATAGAAAATAGACCAATCTACCTGGCGTGCGATGCTTCGCCTTATGGCGTCGGGGCAGTAATCAGCCATTTAGACACCCAGGGAATGCAAAGACCCATTGCTTACTACTCCCGCACACTAACCAAGGCAGAGCGGAACTATGCTCAAATTGACCGGGAAGCTTTAGCCATAGTGGCAGGAGTTAAAAAGTTCCACGACTACCTGTATGGCAGGAACTTTACAATCCTGACAGACCACAAACCCCTGCTGGGACTGTTTACCACAGATAAACAGACTCCCCAAATTATGTCTCCCAGGATGCTGAGATGGTCCATTTTCCTCTCAGCATATTCATTTTCCCTCCAATACCGACCAGGTAAGGACATGGGTCATGCAGACGCTCTTAGCAGATTGCCCCTTAGCACAACAGAGGAGGACCCTGCCCCAGTGGGACAAGTAATGTCCCTACAAGATATTCCTGATCTGCCCCTAACTGCTAAAGACATAGCGGAGGCAACCAATAAGGACCCCATCTTAAGGAGAGTAATGGCCTGGGTCATGAGCGGTTGGCCCAACGCCAACCCAGACGTAAAATACAGTCCATTTTTCCGAAGGAAGGATGAACTATCAGTTCATATGGGTTGCTTACTTTGGGGAACTCGTGTAGTAATCCCAGGAATCCACAAATCAGCTATTCTATTTGAATTGCATGAAGGACACCCTGGAATAGTAAGGATGAAGGCCTTAGCTAGGAGTCACTTGTGGTGGCCAGGATTGGACCAAGACATTGAGGAATGCGTTGCCAATTGCCATCTGTGCCAACGTTCCAGGCCTGAACAACAACACATCCGCACACATAAATGGGAGTTAGCTAGGAATCCTTGGTCCAGGATTCATATTGACTTCGCTGGACCTTTCCAGGGGTTAACGTTCCTTGTAGTGGTCGACAGCTACTCTAGATGGCTAGAAGTAGTACCGGTCAGTTCAGTAACGGCAGGCAGAACAATACAGGCATTAAGGGGCCTCTTTGCCACTCATGGGTTGCCGGATTTAATAGTGTCTGATAACGGGCCACAATTCACATCTATTGAATTTCAGGATTTCCTCAAGGCCAACTCGATTAAGCATAAGACTTCTGCACCCTTCCACCCCTCCACCAACGGATTGGCTGAAAGGAACGTGAGGACCACGAAGGACGCGCTTAAAAGAATTATTCGAGGTGACTGGCATCAGAGACTAGCTGAGTTCTTGTTGGCCCAACACACAACCCCTTGTTCGGCTACAGGGAAAAGTCCAGCTGAAATGAGGTGGGGAAGAAAAATCTTGACCAAGTTGGACAGACTACACCCCGACCGACTCCAACCAAACATTGAATTTGACATTCCTAACAGAACATTTGAAGTGGGGGACTTGATTTGGGCCAGGAACTACGCCCAAGGGGATAAGTGGATTCCTGGGGTGGTAACTGAAATCTTAGGTCCCTTATCATACATCATTGAGGGGGAAGGGAATAGGGTCTGTAAAAGACACATAGACCAGCTGAGGAAAAGATCTAGTGGGTGTGTGCCAGCTGAGGGGGACCAAAGCTCAGTTAGGGCAAACAGTACAGATAACATTAGGCCTGAAAGTGGTGTAGTGGTGGGGCAAGATGACATATTTCCAGATGCCCATCAACAACAATTCAGTCCAATTGATTGGGAAATACCCCTGCGAAGTAGGCCAGTGACAACTGAATCCCAAACACAACCTAATACACAAGGCAGTACATCTGAAGCCAGTAACCCTGAGCCCAGGTCCAGTAGTAACCAGCATAGTAACCAGCAGCCAAGCAGTCAACCAGGAAAAGGGGCCCCTAGCAGCCAAAGTAACAGATACCCTTCTAGAATACATAGGCCACCAAAATACCTAAAGGACTTTGTAAAGAAATGACACCAACTGGGGGGTAAGGGGTGTTGTGTATGTAAATAGTTAGCAATAAGCCATAGAAGATATTGCAAACACTGTGCAGCTTTGCAAGGTTTAAAGCGGGAAAAGAAGGTGCAATCATTGGACGCCACAACCAAGGAGCGGGAAAACAGACAGTTTGTATTGGTTACAGTTCAAACGCTTTCTCTATAAAAGGGTTGCAACATTTGACATTTGACAGTTGACTTTGTGTATTCAATAAACTCGTTCAGTGTTAACCACTCTGAGTCCTCGTCAATTCGAACCAAACAATTCCCATGGTTAGTCCAGCTTTGTAATTTCTTCATGCATTTGAAAGAAGACTATAAGACTAAATGTAGGCTTGTTTCCAGAAATATATCTTACATGGGAAGAAAAAGTGTATTCTTACCTGACTCAAGAGAATTAAATGTGTTCCTATAACAAAGATAAGAAACTTCAGTTAGTCCTCAACTTACAAGTGAGCCCAAAATTTCTGTTGCTAAGTGAGACAGTTGTTAAGTGAGTTTTGCCCCATCCTATGACCTTTCTTGCCACAGTTATTAAGTGAATCACTGCCGTTGTTAAGTTAGTGACAGTGGTTAAGTGAATCTGACTTTCCCTTTGACTTTACTTGTCAGAAGATCACATGACCCCAGAACACTGCAACTGTCATAAATATGAGTCAATTGCCAAGAGTCCAAATTTTGATCATGGGACCATGGGGATGCTGCAATGGTCATAAGTGTGGAAAATGGTCACTTTTTTCAGCATTGTTGTAACTTTGAATGGTCACTAAACGATAGGTTGCAAATCAAGGACTATCTGCATGTGTTAATAGATCCCAAATATTGATGATACCCCAGAGATGGTAGTATTCCTTAAATCTTCCTCATCTTGGTCTAGAGACATTAGTATGAATTGCACATATTTATTTCTTGTACAATGTCCTGATTGAATCTTTCAGACACAGAAGCAAGGCCATCCTTTTATTCAGGTGGAGATGTATTAGATTATTTGCTTAATCTGAAGAGAATAGACAAAAAAGATGGATTGTTGGTCACCTGGTATCATGCTGCAAATAGTAAGCATGACATGGAAGAGGCCTTAAAAGGTAAGTCCTGTGTTTTCTTTCTAGATTGGACATAGGTAGCAAAGAGCATCGTGATCAAAAGTAAATCCCACTTAACGAAATACATACTCTATGTATGTGTATAAATTTGCAGCCTAGATGTATTAGAGTAAGAATGAAATATCAGTCTTTATATTTTAGGACCAAAAGCATGCTGAACCTTGAATTTCTTTTAAAAACAAGGATCATAACACAATAAAGTCTCAGTGGGTTAGGACGCTGAGCTTGTCGATCAGAAGGTCAGCAGTTTGGCGGGTCGAATCCCGAGTGCTGCGTAACAGAGTGAGCGCCTGTTATTTGTCCCATCTTATGCCTACCTAGCAGTTCGAAAGCACGTAAAAAATGCAAGTAGAAAAATAGGGACCACTATGGTGGGAAGGTAACAGCGTTCCGTGCGCCTTTGGCGTCTAGTCATGCCGGCCACATGACCACGGAGACGTCCTCGGACAAGCGCTGGCTCTTCGGCTTTGAAACGGAGATGAGCACCGGCCCCTAGAGTTGGAAACAACTAGCACGCATGTGTGGGGGAACCTTTACCTTTACCTTTACAGAAAAATAAATCTTGTGACCAGAAAAAAAAAATCCCGTAAATTTTGTTCATTTTTTTTTCATTTTACCTTATAATTGGCCAAGTTTAGTTCATGGGTGTATTGGTTGTTTTCACTGCATTTAAAGTGATTGCTATACCAACAATGCTGCCAGAGTTGAGCAGACAAGATGCTGCAATTAGAAATTCTCTGTTTGCCCCCCAATTTCTATCTCTAGTTTTCTGTCTGTTTCCCAGTCACTCCACTGCATGTTCTTCTCCAAATACAATGATCTTTCCAGTCTTAATTCTACCCACCCAACATTTTCCTAGCAATTCCACTTTTCCCCATAGCCACCTACTCCAGTTCTTGTTTTTGTTTCCTTTATCCTTAACTACATTTTTCCCAGCCACTCCCAATGTAGCATTTCCCTTTGCCTAGCAAGCAACCTGACATTTGGTGTCTCCTCTCTTAATCTGTTCTTTGTTGGGTTCTAATGGAAGTGGTGAGGAGACCCTTATGTACACAGCAACTGGAATATATTCCAGGATGTAGTTAGTGTACTGTAGTGTTTAAGGTGCTAGGAGCTGGAAATCTAGGTTCTAGTCTTCTCTTAGATATACAAAACAGATAGGTGACCTTGAGTGATTTTTTTTTAGCCCTAATCAGTGTTGAGCTCTGTGCCAAGTGCCAAGCCATCAGATAAATAAACCTTATTACATCATTAAGTTTCATTGCAAGAATTGATGAGGACAGTGCAAAAATAAGTACCATAGACCCTCAACCACTGGGTTAAATGCTAAGAAAAACAATCGCAGCAACAACTTATTGTAAATCAAAGGGTAGAGTGAGCTGGCAGTCTTTCTTGTTCCACCCCTCCTTTAAGCAAGCTGTCCAATTTTGTTTCTCTCCTAAAAGTAAAGTGATACGTGGTCCGATTATTTCTGTGTAATAAATTTTTTTTGCAAAATTGTTCCAGGGATGGGAAGAAGAGTAGCAAACGATGTCACTTATACGTAAACATTTCCAACAGTTACAACACTTGTTGTAGAAGAGCACAATTAGGATTGAGAAGATTTTGCCAAACCTGTCTCACTGCTCTGCAGTTAGATTTGTCTTCATCCTTCCTGATTTACAGAGCTGTTGAATGTAGCTGAAACCACCACTTCTATACTGAATCTTTGCTTTTAAATTTATATTAATGAATCAAAATGAAGAAGCCCACACAAATTGTAAAGAGACATTGTACCGAAGCCTCTAAACCTTAGTATGAAAGAATAATAGCAAAATAGCTATAATTGCTTCCAACTGTAGTGGAAATAGATTATAAAAGAACTGAGAGTGCCTCCCTCACCATCAGGTAATCATCACAACTGGGTGAACAGGTTAGTAGCATTAAGTAAACAAGTTGTTGTAAGTGATTCTACTTCCTTCCTGAAAAACAAATACCTGTCAACCCTGCTAAGATTGGATGTTTTTGCATTGACAACAGATGGAAATGTAGTTTTTTTCCCTTTCGCTTTTAGAGTTAGATGATGCTGGGAGGGGGGGATGTGAATGAGAGTTCAGCTAGACATAACAACATTAAAACTTAGCCTGAGAACCAAGGTTATTGAACTCAGAGCTGATAAAGAATTGGCGGGTGGAGAGCTGGAGAGAAAGCCCGCACTTCAAGCTAATTGGGGAATGTGATTTATGACTGTTAATTGGAGGAGGGAATTGTACATTGATACTATGTGCCCAGGGGAGGGGAAATCAGTTTTTGGATTCGATTACGTAAGTGCCGATATTATGCTACTCAAATAAAAGATCCTTTAAGTTAAACAATGCCTCAAAGTTCTTTTGAAGAGTTTCATCTGTCGGAACCATGACAATACCCTTTCTTTTGCCTGTTTAAAAAAAGAATCCAAAACTTTGAAATCTAAGACCATGGCAGCCTTCTGTAACACAAATAAACTTTATTTAATAGGCAAAATGAATGCTTGAAATATTTTGTAAATTTATTTCAATGACAAACCATTTTTTTAACTTTTTGGTCTAATTTTAGTTTTAAAAATAAAGACAGAACATTTCTTTAAATAACCAAGAAGTGAATTATAAATTTTAAATTCAGCTAAACTTTAACACATGAATCACATCATTCTTTATGGTGAGGTACAAATATCTAGCATGTGAAACACTGCCTTTTACATGGATTAGTCTGAAACTTACCACCTTGTCATAGTTATTAGTTGGGGACATGATGGAAGAATGTGGTGAATTATTGGACAAAATAGTAACTTAAGTAAGCACAGAATTATCAGATGTCATCTATGAGAATTTTACTGAGATTTTTCTCCTCCTTTGAAAAAAAAATCTCAGAGCAAATGCTCTTTCAGGGAATCCCATAGAAGTTCTGAGCTGTATGTTAACAAAAATTACAGATGATTTTCTGAATAGCATTACTTTAATCTTTCTTCCCATTCTTTCCCAGCTCCTCAAATCTGAAATAAACCCTTGGTAATTTTTATGCATATGAGTTGCTCCGCTGGGCCTAGGGTGCTTCCATGACAGGCCTCCCACCATTTTCAATGTTCTCTCTTTCTCCTTCTCTCTGAGGACAGCTGATGTCATGGCGCTGGAATCTGATGTCACCCTTGAAGGATACAATACGCCCAATGAGACAGAGAAACCCATTATGGCTCACCCTCCTGACATCTACAGTGACCATACGCTTCAGGATTGGCTGGCAACAGTGCTCAGGTTATCTGATAAAGGTATAATAATTACAAAAGAGACGTCCATTGTAATGAATGGGGAAGAGAAATAAAGCTTTCTCAAGAATTTCTTGTTCTTCCCAATAGTGATCAAGCTGGATTTCAAAAACATCAAGACAGTGGGCCCATCTCTGGATATCTTAGTAAAAATATCTTCTGGGTTGAATATCGACCGACCTGTTTGGCTAAATGCAGATATACTGAAAGGCCCAAATGTTCCTATTGATATTGCAGTTAATGCAAGCCAGTAAGTAAAATGAACTTCTCTTACATTTATGTAAAAGTATATTTTACATACTTATTTCCAAGCCAAGACAAACTATTGGTTCATTGACCTCAATTCTGTCTATAGTAGCCTTTGTCAGTCTAGTGCCTTTTAGAATCTTTAGCTGGAGATAATAAGAGACATAATCCAAATATCTGGCACCATGTTTTTAAAAAAAGGATGGCTAATATAGCTTTGAATGGCAGTAACTTCTTCAGTATATCATTATATAACGGGATTGAAATTAGGATTCCTTATCCCTGAGCTATGACACCTCCTTTCCTGGCACAATATATTAAAGAAAATATTCTTTTATAGAAGGCATTTACTTTTATTGTTGTAGCCCTTAGTTAAGATAAGAAACAGAATATTGTGTTCACAGCTGATGAGTAACAAGATAACAAACCTAATCTATAATGAGGTTGTACTAAAGATCTGAGCAAATTAGCAGATTTGATTAGAAGTTTACATGTGCCAGCATGTACCAGACACTTGGCTGCCACAATCAGAAAGTCACATGAAATTCTCATAAAGCATATGCCAAGTCTGTCTTCCCCAAGTGAAGTTAAGTGTCCCTGCATACTGATAAGACTTTTCTCTAGTGCTTTCTAGATTTTGGCTAGGAAGATGTCAACTCAACTCCACACCTTGCCAAGAGAAAGTCACTTGGAGCCAAACTGAGTCTCTGGGTCTCAATTTCTATTTCAACGGACATATATCAAATTATATCTAGTTCAGTATGGAGATTTGTAATGGCTTTCTTCTTTTAATGTGTATGGAACTGTGACTATATGGTTGTTACTGATTGCTCCTTAGATTCCTGACTCTCATTCAGGAGAAGTTTCCAAACTGCACTCTTTCCCCAGGATGGACAACCCTCTATTTATCTCACTTTCCAAACAAGACCTATACGCAGAGTATGGTGGAAGAAATGCATTCTCTTGTGGGAAACCTGCCTCAGCAAGTCACCTTCCCTGTAAGAGCTGTCATGGTAAAACCAGCCTGGACTCATTTGAGTTGGCTTCTAAGTCAATCAAAAAGGTGAGAGGTTGACAGCACACCCCTATCTTGATGTAGTACTCAAACCAGCTTTCCTCATTCGTATATGTCATGGGTGTCAAACTCAATTGTGTCACATGATGTGTTGCAACATTTTTTGCCTTTGCGGTTCTGGGGTGGGCATGGCCTGCGCGTGATACATCTGGCCCATGGGCTGCCAGTTTGACATCGCTGATGTATGTGCTTTATGAGTAATGAAAGAACGGTTTCAAGAATTCTTAGTCAAGTGATCAGGCTGGCTGAGAGTTTTGGAACTGGTGATTCCATCACATCTGGTTTGATAGGTCTCATTCAGAATTGGTTTCTCCTGGATACTTGGAGAAGAATAAAGAATAAATAAGAATTGGCAGAACAAGTAATTATTGCTTTCTCATCTGCAAGACTGACTGTAGTTTGCTCAACAAATCATGATTAAACCATGAGAGAGAGAGAGAGAAGGAAAAGAGAGAGAGAGAGAGAGAGAGAGAGAGAACTATGTAAATTCTGTCTTTGATATGACAGTGTGAGAATCTCTGTCAAGGCCCAAATATCTTCTATTTCTAGATATAGTTTGACTTTGTGGCAAGGGAAGACTGATCCAGTTACAGTGGAAGATCTCCTGTTTATTCGAAACAACAGCAAACCTGAACAAATCTATTATGACCTTTATGAACCTATTTTGTCTCATTTCAAAAAATTGGCATGTGAGTATAACAATTGCACTTTTTCAAATAACAAGCTTCCATGTTTCCAACAAGATAAGAGCATCTTGTTAAACAGCACAAACTTATTTGCATTTCAGGTAATCAAACAGTATTGCTCATTTTCCTTTTTCCAGTCATTTGATAAAAAAAGGCTTGCAGTAATATATATGTACATATTTATTTATTTATTTATTTTATTGGATTTATATACCGCCCTTTCCTGAAGGACTCAGGGTGGTTTACAGGGTACTTAAAACACTGATACAAAAATTAAAAACAATTAAAAAGAATTAAATTTAACCCCTGGAAAAATATAAAAACCCCAATTAAAAACTCTCAGCCTGGGCCGGGGAGCTTGAAGAGCCAGGTCTTCAGGTCCCGGCGGAATGAACGAAGGTCGGGGGCAGTCCTAAGCTCCGCGGGCAGCTGGTTCCAGAGGGCAGGCGCACCCACAGAGAAGGCCCTCCCCCTGGGTGTTACCTGCCGGCACTCCAGGAATCAAATAAGAGAAGTGTTCCAAAATATTATTTTTTTTAACTTTAAGTAATAAGTGATGAAATCAGAATATTTGGGATGACTTCCATGGGCTAATGCAGACATGTCAAACACAAGGCCCGGGGGCCGGATCCGGCCCACAAAGTAGTTTCATGTGGCCCACAAAGCCATCCTGGAAACAGTGAGGGAACGGCCCCCACTGCCTTGGCCCTGGCCCAGAGACCCTCCTTCTGCCAGAGACCCTCAGATCTGTCCCACTCCTGCCCAGGCCCCCATAGGCATCCTTGATGCGAACGATGTAGAGCTGGCCACGCCCACCTATTAGGCCATACATACTCTAGCCATGCCCACCCAGTAGGCCACGCCCACCCAGGCCATACCCACCCGGCCCCCTGAGGGTAACCGCAATGCTGATGCGGCCCTCAATGAAATTGAGTTTGACACCCCTGGGCTAATGTTTCAATCACAGAACTGTACATCAGAGAAATCATACTTTAACAGGCATGGTTAATTTATTTTGATTTATTTTGGTGTGGTTGGTTTATTTTTCTTTCTTTTCTTTTTCTTTTTTACTATAACCCCAAAGTCTCTCAACCAGAGTCAAGTGCAAAAAGAGGATGGAGAAGCTCAATGAAAAATGTTGGGAAAAAGAACAGAGCCAATTAATGTACTGCCAATTTACAACACAGGGAATATTTGACAATTTAAAGTGGACTTTTCAGATTTGGGAAGATTCGGACTGTGAAGAGAAGTTTATTATATGGATTCAATTAACACATACCTCACAAATGGTACAAATAAATATGAAGCCTTGTGAAATAAAAGAAAACAGAATCACAGAAAGGAATGTGTCACTTTTTGCCTAATTATTCATTCTGGCTCTTGACATTTTCAATAGAGCCAAAAGGCAGGATGACAGAATTGTTGGAGTGAAAGTTTAAAAGGGAAAAAAAAGGAATTTATAAATTAAAGACATTTGCTGATGACTTGACTTGGACAACACCTTAAAAGGGATAGATGTATTAATGAAAAAATCTTGGAATTTGATGCATTGACTAGACTTAAAGTTAATAAAGAAAAAATAAAGAATATAAAGATGGAAGAGCAAAAAGAATTATCTGTAAAAGCTAGATTTTCGAAAAAAGAGAAGTATTTGGCTATTACTATTACTACCATGACTTTATTTCAAAATAATTATCTTAAAGTATGGAATGAAATTAAATAGGATTTATTAATGTGGGGAAAATGACAATTATCGCTGTTGGGAAGAACTTCTGCGGTAAAAATGAACGTGTTAGCTAGAACGTTATTCTTATGTCAAACAATACCTTCTTTTGAGAACTGATGTGCCATTTGAACAGTGCAAAAGACATATCCAGATTTAGAAGGCAGGAGAAAAAAACCCAAAGGTTAAATATAAGTTTCTCCAACATACAAAGGAAAAAGAACTAAATTACCTGATTTTAAATGGTATTTTCCTGCCTGCAGTTTGGTTTGGATGAAGAGGCTGTTAAGAAAAAAAAAGAGACTCTTAGATTTAGAAGATCATGGTCTGAGGTTTGAGTGGTATTATTACTTATGGTATGATAAAGTAAATGTAGTTTTTAAAAAATCATTATATTAGGGATATAATACTAGGAATATGGAATAGATACAAACCTGGGCTATTCCAGAAAATATCTTTGTTGGCCTCAACTCGAGAAGTGTTTTATAGATAAGAAACACCTGGCAAAGATAAATGGTTAACATATAAAGACTTCCTAGTACAGGAGAACAGGGAGCTTAAGTTGGAACCAAGAAAACAATTGACTGCACAAGAATTTAGTTTTCAATGGTTCTTACACGCAAATTAAGAGAAAGATTTAACACAGATAAAAAGACTACCAGTAATATGATGTGAAACAATGGAATTTGAAAATGAATTACCTACAAAGGATGAACATGTGATTGCTAAAATGTATGCACTTTCGTTGAGATTTGAAAAAGAAGAACAGCAAGTTAAAAGAACGTATGTTAAAAATGGGCCAAGAATTTTGGTGATAATATTCAGATGGATGAATGGGATAAAATGTGGTTAAAAGGCCTGAAGTTTACATTGTCTTACAACTTGGAACAACACTTTTAAAAAATGGTACTTTGTAGGTGTATGACATCAGAGAAATTGTCTAACATGCATAGAAGTACATCTAATTATTGTTGGAAATGTGAAAAACATAAGGGACATTTTTATCATACACGATGGACTTGTGAAAAAGCAAAAACTTGATGTCCCAAAGGGGGACATGAGGAAACTGGACTTTCTTGTTTTTCTTTGAAGACATTTTGCTTCTCATCCAAAAAGCTGCTTCAGCTCTGTCTGGATGGTGTCAGAGCTGAAGAAGCTTCTTGGATGAGAAGCGAAACGTCTTCAAGGAAAAACAAGGAAGTCCAATTGCAGAAATGGCTAAATTGATTTATTTTGACTAAGGAGGCAACTAGCACTACTTTTATAAAAATAATTGGAAAAACTTTATGGATTTTTCAGCTGAAGTTGAATAAAAACCTAGTGGTAATTTTGGGATTTATTGATTAAAAAGTATTAAAAAGATTTGTGTTTATAACTGCTGCAAAAAAGATCAGGAGTCACTTCTTTAAATGCCTTTTTCTTTCCTTCTCATTTTCCTTCACTTTTTCTATTACCCTTTCTTTTTTTCTTTTTCTACCTCATCTTTTATGTTTCTGCACTTTTTAAAATCTTTGTAAGATATTCTTTCAAGAAAAATATTTTTGCAGATGATTAGGTATTCATTCTAGAGGAACCTTTAGAGACGATTCCTAAACTGTTGGAAATGATAGAACAATTTGGAGAGATAGCAGGATTAAAGATAAATAGAGAAAAAACTAAAGTGATAGTTAAAATTTTTACAGATAAACAAAAAAAGCAATTATCAGAAAAAATAGAATTGCAAATAGTCAAAAAGGTCAAATATTTGGGAAAATATTTGACAGCAAAATGTTCAATAAAAGAAGATAATTACATTAAATTGTTAAACCAAATAAAGCTTGATTTGGAAAAATGGAAGAATTTTCCAATTTTCAACCAAACATACTATTTTTATTTCAAACGATACCTATAAAACTGGAGAAAAATTCTTTGAAGAATTAAACTCTCTAATTCCAAAATTTATCTGGCAAGGAAAGCAAGCTAGAATTAAACTGAAAATGTTACAAGAAGCCAAGGGAAATGGAGGCTTTGGCTTGCCAGATTGGGTTTTATATTATTAAGCATCAGTGTTAACATGGATAAAAGAATGGATAACTCTTAAAAATAAAAGATTGCTGTATCTGGAGGGACCTGCAACTTGGTTGGCATGCTTTTCTATGGTACGGGAAAAATAAAATACATAAATACTTCCAAAACCACTACATTAGAAATGGATTATTATTAACCTGGGAAAAAATAAAATGTAATTTTTTTAAAAAAGTCCAGGATGGCTTTTAACAATGGAAGCATTTATACATCCAAATCTAGTCAGTCTCAATAAAATATGGACATACAAAGATATTCTGAATTCTGAAGGGAACTTAAAATCCAGGCAAGAGATGGGAAATCAGGGCATCGATTTAATATGGTGGTCACATTTAGAAATGCAAGTCAGATATGATAAAGATATTAAACAGTATGGATTTTACAAAGAACACACTATGTTTGATCAGACATTATTAACTTCTGATGAAAAGTTAATCAAAAAATGTACAATTTCTTATTAAATTTCAAAATGGAAGATGAACAAGTAAAAGAGACAATGATAGTATGGGCAAAGAATTTTGGATATAATATAGACTTAGAAAAAATGTTAGAGAAACACATAGACCAGGAGTTTCAAACTGCTGGCCCGTGGGCCAGATGCGTCAGCCGGAAGCCGCGCCCACTCCATTGCTGGCAATGGCGAAACTGTCCCGATACGTTGTGTGACATCACGTAATGTCGTGAGTTTGACATCTCTGACATAGACTATAAACCTGATTTTTTTTAACTAGGTATAATGCCAGAAAAACTTGATAAGCAAAGTACATGTTTGATTCTACATGTGATAACAATATTTGCACAATATTGGAAGAATGAAGAAAGACTACCAGAAGAAAAAATAATCAAAAAAATATTAGACTGTGTGGAAATGGACAGATTTACTTTAAGGTTGAAAGAAAAAGAAGAAACAGAGTATTTTCAAACTTGGGACCTATTTTATCAATGGTTAGAGAAAAGATTTAGGGATTAGGAATTTAATTTGTATTAGTGAATAAGATACCAGAAAACACGTTTATGTTGAATAATTATTGAACTCTGTTAAAAATAATAATAACAAAACTTAAAAAAAAATTAAAAAGGGGGGGGAAACCTCTCAGGGAATGGGAAGTTGTAGAGATTTGTATTTTAGTTACCAAAGATTAGAAGACCATGCCACACTTTAAACCTGGTTAACAGAATTACACAAAGACCCGATGAAAGGTTGTACACTTTTAAGTAGCAGTTTTGCCATTTGGGTAGTATAGTGCAAATCTATCAGTAGACTGCACTTTATTTTCTGACTACAAGTTTTACATCAGCATCCTGCTGGTTTCCATTTGTTAAGTAGGATAACCCTACATGTAAAGAAGACATAAAGAACTTAAGCAGTGCTGGTGAACGTTTAAACTTTCCATTAAGAGTTCTTATGACTATGAGTAATTTTAGGAGAGTAGATTTGTTCACTCAGTCAACATCAGAACAGAAAGCCCATCTGTCTTTTGTTTAGAAACTCATTCATACCCCTACTGACTCGTAGAAACATCCAGATCTGTTTAAAATTATACAGGATGATGTAATCTGTTAGTTAAGAGCAACAGCCTAAAAACTCCATTTCAAGACATGACTTAGCTATGAGCTTATTATACAGCCATAAGCCAAAGAGTCATAAGATCAGTACTCATTCACAAGGTGGGGAAAATGCCAGCACTATTTCTGAGTCTCCCTAACGTCACCTATGCAAGCACTGCAATGGGTTTTATAAAAAGTGCTAACAGTGCATCTTGGAACTGGGCAGATGATTTTGGCCATGCCGATTCAGAGGTTCCAAGACTATTGAACCGAACTGCGTCAAGACTGAGTCATCCAACTGACTAGAGAGGTGGAAATGAAGTTCAAATTCTAAAACCTCAGAGACCATTTCTTGTTTTTGAGCTCTTGTAATATCAGAGCAAGTGAGCTAATGGCAAGCAAAGGGATTTGGGAGCATTCTGAAAGCTTGGGCATTCTCAAACACGAACTGGATGTTCAGAACCCACTCCTATCCAATTTGCCCTATGTTCAAGAAAATTTTGGAGATTCACAAGAAACCCATCCTGCAAGCAGTTGGGTTTTGTATTCATATATGTAAATATGAGTTGATACAGAAGGCAGCAGACCATCTGAGCTGCTTCACCCAATTGCATTGGTTGCTGGTAGGCTTCGCAGTATAGGGAGAAGTGCTGCTATTAATCTTTACAGTCATATGTGGCATGAGTCCAGGAAACTCTTTGAGGGAGATGGGCAATCAAGAAATGTGAAAAACAAACAAACAAACAAACACACACACACACACACACACACACACACACACTTCCTCTAAACAGACAAACACTATCTTGTTTGTGTAGCTTTGGATGGGATGTCATAGGTCTCCCATCTTTGAAGGTTTAAGAAAATGAAAAGTCAGAAACAGAATAGCCATAGCAATAGCACTTAGAGTTATATACCGCTCCACAGTGCTTTACAGCACTCTCTGAGCAGTTTAAAATGTCAGCATATTGATCCCAATGGCTCCCCATTTTACCGACCTCAGAAGGATGGAAGGCTGAGTCGCTCAGAATTGAACTCCTGACTGTGGGCAGAGTTTGTCTGCAATACTGCATTCTAACCACTATGCCACCTTAAAGGATGGTCCTAGTCCTCTGGAATAATTGTACTCACAAGATGGCCTTGCTTTCTTAGCATTGAGCAGCTTTTATGGCTTGAACTATCTGGAGCATAAAGTTATTTTAAAACTAAGTTTTATACTATGATTTATGTTTCTTAGACAGTAATGTGAGAGACAGAGCTTTGTTGTGATAGAAATGAATAAATAAAAATTTAAAATAATTACTAGATTTTAGTTAAATTTAATAAAAGCCAGCCAATTACCTGCACAAATTATCTATAATAAATTTTTATATCACTTTACAGCTCCAAAGATGTAGAAAAAAACAGAGAAAAGTGTCTGTTCTTGCACACAGCCCTAACAGTGGTAATTTTTCTTGTCTATTACCCAAATCTCAATGACTCTGTGGATGCTCCAGAATAATTAGCCACTTTATTAATTACCCAGTTCATTAATCAAATCACTCCATAAATTAGATGTAAAAATAAAATTCCATTGTTTTGAGGAAGACCATGATTCTTCCCCTTCTCTTCTACACACACAAACACATACACACAGAGTAGGGTTGTAAAACACTATCTCTAAAAGATGCTTTAAAGCACACAGGAGCATGAAGGTAACACCTCTTTGTAACACCTTCATCACATCATTTTTTCATACTTTCCATTAGAGTAACTCCACACCTCCCTGTGGCTGTCAGCAACATGATTCTTCTCACTGTATTTCAAAATGCTTACATATCTTCTTTCTTTACATCCACTTTGCATAAATTATCTTGGAGGATTAATTTACTTTGCAGTAGTTTTTCATACACTGCTTCTATTTCCATTTTAGTTTCTTTCACCTATTTCTTTTTCTTACCTACTCATTTCCCCCCCACAAAACTATCCTGGATTCTTTGGACTATCCGATTATAACTTCTCCCACATTCAGAACTTATTATATTTTTAAACCTTCACTGATTCTTTTACTACTTCATTATACAGTAGATAAGTCATCAATTCTGCCTTTTGATTAATTCCTTCTTCAGGTGCTTATATGAAAAGCGTGTACCTAGGCTTAAGCCATGTTTTAGAAATGGAAATTCAAATAGTGACCATTCACATTCGTCCATCTCCAAATAACTGAACTGTTTCTTCTGTACTTTCTCAACAAGTTCCCCTTCATTCTCCTAACAGAATGATGTTCCCCAGAGCATGTTAATTCAGGACGTTGCATTTTTCCAACGTTCATCCTTAGTTCTTCCATTAGGTTCTCCGTGCAGCAAAACACAACTTTTACCAATCTGTGGATTCCTATTTTAATACACGCTCCTAAGCTCCTAGATGATACAATTTCATACTTCTTACATACATTTAAGTCCTTGCTTTTAAAATTAAACCTTCACTTCTTTACAGGTATTCACTTTATAAGATTAGGCTGGCTTCATTCACATCTATAAGCTTTCTCCTTTCACTTAGTTTCAGACACTAGTACCCTTTTGTCAAGCCATTATTCCTCTTATATTTGAAATTGCAGTCTTCCGTATGCCATGGTCATTATGTTTTTATTTAATCCAGTAAGGCACAAAGCACAAAGCAACCCACTTCCCCCCCCCAACATGCTCATATTATTCTATGCAAGGTAGAATTTCTAACTTGGCAATTACTTGCAAGACAACATACCATTGTCCATTTCCCACTAATTAGGCAGAGCATGCCGTATACAAACACAGACTTGAGATGCACTGATTGATTATAGTAAGTTTTGAATCATTTTAATTTAAAGTCACCTTAGATCCCTTTCTCTGTTCTTGGCTGACTTAGAATTAATTATATAAAGAAAGAAAATTAGGAATAGGTTTAGCCATTTAGCTTCCTGATTTATATGGACACTAATCTTTGGTTTTTATCTCTTCACTGATACTTATTATAACTTAACCTGAATCTAGTCTTCAGTAGTTCTTCTCCACCAATTTATGCTTTCAGACTGAGTCTTTAAAATGCCAATCTGTTTCTTTGAAACTCTGAAGATAAAACCTTGATATATGGAATACATAGCATAGCAAAAAAAAAATGTTGGCAAAGGAGCCAGAATTCACTTTCAGTCCTCATCCATTCTGGCTGGATTCACAAACAGCACTAAACAGTAATTTAGCACAGGGGTCCCCAACCCCCGATCTGTGGCATGCCAGCAACTGGTCCGCACAAACAAGCAAAGCCCCATCCGTGGGATGCAGGCAGCACACAAAACCACACACTCTCCAGTCTGCAGAAAAACCTTTCTCCACAGAACTGGTCCCTGCTGCCCAAAAGGTTGGGGACCTCTGATTTAGCAAATCATAGTGGTAGGATTTGCACATAATGTTGAGCCTTAATACTAAGTAAAAACAACCTACATGGCGACCCTAGTTTAATACTAGAACTAAGTCAATAGGTTATACGAATACCATAGATCCAGCCCAATAGATCTTCCATTGGAATTTATTCTAGTAATAAGTATGTCTTTATCAAAATTATTAGCTAGCTTCATTGATATACCACTGTTAATGGGACCAGAATACAATAATATATGCATGAGTATAAGCCAGGGACGCGGTGGCTCAGTGGGTTAGGACGCTGAGCTTGTCGATCAGAAGGTCAGCAGTTTGGTGGGTCGAATCCTGAGTGCCGCGTAGCAGAGTGAGCGCCTGTTACTCGTCCCAGCTTCTGCCAACCTAGCAGTTCGAAAGCACGTAAAAAATGCAAGTAGAAAAATAGGGACCACTCTGGTGGGAAGGTAACAGCGTTCCGTGCGCCTTTGGCGTCTAGTCATGCCGGCCACATGACCACGGAGACGTCCTCGGACAAGCGCTGGCTCTTCGGCTTTGAAATGGAGATGAGCACTGGCCCCTAGAGTCAGAAACGACTAGCATGCATGTGCGGGGGAACCTTTACCTTTACCTTATAAGCCAGGGATGAAGAAACTGCCAGAGGCTGCTGGGAAAAGGTACAATACTGTGAGTTAAGGTGGGTGAGGAGCAAAGTAGCGAATCTCATAACTAAATATCAAAAATAGTGGTGGTACATTCAGGGCAAGTGCATCTGAGATTCATCTCAGCATGTCTGGCTTAGTTCAGTGCAACACTTGTTTTGCAGCTGTCTTTCGCAACACTCTTTTCAAACTGGGAAAATGTCCTATCTGTACACAAATCACTAGTCTACAAGGACAGATTACTTATCTAGGGTCTGTATCTGTGCTCTTAGGTAGAAATTAGGTGTTCAGCTCAGCCCTTCTACTCTACTGAGCCTCCGCGCTATCAGCCCCCTCTACCGCAAAGATCCTGCAGGAGAAGGGCAGTGTGGACAACCGTGGGATCTGGCAGGGTGCGAGCTGTGAACCATAAACCCAAAGCTTTCGCTGTGTCCCTGCATAACAGATACAGTGCCCTTGCTGACCTTAATAGGGACATTAAGGAAACAGGTCAAGGTAGTTGTAATAATAACTCAAATAAGCAGGGGACCATGGTCCGAGATGAACTTGTTTTTGACAGGGAGAAGTGCGAATCAGGTATTACACATCAGTCATGCAAGAAAAGAAAGGTACCCAAAAAGAGAAGCCACCTTCTGGTTAGTGATTCAATTATAAGGGATGTAAATTTAGGAAAGGATGCAGAGGTTTCAAAAAAGGTCAGGTGTCTTCCAGGGGTGCTACTGCCAGTAGGGAAGTGTATTTTCAAAATAGTCAACAATGCCAGCAATGACTGTGATGTGGATGCCATTGTACATCTTGGCACTAACGATCTGTCCCAAAAGGATGTACTCTGTGTGCAGAATGATTTCCAGAGCTTGAGGCAGGAACTCAGCAGAATAGGCTGTAGGCTCACTTTTTCAGAGGTCTTACCAGTGTATAAAGAGCTAAATGGAAAAGGCCAGCGTATAGCAGAATTTAATATGTGGCTAAAGGAGTGGTGTAAAGGAGGCGGCTATGGTTGTATTACTCACGATGTCTGTAGCTGGTCCAATGAAAAAATGTACAAAAGAGATGGTCTGCATCCATCCAAGAAAGGGACTGAGTTACTTGGCAATAAATTCACATCTTTTCTGGAGGAACATTTAAACTAAACAACAGGGACAGTGAGTTAATTGATACAGAACATCACTGTCCCCGGCAATCTAAGAAAATAGGGGAAGTCAGGTACCACACAAGTTATGTAGCAAGTAAACACAGGGTCAGTCATAAAGGACTCAAGTGTCTATACGCCAATGCAGAGTATGAACAGTAAGCAGGGTGAACTAGAAATTCAGGTAAATGAGGGCGGATATGATATTGTTGCCATTACGGAAACATGGTGGGACGAAACCCACAAATGGAACACACAGCTAGAGGGATTTAAATTATTTAAAAGAAACAGACTAAACAAAAGAGGAGGTGGAGTTGCTCTCTATATAAGAAATAACTTTATCTCCACAGAAGTAGAGAACAACAGTGATGAAAACTGTAAACTTGAATGCATTTGGGTCAATATAAAAGGTGAAAAAAATGACATTGCCGTAGGTGTATACTATAGGCCGCCCAACCAAGCAGAGGAAATAGATGAACTTTTTGCTAGTCAGCTAACTAAGGTATGTAGAAAGCACATCACAATAGTAACGGGGGACTTTAATTACCCTGATATCAACTAGGAGACAAACTCTGCACCAAGTGGAAGATCAAACAGATTCCTGACAAACCTAGCAAACAACTTTCTCTCCCAAAAAGTAGAGAAGGAAACTAGGGGATTAGCCATATTGGATTTAATTCTCACTAACAGAGATGAAATGATAGAAAGTGTCGAAGCCACACGAACCTTGGGGGGAAGTGATCATGCAATATTGGAATTTAAATTCTGGAAGCACATGCAATAGAACACAGCCAAACTAGAGTCTTGGACTTTAAAAGAGCTAATTTCAATAAACTTAGAGAGACCTTGGGAAGAATTCCATGGATGAGAATCCTAAAGGGGAAAACAACTCAAGAAGCTTGGGAAATTTTGAAAAGTGAGATAATAAAGGCCCAGTCTAGCACAATACCAACAAAGAAGAAAAATAACAGCTCTCAAAAGAAACCAGCATGGCTGCATAAAGAGCTCTCTGATAAATTGAAAGATAAAAAGGACAAGTATAAGAAGTGGAAAGAGGGGCACATAACTAAGGCAGAATATCAGCAAATAGCCCTTGCCTGCAAAGATGAAGTGAGGGAAGCTAAGGCTCAAAATGAACTAAGGCTTGCGACCAAAGTAAAAAATAACAAACAAAAGCTTCTTTCAACATATAAAAAACAAGAAAAAAGTTAAGGAAATGATTGGTCCATTAGTGGGGGAAAATGGCAAGAAGGTGACAAGCAACAGGGAGAAACTCGTTTTTTGCTCTGTCTTTACACAAAGGGAAAAAACAGTCCAACCTACCAAAACCAGTGCCATAAAAAACAGAATAGAAATGCAAGTTAAGTTAGGCAAAAAAATGGTAAGTGAGCACCTGTCCAGCCTAGACGAGTTCAAATCACCAGGACCAGATGGATTACACCCCAAAGTTCTCAAGGAACTGGCAGACATGATCTCAGAACCACTGAACTATATTTTTCAAAGATCCTGGAGCACTGGGGAACTACCAGAGGACTGGAAGAAAGCTGATGTAGTTTCCATCTTCAAAAAAGGGAAAAAAATAGATCCAGGAAACTACAGACCTATCAGCCAGACCTCAATACCTGGGAAGATTCTGGAAAAGATAATCAAACAACAATTCAGCGAACACCTTGATGTAAACAAAGTCATCACTAGTCATCACTAGTCAATAGTCATCACTTTGTTTACTTGATGTAAACAAAGTCAACATGGGTTTGTCAAAAACAGATCATGCCAGACAAATCTCATTTCATTCTTTGACCAAGTGACAAAATTAGTGGACCAGAGGAATGCTGTAGATATAATTTAATTGGACTTCAGTAAGGCATTTGATAAAGTAGATCACAACCTACTACTTGATAAGATAGAAAAATGTGGGTTAGATAGCATCACCACCAGATGGATTCATAGCTGGCTAACAGGCCGTACTCAGCGTGTGGTCCTCAACTGGTGCACCAGTTGCGGCCCTATTTGGACCGAGATGCCCTACGCACAGTCACTCATGCACTCGTGACCTCTCGGATAGACTACTGCAATGCTCTCTACATGGGGCTGCCCTTGAATAGCACTCGGAGGCTCCAGCTGGTGCAGAATGCGGCCGTGTGAGTTGTGATGGGGGTCTCCCGATACTCCCATGTAACACCTCTGCTCCGCGAGCTGCAGTGGCTTCCAGTTGTCTTCCAGGTGAGATTCAAGGTGCTGGTGATGACCTATAAAGCCCTAAATGGCATGGGTCCGGATTATTTATGGGAGTACCTTTTGCTAGCGTTAACTTCCCATCGTCCTGTGCGCTCCCACAGAGAGGGCCTCCTCAGGGTGCTGTCGGTCAGGGAATGTCGACTGGCGGCCCCCAGGGTGACAGCATTCTCTGTGGGCGCGCCTGCCTTCTGGAATCAGCTCCCTGTTGAGCTCTGGGTGGCTCCTGACCTTCGCTCTTTCCACCGCGACCTGAAGACTTGGCTATTTGAACTTGCCGGCCTGGACTGAGGGACTGGGATTTTAGATTTTAAATTTTAAATTTCACATTTTAGAACATGTTTTATTGTTTAGGGCTACTTGGTTTAATTTATTTTAATTTTGTATATTATGTGTTGTATATAGTGTTTTAATTTATTTTATTTTATTTATTTAATTTTATTTATATACTGCCCTTCTCCCGAAGGACTCAGGGCGGTGAACAGGGCAAATGTATAAAATACAAAAAATACAAAAGTTAAAAGGAATTAAACATAATGCCCAAGGTAAAAAACAATAAATACAAATATTAAGAACAATAAAATACCCAACCCACCCCCCATCAGGCCAAGCCGGCTTGTTCAAATAAATGCATTTTCAGATCGCGTCGGAAGGAGTGGAGGTCGGGCGCCATCCGGAGCTCAACCGGCAACCGATTCCATAGCTCCGGGGCACCCACAGAGAAGGACCTCCCCCTGAGGGCCACCAATCGACATTCTCTGATCGGTGACACCCTGAGGAGGCCCTCTCTGTGGGAACGCACAGGGTGGAGGGAAGTTGATGCCGGCAGCAGGTGTTCCCTAAGGTACTCCGGACCCATGCCATGTAGGGCCTTGAACACCATTACCAGTACCTTGAATCTCACTCGGAAGACAACTGGGAGCCAATGCAGCTCACGGAGTAGAGGTGTAACATGGGAGTATCGGGAGACTCCCAACACGACTCTCGCGGCTGCATTCTGTACCAGTTGGAGCCTCCGAGTGGTCCTCAAGGGCAGCCCCATGTAGAGAGCGTTGCAGTAGTCCAAACGAGAGGTCACCAGCACATGAGTGACCGTACACAGGGCATCCCGGTCTAGATAGGGCCGCAACTGGCGCACCAAGCGAACCTGGGCGAAGGCCCCCCTAGTCACGGCCACCATGTGATCTTCCAAAGTAAGCCATGAATCTAGGAGGACTCCCAAGTTGCGAGCCCTATCTACGGGGGGTAATAACTCACCCCCCATAGAAAGAGATGGAATATTCTGAATATCCCGGGATGCCGGTATGCACAGCCACTCAGTCTTGTCGGGGTTGAGTTGAAGTCTGTTCCTCCCCATCCAGACCTGAACTGCTTCCAGGCAATGGGACATCACGTCGAGGGCATCACTGGGGTGGTTTGGGGTCGAAATAAAAAGCTGGGTATCATCAGCATACTGATGATACCCAACTCCAAAACCACGAATGATCTTACCCAGCGGTTTCATATAGATGTTGAACAGGAGAGGCGAGAGGACCGACCCCTAAGGAACTCCACAAGCGAGAGGCCTCGGGGTCGACCTCTGCCCCCCTGCCAACACCGACTGCAAACGTCCCAGGAGATAGGAGGAGAACCACTGGAAAACTGTGCCTGTTAGGAGGAGAACCACTGGAAAATTGCCCTGTACACCGCCCCGAGTCCTTCGGGAGAGGGGCAGTATATAAATCCAAATAATAAATAAATAATAAATAAATGGAACTGCATCTACATGGAAGGAAGTGTGTAGTGGGGTGCCCCAGGGCTCTGTTCTGGGCCCAGTGCTCTTCAACATCTTCATCAACGATTTGGATGAGGGGATAGATGGGGAACTCATCAAATTTGCAGACAACACCAAGCTGGCAGGAATAGCCAATACTCCAGAAGATAGGCTTAAAATACAGGAGGATCTGGACAGACTTGAATACTGGGCGCTATCTAACAAAATGAAATTCAATGGTGAAAAAAGTAAGGTTCTACACTTAGACAGGAAAAATCAAATGCACAGGTATAGTATAGGTGGTTCCTTGCTCAATAGTAGTAACTGTGAGAGGGATCTTGGAATCCTGGTAGACAATCACTTCAACATGAGCCAGCAGTGTGCTGCAGTTGCCAAAAAAGCCAACACAGTGCTAGGCTGCATTAACAGAGGGATAGAATCAAGATCACGTGAAGTACTAATACCACTTTACAATGCCTTGGTAAGGCCACACCTGGAATACTGCATCCAGTTTTGGTTACCACGATGTAAAAAAGATGTTGAGACTCTAGAAAGGGTACAGAGTGTCACTGCGTTTTTTTCTGTTTGTCAGCTACATCTCACTCTGTTTTTCTTTCTCACTTTACTTTCTTCTTCTCTCTGTGCTGTCTGGAGAGCATGTAGTCAGTTAGGAGTCTTTGTTTCTTCTGATTAAAGCTTTTTACAGTAGAAATATGCTTCGGGTTTTCTTTATTTTACCTGATGTGCACCATGCATCAAATGAACCACGGTTCATCGCCCTCTGATAGGGAGGTTTTGATTTATCCCCCCTGACACAGAGAAGGGCAACAAAGATGATTGGGGGACTGGAGGCTAAAACATATAGGGAACGGTTGCTGGAATTGGGTATGTGCAGTTTAACGAAGAGAAGGGTGAGGGGTAACATGATAGCAGTGTTCCAATATCTCAGGGGCTGCCACAAAGGAGTCAAGCTATTCTCCAAAGTGCCTGAAGGCAGGACAAGAAGCAACGGATGGAAACTAGTCAAGGAGAAGCAACCTAGAACTAAGGAGAAACTTCCTGACAGTTAGAACAGGTAACCAGTAGAACAACCTGCCTCCAGAAGTGGTGAATGCTCCAACACTGGACGTTTTTAAGAGGAGACTGGACAGCCATTTGCCTGAAATGGTATAGGGTTTCCTGCCTGAGCAGGGGGTTGGACTAGATGACCTCCAAGGTCCCTTCCAACTACTTCTTCTCCTTCTCCTTCTCCTTCTCCTTCTCCTCCTCCTCCTCCTCCTCCTCCTTCTTCTTCTTCTTCTTCTTCTTCTTCTTCTTCTTCTTCTTCTTATTATTATTATTATTATTATTATTATTATTATTATTATTATTATTATTGTTATTGTTATCTTACATTCTTGAGAGGTTGTTGGACTTTGACAGGCTAGAAAGTCAAGATCCATTGTCCTTTTTGATTAATCTGTATTTATTCTAGTGTTTCTTAATCTGGGAACTTTAAGATGTGTGGACTTCAACTCCCAGAATTCCCTAGACAATTATGGTGGCTGAAGAATTCTGGGAGTTGTAGTCCATGCATCTTAAAGTTTCCAAGGTTGAGAAACACTGATTTATACTAAAAAAGAGAATTGAATAATTGCTATATTTTCCAGAACAAAAATAAGAGATAACAAGATTCTTCTTCCTTTCACATAACTTTTATTGTCATTAATTTCAACAACCTTCCACTGCCTTAGAAGCCTTTAAACAATTTGGGAAGCTTGGCATGGCAAAAATTTGTGCAAAACATTAGGGGAAAAGAACCATCTATCAAAACAGATAATGAGGTATTCTGTCATCAAAGAATAAAATTTCTTCCAAAATACCAAAAATAAAACCAGGAGGCATTTTCACACAGGAATAATTTCTTGGTGACAAAATAATCAAACCTTGATAAAACATATCAGCAATTTCCTAACAATCAGGAGAAACTATGCACAAGGAATGTTTAAAATTTTTTGTTTACATGTGACATGATTTCAGTAATTTGCTGTGTTTCTGCAATGTGCTTTGAAGTTTCATACATATTTAATGGTATGATAACCCACCACCATCCCCAATATTATGTTGTAGATTCTCCTGTTAAAAAAATCTTCCTATGACTTTTCACTCTTTCGAATCTTATTCCTTGATTAAAAGGCACTTTAAAATACATTTCACTTTTACAGCTTGCTTAAGCTGAATTTAATACAAAATTGCAATCTGTGCTTTAATTTCTAGTGTCCTAAACAAGGCAAAAATGGTGACAGAAGACCCTCACCAAAAAGTATCACATTTGAAGTTCTACTCTTCATCAGATTTTTCTGACCATCATAAATACAGGACTTCAACAGAAGCCAACACGGAGGCAGGTAAGGACTTGCAAAATCCTGGAAGAATCTTCCTATTTTGCTCACTTATACCCTGATTACTAAAGCTCTGATCATTAAGTTGACCTGGATAGAAAATTTTGATTTAGCTCAGAAGTCACCCTAAATGGGTTTTTCCCCTAAGACTGGCTATATAAATTGAGGTCGGTTTTCTATTCTCCTCTCTTCTTCACATACTCGATGGAGTGATTTCTAATTGTATTTACAACAAAGTTCATCATGGGACAGACGGAAAAATCTTTGTGCAACTAAAGATTCTGAAGCCCAACCGAGACATTGTCTTTGTTCTTCAGGAGGAATTGCTCGCAGTCTTGAAAAGTGCAATAGAAACTTGAAGACAGGCCAGCTACATTCGTTGTGATACAGGAGAGCAAACCAGATGTAGCCTGATGATAGTATGACACCTAGAAACAAACAGAGCTTATCAGCTGATTCTTTGGAACTCCTGGGACCATATAAAGTCTATCAATTTCCTCTTCCAGCATAAGCATCAAATGGAATGCCAGACCACTTATTTTCAGGCTTAAACACAAGAGCATACTTGGCTGTCTCTGTAAACTGCAAATGTACTGAAGTACATGAACTCAAGAGTGAGCCATTATATTGGCAATGTGGTGGTGATCAAGAAAACAACTCATGTAAGCATGTGTGAAACAGGGCTTGTAACCTACTTTAACTATATATCCTAAATGCATAAATTAACTCTTGCAGTTAAGGATTTCATAGTGGGTGTTAAGTCGTAATTAGGCTGAAATGTTTTTAACTGGATATAATATCAACATGAGACCAATCAATAAATCATGGCATGTTTAAGACAATAGCTTCTCCATCTCTTAACAGTGTCACTACAGCTTAGTAATAGTCATTATTGTTGGTCTAAAATATACTGCTCAAAAAAATAAAGGGAACAGAAAATAAGACATCCTACTATTAAATACAGTACATTGTGTTGTTTAAGTGTTCCGTTTATTTTTTTGAGCAGTATATTTGTAAAGCCTCATGTTGCTCATCTGTAACTTGGAATGATATATACCCATACCAAATGAAGGCTGATTTATTGACATTATATATTTTCTACATTAGCTTACAGAGAAAAACATTAGATAACAATGCATGTAGATAACAATCGATCCTAACAATGTCCACATTAAGAATTCATCCCACTAAGAGTGCTCAGAAAGTGTCATGGAATCTGAACAGAATATTTTCCTTACTAAAGAAATATGGAAGGACTACAATGTCTAGCCAATAGACATTGGATAGCAGAAGAATAAAAATAAAAATTGGAAGAGGTAAAACACAGGAATAGAAAGGAAATCCCGAAGTAGTTCATTATATAAGAGAGTTCACTTGGGAGTTGAACTGAAATTCTTACACCAGTTGCAATTCAGAACAAAGACATGAGTCCAGTTGGCCCAGAGCCTCCATCCACTCCTCACCAAAAATTTCACCTCCAGATACCTTACAACCCCCACTATAAATAAGAAAAAGTTATGATTTCCAGTTTGGAGGCTAACACTAACTGTAGTTGGTGTGAATTTGATGCTGTAGAGAGCCAGAATTGGACCAACTGGGACTGTGAAAGGGAGCTCTTTTGCAAGTATGAACAATTTCACAACTGTTGTCTGCTTCTAAGGCAAATGTTTACCTTGGTAAGTTCATCTGTTTCCTGCCAAAAACAGAAGCCAGAACATAAAGTCTCCCCACGGGTATACTCTGGCTGTACAGGGTGTGTTGGCAATGTGACTGATCTGAATGCTAAAACATAGGGATCCCTGAAAAAAAAAAGAAAAGAAAATGTGGTCAGAGCAAGCAAGGACTATCAATGCAACCTTATTCCACTTATCAAGTACTCTGGAACCTGACACTTAAAAAATGGTTTCTAGCAGATATTAAAACTTTAGCTTGGAAGTAGCGTAACTTCTATAGGTACGTGGGCACAAAACTTTTGATTTGGAGAATTCCTGGCAATTCAACTGAATCTCAGAATTGAATCAACTTTTCAAAAAAAATATTTGGCAATGTAGACTAAACTGTTGAGCAGAATAAAATGTGGATGGAATTTTGCACATGAGCGGCAGTCTTTGTTTTCCCACTCCTAAAAAAGTGAAAGGGACCACTCAAACCGCAATGTTCAGGAATCAAATTGCTTCTCCGTTGATTTTTAAAAATTCAAATCAAATTGGAGCTAATTCATAGACTTTGATATGTACAATACTGAAGCCAGATGCCCCCAGATGAATTTGGGACAATACCCCATTACAAATTCTGAAAGCTTTAGCCCAAATTCATTTAAAAGAATGCCATTAAAAACTGGACTTTTGAGGAATGCCTAGCTAACATACCCTGTGCTGCAAGGTTTTCTTTGCGATACCAGGACAACAAAGTCCAAAGGCTTGTTTTCCTCACTGACAGTATGACTAATTACATGATAAATCATGTCATCCTTGTCAACTTGCTGGACAAGTTCACAGCTCCTGCAAAAACAATGCAGACATATGAAATGTACATATTAACTCCAGGTACAATGTTTCTACTTTTTGTTCCTTTGAAGGCTGAAAAATATGGGTGTTTATTAAGCTGTAACCACCACCAGGAAGACAGCAATAATTTTTATTCTTGCCTCCTAATGACTAAAACCTACTAGTTTAACCCCAAAGTGGGGGGGGGAGAAAGTTGCCCATCTCTGTTTTAGAATTACTAGTGCAATAATCATCAACTTAAGACCTGCATTTTTGGACTGGCACAAAGCATTAAGTCAGAAATTAATTAAATGGCCTGTGTTCACACAACATGCCCTTTCACAACAAACCAATATTCCAGCTAAACAAACTTGACATGCTGTATAAATGCAACCAGTAGGTTTGTAATTGGCTTAATTTAGTATGTGGTATGAATACAGCTGGTACGAATCGGATGTAACTTCTGTTAGGATTCTGCCAAATGCAAAAAAAAAAAAAAAACCTAATAGAAATAACTGTAAGGCACTATCTGGGATTATGAGAAAGTCAAGATTTTTGCTGCTATTATAAGAAATGAAGTCATAATCTCTAATTTAAAAAAAAAAGATTTTCCAAAGTACTTACGCACAATGTCTGTCCCACTCGGGTCTGTTTCGTAGATCGGACAGCAACAAGAAGGCTTGCAGCACATTAAATCGTATGGTCATCTCAATTTGGACAGAGAGAAACTTGTCCTCTTCCAGAACGTACATCTTGAACTAAAAACGACCGAGTTCAACATGTTACCACAGAGTGTATTGTGAGTGTGAAAATATGCAATCATTGTTTTATTATCCATGAAATGGATAAAATAAAGTGACAAAAAGAAAAGCATCATCTGAATTCAATGAAGACCAGCATTACTTTTCAAATAATGCCCCCCTTCAAAAAATTCATCTCATCAGTATAAGATGCATTTGAGGAAGAACATTTGAGAATCATTACAATATCCTCAACAGCTACGTATTGTCACGATGATGATTTAAAATACTCAGCCTTAAAGCACTGCTGTCTGACCAGTTGCTGTCAGGGCACCTCCATAATATCACCTCCATCCACCACCATTTGTCCTTTTTTTCTCTGTCACTATTTAAATCGGGATATACACCTATAGGTATTTGAATCATTGCCTGAACACAGTCCTGAAGTGGAATGCAGTTAGAAATGTTAGCAACTACTGCTAGAAATGTGCAGGTGATATTTCTCCACCTTACTGAAAATTAATGATTTGTATTGTCAAAGGGCATCGCTTCTACTCAACATGAATTTGGTTTTTAAAAATAGAAAGAGGATTGGCTGTAGATACCCTGAGGCATCTTACACATGCAAGCACCACTCAGAGCCTTTTAGAGTCAAAGGTGTCCTTGTGTCTCTGGAAAGGAAAGTTCACCTGGGGCCTTTCCTTGCTGGTGATGACCTATAAAGCCCTAAATGGCTTGGGTCCGGGATATTTGAGGGAACACCTGCTGCCGGCATCAACTTCCCATCGTCCAGTGCGCTCCCACAGGGAGGGCCTTCTCAGGGTGCCACTGGTAAAAGACTGCCGGCGGATAACACCCAGGGGGAGGGCCTTCTCAGTGGGTGCGCCTGCCCTCTGGAACCAGCTGCCCGTGGAGCTTAGGACTGCCCCTGACCTTCGGTCATTCCGCCGGGACCTGAAGACCTGGCTCTTTGAGCTTTCCGGTCCAGGCTGAGAGTTTTTAATTGGGGTTTTATATTTTTCAGGGATCAAATTTAATTATTTTTTAACTGTTTTTAACTTTTGTATTGTGTTGACGTTTTTAAATACTTTGTAAACCGCCCTGAGTCCTACGGGAAAAGGGCGGTATATAAATTCAATAAACTTAAACTTGTAGCTGTGCTGATGTGCCATCCACCCAATCTGTCACTTGGCAAAGAAGTGTTATACAGCTAAGATGGGGAACAATCTCAAAGCAGTGGTCAAAGCACTTTAACTAAAAAAAAGTAAAGTTCTTCTATCTCCTCTTCTGCCATTCAGCAATCCCTACTACATGAAGTGGTATCCCCAACAATAAATGGGGATGACGATGATCTTACTGATGAAAATAATCCTACATTCTGATTGATCATTGGGAGAAACGAAAGCAAAGCTAATTGCTATATGTAGTAGTGGGATATGAGAATCAAAAATCAGCCTGAAATACCAAAACAATAAACAGAAAAACTACAATACTAGAATGTTTCATGATGTTACCCAGGGGATTCAGTAATGCTAACATTCTACTACTTTCAACTACTCAAAGATCACAGTATAGCAGTTAATTCAATTTAGCAATCAAAATTTTATTATCTCCCACAATGGTGGTGTCATCTGGGCAATGGCCAACTAGGGTGGGAGGGAGACCAGGAACCCACTGCTTTATAGGTGTTTTGATTTTAATTCCAATCAGGTTTTGCCAAATACAGTCAATAGCAAGAGTGGGCAGAAGTGGTGATCCAAACAATCTAGAGCAGGGCTACCCAACCCCCAGCATGCCAAAAACCGGGCCGTGCAAACAAGCAAAACCCCATCCACGGGATACAGGCAGCATGCGAAACCACGCCCCTTCCGGTCCATGAAAAAAAACTTTCTCCGTGGAACCAGTCCCTGGTGCCCAAAAGGTTGGGGGTCATTGATCTAGAGGGACCAGATTGCTTTTCCTTAAAAGGTGAATAACTTTTCTCAGCCTGATATCTTCAATCCCCAAAATACAATCAAAATGGAGAATTTGGGTGGCTGTAATTTCAAAGACACCTGAAAAACACCCAGTTGGGGAAAGGTGATCCATGATGATATTCTGTGCAGGGGAAGTGCTGCTTGGAGAGGCTTGATAACCTGGACACTTGGTCATAAACTGGGCCACTTGGGCTGGAGATGGGTTAGTTACCTTGTCTCTTTCAGATGCAAGGACCCAGTTGGCTTTAGCTACCAATGTCTTCAGTGCAGTAACGTTGTTATAACTCAGATAAACCTGCATCGGGCATATATTTTAAAAAAATACAATGAATTCCAAGTTTTCTGCTGGCTTTTTTTAAATATATTGAGCAATGCTATAACCTTCTCCAATGTCTTCCCCTCATCAGTGCTTTGACCTGTATGAAATCAGTGGACCATGGGAGTAACTGTGCAGCTTAATGAAAGCACTAAATACCTGTCAAGTGCTCTTAGAAATAAGATATGACTGCATTCTTTGGAACAGCAGCCTGGGAGTTTTGCGGTTCTAAAAATCCCAGAAAGCATCAGTGGAATTTGCCAGTGTTCTAAGTCTCTAAAAGCAAGGTGTAAAACTAAAGTTATCTCTACAATAATAAACCAGTGGGAAATAACTAAACTCTTTACTTCTGAAGGTTTGGTTTTTCAGACAAAGTTGTGCCTGAAGAGATGCTCCACTCAGTTTCATTCTGCATACCGTAATGCCGTTTCTGAGACAGCAGAAAAGACATTGATCTTGGCTGATAAATAACAATATCTATGCCAGATAACTGTTGAATGGAGCTCATTCTTCTGGACTTGAACATTTTATTGTCCGTAGTGCAAGACTTATCTTGAGACCACCTAAACAAACATGCTGTCTCAAGAGTGTTTTGAAGATGTCATCCCATCAGCTCCAAGTCCTATTTACTTCTGCACACACAAGAGGCTAAGCAACAAAATATCCATAAGAAGTTGAAGTTGAGGTTTCAAAGGGAGAAGAAGAGACCTTTGGATCATTGTAGTGTTTGAAAGGAATGGAATAGACACCCCGAGTCTAAAACTTTTTAAAAACAATTGGCAGGTCAGAGAAGCAGATGGAAACTGACCTTGTTACTCTGGTCCCAAGGCACAGATAAAGGTACTTCAGTATATTTACAGGACACAACATATTTTCTGTAGAAAGCAAATGTAACGTATTAATGAGTAGGACAAAACGTATTAAGAACAGTTTCTCTTACACATGGAAAACAGCAAACATGTTTTGAACATCACTTTCCCCAAAACAATATGTAAGAAACGACTTATCTCCTTTAGGGAACATAAGGCAAGTTAAGCAAGCCACACTGGTATACTGGTTAAAGAAACCAAGCTAGAAACTGGGAGACCATGAGTTCTAGTTTCACCTTAGGAACAAAGGTAACTGTGGGCCGGTCACTTTCTCTCAGCCCTAGGAAGGAGGCAACTGCAAACCACTTCTGAAAACCTTGCCAAGAAAACTATCTAGGTCAGACATGTCAAACACAAGGCCCGGGGGCCAGATCCGGCCCGTGAAGTGGTTTCATGTGGCCCGTGAAGCCATCCTGGAAACAGTGAGGGAACGGCCCCCACTGCCTTGGCCCTGGCCCAGAGACCCTCCTCCTGCCAGAGACCCTCAGATCTGTCCCACTCCTGCCCAGGCACCCATAGGCACCCTTGATGTGAACGACGTAGAGCTGGCCATACGCACTCTAGCCATGCCCACCCAGTAGGCCACGCCCACCCAGGCCATACCCACCCGGCCCCCTGAGGGCAACTGCAATGCTGATGTGGCCCTCAATGAAATTGAGTTTGACACCCCTGATCTAGGTAGTCTATAGGAGTCAAGACTGACTCAAAGAAACACAAACACATCCATCCACACACAGAGAGACAAGTTAAGACTTGTGGCAAAAGTTAAGACAAGTTAAGACCATGGCAAAAGACACCCACTTTTACCCTAACACAGAGCTCCAATGCAAAAGGGAAATATTGTATAATTAAATATACTCCTTCACTGTGATGGAATGTACACGGTCTATAAAGTTTTGGTAGATTCTTCAAAGCAGTTAGATATAGGCAGAGACCTAGGCAGAACCACGGATCACTCTGGTTTGGCCTTACTCTAGCCTACTGCCATAAATTCTACTGCTTTTTCTCATGAATTATCAAAAGAGCCACACTTGCACGAGGAATTATAGATTCCGTCATCTCTCCCCAGTCTATTGCATATTTTGGCACTAAGGATACATCACTCTTAGAATCCTGCCCAAGAAGCAATCTTGCAGTTTATACACTGGTTTCCAAAGAAAGCTGACACCAGTTTAAAGACACTCAACTCTGTCAGCTGGGAAAGCACTCCTGGAGATTTTCCAGCCTTCTGAGCAACTGTGCTCATAGATACATGCAAATATATGCATCAGCCAGAGGCCAGGTGCCAGACAAATCTGAGGCCAGGAGAAAAAGTTAAATTAGTAAACGATGACTATTGATTAAATACAGCGGCACCCATTTGTAGAATTCATGTCCACCTGTGTACACGTACACAAACTATTAGCTAACAGACAAAGGCGTAAGTACAAACATATTCATGGAGAGAAAGAGAAACTGGAAATCTAGGCTCAGAAAGCATAAACGCAGGAATGCTTATTTGATAGAAAGTTCCCTGGTATTTAATTACTCTTATGCTTAGTTAAGAATACACAGGCTGCTTCTATGCTGCAAATGGATCTATTTACCTCAGTTTACTTTATGTGCATTTGGGGAGGTGGGGTGCCAAACTGGCAAGAGATCTTTAGCATATCAAGCTGTGTTTTCTTTTTGTTTGCAGAAAGAAAATAAATAAATGCCTTTATACAGGTAGGCCTTGACTTACAACCACCATTGAGCCCAAAAGTTCTGTTGCTAAGTGAGACGTTTGTTCAATGGGTTTTGCCCCATTTCACAACTTTTCTTGACACATTCCTTAAGTGAACCACGGCGGTTGTTAAGTTACTAACGCGGTTGTTAAGTGAATCCGGCTTCCCCCATTGACTTTGCGTGTCAAAAGGACACAAAAGCGGATCACATGACATTGGGGCACAGCAATGGTCATAAGTAGGAACCCGTTACCAAGCGTCTGAATTTTGATCACACGATCACGGGGAGGCCGCAAAGATGGTAACGGTGAAAAACGGTCCTAAGTCCCTTTTTTTCAGCGCCATTGTAACTCTGAGCGGTCACTAAATGAACTGTTGTAAATTGAGGACTACCTGTATTGGGCTGCAAGCAAAAGGATGCTTGCTCTGCAACAAGTCCCACTTCTAGATGCTTAGAAGCCCTCTCAGCAGGTATGCTTGTCCTAGCAAACTTTTGAGGATCCTGGTTTTCTACAATCTTCACTACAGTAACTCTACTCCAAAGGTAAATTCTCTCTTGGAAACTCACACTTTCTGTGCATGGAGGATGGCAAGAGAAATGCAAAAGCTAAACTGCAAAGACAGCAGCTCCCGTCTTTCTTTTAGTCACTGACTGCACCTCACAATTTCCAATCTTCTTCCAAATATCCTCCTCTATTGCCAAATTCTCAGCAAATATAAGATAAGCCCCCCTCCCCCAAACACTTACAGATTTGAATGAAATGTTTCATTTTCCTTTCAGATAAATAAAAGTCTTCGCTTGGGGTTACCTCCAGGAAAGGTTTATGGCATACAAACGCTAATGAAAGTCCATTTTTGGAATTAGACGCAAAAGGAAACAGGCTGCCTGCTGTGTTGACTCAGTGCAAGGGCCCAGCAAAAACCTTGGACTCCAGGAACACAAAGTCACAACAGGCTCCTGTGAACTGCTCAACCATCAAGCCTTTACAATCTCATTCTCAGGGTCTTAGATAAAGAAGTGTGGATAAGGAGAAATCTGGCAGATAACAGGTATCTTATCACCTTCAAAAAGAGCAATGGTAAATAACCAAGTTCAACTTTGCAAAGCACATCAACTAGAATAGATACTTTTTAAACTAAAGATGTTAAGAAGACAGGAAGAGACAGGACAAAGTCCATAGGCAAGCTAAACAAAAAGATTGAGGTATGTGTGTAAGCTGCATGCATCCCTCCAGAGACACTGGTTCTTAAGAAATAATTATATATTACTTTCTGTTCCAATAGAGAAAGTGTTATTTATGAATAAGAAGATCTCAAAGTTATAGAAAATGCCTAGGTGTATGTGTTCCATAGCAGGTAGAGATATGGGTGACACAGTTCAGGCATTGATACACTACCACTCACACAGCAAACACACATTGTGTCGGTCACAAGGGCTATATATTTCATTTTTAAAGCACTATTGTCCTCTTTCCCACATTGTGACTATAGGAGAAAGACTAGGAGAGCCTTCTTAAAGATCATATATCTATGTCCATTTACTGAATGCTTCTTAAGGCTTCTTATGGTGATTTACTTTATCAGGGAAACCGCTTTGGGGAAATGAAGTTTACACACTTGAAAGTTGCCATGGTTGAGAAACCCTGCTCTAGAGTATGGTAGTTTGCCTCTGGAAAATGGGTTTTTGGGACTAGTCATTGAAGCCATAGAGTTGGCCAGTGTCCCCAAGGCTGTGATGTAACAGTGAAGACACTGAACTTAGGAGACCCAAGTTCTAGGTCACCCTCCATTATGGAAGCCCACCGAGTGACTTTGGGCCAGTCACCCTTTCTGTCCAGAATATTACGTGGATTATTTTTTTTCCTTGTGGAAGGAAAGGCGAGGAGGAAAACCTACGCATGTCCATTTATACTCCTGAAAGAAAGCAGAATTTACCTCCATAAACAATAAATAAATCTCAGGAGAACGCCCATGATATTATCACATGATTCCGTCTGTAAACCTTAGCAACTTCCAAAGACAGCAGATCCTCTGACTTCCTACATTTAAATTTTGCCTATCTAGACCTCTTGACTCCTCCTAACAAATACTGATTTCGGTCCAAGTGAAATATTAACAGCCTCCTTCCTTATCCAGACACTCCAGATATTCAGGCAAACAATTAAGATAAAGGAGGCTTTAGATTATTTTTTACGGTTCATCCTGCAGCAGTTTCCCCGGTAGGCTGAATACCTGGAATTCACAAGCTGGCGAGAGTGACAGGGACAAATAATTAAGCCAGAGAGATGTCAAAAGAGAGAGAATTCTCAAGCTGAGGAAGGCTGTGAACCCTTGACTTAGAGCATCCTGTTTAATATAGCAGTGCCTGTTACGTTCTCCCTGTGTAGATGTTCTCTAGCTCTTCCTAGCCGGCCTTTTCTCACTGCTCACACGAAGATGTCACTAATCAGGTATTAATGCCTCAAGAACAGTGGCCTCCAGGATAATGCAGGCCGTCTCCATCCATGTTCCCGTATAAATTATATATGAGAGATAACAAACAGAAAGGCTATAAATACACACTGAAAGCCTTGTGACATAACAAGAGGCAAATGGGAGGGGGCTGTAAGGTAACCATAAAGCAGAACTGGAAGCAGGCAGCAGTAAACAGCTTGGGAAGAGGAATCCGTTTCCTAAGTAATGTTGCAGCAGAATAAAAATCTAAAAGAGGGAGATGAGCAAAGAGGAGGAAAACATTGATCATCCGTGTTCTTTCTATCAGAATAATATAGGTTAGAGAAATTCCAATACATATATACTAAAATCTTTGCCCGCAATTCTCTTCCTGCTTTCCTGGTTGAGTGAGGTTTTTTCTTTTTTTCTACTGGAACATAGTGTAACTAATGCTCAATGTAGCTTCTTAGGTGTTTTACATATAAACATGTTTACGTGTCTGTTTAAAGAAAACATGTGTCTGGACCTTATTCCTGATAAAAAATATATTTGCACGGACACAAACTGTGATCACAAAAATGCCGGAGCAGCACAAAATCTGAAGCCTGCTTTGAGATGGGCAACAGAACTGGCCCCTTCCAAGGAAGTAAGGAAATCCTCAGTTTAGCAGATTATTGCAGGATAAGTGGTATGTTAAATCTAACAGTTTGCTTTTCCTGCTCACCATTCAAACGTTTGAAGCCACAGTAGCAGCAGGGAAGCCAACCCACCAACAAGTGGAAAAAGCCATATGCTAAGAAGACAGAGCTCTATTGCACAGAAGAAATAATACTAATACATAAAAAGTAAAGGTAATGGCTCCCCCACACATGCGTGCTAGTCGTTTCCGACTCTAGGGGCCGGTGCTCATCTCCGTTTCAAAGCCGAAGAGCCAGCGCTTGTCTGAGGACATCTCCGTGGTCATGTGGCCGGCGTGACTAGATGCCAAAGGCGCATGGAACGTTGTTACCTTCCCACCATAGTGGTCCCTATTTTTCTACTTGCATTTTTACGTGCTTTCGAACTGCTAGGTTGGCAGAAGCTGGGACGAGTAACAGGCGCTCACTCTGTTACACGGCAGTTGGGATTCGACCCGCCAAACTGCTGACCATCTGATCAACAAGCTCAGCGTCCTAACCCACTGAGCCACCGCGTCCCTAATACATACAAGAAAGCAAAACCTGTCTGGACTATTTTGGAAATAACAAACAAACACTGACTGCAGGCAGCATCCAAATGAAACATCCAACCAATGCACCCAAAGTCCACTAAATCGAAGTGTAAGCAGAAAAGCAAAAATCTCTTGTCTCCTGTGGAATACTCACAGAGCGAGGCTGCTACTCATTAAAGCAGCCCCAATTAGTTTCAGGAGTATGAGTGAGCCTGTAAAACAAAAAACTCCTGCCCTTGTTTTAAAGAATCCACTCAGATGACCCTTAAAGCAGCAACCCCTTTTTGTCAGGCTCCGCCGAAGTCTGAAAAAACAACAACACACAGTCTCCTTGAATGAAGAGCAGCCAGGTCCCGTTTGTACTAGGTCTCAAGCACTTCTTCCAAATCATTTGCACAGCTCTAACATTCAGCCTCCACTTCCCTGGATGAAGGTGTGTGTGTGTGTGTGTGTGTGTGTGTCTGTGTGTGTCTGTGTGTGTGTGTTACCCCACTGGCAAGTCTGAGTATGAAACCTATAGATAGGAAGATTTAGTTCTGCATAAACCATTTTGTCCTCCTAAATATGGTCATGATTCTATCCTACGAATGTGCAACAGGAAGAAAAAAAAAACCCATGCATGGAGTGATTAAAATTCTACACTCTCCCTTTCACTTAACAGCCTGTAGGGAAGGCAGAGTGCTTGAAAGAGTAAGAAAACGTTTCACCAACCTGTCTAGTCTAATTTTTTGCCTCGCGCTAGCTTCTTTAAACCGTCTTTCTCCATCCTGTTAAAGGGAAACAAAACAAACGGAATTACATTATGCACACTGCCTCTTCAGATCCCCCTTTTGCCTCTGTAATCAAGTCCCTCCACCTTACCGCTGGTTGTCTCTTCTTCCCTTTTCTCCTCTTTCACCTTTCCCAGCATTATGGATTTTGCAAGGAAGCTGGAACTATGCACAGTACGCCCTCTCACTTGACTCTTCGGTTTAATTAAAGCCTGACTATGTTCTTGTCTATTCAAAACCACAGCAAACAGTCAGGTGAGAGAATCTAGAGGGGCTTTGCGGATTTAAACCAAATTTAAAAACCATGATCAGTCCAGGCCCGCTTGTTGGCACGTCTTCAGGTCACGGCGGAAGGATTGAAGGTCAGGGGCCATCTGCAGCTCCGGAGGCAGTTCATTCCAGAGGGTTAGCATGCCCACAGAGAAGGCTCTCCCCCTGGGGGTCGCCAGCCGGCATTGCCTGGCCGACGGCACCCTGAGGAGGCCGACTCTGTGGGAGCGAATCGGGCAATGGGAGGTTGACAGTGGCAGCAGGTGGTCTCGCAAGTACCCCGGGCCTAAGCCATGTAGGGCTTTAAAGGTAATTACCAGCACCTTGAATCAAACCCAGAGTTATGTACAGGTAGTTCCAGACTTTTGACTACAATTCAGCCCAAAATTTCTTTCGCTAGGTGAGACATTTATTATGTGAGTTTTGCCCGACTTTACAACTTTAATTGCCACAGTTGTTAAGTGAAACACTGTGATTGTTAATTTAGTAACATGGTTGTTAAGTGAATCCGGCTTTCCCATCGACTCACTTGGCAGAAGGTTGCAAAAGTGATCACATGACCCCAGGATACTGCAACCATCATAAATATGATTCAGTTGCCAAACATCTGAATTGACCATGGGAATGCTAAAATGGTCTTAAGTGTGAAAAATGCTCATAAGTCACAATTTTTTCAGTGCTGTTATAATTTTGAACAGTCACTAAATGAACTGCTGTACGTTGAGGACTACCTGTGTTGAATAGTTTTCCTTTCTATCACATTAAAAGTCACAGTTCAATGACATCTTTTATTTTAAGAGAGTTCTGGGGCTCCACCCAAAACCTGGGGTACAGAATGTGAGGTTTCAAATGTGCATTCCTACTTTAAGCCACAACTTTCCTTTTTCTCCAGGTGCATCATGTTTTTTAAGGTGGTTCCCAAACCTTCAGTCATATACCATTCTGGGCTACCAGTGTAATGTCAAAGCCGTGCAACGTCATTTTCATTTCCTTACCCCTGGTTCTGGCTTCAGCAATGGAAGTGTACGTGGCTGACCATCTTTATTCAAGACTACAAAAATCATGAAAGCACTATTTATATGTCTTCGGCTGACTTCCATTTCATGTCGATAGGCCTCGACACACACCCCAACCTCCATGCTGTAATCAAGAACATTTTAAAATGTTGAGCAAACAAGTAAATGAATGCGCAAATCTGCTGAGATCACACTGGGTACGATATTATGACCAGTTGGAATGAATTCTAGCCCATTGTGATTAACTGTTTCTTTGAATTAATTGCAAAACACTTTCTAAAGAAGACACGGTATTATTATACCTTTTATGTGCTTATTTATGTGCTTCTCTTATTATTTATTTTAATGAAGTCAAGTCAGCAAATTTTAGAAGTTATCCATTAATGAAATAAAATGGCTTGTGGCTTTCCAGATATTGGCAAACTACAACGTTCTATATTGGGAGCTAATAAGAGAAAGTGGGCAGGGGGGGGAAATAAATGCCCCATTTCTTACAATCCTCTTTCAATCTTCCTCTTCATTGTTTTTTCATTCATTAGAGTAGATCGTGAAGTGGCTTAATTTATACAACTCCGTAAAATTTCTACTGACTTCCGGACCAAATCCACTTAGCTCTAGATAGAAGGATGGCAGGAAGACATACCTGTACTTAAATGCATTGTTAACAATGGCCTTGAACAGAAGGCGGTCCCCAATTTGAGATGGTCCCCTGAAATGGAACATTTCAATGGTCTTCAGGGTGGGATAGGCATTGCACAATCGGCTAGAAGAACAGAGAAAAACGGAAATCTAGTTTGATCACATAAAAAATACCATCCGTTACCTGTAATGCATGTGCCGCTGAACAAACTATCTAAATACAGTACTGTTTGGCAATCAGCAACAGATCAAATAGAAGTTATGAAATAACCCAAGTTCACTGTTCTACTACAAGTGTCAAACTATGCCCGAGCTGGATTTCCACTGGCCTGTTGACAGTGGAAAGGCTATTTGCCAGTTCAAGAGGACCTCCGGGTGCCCCAGCAATAAGAGAACATGGGTAAGCAGCAAAGGACAGACTGAATTTTCCCTTTTCCTTCTTTTCCACATAATGACCATACAAATTCCCAGAATTAATGGAGACACAGTGCCACCTAAAGGAAAACAGCTAGCTCGTCACTAATAAAAAATGAAAGACAATCTGGCAGCTTCAGAGCTTCAGGAAAAAAGGGAATAAAGAAGAATGCATGCTAAGAGGTAAGTAAGTCAGTGTGGAAGGGAGTGAATTTCTATAGTAGCTGGGCTGTGGTAGCTTCTATTTTCATTCACAAGAAGGACAAAATTTAGCTTTAGAAGTAGAAAAATCAGCATCTCTTGAGGGGGGGATGTTTCTTGCTATCCCAGTAAAATTCCAATGTATCTCTAGTTAGCAGGATCACACGTAAAAATATCTCTGCCTTGATCTGATAATAACTAAGGGAAATCTAATAGCCAAATCACAAAGGTGCATCAACATTATCCTTGGGAATTAACCTCTTGCCTTCATTGGCTTCAAAGAAATTGCAGAAATAGAAAAGAGCAGAACTGCAATTCCAGGTGCATGGTTAAGCGCCCAACAAAAGGATGGGAGGTGAAAACCAAACAAATACATTCAAGTTACACTATGGATTACTAGAGCATACTACTATTGTTACCTCCACAGTTAAATTAAATCAGGTGTAGGAAAATGCTGAACAATTCCGTCAGATCCACTGCCAGTAAACCTAAGGTAACTTTCAAATGTGACCTTAAATGTGGATTTATTTGAACGGTATAAGGAATTACATCTGCAAACCTTAGAAAGGAGTTAACACGTTTAAACTATGGATATCCAAAACATAAGAGTAGGTAGACAAATCAGTATAGCAGCTCATGCAACTGGACCATATCGTCCACTTTTCAAACTTGCACGGAGGCTGGTTTTGCCTTGCCTCCTACCTTTTTTCCAATGACTGGACAGTGAATTCCCTTCATGATTGCAGTTTTTATTGTTCAAATTACAGACAAATAAGCAGTTCCTCCCAATTCTTGTTTTTATCCAACTAGGAAAAAGAATCCCTATTACTACTGAAGCAAAAATAGAAGATGTATAGGATCAGGAAACCCAGTAACAACAACAACAACAACAACAACAACAACAATAATAATAATAATAATAATAATAATAATAATAATAAAACAACTGGCCAATCAAGAATTGATTTAGGTCCAATACTTTCCCCCCATTTTCATGCCTCCTAACAAATCTAGAAATTGAGAAAAATTATTCTGATACTACCTATTGATTTTAGAAAATCTTTACCATATTAAGTCAGGGTCCAAAAATACCATTTAATATCTCAACAATCAAGACTGTGGAAAGAATATCTCCAAGCAAAAGATATGTGTCACAGCCCTGATATCTGTCCCCAGATTTCTATCATGGCTTGTGGGCTGCTCTGGGATCAGAATAACCTAATCTCATCCAGATTATAGTTCCATCTGCCTTCTTAAACCCTGTGCAGATTCTCTCATTTCTGTTTACACATTCACTCAACTTGGTAGTCAGCAGGACATCAAACCTAGCAAACTGATACTATGCTTCCACAAAAATAAGACCCGGTCTTTTATTTATATATATAAATAAAACGGATTTTATTTATATATATAAATAAAACGTGTGTGTGTGTGTGTGTGTGTGTGTGTGTGTGTGTGTGTGTGTGTGTATGAGGGACGCAGTGGCTCAGTGGGTTAGGATGCTGAGCTTGTCGATCAGAGGGTTGGCAGTTTGGGGGGTCAGAGTGAGCGCCTGTTACTCGTCCCAGCTTCTGCCAACCTAGCAGTTCGAAAGCATGTAAAAAAAAAATGCAAGTAGAAAAATAGGGACCACTACGGTGGGAAGGTAACAGCGTTCCGTGCACCTTTGGCATCTAGTCATGCCGGCCACATGACCACAGAGACGTCCTCGGACAAGCGCTGGCTCTTCGGCTTTGAAACGGGGATGAGCACCGGCCCCTAGAGTTGGAAACGACTAGCACACAAGTGCGGGGAAACCTTTACCTTTACCTTTATATATACAGCGCGCACATAAGACGTGGCAAGAGCATGGGGGCCAAAGGAGTCCGTTGCACTCTGGAGCTGCACAGCCTGAGCAGCGCTTCTGAGTTGATAGTTGTGCAAGCAGCAGTCGGAGGCAGACTCACAGGGGGAGGCAGGCGATCCCAAAGCGACGTGCCTGTCTCCCCTTGTGCCTCTACCTCCGACTGCTGCTGGTGCCACTGCATGTCGGGATCGCCTGCCTATCCCCCTGCTCCTCTGCTTGGAGGGCCAGCCTGGTGATCTGGTGAGCCCTAGGTCTCACCTGTGCTGTGTGGGGTGCAGCTACTGTCAGACACTGTCAGCCCCCGCGTGCCTGTTGCCTCCTGTGCTGACCAAGGCCCCCCCCCCCCCGGGCTGATGACAATCTTAACTGGGGCTTTATTTTGGGCTTATATTAGGAACATGCTAAAAAAAATCAGGCTAGGGCTTATTTTCTGGTTGGGTCTTATTTTGGGGAAAACACAGTACAGATCCTTTATTATGTTTCCACATTGCTGTCATTGAGATAACTGCTATCAAACTTCAGTGGACTTCGATATGCAGTGTTTGTATCTAGGGTAAAAGGAACATTATGAACGTTAAAGGCAAAAACATTTAATTCCTATAGTTGCTCCCAATTTTCATAAAGCGGGAAGGAAGCCAGTAGTTGAGTAACCTCAGTATTGTTCTACGCCAGAAGAACCTAATACTCTCTTTTTGCTGAAAACATTAGTGACTCCAGTTGCCCCTCTCTGCTTTATACTAGAAAAACCTAGAGTGCATGTAGACGAGCATATTCTTGCAATTTTCCTACGGAAAGGTTTATTAATCTGAAAACAATGGCCACAACAATCTCTAGTACACTGCTGAGTTTTGCAGATAGTCTTCGCTTAACAACCAGTTGCTTAACGACTGTCCGGAGTTACATGGACCAAAAAAGGGTACTTACAACCCAGATTCAAACTTCTGATCATCCAAGCCACCTCACATTCACATGATCACATTTTGGGTACTTGATAGCCAGCCTACATTTGCAGCTGTTTGCACTGTACATGTCACTATGAATTTGCCTTTTCTAGCCAGAAAATCTCAAAAACTTCTGTTTTCTGGCAAAAAACCCTACCACTATTAACAATGGGTTCGCTTAAAGGCCATGGGATTTGTTTAACAACTGTGGTGTTCCATTTTATGACTGCTGTGTTTGCTTAATGACCGTAGCAAAAAAATAATGTAAAAGGGAGGTTGGTCATATGATGACCTGCTTAACAACCGGCATGTCTTATAATTCTAACTTCATGATAAATTATGGTTTCAAGTTGAAGATTACCTCTATATGTATTTGAGTTCCTCATATTAAAAATAACAAGTTCCAGAAAGCAATGTGTTCCATACTTCATGAATAATAATTCTGAAAATGTGCCATGTGAAAATGTCTTTATTACCAGCGTATGATGGAATGGGAACCCTCCAGTGAAAAAGAGCAGGCCTCACCGTAGATTCATCTTTTTAAATATATCTCAGTCCTAATTACTATAAAGCCAGAGTTAAGATTTTCAGCAATCACTATCATTCCATTTTCCCCTCAGCAGATGCAAGCACCCACCTTGCCGCTATTGTGGCCACGTTTTCCATCCACGCCATGATCTGCCCACCAAACGTGTTTCCCTGATGGTTGGCATGTGGGGGTAAAATGAGTTCCACGCTTTCCACTCTGGTCTTTTCAGCAGGTATGGTCACACTGCATTCTCTGTTCTCAGGATCTATTAGGGGAAAAAGATATCTTCCATCAGAGGTGTATCTGCACAGGAACAACCTTCTCAGGGTTAAACTACCAGGTAGGCACTTGAAATAACGTCCAGGTCTCTTCCTTCACCCTCCACCTCCATTTTGTGTAAGCTTTACCTGGCGGAGAGGAAGAAAAAAACTTCTATCGACCTGTTGTCATACATAGCAAGCGGTCAGTGGTATCTAAAGCTGCAGGATCCAATCTGGCTGGAGAGAAATTCCTTGAAGATGGGCTCAGCACAAGTCCGAAAGCTCGGACGACTAAACATTTGGTCCCGGTGACCGACCCACATTGGATCCTGCAGCATTACCCTGGGACACGTTTATTCCCCTTCATTCGTGAGTATCTAAAGCATCCAACTGAAGAGGTTGTGTACTTTCTACTCACTTAAGGATTCACTGAGCCATACAGTTGGACTAGTGATACCTACACTTTTGCACGTGACTGTATTTAAGCATATCTTCCTATTCCCAGGTTTAAGTTACAATCTGGATTCAACTTGTGGTGGAATTCCGAGGCTGCATGTTGCGTCAAGCTGCACATCCCTGAACTAAATGAAGCAAGCAAGAAGCAAGAAACTACCCACAATTTAAAAGGGAGCTATGACTATTGCTTCTTCTATACCAGGGGTAGGCAACCTTGGCTCTTTTATGACTCATGGACTTCAACTCCCAGAATTCAACTCCCAGCTGGCTCAGGAATTCTGGGAGTTGAAGTCCATGAGTCATAAAAGAGCCAAGGTTGCCTACCCCTGTTCTATACCATGCTTTTCAAGCAGCCTCTCTCTTGCATGTCAATAGCTACATCAATTTCTCTTTTGGGCAGTGGATGGGCTAGAAATCATGTCTGCTCCTTATTGATGTTTAGTGCTTTATGATTATACTCGGTCCATTAATTCCACCCCTTGCAACACAACAGGTGGAATTAATGGAACCAACAACCTCTTCTACTGAAGGGCTTCCTGAATTAAAGTTACTGGCAATGAAGATCAGCTCTGCAGCTCAGCTGATCCAAGGTACCTAGCAGGGCTTGTTGGCATCATTGCTCACTTTCCTGAAATAGCTTGTCAGCATCAGTGAACGGATTCCAGGCCAGAGAGGAACATCCCGTCCATTATAAGTGTGACCCTTTCTGGATTCAATAACTATAGGCCAGAGGTAGTTTTTTTAATAGCACTTTCCACTATGACAACCACATGGATGAGCTGTATGGAATCCTCAACTACCATGTTTACTAGGAGATGCCACCAGAAATACTCTTCCTTGATTGTAAACAAGAAGCGGCAAGGTCAAAGGATTATCTCTGCACTGCAGTTCAACCGTTTTCTTCTTTCTAGCAACCAACGTGCAATCATAGCTTCATGTAATTACTACCATAGGAAAACTCGGTGCACATCACGCACATATCAGAGTTTGAAAAAACAGGTGGCAGGGAGCTCCACTGACCTAACGAGCATGCATTTGGTAAAAATGCGTGTTTGGAAATGAAGTAGCTGCCCTTTCTTATAAACCCAAAGTGTCAAACGTCAAATGATGTTTCTTTATTTATTTAAGAAAAAAAAACCTGCCCCCAACTCATTCTCAGTGACTTCTTAAAAATCCCAATACAAAAACAGTAACCCACCACCCTTCTGATGAGAGCCATCAAATAAGCCAGTCGACAGGCTTCATATAACGCTGGGGTTCCCAGGACCCTTGGCTGAACTATACCTTCAGGACCTTGCAAAAGAGTGTCAAAATGAGGGGCAATTTTATCTCCGCAGGGGTGATGCTCCACGGGGAGGGAGCCACTATAGAGAAGGCCCTTCTTAGTCCTGTCAGATGGACCGCTTTAGGAGAGGGGACCTGTAGGATTCCCTGCCTTCCTGCTCTGGTGAAGCAGGTAAACCTGACAGGGAAAAGATGGTCCTTCAAATAACCTGGTCCCAAGCCACATGGTTTTGAAGGTGACAACCAGCACTTTGAATTGGACTTGGAGGCAAATGAGCAGTCAATGCAGCTCCTGCAGGAGAGGTGACGCACGTGCAAATTTAAGCTTGCCCAAAAACATGCAGACCACCCATTTTGAACCGATGAAAGCTTCTGGATAACTTTTCAAGGGCATCTAACAGCTATGCTGTTTTCAAAGGATGAGTGCCTTTGAGTCATTATTGGCTCCTGACAATCGCCTGGACTAATTCCTGCAATTTTCTTGGCAAGATTTTCAGAAGTGGCTTGCCACTGTCTGCTTCCTAGGGCTGAGAGAGAGAGAGAGAGAGATTGACTGGTCCAAAGTCACCCAGCCCAAGGCAGGACTAGAACTCTCGGTCTCCCAGTTTCTAGCCAATGCCTTGACCACTACACCAAACTGGCTGAATATAATGACCACCCGTACAAACAAGGAAGACTAGTTTAATATACTGAAATGAACTTGCATAAACACTGAATTCCCCATGCATCTTTGGGTGCTCCCAATGATCAGTGCATGCCATGTTTTCCAAATGTCCAACAAGGGTAAGCTCATCTTTCTGCATTTCGAATTGTTGAGTTCTATTTCCTGAACCAGAGCACACCTTGCCAATTCAAATATTGACCAGACTGACTCCCCACATAGGGATTTATTCATGAAGTGTTTTAAAAATGATAAGAGATAATGTAAAATGAAGTAAAACGAAACAAAGCCAAGCTAACCCATGCCGTGCAGCCAAAGCCCTAGAAAGAATGCTAGAATATACTCTACCAGCCTGCACAGGGCTCTTAGTAAGCAGATCTTTTATTGTATCCGTGTGCACCAGTCGCATACGGCGACGTTCGGCGGCAATGCTGTATTCAATTTTCTCCTCTTCTGTTTGAGGAGCCAGGGGTTTCAACTTTATCTAAGAGAAAGGGAAGAGAATACATTAACATTCCTCTTACTCTAGACCAGGGGTGTCAAACTTGCAACGTCACGTGACATATAGCAACGTATCGCGACTTTTTCTCCATTGTCGGCAATGGGGTGGGCGTGGTTTCAGCATGGCGCATTGGGCCTGCGGGCCGGCAGTTTGACACCCCTGCTCTAGACCATTTGCTTGTCTTAAGTATCACAGCCCAAATCTAACTCACACTCATGTAGGCAAATTTGAGCTGTGATACTTAAGACAGATTAGTTCAGCTTAGAACTTTCAAGCTTACACACACAGCCTCTCAATGTACTTCCAACATTCTTTGGTTGTTCCCCTGTATAGGTTCTGTACTTTGATTTCTCCCCACCTGCAAAAGCTTAATAAGGAGGTTGGGCTAGAAGACCTCCAAGGTCCCTTCCAGCTCTGTTATTCCTGTTTTTCTGTTAAGATTCAGGGAATTTTAGAACTGGGCAGTGATCAGTGATCTGGATTTAAAATGGAAGAGGTGACTTGGAGCATGCATGGATATGTATCTAACACTGGCCAGCAGTATCTACTTAAATCAATTGTGTCATTGTCTGGGATCAGACAGCTCCCACTGTATGAGCCCAGAAAAAAGCTACAGCTGACAGGTATTGTCTGAGCATTCACAATTGTTCCAAATGGAGATATTCAGCCTAGAAATAAGGAGAAATTTCCTGACTGTGAGAACAACTAATCAGCAGAATGACTTGCCTTCAGAAATTGTAGGTGCTCCAACAGTGGAGGTTTTTAAGAAGAGACTGGACAGCCTTTTGTCTGGGGTGCAATAGGGCCGTGGTGGCGAACCTATGGCACGTTTGCCACAGGTGGTAAGCAGAGTCCTCTCTGTGGGCACCCATGCCGTTGCCCCACTCTTAGGCCTTCAGCTGGGTTTTATAAAACCTTTTTGCTTTAGGCCGCCGCCGCCGTGTGCATACACACAAAAAAAGGTTCAATCAAGCAATCAATTTCAACTTCTCGTGGGGGAAAAAAAAGATCTCGCAAAGTTGGAACTGATTGATTGAACTTTTTAGTCCCACCCAGTCTGCCATTACCATCACGGCCACACCCACCCAATGGGCCATGACCAACCAGCACCCAATGATACATAAGTGGGTTTTGGGTTGCAGTTTGGGCACTCGGGTCTCTAAAAGGTTTGCCATCACTGCTATAGGGACTCCTGCTTGGGCAGGAAGTTTCACTAGAAGACCTGCAAGGTCCCTTCCAACTCTGTAATTCTCTATTCTATAAACCCCTTTTCTATTTTTGAATCGGGATCAGTGCATAATCCTAATAAATATTCTATTCTGTTGAATGGAGTAGAAGATTGGAAATAATTTTCAAGAATCACTTTTGTGAGATGAAGGGGTTTCTTAGCGGGTAAATACCTGGAAAAATTAAATCCTCTTCCTGTACAATTGCTTTTTGTTACAAAAAAGGACAGGCCTTATCCTGAGCACAATATTACAAACTTGCTGCTAACATAATATGTAGTTTGGCTTTGGTATGCCCAGATATGTTACTTAATGCAACTTCAAAAAGACTTATTGATTTGGCTGCATATGAAAGTACACATTAATAATGATGGGATGACAGAAACACATCCAAGCAATTTGTGGACAGAAAAATCTGCCCCTGTAGAAGAGATATGGCTTACTTAAATCTTGAGAGGTCCACTTTGTATGGCTCCCCATGGTCTGCCAGTGTGTTTTAAATTCACAAATCAAGTTTATAACAGTGATGATGCTTGAATTATAAAAAGGTCCTGGTTACAGAAACTATATATATAAGGCACCGTTTGTAAGTTATGCTAGGTGAAGTAAACTGAAGTATCTTTAGAATTAGGCCCACTTTATGATCACCTCATGGTATATCCATGTAGTTCCCTTGGTCAAATTTAAGAAAGTAAACTGCCACTTCCTTCTGCAATTCTTTCTGCTTCCAAGTGTAACCTTTGTGTGTAGTATTTCTAACGATCTTCTTCCAACTTTTAACTAGATTTATCCTCTCAAGATCAATTAAGGTACTTCCATCTAGCTGGGCAAAGATTTGGGTTCGGCTTGATTCCAGATGTTCATATAGCTTTGACTCAAAATTTGTAAATAGATAGCCATTGCTTTCTTTGGGATTTTTTTTTCAACTTCCTGGTCTAATCTGTAACTCTAAGGTTTGCTGATGGCCTCCACTGAAATAATAAACAGATCTAACTCAGCTTAGGGGTTTTTTTTTCCAGGATCCAAGACCTTCTTTATCTTGTAAATATCTTTCTGGAAACAAGGTGCCCAGAATCTTATGCTGTACTCCAGGTATAGTCTTACCAATGCCAAGTAGAAAGGAACAACTTCATATTTCTTTGATACTGTAATGCAGTGGTCTTCAAACTTGGCCTTTTTATGACTTGTGGACTGCAACTCCCAGAATTCCTCAGTCAGGATGCCTGGCTGAAGAATTCTGGGAGTTGAAGTCCACAAGTCATAAAAGGGCCAGGTTTGAAGACCCCTGCTCTAATGCATTTGATTCTCTACTTCACCCAGAATAATAATAATAATAATAATAATAATAATAATAATAATGATGATGATGATATGATGATGATGATGATGATCATGATCATGATGATGATGTTGATGTTGTTGTTGGAAGGGACCTTGGTGGTCATCTAGTCCAACCCCCTGCTCAGGCAGGAAACCCTGCCTATACCATTTCAGACAAATGGCTGTCCAGTCTCTTCTTAAAAACTTCCAGTGTTGGAACATTCACCGCTTCTGGAGGCAGGTTGTTCCACTGGTTAATTGTTCTAACTGTCAGGAAGTATCTCCTTAGTTCTAGGTTGCTTCTCTCGTTGATTAGTTTCCATCTGTTGCTTCTTGTCCTGCCTTCAGGTGCTTTGGAGAATAGCTTGAGTCCCTCTTCTTTGTGGCAGCCCCTATTATGTTAGCCCTTCTAGTAGCTGTCTCACAGTGCTTGTTCAATTTTCAATGACCACACCCAAATCCTTCTCAGATGCAATGTTCCCAAACCATGGATCCTCCTTCTTGCATGTGAATCCTACATTTTCTCTCCCTAAATATAACATCTTAATGGACAAACTGATCCTCTCAGTCTTCCAACCTATCCAGATTACACTTCAATCTTTTTTTGTCTTGGGCATTGGCCAATACTTCCAATTTTATAACATTCACAAATTTCCTAAGTACTGATAAAGGAGAATATTTGTAGCTCAGGGTTGAAATGAGCAGTTGTTGGTGCTCTCTGAGCTTGGTTGTTTTCTTGCAGACCTTTCATTAGCCAAACTAGGTAACATTATCAATGCTAAATTGCTGGTGCTAGTACTGATGAAGTTACCTAGTTTGGGCAATGAAACATCTGCAAGAAAACCACCAAGCTCAAAGAGCACCCAGCACCACTAAAATTTCGTAAGTTGTCTATCAGTCCTATCATTCAGAACAAAAATGTTGAATAATGCTGGCCCCAAGACAGACAGACCCCAGTGAAACTCTACTTGTCATTGCTCTCCAAGCTGATGTAGAGCAGGGGTCTTCAAAGTTGGCCCTTTTATGACTTGTGGACTTCAACTCCCAGAATTCCTCAGCCAGGCACGCTGGCTGAGGAATTCTGGGAGTTGAAGTCCACAAGTCATAAAAGAGACAAGTTTGAAGACCCCTGATGTAGAGTCATTCGTGCTGACTGTTTAGTTTGGCTCCAAGAGGGATTTTGCTTTGTTTTTACTTACTACAAAATGGGGGGGGGGGAATCAAAAGGAAAAAAGAAGCAATGCAACAACAGCAAATATATGTGCGCGCGCACACACAAACACACAGTCCTCACTTAGCTATACACTACACAGGAAAGAATTTCAAGATGTTATTTGTATATAGCTGTACTATTTTCAGTGTAACCTTATACATACTTATTTTCAAACAATTTTCATCATAGCCAGACTTCCTGCTTCATAAAGATGCAAGGAGTTGCAATCTTGGCATAGTTTACAAGTAATGTGCAATCAACTTTCATTTGATATCGCCCCATCAATCAAATTACACTGCCAATATGTTTCACTCTGCAGCAACCTATACATTCTGAAAATAAATGAGCAACAGCATCCTATTTCAGTATTGCAGAACTTTTTTCAGATATGTATAAACTAACAAAGCATCAAGCTCACCTCAGCTGATCTCAAAAAAGTCTGCAGGATTAATACTGATTAATAAATGGATGGGAGGCCACAGAGAGATATACTCGGCTGGAAAATGAAAAGGCATCTTGGGTCAAGTCAGGGGCAAAGCATTCTGGTATACAGCCAAGAGAACTGTAGGTCTGGGTCCACGGAGTCACTATAATCGAATCATAACTTGATTCGAGGATGTGTTTAATTTTTTTTTAACTTGATGAGCTTATAAACCACAGAGGAGTTAAAATATCTTGATGCTCCCTGCATTACCCAGCAGTGAATAAATCAGGGTTTTAAGAAGGCCCTGAAGACCTGGTTCTTCACTCAGGAACAGAGCCAGAAAGTCTGATGATTTTTTCCTGTCTGTTTGAGTTGTGCTCTCTGGTGCAATGTTTTGTGTTATCAGATTTTATCACTTTACCATTTTCCTTTGTCGATATTGTTAATTGTTTTAAACCTTGACAGCAACCCAGAGAAGTGGGCAGTTGTATGAACTGAGTGAATGAATAAATAAAATGAAAACAGATACTGTGAAACTCTGCCGAAAGAATAAAAACTAAGGTTATTTCTTGTAAATAAATGTTAAGGATCACAATGTAATCAACTTCTCCGTACTCGCTTCCAAAGAAGAGAGAGAGGAAGAGAAAGAAAGCGGTGAGAGAAATTAAGTACTTCTTTGGTTCCACGCCTACCTTAGCAGTTGGCTTGCCTTGAGCGACAAACGTTGCATATGCCTTGCACACACTCCATTGCTCACCTTTGCAGAGATCCTCACAGTTGACTTGCACCCCAACCTGAAAACCATTGCCAGGAGAAAAGGTGAAAACCCTCTGTGAGACAGGCTGATTCTTAAAAAGAAAAAGGCCCTGTATCTATTACCAATCAATCAATTAGGAAAGTATTACCGTTCCCTTCCTCCAAGGACTACTTTGTATCACCTGAAGGGATTGCACTGCTCACTATCTTTGTTTTGTTCCAGTGTTTAATCCAGTTTGGGCAATTCATACTTCTGAATATTTAGAAGACAACAGGCAGTGCAATAATTGTGTTCTATCTACTACCATTTTCTACGCCAATGAATTACCAAAATTCATTCCCTGAGGCAGCAAAACAAAACAAAACCTGACATCCCTTGGATCCAGCTGTTTCTTTTGCCTACAACGGAAGCCAAATTGCAAATAAAAGGAGTGGAAATGCCCCCCTTGAGCCTGCAGAGACACTTGTGTATTATTACAAAAAAGCAATCAAAATTAGAAGGAAAAACTAACATTAGGAGAGGGTTATGCGAGTTCTGTACATGGCGTAGCACAATCCTCGTCATTCAGGGAAGTGTTCTTCTGCTGCTTTACACATTTTCAATGAACATTCTCAAAGTTCTAGCCCGTACAGAGGATAACATCATGACTCAAAGACTGTATTCCATGGAGGACACTGAGCTTTTACAGAGAACATGAACGCATGTAAGAAGAAACATGCTGGCAGTTTTTCCAGCATGATTTTTCCACCGTGATTAGTGCATTAATAGTGTATACCTGACTGGCAGGGAATTGGGTAAGATGCTTATTGTGGTCATAAGTCAAGGACCACCTGTGTAAGCTGAAATCTCCTTCCAGTCTCCCGTGTTGAATGAGACTAAGAAAAGGCCCTGGAGGTTGAGCCAACATGTTCAGCCTTATGGCTCTTTGTGTTTGGGTGTCCTGTTCAACTTGAAAAGCACAAAGAGAAACAACTTCCTGCCAAAGTATGGACACTGTCCCTAAGAGCCTCAGATCTTCTCCCAGTCCATCTGAGCAAACAGGTTCTTGGTATTTGCTATGTTAGCGATTCTTAAATATTCCACAAAATAGTAACCTAGCGATTTTGTTGTTAAATTGCAGAACTTACAGAAGCAAATCCAAAAGCCCAAGTAGATGAGTTAGATACAGTTTTGATTAAATACAATGCTGCTGCGTGAATCTCAAGAACTGGCTGTGGAGTGAGAAATGCACAAACTGTATTTCAACTACATTGACGTTACACACCAAGCAAAACAATCTGGTCTGCTTTCTGGCAAAACCCTTTTTCCCCTGACAGGATCCTCGATATGGAATATATACACTTGTACCACTCTTTACAACTCTAAAGTTACCCATGAACCAGCTGGATACAGTGGAGTCTTAACTTTTTCTACAAATTTGTCCCAATGTTCTATTTCCTTCCCAACAAACATTTCCATGATCCTCTAAAATCAAATTGGCAATAGGATGATTATATTATTTTAGTTATTCCGCCCTTATTTGCCATTTTATTTACAACCGTTCTGAGGTGTACAAATCTGGATTTCTTTTTCATTCTCCCGTTTGTTAGTAGTGCTAGTTGTTAATGTTGTTAATGCTAGCATCTGGTTTCACATGGAGTTGGTTTTACAAGTGTTCTTATAGACTAACAAGTGTCTTAATCTTTTTGTCTTATATTGGGGAAGAGTAATTAATCAAATCAAATCAAGTCAATGACATGCAAGCAAACAAAGCTCATCCTTTGGACTGCAATGAGTTTCACTCTGAACCAAAGTATGGCTCAATCATCTGATAGAAGTGTCCTAGGAACAAGTGGAATTCAAATGTACTTTCATAAGAAAATGTAGACATAGTGTAGCCAGTATCTCATTTCTGCAAAAGAGAAACAAAAAGGCACTGAACACCAGCAGCTTAGTGCCATCACATCGATGAGTACCTTGGGGTTGCAAAAATGAGAGAGCACTTTCAGTTATCTATGTTTGGCTTGAAGTTGCAACCTCTGTATAATCAACTCTAAGTGGACAATTCAGAAGTATGTAGGGAAGAGTTTAGACAGTTTTGGGGGCAAAAGATGCAAACTATATCTGAAGCACAGCTTCCAAAAGTCAAAGCAAACAGTCACCCAAGACAGTGTCGAAGCATACATACCTCCATGCTAGAATTAAATGCTCGGTTCACTTTAGCTTTGATGTTGACAACCTGCCCTACGCTAGGAATGGGGGAGAAAAAAATGAAAAGTAAGATAAAATTCTCCAAAATTCCATTGATAGAAAACATATTGTAGTTCTAATATGAAATTGATCCAAGTGGGAGATACTATTTTACAAACATGTTGACAAGCTTCATTGTTAAAAAAAAGGCTGTGAATCTGAACACTTCTGTCTAAAACCCACACACTTAAATTAATTCTTGCAGACATCTAGACAGCAGGATTAAGATACTGTTCTGGACAAATATTATTTTATTTTTCCTTTCTCCCAAATGGAAGACTTTGGCAGCCAAGAGTTCCAAGGGCTTTTGGGTTCATTGGTTAGGATATAGAGATAAGATTTCACGTCACTAAATATACACTTACCGTATTTTCCGGTGTATAAGACGACTGGGCGTATAAGACGACCCCCTACAGTTCCTGTTAAATTATAGGGTTTGGGCTATACTCGCCGTATAAGACTACCCCTCTTCCAACGCACACCAAATAAAAATTAAAAAACATCAGATTTGATTTTAATATGGTAATTTTAATTCAAATGCTTATGACATGCAGGTGCTTAGTAGGAAAACTGTCACTTATAAACATAAGGCTGTTTGTCATCAAACATGTAAACATAAAACAGTGCAAGTGGATTAAACTATAATAATAATAATAATAATAATAATAATAATAATAATAATAATAATAATAAGAAGAAGAAGAAGAAGTAGTAGTAGTAGTAGTAGTAGTAGTAGTAGTAGTAGTTGTTGGAGGGGACCTTGGAGTTCATCTAGTCCAACCCCCTGCTAAGGCAGGAAACCCTATACCATTTCAGACAAATGGCTATCCAGTATCTTCTTAAAAACTTCCAGTGTTGGAGCATTCACCACTTCTGGAGGCAGGTTGTTCCACTGGTTAATTGTTCTAACTGTCAGGAAGTTTCTCCTTAGTTCTAGGTTGCTTCTCTCCTTGATTAGCTTCCATCCATTACTTCTTGTCCTGCTTTCAGGTGCTTTGGAGAATAGCTTGACTCCCTATTCTTTGTGGCAGCCCCTGATTCCAGCAACCATTCCCTATTTTCCTAATTCACTTTTTGACTTTTCCTAATTCACTCTAAGCTTTCCCTGCGCAGAGCCTTAAGTAACACAAGCTGCCTGCAATTAGTGCAAGTTCGCATCCCACCAGGCTCAAGGTTGACTCAGCTTTCCATCCTTCCAAGGTAGGTAAAATGAGGACCCAGATTGTTGGGGGCAATAAGCTGACTTTGTAATAATGCTGCTGGGGGGGGTGGGTGAAAGCCCTAATAAACAGGCATATACATAGAATGAAGGCTATTGCTAAGCACATTGATTTGTGCTTTAAATTGTAAGCCACCCTGAGTCTTCGGAGAAGGGCAGGATATAAATGGGATTTTAAAAAAAAAAGACCAAATGGGAGATCCGTTCCAGGTTTTCCAGCCAGCCCGCCTAGTTGCTGAGTCAAATGTGTCCTTAGAGCTAAGCCGCTGCTCTGGCTGCTGCCTTCCCCACCTGCCTTTCAAGTTGGGATATACTACAGCTGCTCTTCAACTTTAGAAGACGCCCAGAACCAAGCCTGTAAAAAATCACAGACTGCAGCTTCTTCTCCAATTGGTCCCGCTTTCCCTGCGCAGACTAAATGGGAGATCCGCTCCAGGTTTTCCAGCCAGCCGTCCCTAAATTTTCAGCACCCGGCGTATAAGACGACCCCTGACTTTTGAGAAGATTTTCATGGGTTAAAAAGTAGTCTTATACGCCGGAAACTACGGTAGCCATGTCTGATACTCAGTAAATAATAATAATAATTTAATTTTTATACCGCCCTTGTCCCGAAGGACTCATGATACAGAACATGCAGTCCCTTGGCTGTGTTCCTAGACCACGGGTTGGCAACCCCTTCTCCTGCGGCTCCCAGCCATTTGCAGAGAGAGAGACAGAGAAAGAGAGACAGAGAGAGACAGAGAAAGAGAGAGGTACTTGTGCTTCCCTTCTCTCTCTCTCTCTCTCTCTCTCTCTCTCTCTCTCTCTCTCTTGTGTGTGTGTGTGTGTGTGTGTGTGTAAAACTCATGCTGTTCTCCGAGAAGCTGACAAGCTTATTGGGCGGGGCTCCTGCCTTTGCTGCATCTCCACAGGAAGCAGCAGAAAGCAGGGCAGGAGAGCCAGCCCAATAAGAATGTGTGTCAGCTTGTCCAGAACAGTGTGAAGCCAGCTTGCCAGGTGAGCAGAAGTTCGGACAGAGGCAGAGAGAGGGAGGGATGGAGGAAGAGAGATAGGGAGGGAGGAAGGGAGGGAGGGAGGGAGGAAAAGAGAGGGAGGGGGAGAGAGAGAGAAAGAAAGGGAGGGAGGGAGGAAGAGAGAGGGAGGGGGAGAGAGAGAGAGAGAGAGAGGGAGGAAGGGGGGGGAGAGAGAGAACTCATGCACAGCAGCCTCTTTCTTTTTAATTAAACTCTTCAATCAAGTCCCCCTCCTTGCGTGCGTGTGCAGGTTTTGCGGCTCCCAGTGTTTTTTTTCCTCTGGGAAATGGGTCCAAGTGACTCCAAGTCCTAGACTCACAGATGTTCAGGTTTCATTCAACTCTCCTAACCAGTATTGGCTTTCCTTCAACTTTCAGTTGCCTAGTGTAGATTCAAATGGTGAAGACATCAGCACCTTCATGAAAAGGATTCTTCAAATGATATTTCATTCCAACACATTTTGTTACATGAGTTAAGGTGTTAAATGGGAATCGATGAGACCACAAAGATTCACTGGGTGACTTTGGGTCAATCATGCTTGAACCACCCACCACCCTGTACAATGATGGAATGAAGGGTAATAGGAGGAGGGCATGCTACCTTGAGCTACATTAAAAGATGGGATATAAATCGAGCCAATAAATACTAAAAATAAACCCTGAGTAAATCCATAACGTTCACTAAACTCACCACAACAATTAATACCGGAGAGTAAAGACTGCAAGCTATTTCTTGTTCCCTAATCATTGAAGAACATATAAAACCCATCTTGGCATGTTCTCAAGTGAAGATTAAGTACAGGCAATCCTCGACTTACAACCATTCATTCAGTGAGCATTTGAAAATACAAAAGCAAATGGGAAAAAAAAGACTTATGACAGATTTTCACATTTACAACTGTTGCAGCATCCCCATGGTCATGTAATCAAAATTTGGATGCTTGGCAAACTGACATGTATTGATGACGGTTGCAACGTCATGGGGTCATGCAATGCCATTTGTAACCTTCCCAGATAGCTTCCAACCAGCAAAGTCAGCAGCACAAGTCACTTAACAACTGCCTCACTTAGCAATGGAAATGTTGGGCTCAAAGATGATTGTAAGTTGAGGACTACCTGTACCGCTTTAAGGAGGAGGAAACATAAATGGAGCATATATGGAAGATACAAAAATGTTTTAGATAATAAAGCCGAACAGACGGTGAACTACTAATGAAACCAAAAGGACTATTCAAAACACTTAATGTATTATTTGATCCATAGGGCAGAATGAAAATTGAATTAATGGGATGTAGAGCAATGCACTATTATCGGTACTGGCCCTCACTGTGTAAGAGCTGTTTCAGGTTTTGCAGAACATCTTCCACTTTAATCGTAAATTCTTTAAAAACAGGATACACACTGAAAACAATCAACAATGAAGTATGATTTGTTGATTTAAAAAGACTAAACAAAAGTGAAGTGATCTAGATTATAATTCCCCTAGTAAGCGACTTTTTTCTGTGCTGATTGGGGTGTCTGAGAAACTTAGTCCAAAATGGCAGCCGAACAGCACCTCACCTATCCAGATTCTACCCAGAGTAAACTCAACAATTTGTTATTTCTTATGGCTTAATTTGCTGTGCAACCAAGCCAACTGTAGTTTGTATAAAGAAGCATGGTTAGCATGGGATGTTAATGCATTTATAGTTCACGTAAGTAGAACTTACTCCCAGAAAAATGCACACCCCCCAAAAAACCCCAATCATTATCTTTCCTCCTATGCTCCTTCTTAGGAAAATTATGATACATGCACACTTTTTAAAATATTTCTATAAAATACATCAAATTCAGAGTTAAGAGAAACTATTTATAGATTGTTTTTCAGAGGCCTAAGCAGTAGGACATAATAACTGAGTTATGTGTCCATCAATTGACATCAGGGAATGCACTGATATCACAAACAGGTAGAAAATGTAATACTCCATAATTGCACTTCAGCTCAGCAACGAACTTTGCATGATTCGATCATTAAAAAACATTCCAAAGAAGCTTGACTCTTCTCTAGAGTTTAGGTAAAAATGAACAACCATTGTAGGCCAACTGAGTCATCTTTTTGATGTTTTAGTTATACCCTAGAAAAAGGAAACCACTTTCATTTTAGAGCATCAGAAGGAAGAAGGAAGTCAAACACATCTATAAAATGAGCTCTTCATTTGGCGATTGCATGATTTCTAGGAGCTAAAAAAATAGGTGAATAAACAACCCCTAACTTTTCAACACTCGACTTAATGGAGCTTGTTCATTAGAGTCATAAGTCCAGATGGACATAAAATTGGTTATTCACTTGATCGACCCAATTTATGACCTTTTTTGTGATGGTTCGCTATGAGTTGGTTTTGCCAAAAACTGAAAATAAATGTTGGTTTTCGGAAAACCATCATAAAATGTGGTTACATGATTGTAAGATGCTTCAAACAGCCATAAATGTGGGCTAGTTCTGAGAGCCCAACATGTGGTCACATGAAGCACCTGGCCAATGGAATTGGATCATAAGTACTACCAGGAGGTCAATTCTAACCTCAAATGGTCACTAATTGACCATGAATTTCACAGACACCTACGTGCCCACAATTAGTCAGTTTCTTTTGGAGTCTAGACTCAAGGAACATCGACAAGGTGCAGAAAATGAGTAAGGACATTTAGCTATGCCAGAGCAGTAGTGGGTTAGGAGACCAGCAGCCTATTCTACTGTATAAATGTGTACTGCAAAGGTTCATACCAAACTTCATTCTTTCCATATGAGTACCAAGGAGAATCTATAAGCATCTGTCTGACATAAAAGTGGGAGGAGAAGAGAAAACCAAAAGTGTGAAAAAGAAGTCACATATCACAATTAAAAGATGCTCTCCATAAAACAGTTTCATTGGGATCCAAGGGATGTTAAAATTTCATCAAGGAATAACAGAATTCCATCCATAGTTCTGAGAACATTATTGGGGCTATGATCTGAAGGTTCCACACATCAGGTAATTTTACTGAGTGACCCCCTATCATCCATTATCCAGTGTCTCTTCCTTTAAAATTCTGCCCAACAATTAACTTTGTTGGTGTTTTACTTTCTTCTGCCGTACCTTGTTTTATTTTAGTGCCAGATCATGAATCAATAAGAATGCATTGATGGGAAGGAACTACATATTTTAAACTTGGAATAGTTTTTCCCCCAATTTACGCTATTCAAAAAAATATTTTCAAATATTTGATGCTTTTAATATTCATTTTCTGCTATGCAAACAGGGATTCGTGTGCACTATGCTTTACGGCTATCTATTTTTGGATGTTAAAGAGAGCTGCGGCATAGGGTAACAAATAAAAGGAAAGGAAAAGAAAGTATCAATTAAAAGAAATAATCCATTCCTACAAGAGTATTATGTTAGGCTGCTCTTAAAGATGTATTAGATTATTTCTGTAGGGGGGAAAAAGATGAGGAAGATATTTAAAATATGCAGAGAAAATGGTAGGAATGCCCATTTCAATTTTGCTTATGTTCAGCCATATATCTATTCAAATATCTCTACATCTTTTCATTGTTCACTGGTAAAGAACTGACTTTACAAATAGTCCTTGACTTACAACAATACATTTAATAACTGTTCAAAGTTACAACGGCACTGAAAAATGTAACTTATGATTGTTGCTGATACAAGCCCTGGGTTTTTCAAAAACACCAGTAAACACCAGCTTCCTCTGTACACCGCCCCGAGTCCCTCGGGAGAAGGGCGGTTTATAAAAACTAATAAATAAATAAATAAATAATTCCATGCTAGATAACTAAACAGCCTGACCCAAGAAGAAATAGCTTCCTATGTCTCCTTTATGCTGGAATAAATACAATTGCTTAATTGAAGGAAAAACATACTCTTGTTAAAATGCATAATTACTCTCAGTATCACCAAAACACACCGGAACTCCATATACGTGTGTTGTTTCCTTCTCAATGAGAAAAATACTAAAGCTGTATCCTCTGTTCCAAAATCATCCTTTTCTAGATATATGGTGCACGACAGCAAAGACAGCATGTTTTCAATGGCTGAAAACATTTTTCTGGAGAAATAACTTAAAACCTTTCCAAAATGGATTCCTGCAGTTCAAACAACCCTGTGGTTCTCCTGTTCTTGGGAGAAGCCTAAGATGGGAGATGCCTTTCAACATTAAGAAAAGCCAAAGACTATCATTGTTTGCACAGTATTCTCAGTTAAGAACATAAAATGCCCCCACAGTTGAAATCTTGTCCCACCCTCCTGCTTAACTAATAGCTCACGTGCCCATTTTTTCTTAATGTTATTCATTGGCTCCATGACTGAGAATTGGCAAAGTTATTCAGACTATGAAAAGCTAATTAATGTGATACAGATTTCTTCTAGTTTTGCAAAGCACTAGGAAACATCTATTCAAAAGCCAGTTGAACAGCAAACGGCAAGGAAGTGAAGCGGTTACCTAATTGTGTGCTCAAAATAGATATCATCCACTGAAGCTGTGACGCAGGGACAGCCTGCATGCCTCTCAGCTGAAAAGATAAACAAACCACATTAGTTATGTACATCATTGCACCAAAAAGAACCCTTTTTTCTTCACTGTAATTAGGCTTAGAATGGGGAAAAAAAATCTTAGCTGCTAGAGCACAATCTACCCCATGGTATACATTGTAAGAACTATGGGATCCAATACACAAGGCTTCTCCAGAAAAGAGGATTTATGGGACCAGGAAAAATTCCAGGCACATGAATACTTTGTTGCCCAGAAAGCTTACTGATGAAAGGCCACTGAATCTGAAAAGAGGGTTCAGCTTTTTTGCAATGCCAACTCCAGAAAATACATTGCTAGCTTTCCAACACTTCCTTTACTAAAAAGTTGCCCACCTCTTCTAAAACAGCGGTTATTTCTACAGTTTTATGGGCAGTTCTAACTTGCAAGCCCTAATTTCATTTCACGGGCAGTTGTCTAAGAATTGTACAGGAAACTGTATGAGAACAGCCTCTATCAACAGATGTGTTAGATCACATTTAAGGAGAGAACAGTCAAAAGCTATATAACTATTTTAACTGCCATGTTAAGGTTTAACTGAGGGACAATTTTAGTTAACGATGCTTATTTTACTTGGTGGGAGTAAAGAGGAGCTTCCCCATATACAACATACCCTGCTCTTCAGAAGATTGTTACATATGGCATAACAGTAGGAACCTAGCGTCACTACTTCTTTCTGACATAATCATTCACCTGACAAGATTCAGGAGCCAGGCCAAAGATGCAAACTTGCTTTTATTCTTTGTTGTAATCCAAATGCCAGTTGATAAGTTTCAGAATTCTTGTTGTTAAAAAGATTTTAGTGGCAAGTAAATGGCTTGAGATTTGTATCTTTGGTTATAGTCCATAGGCAGCTAATCGTATCAGCTGGATCAATCAATTCTAACCCTTTGGCGACAGGAGGTCTGCCCAGGCTCTGATTTAGAGATGGAAATTGGCGAAAGTATTTGGGTTATAGAAAACTGCAATTAATGGGAAAATGTAACAGAAAGCCTATTCCGACCAGATTTAATTTGAAAAAGGAAGTAATTAATAGCAACAACGATGAAAATGTTGGTTTAGATGAAATTGAAAGCAGAGAACATTCTCTCAGGATGCTTGGAGGCTTATAGTCTCAGTTATATACACTATTTGTGTGTGTTTAATCACTGCTTAGAGAAGGCCCCAAAATCAACATGATTAAATAATAATATGAAAGAAACTCAAGAGTCCAAAGCTGCTCAAATGTTTTCTTCCCAGAGGTTTCTCTGGATCCTTATCCTATACAACTTTCTTCTATTACATCATAGAAGACTGGTAATAACTATAAGGAAAGAAGGGGGGAAGGGGGGGCTTAAAAATAACTAGTAGGGCTTAACAGTTCCATTGTTGCCACTGACTATACTAATGTGCTGTAATAAAACATAAGATGATTTTATTTCATTGTTCATTTATTTCTCCCACCATTATTATTTTTTATAAATAACTCAAGGTTTGAACATTTCCAACATATCTTATTTATCCTATTTTTTCCTACAACAGCCTTGTGAGGTGGGTTGGGCTGAGGGAGAATGACTAGGCCCAAAGTCACCCAGCCAGCTTTTTCAACTCCCTAAATATTTGAACAATTTATATTTTAATAAATACACAGTAGCCTTTCAAAAGCTAGATTAAATATGTTGCCATCAAATACTGTATGATAGATTAAAAAAAAGATGCAATTTCTCAATGATTTTTGTCCCTGTAATGGTATTGATCCTGAAACAATAAAATACAATTATTTTACTGTATTGTGAATTTTACTAGAAAATATATCTGAACTATTGTTCTGGATAGAACATCCAAGTAATCGTATCAAAAATTGAAATAGATGTACTATTATATGATAATTTCATATAATTCCTTTAAAAATTGTGTGAAATTGATTAACTACCAATATTTTATTTATCTCCTTTTAAAAGGAACCTCTTTACAAGTTTTCAAATCCAGACAGCAATGAAGAAATTAAGTTATTCTTAACTTCTACCTCAGACACTCTGATAAAAAGTGTTTTTCTAAAATAATGTTACCATTTTTAAATATATAAACAAAAAGCTCTCGCTGAGGAACAAATTAGTATGGCTTTCTGGCCAGGGAATTTCTAAAACTGATATCAAATTGCCTAGCATGAAAATTATGAGAAATGAAGTATTTGCAGAAGGCTTTTTAACTGAAAAACCTTTGCAACCACTTTTATTCATCTCATTCTTAAGTGAACAGAAGTGAGACAGCTAAATAAATAGAAGGTATTTCAAATAGCTCTGTCTAAGCTGTTTGAACAGGCAAAACAAATGGCAATTATGATTTCCAACATATAGGAGTAACACACTGTACCTTGAAGAGTGATATAATAATCAAACAAAAAGCTAAGATCTTGTCATGGTCACTCACTGAATGAAAACCTTGGAGCAGATAGCAAAAGAAATAAAATGAGGGCTGACAGAGACCCAAGTTAAGTCTATCCTCAGATATGAACACTTGTTGGGTGACATTTAAGTACCGGTAGCCATTCTTTCTCCTCTCAGCAAATCTCCCAGGGCTGATGTTGGGGGAAACAACTAGATCAGGGGTGTCAAACTGCCGGCCCACGGGCCGGATGCTTCATGAAGAAACCGCGCCCAGCCCATTGCCGGCAATGGCAAAAAAGCTCCGATATGTCGCGTGACGTCACATGATGTCGTGAGTTTGACATGTCTGAACTAGATAGACAATATGAAGAATATTTTTGACATTTAAATTTGATATACCTTAATACTTTTCATTAACCAGTGGTGCATTGCATTTAAAAGATGTCTCACTAAAGTGTCAGTAGATTTTTTTTCATTGAGCAGGAGAAATGATTAAAAAATGACATTTATAATGATGATGCAGATAAAATAAATACATTTCTATTCAGGAAATCAAATGTCAGTAAATTCAGGGCAAAGAAAAGTTTTCAGCCAATCTCAATGTATACATGGTTGTATTTTGACAATAAAGGTTATGATCACTAGTTTAGGGCACTTTTTAAAAAAGTAATAAACAGCTTCAAGAAAGAAAAGTCTACTGCCCATCATTACCATGAACAGCTAAAGGAAGCCTCTCTTGTTAAAAACAATTTGCCTAGATATCAGGAAAGCCAAGTGTTGTAGCCTTCATATCCCTAGCTGCAAGGATGTCTCCAACCAATCTATGGTTAAAAAAATAGGGTAAATCCTATTATTTTCTTACAGATTAATCTGAAAGGGATCTTATGGCTAGACAAACTTGGTATGCAGCTTAAGTTGTGACATGATAATATTCAAACATTCGCAACCATAGGATTATTTAAAAAGTTGAACTGGACTAGCAGAACTTGAATTCATTGTTGTCAATCTCTGAATTAACTGCCTTAGAAATGAAGAAGCAGGAAACTTTTATGAAGCTAAAAGAGTCAACCAGAGGACCTTTGCAGGAAACCTGTGATCTTCCAGAGTTCATTCAATTATAGCTTTCCATAATTTCTGGGTATGCTGGTTAGTGGGAGTAGCTTAAAAGCAAAGGGTCCGCAAAAGCAAGTACTTGCATGCTACAATCAGTGACCACGTTTCTTCAGTTGTTTCTGTGCAGCCCACTAGATCTGGCAGGGGAGCATACTCTGGTTTCTGTCTATTAAGCAGTGTCACTTGGCAGGACCCAGGAAGTGGGCCTTCTCCGTTGAAGCGCTCACCCTTTTAAACAACATGCACCCTGAGCTTTGTTTAACCCCAGTTCTGCTACCATTTCGTAAGTTCTTGAAGACTGGATGTTTCTCCAGATATGGAGCCTGAACTTTGGGTGAGCCTGTCGTTGTGGTTTTCTTTGGTATGAGGTAGTGAGGTGGCTGAGCTGATTGGCTTGAGGCGTCACTGTGTTATTATTTGGTTTTTACTTCTGTTCCCCATCCAGAGTTACGATGGCAAAATGGGTGGCTATATAAAATTAAGAAAATAAATGTTCCCTCCAAGTATTTTGGACCACAAGCCCTTTCAGACCCTTCCAGTAAAGTCCAAGGATTATAGATAATGTTCCAATAATATTTGAAGGAAACCAGATTCCTATTTCTCCACCCACAAGGCTGTTTTCTGCTTCTAACCTGGTGACGGTCAGCAAGAAATTAACGGGAGGTCAAAGAACAGAGGTAGATGGGCCATATTCTTTACCCACTTCTTCCAAATCTTGTTATAGTTCCTATATTTATCGATCACCGCCCGTGGTCTAACTAGACCTTTCAATGTTAAACCCTAAGCTTGCTTTCAGAATAACAAAATAACAAAGTTGGAAGGGACCTTAGAGGTCTTCCAGTCCAACCCCCTGCTCATGCAGGAGACCCTACACCATGTCAGACGAATGGTTGTCCAACTCATTCCACTGATTAATTATTCTGTCAGGAAATTTCTCCTTACTTCTAGGTTGGTTCTCTCCTAGATTAGTTTCCATTCATTGCTTCTTGTCCTGCCCTCTGATGCTTTGGAGAATAGGTTGACCCCCTCTTCTCTGTGACAGCCCCTCAAATATAGGTAATCCTCGACTTACAACAATCAGTTTAGTGACTGTTGAAAGTTGCAAGGGCACTGAAAAAAGGGACTTGTGACCAGTTTTCACTTAGGAGCACTGCAGCATTCCTATGGCCATGTGATCAAAACTCAGATACTTGGCAACTGACTCATATTTATGACATTTGCAGTGTCCCGGGGCCATGTGACCACCTTCTGTAACCTTCTGACAAGCAAAAACCAGTGGGGAAGCCAGATGCGCTTAACAACCGTGTCGCTAACTTGACAACTGCAGTGATTCACTTAAGAAGTGTGGCAAGAAAGGTCGTAAAATGGGGGCAAAATTCACTTTGAACAAATGTCTCCTTTAGCAACACACCAAGGTTGGGCTCAGTTGTGGCCGTTAAGTCGAGAACTACCTGGTCTAGGGCGGCTGCTATCATATCACCCCCTAGTGCTTCTTCAAACGTGAACTCTTCCAATGCCCGAGTTATGATTTCTCCAATCCGGACTCGGGTGTCCCGACGATCGGGCACGCCCGTCCCTTGCAAAGCACGCCCGGAAAAGACCCACTCTGGCCGGCCGATGGACCACCACCACCCCGGCAGCACGAATCCCAAGTCAAGCCTGATCGGCAACGGCTCCCGCTTCCAAGAGGCTCCCCTGGCCTAATTCCCCCGGTCCACCTTAAGAGCCACGCGCGGCCGCGCCAGCCCACCCGCAGGCTCACACCCACCCCCCTCCCCGTTTTGGTTCAGCCCAGGGCGGGTTGCCAAGAAACGCGTCCCCGCCCCTCCGTCTGCCAGAGGCCGGGAGAGCAAATAGCGCGGCTTTACCCGAAAGACAGGCGGCCGTGTCGATCCACTTCAGCAGCTGCCCGATGCTGAGCTCCTGGCGGTAGTTGGTGTGGCAGGGCTGCACCATCTGACTCATTTGGACCTCGGTGGCGTTCCGGTAGCGCTCCATGGCGCGCTGCGGACGGTCCTCCTCCTGGGGAAGCGCCGAGTTCGCCTGAAGGGAGGGCGGCGCGAGGGAGGGGGGAGCAAGGCAGAGCCGGTTCGGGAGAAAAGAGAACAAAAGCGAGTCACTCCTGAGGAAAGATCAACCGCAACGCCAGACCGCTGGAAAAAAAAAACCCGCCCGCTCGCTCGCTCCCTCATTCGCGGATTCCCGGCGATCTCCGGATCCAAGGCGAGCCGCGAATAAAAGCGAGGCGGCGCGCTACACACACACACACACACACACCCCGCCTTGGCGAAGACCGGCTGCTCTTTCTCCTCGGATGAATCCCCTAGTCCAGGGGTAGGCAACCTCGGCTCTTTTATGACTCGTGGACTTCAACTCCCAGCTGGCTCAGGAATTCTGGGAGTTGAAGTCCACGAGTCATAAAAGAGCCGAGGTTGCCTACCCCTGCCCTAGTCGAACGAAAGTTTCAAGACTTCGGGACTTGCCTTCTCCCCAGTCTGGCCTTGGGACAATCATTCGGCCAAGCCCAGGAGAAGGGAGCCGGCAATTCTGGAAGTTTCTTTCTTTATTTTTATTTTAATTCCATTTATATCCCGCCCTTCTCCGAAGACTCAGGGCGGCTTACAAGCTTTAGCAGTAGCCTTCATTCTATGTATATGCCTGCTTATTAGGGCTTTCACACACACACACCCCAAGCGGCATTATTACAAAGTCAGCTTAATATGAGCCTTGGTGGAGCAGTGGGCTAATGCCTCCTACACCAGCTGCCTGCAATTTAGTGCAGGTTCGAGTCCCACCAGGCTCAAGGTTGACTCAGCCTTCCATCCTTCCGAGGTAGGTAAAATGAGGACCCAGATTGTTGGGGGGCAATTAAGCTGACTTTGTAATAATGCCGCTTGGGGTGTGTGTGAAAGCCCTAATAAGCAGGCATATACATAGAATGAAGGCTACTGCTAAGCTTGCTGACTCTTCGGAGAAGGGCGGGATATAAATGGAATTAAAATAAAAAATAAAATAAAAAAATAATTGCCCCCAACAATCTAGATCCTCATTTTACCTACCTCGGAAGGATGAAAGGCTGAGTCAACCTTGAGCCTGGTGGGATGCGAACCTGCACTAATTGCAGGCAGCTTGTGTTACTTAAGGAGGCATCAGCCCACTGCTCCACCAAAGCTCTTGGCTCACCAAGTTACATTCCGATCCCAAGAAATCGTCCACCATTAGGAGTGTGGGGGGACCCCCCCCTCCGCCCCCGCTTTATTTTTTTTCCATGGGGAAAACCCTCTCTCCTTTTTGGAGTTAATTAAAGACGGCAGGTAAAATTACCCGAAGGAAAGGTCTGCAGCCCTTTTGCATAAATGGCAAAAAAAAACACACACACACAAAACCCCACTCGCCCCGTACTGGATCCCCTGCCTGCCGGAGAGTGAATTTGCCGAGCTCAGCTTTCGCGGAAGTTGGGCTGGCTGCGTGCAAAGAACAGGGGGAAAAAGTGAGCAACCGAGGCTTTGCCATCCAAGGTTTTCCTCCCAGCCTCAAGAATTCCTCCGCGGAAGAGAAACCCTGGTGCGATACTAGCCAAGCGATTGATCCCGGGTTAATCCCGAGAGTTTTAGGAAGGCTACTCCTTATGCCCCTCCCACGACGAAACCCATTATTTTGATTATACAGTACTGGAAAAGTACGTCCACTTTTTCTAAGGTGGACTCTGGTGCTCTCCGAGCTTGGTTTTTTTTTTTTAATTTTTACAGACGTTTAGTTAGCCCAGGGGTCTTCAAACTTGGCCCTTTTATGACTTGTGGACTTCGACTCCCAGAATTCCTCAGCCAGCGTGCCTAGCTGAGGAATTCTGGGAGTTGAAGTCCACAAGTCATAAAAGGGCCAAGTTTGAAGACCCCTGAACTGTTAGCCAATTACATATGATCATTGCTGCGTGTTGATTACCTAGTTAGGTAATGAAATGTCTGCAAGAAAACCGTGATGCTCAAAGAGCACAAAGGACTCCACAGTTCAACCCTGAGCTACAAATGTTCTCTTCTACAGGTAGTCCTCGATTTACAACAGTTCAGTTAGTGACGGTTCAAAGTTACAGTGGCCCTGGGAAAAGTGACTTACTTATGACCATGTTTCACACACTTACGACCACTGCAGCATCCCCATAGTCACGTTATCAAAATTTGTACGCTGGGCAACTAGTTCATATTTATTGACCTTTGCTGCGTCCCAGTGTTACGGGATCACCTTTTGCAACCTTCTGATAAGCAAAATCAATGGGGAAGCCAGCTTCATTTAACAACCGGGTTACTAACTTAACTGCAGTGATTCGCTTAACATCTGTGGCAAGAAAAGTCATAAAATGGGGGCAAAATCCACCCAAATGTCTCCCTTAGCAACATAAATTTTGGGCTCAATTGTGATCGTATTGCTTTCTTTTCAAGTGCCTGCATTTTTATGCTGGGCGCTGACAAAGTTTTGTTAGATCCTAACAACGCCATCTAAGCAATACTGCATTGTTAAAAATGATCATACTCTCTTCCCCAAGAAATATATGTTGGTGGTGTTTGACTGATTCATACCATATCTAATGTTTCTTCATGGTCATAAGACCAATGTGGAAAACATGATGGATGAGAATGGGAAATTCTTCCTCCTCACTTTTTATTGGTTAATGATGTTTGATACAGACCATACAGTTTCAGGAGTATGAACAGTTCTCTCCCAGAAGACAGGTTTAGCAATAGCACAACAATATTAAGAGCTTTTCTCACACTCCAGGGCACAACACATTTTCTATTTTGTGTCACAGAAGTGTGCAACCTGTGGCCAACAGCCTTGAGAGTAAATTTCCAGAGTTGTTAACTGGTTGTAATGTAACAGGAATGGGCCAAATTAAGTACCTGACAATCCCTCAGGACACTTATCTTATATCTTTATCTTTATAGTAGTAGCAAGAGCGTACAAAACATAGGGTTATAAAGATATTCCCTGACCTTACATTCTCCAATACATTGCAAGGAATAAGTTGAAGAATACACATAATAAAGTAACAATCATGTCTTAAATGTATTTAATCTGGGGATATACAATTTTCTGATTTTACTATTCCAATCCATATTTTCAGGGTTTTTATAGGTCCCCAAAGTTTCATAAGCCCTGGGGCCTGCATATGTTGTGCCTGATGGCTAACACAGGCACGAGTAAAAGAGGGAAATGGCAAAGAGTATGGAAACCAATTTTTAAAATATGCAAAATATGCCTTCAAAACCTCTTTACAAAATGTGCCTCCATGTCCTAAAAGTGAAGTGAAGGAGCTGCAGTGCTTTGCTGTAAAACGAGTCCCCAAGCCCAGGTCCGTGGACCGGTACAGGTCCGCGGCATGACAGCAACCGGTTTGCACAAACAAGCAAAGCCCCATCCACAGGATGCAGGCAGGCACACAAAACCACACACTCTCCGGTCCATGGAAAAACCTCTCTACATGGATCTGGTCGCCGGTGCCCAACAGGTTGAGGACCTCTGCTCTAAAATACCTGCACAGTCTGGGGGGGTCTTAATAACCTGGAGAGGTTTCAGTTCTTGCAACAGCCAAATAAGGCCTAACAGTAACACAAGGTGACTTGATAAAGAAAGCTATGTTGCCTCCCTGGCGTAAATTGCATAGTTGGAATTAAACGTAGATTTCATTGGGGATAATTCTACATTTACGATTACTTAAATTTATACCTAAATTAAAAACTGATAGTCCTCAGCATACAACAGTAGAATAGTCTGTCCTTCACCAGTGGTTTGCTATAGGCGCAATTTTGCCCCAAACTGGAAGGGTTGGTTTTCATCAAAACCATTGTAAACTAACCCTGATCCTAACCCTAACCCTTGGTTGGAAAATGCAACACCTCCTTTTTCATAAAGGGCTCACAATCACATGGTCAAATTAGCTGTGACCATAGTTTGGCACTTCCAGAAAAAAACCTGAAGTTACAGGTCAAGCTATTCTGGCTTCTAATATCTATAGGTAGTTCTCGACTTACAAGAGTTCATTTAGTGACCATTCAACATTACAATGGCACTGAAAAAAGTGACCTACAACGGTTTTTCACACTTATGATTCATTTAACAATTTAACAAAGGTCATAAAATGGGGCAAAATTCACTTAACAATCGTCTCGCTTAGCAGCAGACATTTTGGTCTCAACTGTGGTCGTAAGTCAAGGACTACCTGTGTACTGACCAGGTACAGTAAGCACAAGCACTCCGATTCCCAAACTGGGCCAGATTAGTGTAGAGAATACTGTAAGAACACCAAGCAGCTAACAGATTGGTCTAGGTTGGAATCAGACCTAACGACATGGCTGGGATACCTGTTGTGTAATCCTGTTCAAGGGAGCAATAACAGTCTACAAGAATTGTGCTATCTAAAAGAAGAGATGTCACCTTTGCTCTAACTATTTCAAACTGAGATAGCTTTGAAACAGTCCCATTGTTTCTCAGAAAATTTGTTGACCAGGTGCGATATGACTAGAGTGCTTTTAGTACAGTTGTGAAAATGACTTAATTTGTTAAAAAAGGGGGGAAGTGAGAAAACTAAAGGGGCTTCATACACTACTCTTTGTTGCATTTGGATTCCTATAGTTCAGAAGCAACAAAGGTAGAGAAAAGAAGTATTTTCATGATTAAGGTGGCTTAATAAGTTACTTTTTCTCACTACCAGAGTTTGAAAAAAGGGTGTGTCTTTTGGCACAAACACTGGTTTCTGATATATATTAACAAATTAGGTGTGCCTATTAGACACCTTTGGCGTCTAGTCATGCCGGCCACATGACCACAGAGACGTCCTGGGACAAGCGCTGGCTCTTCGGCTTTGAAACGGAGATGAGCACCGGCCCCTAGAGTTGGAAACAACTAGCACGCATGTGCGGGGGAACCTTTACCTTTTTATTAGACTAAGCCAGGGGTCTTCAAACTTAGCCCTTTTATGACTTGTGGACTTCAACTCCCAGAATTCCTCAGCCAGGCATGCTGGCTGAGGAATTCTGGGAGTTGAAGTCCACAAGTCATAAAATGGCCAAGTTTGAAGACCCCTGGACTAAGCCCATAACATAGCTTATTTCATTTGGGCATAGCATATTGTATTAACTCATTAATCAGGAAACTAATTCAACATAAATGAATCCAACCAACTGCCCCCATTAAATGTTCCAGAATAACAATTTAAAATACTTGTTGCAGTATTCTGTGTATTCATTTGATACAATGAACAATACTAGGCTTTCTAAAAAAAATTAAAAGTAGATTTTAAAAAACAAACTTGGGTCCCATGCCCCTTAAACAAAAATAATCCCATTGAAACAGACAAGGTTTCATATAGGTTAGAACATGAAAAGCAAGCAATTATTTGCTTAGTTGAAAACACAAAAGCTGGGATTTGCAGAGAGGTTTCGGTCCTCAACAACCACTGATATTCAGTGACCCTCATAAGCCATAGACACACAAAAAAGGGCTGTTCTGGCTTAAGTGTAATTCCAAGGCATGGCCTAACTCATAGCATTTTCTATATGACCTTGATTTTTAGACGTATTCTACAAAATGTGAATGAGCGCCATCAAATTAGGACCAGAAATATGCTGTTTTAGAAATACCCTTATTTTTCACTTTGGTTTTGCCTATCTGAATAAAATGCTGGATCTGAAATAAATGCTCCTTTAATATTTCTTTTCTAGACATCACATGAAGGTGAGCTTTTAAAGATGGCTAATGGTTTTTGAAAGAACTATTACAGTTTATTGGGAGTTGAGGTACACTAACAATAAAATCTTTAGTCAATTCTAAGCCTAGGTTTAGAGGACTCATCATCTCCAACTCTAGTTTTAAATATTTGAATAAATAATCTGGATATCTACCTATTGATGATCATAATGGTGGCGTATAAATTTAATAAATAATAATAAACGGTTATTATAAATCATGCATTATTTCTGTGTTGCTACTGAAGTGCCTTGAGGAGTCCCTCTGATTGAAAAAAATGCAATGGGTCCAAGACATCTGAGATGATACCTTAAAAATGTTTATTAAAACTATATGCAAAACTCCTTTCAGAGATAACGAGCAAAGGAGTAGGAATGACTCATTTACTGTTCAGAATAGATCAGACTGCTTGTCTAAAATCTTATTTCTTCTCTCCTTCTGTATAAATCACCATACCCTTTGAACAACTAATAAGAAATTATTTTTTTAAAGGACAATTTCCTCCCCAAAATTAAGACAAACTCTTGTCAGAAATAAGGCTCCATAAAATCAACAGGATTCAGTCTTATAAAACTGCAGCCACAATGGTTTAAAATTTGGCCACTAATCTCTTAGCAAACAGCCCTGTGAAAATGATGTCACTTAACCACAGAGGATATGAGCTGTCATTTAAAATATTTTGGGTTCAAACACCATGGAAATGTCTACTTCCCAAGACGGTAATGAGTTACGTTACAATACAAAAACTTCACCTCCTCCTAGGCCAGTTATTAACCCATAGAGAAATTAACAGCTTACCTATTTTCACCTTTTATTCCATGATATCACATCCATGAGATGCTTAATCTTAAAAATCACACTATTCTGGCGCACTGAAATCGTCACAAGTGTTCTACCCTCTGACAACCAGGAGGAGCCTTTAGAAGAACATCAAGAGAGTGTCAAGGATTTTCTGTCTTCTTTGAAAGGACATCTATCCTCCCGCTCTCTTTAACAACCCACAAAGGTCCCGTGCCGTCAACTGCAGCATCAGGAGTGAAGCACTGTAAACCTGCTGCCTGGGGTTTTGCCACACAGATTCCCATAAGAGCAGTGAATCAGAGCAAGTTTCTGCTGTGCTCAGTTCAAATGAAAGGCGTAGCTAAGCGTCCCTGCAATCACAAATTGTGATCATCAAAGGCATTGTTGTTTCTACAATGAAAAACCTGGGAGAGCCTTTTAAAATACAAGAGAGATCAGGAACAATGCTGAAATCTGAAGCCCATCGTTCTGCTTCCAAATGATTCAGAATCAGACATTTTCCTCAACTTGCTTTCCTCAGGCTGTGCTTTTTGAAAAGGGACAGAGAATGCCAGAGGCAAAAAATGTTAGCAACACATTGAAAGAAAGAGAGTCCGTGTTTATTTTCTGATCAGGCTCTCCTGAGTCCAAATGTCTCCTGGTTTCTTGCTAAATTCAATTTACCTCTGGAAAAACAGGAGTCTTTCAACCAGTGAGCAGGTAGTCCTTGACTTATGACCGTAATTGAGCCAGGAATTATGGTCATGGCAGTCATTAAATGGGTCACCTCACGAGCATGCCCAAATTTACAGTATGTCATTTTTTTGCAGTGGTGTTAAGCCGAACATGACAGTCATTAAACAAACCCATTATAGCCAATGGGATTTTTTTTTTGCTGGAAACCAGAAATAAATACTATTTTCTGGCAGAAAAAAAATAATGGCAGAAATCACATGATCACTGGAGAGTGCAAACAGCCATGAATGTGAGCCAGTTGCCAAGCATCCAAAATGCAATCATTTGTCCATGGGAATTGGGGGGTGAGATTGACTGTCAGAATTTCAAAATTGGGTCTTAACTTAAGTAGCTCTGGGCAGGTCCATCGTAACTTCAAATGATGGCTAAGTAACTGGTCATAAGTAACAAAGCAACTAAGCAAGATGGCAAAGGTAGAGATAGGGGAGAAACTTGAGAAATTGTCTGGAAAGCAATGCTATCCCAACTTAGATAGTCAACCACCACCCAACACTATTGTAGGAAACACAATTGGAGACAACAACAAAATGCAATTATAAAGTCAACTGTAATGGCATTCCACAAACAGCAGCATGTATGTCTTTCATTCTGCTACAGATCCAATCCAACAGTTGTGGATGACAGAGTAATCATAGCACTTAGCACTTAGACTTATATCCTGCTTCGTATGGCTTTAAAGCATATTGCCTCAAGCAATCTGGATCCTCAATTTACCGACCTCGGAAGGATGGAAGGCTGAGTCAACCTTGGGCCCCAGGTCGAACTCCAGGCTATGGGCAGAGTTAGACTGCAATACTGCATTCTAACCACTGCGCCACTTGCATTCTTCATCTACTTTTTTCTAAGATTTTGGCAGTCCACAGCCTCCTGCGTTCTAGCCTGGTGCCTTAACTATTAGGCTATTTTTTATCTAACATCCATCTCCCTGCTCCCTATTTAACCTCTGACCATTATGCTGTGATCAGTTTCATGCTGATCCTCTTTCTGCATCTCAGCAATACCAGGATACAGCATGTGTATTGAAATGATTCATTTGTAAGGATTTCCTAGATCAAAGATGGGCAGCATAAGTGCCCAGAGGCATCAATGTAATATGATATCTGCAAAAGACCTTCCATAGAGAATTTAATATAGATGTTTTAAAAAGTTGTAGATTTCAGGAAACCTTGTATGAAAAGAGGCCTTCAAACTGAGATCACATGGAAGCTTGGCAATCTCATGTAGGACAGCTATAAGACACCTGCAAGACACCTCAGGATCTCATGAGATCCAGCAACCTTGCAGAATCTCCGCCATTTTTAAAAAGTCTCTCTTAAGATTTTACGGGCCGAAAAAGCCACTGAGCACTTTAAGCACTTTAGCCAAGAATCCTCGATGAGTTTTGCCTAAATGGCAAAGCCTGCACATCCAAAGAGGCAACCTCAATGACTTTTTAAATTACTTCCTTGAAATGTTGTTATTATTTTTATTCTTACTGATTAATCTTCAATTTGATTCACAGTCTGGGACGGGTAAAAACTGAAGAGTTCAAGTCCTAACCATGGACCTAAGAGCTGTTATGGTAACATCTGACTATATGGGCAGTTCCGAGTAAAGTGGTGTGTGTTTTTTTTTTGCAAAGTCAGAATATTCAGGTCTAATAGGTTCAAAATTTCAATGTATTTAAGCAACCCTTTGGGTATTGCTCCAAGGGCTCCTATTACTATTGGTGCAACCATTGATTTCTTCTTACACAATCACTTTATTGATGTATGTTCAACTACATTAAGGAAGAACACATACAGATAAACTACTAATGGATAAAATGTTCATTATGGACCAGAATTTTATCAAAGTTCAGCCAATATCTTTTCTTGGACAGGGTCGTAGGAAGAGATATTTTTTGAGAGTCAGACTTACCAGATGACACGATTACATCTGAACCTTGGGGTTCCCTGTGCTGATATTCTGGAGTCAAAATACCAAAGAAGTAGGTAATTCCATATTGCAGTTACCAAAATGATTCCTAAAAATTCATTTTGGGGTCCGTGTAGGGAAGGGTATTTGAGTGACAAATAGATAGACTGGTTTGACAGGTCTTACGCAGCCCCTGGAAACCAGTTCCAAAAGAGAAATGCCCACCTACCAATAAAAAAAAACGAAAGAGAGACACAATGCTAATTTTCCTATCCAGGAATGAATTCTAACAGAGGTTTTGATCAGTGCTTGGAAGAGAGGCTTTTGTTTACTTGCCCTTCAGGAAAGGAAAGCTAATAATACTAATAAATGACTATTCAATGCACGAACAATGAGGCAGAGGAAAAGTGACAAGCTGTTAACTAGACAAGCTGTATAATTAAGGTGAAGCTGGTGGTGGAGGCTGATTTCCCCCCCCCCCTTTCAGAAAAGAAGAGATTTGAGCTACAGGAAAATGTCTCTCTTCTAACAATGAGGCTATAAAATGAAGAACATTTACTGTAATGAAGACAAACTTGACATCACCTTTGTTGTCATATTGAATTGCCCGTCTCAATGTATTCAACTACATAAAAAAGGAATTAAGGGACAGGTTCTAATTGCTTCAGCCTCCTACAAGAGATTTCTTTTTCTTCAGTTCTAACTGTGATTATGTCGGACAAGATCTCTGCCATTAATCAGTTATCTTCTCTTGAAGTTAACAAATCCTTCTTGGAGAATGGTTCTGGAGTTAACATGGGGCCGGAGGGGACAGGGGCGGGGGAGGGGGGTGATTAGAAGGGATGCTAAACCTATTGAAATTTGGTCTAGCCGAGCAGGAGTCAATCAGCTTTTTTCTTTCCATTTCCACCCCCCCCCCAAAAAAAAAGTCACTTCATGTATGTCTCTGCAGAGAAGACATTAACAACCAGCCTACAGAATGCTGGAGAAGAAACTGCAGGGGAGAACTTGGTCCTAGTACTAGGAATCAGATATCTGAATGGATCTTTTTTTCCATCACTTGGTTTCAATCACAGGACAACAGACTCCCCATGTGCCGGAATGCAATTTAATATTCATGGTGCAGGGTTCATAAGGAGTCGCAGCACGTCTGTGTCACCAGACAGGCCGGATATTTATGTATGGTCCTCTAAGTCATGAGGAGGAATGGGCTTCTGTGCTCATGGCTACTTTCAATTCTTCCCTGCTTAGGGGAGAGACACCATGCAGATGCTGGCATTTGGAGAGAAGAAAATGAAAGAAAATAAATGAGAATATGAAGAGCAATGCTGGGAAAAAAACAACTCACACTATCCAAAAATCCCAGAGGTCCAATCCAGACACACAGCTTGAAGAAAAGGGTAAAGGACTATAATGATATATGAAAAATAGACGGATGTGCACATTACTGTTACCTGTGAATATCAGATTACAGCAAGCACCTATATGTTGTGGCTCCTAATATAGTCATTGTGCCACAATTTGTGTAAATAGGATAAGTCTACATCAGGAAACAGGGATGCAATTTATCTTTAAATGTCTTTGGATGACCTTGAAACAATCACATTGCTTTGGCTAAATTACCTTTGTAGTAGAATTATTGGTGAGGTTAAAGTTGGAGAGAGCCAGTTTGGTGTAATGGTAAAGGCATCAGTTAGGAGACCATGAACTCTAGTCCTGTGTTAGGCACAAAATAAGATGAATGACTTTGGGCCACTCCCACAGCCCTAAGAAGAAAGCAATAAAAAAACCGTTTCTGAAAATTTTACCAAGAAAACTGCAGGGACTTGTCCAGGCAACCGCCAGGAGTCTATAAATAAATAAAAGTCTAGCAGATTGGTGCTGCAAAAATCAAGGAGCAAGGCCTAGCTAAGAGGGTTGATCCATGGTTCGAAGAATGCAAATAAAGGTCCTTTTGATTCAAAGCAGATGTTCCTTGCAGCGAAAACAGGAGATGGTGACCAGATATGTAGACTATAAGGAATGTACGTAATGATACAATAAAAAGGACTAGGATACAACAGCTCTAGAAGCCTTGATAATGCTGGTAGATTACACCTTCTGAAGGAGAACATCCCAGTCTGGTCCCTGTAGGGCAGACATGTCAAACACAAGGCCCGGGGGCCGGATCCGGCCCACGAAGTGGTTTCATGTGGCCCGCGAAGCCATCCTGGAAACAGTGAGGGAACGCCCCCCACTGCCTTGGCCCTGGCCCAGAGACCCTCCTTCTGCCAGAGACCCTCAGATCTGTCCCACTCCTGCCCAGGCCCCCATAGGCACCCTTGATGCGTAGGCCATACGCACTCTAGCCACGCCCACCCAGTAGGCCACGCCCACCCTGGCCATACCCACCCGGCCCCTTGAGGGCAACCGAAATGCTGATGCGGCCCTCAATGAAATTCAGTTTGACACCCTTGCTGTAGGGAATCCTGGGATCGTTCTCTCAGATTGCACCAAGGCTTAGCTAAGTTAGATGACTGTAGGGTGTATATGGCTGTGAAGTGAATGGTTGCTTCCCAATAAAGGAGAATATTTGTAGCTCAGAGTTGAAATGAGGGGTCCTTGGTGCTCTCTGAACTTGGTTATTTGCTTGCAGACATTTCATTACCCAAACTAGGTAACATCATCAGTGATAGCAGTTTGGGTAATAAACCGTCTGCAAGGAAACATCCAAGCTCAGAGAGCACCATGGTTGCCTTCATTAGGATAATTAAGGTAATTGATGACAGACTGAAAGAACTGAAGCAACCGGCAGGATAACCCAAGGTACCTGGGACAGAACATCTGGGGAACGGGTGGAACGCATAAACACACACTCAAAATTGAGTATAGAAAGCTGGACCATCAAAAATTAAGGCACATCTGCTTGCAAAAACTAATGTTAAGTTAATGATAGGCGTTATCCTCCCACCCCTACATCTCCATCACAGGAGAAACCTCCTGCCTCTTTTTGAGAAGATTCTGAGAGAAGGCTTTACAATGCTGAGAGAAAGGAAAACAGGACTCACAGCTGCCAAAGGCTTTTCCCTTTTTTCTCCTTTCCTAGCTGCTGGCTGGCAAATTTTGGCACAGATTGCAAAATAAAACAGCAGTTGTGCTTCAAGGAACATGCATAAGTAATTGCACAAAACCCAGCATTTCCATTTTGCCGACTTGTTGAACAGTCTGCTTTGTGTGTGAGCAGCTTGCTGACAGAATAGTCTAAGCATTTTTTGGGGGGGGGTGTCTATTCCTGTGAGCAGGCACATACCACATACAGATGCTCAGATCAAGCTAGATCCATTTTACTTTTGAAACCTTTCTTAATGCAGGTTTCATTCAATCCTTCTCCCTGGTATCTCTCATTAAAGCTTTTGAAGGTTTGCCTTCCCTCAGCACAGAATAAATACAGTATGCAGTTACACAGTGCTTCTTTATGCAAAATTTTCTTTTTGGGACAAAAAGGGAACCACATTCCTAACTTTACAACACCTTCCAAAAAGGATTTGTTTGCATATCATTGTCACACTTTTAGCATGAAAGAGAGAGTAGAAATAGCATACAGTGCAGGTAATCCTTGAATTGCAACCACAATTGAGCCCCAAATTTTTGTGGCTAAGTGAGACGGTTGTTACATGAGGTTTGCCCCCATTTTACAACCTTTCTTACCACAGTTGTTAACAGAATCACTGCAGTTGTTAAAATCATGCAGTCGTTAAGAAAATCTGTCTTCCTCCATTGCCTTTACTTGTCAGAAGGTCGCAAAAGGCATTCACATGACTCCGGACACTGCAATTGTCATAAATATGAGCCAGTTGCCAACTGTCTGAATGGGGACGCTGCAATGGTCATGTGAAAACCAATCATAAGTCACTTTTTTCAGTGCCATGTCTTTGAACAGTCACTAAACAAATGGTTGTAAATCAAGGACTCCTTGAATTATCATTATGATAATATGAATAATATTCAGTTTTCAGGTAGCACATCCCAGATTCATTATTCTCTGATCCTTAGAATTATACCAGCATTGCCTGGTTCACATGTGGAATGTCGAAGCACAACACAATGGGCAGTGCCATAAAAGTGAGCTTACTATTTTTGTTCTCCCAAGTGATTCTTACTAATAGTGCATGAAAGATCAATTTAATAGAGCAGCAGCCCATCCAGAAGTGGGCCACACAAGTACCAGGTGAGCACACGAGGCTTGTTTGACTGGATCTATTCTCACATTACATGCACCCCCTTTAAGTGCAGTTAAGGATGTTGTAGGAACCTGGCCAATGGTAAATACCTACAAAAATCCCTGGTAAATGAAAACTGGAACTAAGGAGTTCATTAAAACGGATTATTTTAGCTGTGATGAATGTGAAATGAGCTTTAAATCCAAACAGCTCCTAAAGAAAAAAGCATCCAGTGGCCAATTTCATTGCTGAAACTGGTTTTGCCACATCTCTCAGATTTGCCCAGGCCATAGGTTTAAACAATCTATGTTTCGTTTGATTTAATTAGAAAACGGAAAGTATTGCTAACTTAATTAAATAGCCTCAAAAGAATTAATGGTATTGGGATATTACACCATTGCTTTGGCCAATTAAAATAAGGCAGTGAAATGAATTGGCTTAATTGGTCAACAATCCTCCTTAATAGCTACAGTGGCTCTTCAGAGGAGGGCAGTAGGCCATCCAAGTTTACAGATGGGGTCCAAAATGCTAAAATGTGACAAAACATGGCTTAATGCATTAACAATTAATATGAAGGCCTAGAATAGTAAATGAGATAAAATAAAACCTGCCATTAAAAACAACAGTGTGGAACTAATTACATTACCTGCTCTGCTAATGTAACAAAATATATCTACATTATCTCCAAAAGTAATGAAAAGGTAGGTCTTCCTGTACAAACGATCATTATTCTGGGAAAGAAACCAAAAAGGTCCAGTGAAACACTATCTTATGATTTCCACGGCTCCATAACCAGAAGAAACGAATAAATAGTGCAAAACTATGTTGCTTAAATAATGCTGGTGCTTTAAGTACCAAAACTGCAAGAGAGGACACCTCCATTATTAATTTATATTCTGGAAACAAAGTTGAAGAATATTTTCCAAGAAACTGATCATTGAAACTAACTGTCCGTCCTCATTAAAACCTTCAATCTCAGCCAGCTGTCAAAGTGTTGAAAGCTGATGCAGCCTTTAGGGACACCATGGCAACAAGATCCATTACCTAGGCGATAGCGCTCTTATTCTAGCAACCCTTGAGTGACCTAGTTCTAGCCCTCCCCACTAAAAATGTTTGCATAATAGTTTGCACATAAGCCTAGTCCAAGCAGACATATTAGTTTTTTGTTGTGATTAGAGAGGTAATCCAATCCCAAATCCCTTACAAAGAGGAACAAAATATTTTTTTAAAAAAAGTTGTTTAAATTTTTCATGTCAACTTGAGGGGAATTTTTTGATCCTCCTTGCTATCTATTTTGTTACTATGTACACGTCTGATGAGCAGGCAACAACTTAAAGTTCTTTAAAACAAGCTTCCTATTGGGGCTCTCCAAATTTCTTAGCAAATTTGTCTCATCTTCTACTTTCTTCCCAAATTGGCAGGTCAAGCTGATTATACCAGCTACTCTACTCCCCAATAAACAGAAATCATCCTTTACAAGATGTAACCGAGTTTTACCGATCGTACTAAGCTATGGATGATTTCACTGCAACTGTTGAATAAGCCACAAGGGGCTGGGTTTATACAACAAACTAAGTCAAAAATCAAATAATTTATTATTTATTGTGATGCGTGACTCTTTTTTAGCATCATCTCTGAATGCGTGGAGCAAATTTGTCTCAACTGGTACCTGTTGGGACTGCTATTTCTAGAATTATCAGAGTGCGTGTATTTTGGAATTCAGAGAAGAGGAGGCAAATTACTGCTTCCAAGAAAACATAATGAATGGATGCATCCATGTACCACACATTCAGCAACCATTTGAAGTTACAATGGTGCTGGAAAAGGAGATTTAGGACTGGTTCTTGAAGTTGCAGTTGTCACAGCATCCCCATGGTCACTTAATGGCAATTTGGGTGCTTGGCAACTGATTACACATTTACGACCGTCACAGCGTCCCCCCAGTCTCATAATCACCATTTGCTACATTTACAGTTGGTTTCCAATAAGCAAAGTAAATGGGGAATGCAGAGGAAGTCACAAGTTGCAGTCGTGTGATGTCACACTTAATCACCACCGGTGATTCATGTAGTGGCAATGTGGAAGACCATTGTAGTTTGAGGAGTTTAGTGACATATTCTGATTTCTCCTTCATAGTAAAAAAACAGCATGGATGGCTCAGGAATTCTGGGAGTTGAAGTCCACAAGTTATAAAAGAGCCAAGGTTGCCTACCCCTGCTCTAGAGTCAATGAGTTTAGAACTAACCTGCTTGTTTTTTTACTCTTCTTTGCCGAATAAAGCCAAGGGGAGGGAATTTCACATTGCTTCAAACTTAGGAAGTCTCAGACTTTCGCTTCCATTCCAGAGTCAGGTGCTATCCAGTCAATGTCAAGTCTTGTCTCATGACCACAGAAGCAGGACCATGAAGTCTTGGTGCCAGGTTTTAATAAAAACCCTTGTATTGGCCTTTAAACTGGGAGCTCCTGCACAAAACCTAGGCAGTGAGTACTGTGGAAACTTGCCAGCCTTGGAATATCTCTGATGTCATTTTTAAGGAACTCCAGATAGCTTGTAAGAGGTTTGGGTATCATCTTGCTTGGTATGTATGCTTTTTATGTTAACAATAAAGCTTAATTTCCCTTTTATTCACTGGTGTGCTTATTGTTTCTGGATCTAAAAGAACCAATTGTCTGGGCACCTGACACTTGGCAAAACAATCCACTAACAACTGCAGCCAGAACTGTCCCTCAAGGTTGAGCACGGTCACATGATGTTTTATTTTACAACACTTTATATTTACATGAAGTTACTCTTTATAGAGTTTCCCGTTCAAATTGCAGTTGGTAAGTGAGGACTACCTATAATCACCAGGAACTGAGCTGGATTTGAGGGAATCTTTACTTTGACCATTAACTCTGGAGAAAAGGGTGGCTGCCAGACTGGGCCAAACAAGAAATGAACAAAAATATCCTATAACTCTATTCATCCAGGTTCTCCATCTCAAGTGGCAGTCATTTTCAGACTCTTTAGGAAACTCGTTAGCAGCACAGGCCATCTAAAACATTCCAGATGGCAGACACTAATTCATTTCCCACTCTCTAAAATATATGGATCCTCTACTCGAGAGAGGAGTCTGGCAATCTGTTTTGGAGAACAAATTCCATCAGTCATAGCTACTATCACAAATAGTAAAGACTGTGAGAACAGTAGCCCCCACAAAACTAGAAGGGGCTGGTTTAGCTACCTTAATCGAAAACACACAGGGGACCATCATTGTCTTTCCACAGAGTTGTAGAATGACATCTTGTCAAAGTTATGTATAAAATATTAAAATGGCAACTATATTGGAGTAAAGTAGCTCCCCCTTTCTCCTTCTCTTCCTCCTCCTCCTCCTCCTCCACTAATACTACTACCACCACCAAAGTCAATACTTGAGAAAAGTTATAAAGGCTGACATAAGGGACCAAAGCTTTCACAAACTGCCACACATATTTCGTCCTATTTTAACAGCGTGTGTCTAACCAAGTTATCTTGAAGGTCACATCTCCTTGAGATATTACTTTAGGATATTAAGCAACCTTCCCGTATGGCTCCGTAAATACTTCTGGTTATAAAGTGCTTTTCCAAATAGCTGTAAAAGATCAAGCCACTGTGGGATGCATCAGGAACAAGGCTAGATCTGTTCGGGGGGGGGGGGAAGTTCTAGACTTCCAATCTCTTTTGCTTGAGATCACTGAATGTTGCATCCATTCTCTTGAAAAAGGAGAATGCAGCAATCTCAAAAAAGGGGATACTGCCGAAAAAAATCAGTTCACTAGCATTTGCACTTTAAATGGAAAGAACCTGTATATTAAGTAGGTCAAGTCTTGGGACAAGAAGGTTGATCACTGAATGTACATACCAAGCTAATCCACATAAACACTGAGATGGGAAACTTTAACCGCACATTGGTTGGGAGATAAACTCAGCTAAGCATGATCCTACCAGGAAATTCCAGATTCGTCTTGCTGACAAACTTGTTTTTCAGACGATGGAGGAATGAACACGGACGACATAATTGAGGAAGCAGAAGTAGGAAGCACACTGAGTGAAAGTGACTTTGTGACACTGAAGTTTTGGAGTTTACACCAACAATGTAGTAGTTAGTCAAACCCATATCTTTAGACTTCAAAAACGTGGGTTTTAATGAACCTAGAACAATGATAAGATCCTGGAGAGGAATCCTAGCAGAACTGCAAATTATTCCAATGAAGAGGAAATAATGGAGAGCCGCAAAAGGAACCAAAGTAGCTATGCAAAAAGATGTGAGAATAAGAAACGGATGCAAACAGGAGGTGGATAGTTGAGAGAGGATGCAGAAGGTTATTGGATAGATGACTCCAGATTATAGGCCAATTGACCTGAATCATCTCTTGAGACTGGCCCAGAGGTATGATTTCCATCACCCTTTCTGACAGAACAAAAATGGAAAAAAAGGGAGGTTTAAAATAGCTTAAGCAACACTATTTGCCACCACCTGGGAGACTTTTCCTTTTCCACCTTGTATCTTAACCTAGATTCTTCTATGCTTCTTCTAATATATTCCCAATTTATACTTACTGGGAATATTTAAAAAGAGAAAAATGAGCAGCAATTGTGATATTCTCATGGGGGATTATTGGTGTATAATTAAGCAATATCCATAGTAACAAGTAAATCTGCATTAGCCTGACCTACTTTAAAAAAAATCCATCAGCTTTTAGGACCATGACATACAAACTGATCGAGTCTCCCCAATTCTTCATAAGAAGGGCAGAGTGTAAAAATATTAGGAGGCATCAAAACACAAGATCTTAAGGACCCACTGATACACAAATTACAGATTTGGTAGCTTTGTATTCACCTTTACAGAGATAAAATGTTGACCTATGATGAAAGGAAATCCCACAAGAGAGGTACAGAAGCAAAAGGATAAAGAAAGATTGTTGAATACATATTATGTCAGATGACCAGAAAAGATGTGATGTACAAATATATACTGGAAACCTGCAACAGTTTGCAGTTTTCTACATTTGTTGTTTCATAGGTAAGATCACTGCACATTCAAAAGTTTGAACTACTCTGCTAAAAATGTAATTACCAACAAACTTTCCAATAAATCTATCAAAACTCATCAGCACATCCTAGATGCATATCTCCATTTTACTTCATCCTTTTTCTTCCTCTTCCCCACAGATCAGAATGCTCTTAATAACCTAGGAAGCACAGGGCAATAATGTTCTTGAGAAACTAAACATGAAAGTCATTCTGCTAAAAACGGTTCAGAATCCCAATTGTGTAAATGAGGACTAGCATGATGCAGAGACAGGAGTTTCCTTGTCATAATGTTTACAGAGTTTGGGCAATGACAGGATACAGGCTAGAGTTCATTGTCTGGCTGAAGTCTGAGGAACATCTCTGCTTCCATTAAGCTCCTGCATTTCTCCAGGAGGAACTAATGAAAGGTCTTAGTTGCCCAGAAACTAACTTGGACAAATTGTTGTGCTGTCATTCATTTCCCCACCATACTATGGCAGGGATAATTAAAATATCCTGTTTTTTTTAATTCTGTATTTCTATTTACTGCTTTATTTTTTTGTGTTTTATTCATAAAATCAATGGGAAAGTGCACCTCTTCCTTTTGGTGTTTTTGCACCAAATACAGTGGCACTATCTTTGAAGACAGCAAAAAAACAAAGAGGCCTGAGACTTGACGTCTGTCCCCCTCTGGTGTGTGTAAATGGCATCACAGTCACCCCTTAAGCACCTACAAGATTGAAGAAAAACATTTTTGCATGTTATTTAGCATTTATTTTAAAACTATGGTACATTCCATCTGCACAAACCCAGAACAGAAAAGAACGCCGCAATATAACTTATATGTACTGGGAAGCTGCTAATGCAGTATGCAAGAGTGAGACTTTTGTTTATCCATTAAAAAAAGTCTTGCAAATACTCTGAATTTGGTCTCAATTGTGTGAAAAAGTTCAGCAACTCAGAGAGCTAACAGTCTAACCTGGATATCCCCTATTTCCCCTGTATTAAAAAAAATATCCCATCAATGTGGTATATCAAGTTGGAATTGAAATTAGTATAGATAAAAGGTAAAGGTTCCCCCGCACATGCGTGCTAGTCGTTTCCAACTCTAGGGGCCGGTGCTCATCTCCGTTTCAAAGCTGAAGAGCCAGCGCTTGTCCGAGGACATCTCCGTGGTCATGTGGCCGGCATGACTAGACGCCAAAGGCGCACGGAACGCTGTTACCTTCCCACCGTAGTGGTCCCTATTTTTCTACTTGCATTTTTACGTGCTTTCAAACTGCTAGGTTGGCAGAAGCTGGGACGAGTAACAGGAGCTCACTCTGTTACGCAGCACTCGGGATTCGACCTGCCAAACTGCCAACCTTCTGATCGACAAGCTCAGCGTCCTAACCCACTGAGCCACCTTAGTTAACAACAGCAATTGGTACTTGAATTTTGTTGTTAAATAATGTGGTTGTAAAAACACAACATCACATGCTTGTGCCGCTTAGCAACGGCAGTTCCAGCACTTCTGGTTTAGTATCATTAACCAAATCCTGTGCTGTCGTTAAGCACAAGGTCACACGGTCGCCATTTGTGATCTCCTGCCAACTTCCCCATGGACTTTGCTTATGGGAAGCCAGCAGTGAAGGTCAGGATTAGCAATCACACGAGTGCAGGACACTGGAAAGTTGCAATTGTGAGCCAACCACACAACTATGGGGATGCTTTAACGGTCAAAACTATAAAGATCGATCATAGATAGCACTCGCTCAGGGCTGTCAGAAATTTGAACAGTTGCTGAACAGACATTAAGCAAGGACCACCTGTACATAGAATATATGACAAATGAGAGAATGAAAATGGAACACGCATAGCACTTACAAAACATCAAATTCTTCTCTGAATAAGAGGGGTGAGGTGGGGGTTTGAAAACTGGCCATGCTGTTCCCAGCCACGCTTAAAGCACACTTATTGCAAGTAATCCATTTATCTTCTTTGAACAGAAGCCATTCATATTTTGTTATTATTCACGATCACACATCTGCATATCTTATGGCAGGTACCTAAACAATGCACTTTGAATGTCAAGTACTATACTTTTGTGATTATCAAGAAATAAGAAGCAAATCAGGACTTTAAAGATCATGTCTCAGATCCCCCCCTATCAATCAGCTGCAAAGGAGGAAGGGCCCTGAAAAATGTATGTGTGGGGGTGTGTGTCTGTGTATTTCTCTTGTGGGACAGTCAAAAGAATTGGACACTGTTGCAGTACTCCAAGAGAACAAACATTCTGCCAAGTTTTTCCCCCGACTGGATCAAAGTTGAAGCTATGCCAACAAACGAGAACAAAAACACCTTTCAAATTCAAGTTGGCAGTTTTGGTTTACACAGAAACTAAACTCCCTTCTAAAAAGAAAAGCAGCACCACACACCAAAAATAAATCTGTTTTATGTCCTGTCCAAAGAATCTATCAGGAAATAATTATTTAGCTCCACTACATAATACATTCTTCTAGCATCACGATGATAAATTCATCAAAATCTAGCAGAACTGTTGCTTCATACCCTCATTTTCTATTGCTCTCCCCCGTTCCCAGCCACCCCGGGGCTCACCTTCAGCAGAGGAATACCGTATTGCAAAGAGGTTTTCTCACATAAGGGAGACGCGCTTGCAGTGAAAGATCAAGCCAAGCAATGGCTTTTGCCCAAGAAGGAACGGCAAACCATCTGCTTCAGTACTTTGGAAATACTCAGCCTCCAATTCACTCTTTCTGGCTTTCCCCTCAGCCCTGCACAGGCTTCCCTGGACCTTTCCGGCTTCCAAATAGAACTACAACGAATCTGCTTTTTTGGATCTCTAGGGAGCGATATACCCGACTTCCCCTTTTGAAAAGAAAACAAAAAAGTTCATTGAAGCGTTTTTAAGGTGGAACTTCCTGTACAAACTCACGAGCAATTGGACAGAACCCCTTTTTTTTACTAGGACTTCTTTCCTTCTTAGGAAAGAGACGTTTCTTTGCAGTTTTCAGAGATTTGGACCATTCGTGGTTAGTAAGAAGATCCCACACCTCTGCCCTGTTTACGTATTGGTCCGGATTTTTAATCTTAATTTTTGTTAACTTTTCATGTTTGAATTTGTAATGTTTTCACTATTCTAATAGTGCTATGGTATAGTTTTATGATGTTGTAAGCCTCTCAATAATGCTATGAGTGGCAGATGAATTTAATAAAGAAACCGTGAATTCTGGTTTTTATACTGCACTTTTTAAACTCGTAGGCAGAAAATAAAATGGAAAACCTCGAGTTTGGGAATTCCTGGGCATATTTATTTATTATTTATTTGTTTGTTTATTTATTGATTGATTGATTGATTGGATTTATATACCGCCCCTCTCCCGAAGGACTGGGGCGGTGTACAGGGCAATTAAAACACAATATACAGCACATAATATATTTTATTTATTAAAATAAATTAAACCAAATAGCCCAAGCAATAAAACACGTTCTAAATTTTAAAATTTGGAATTTAAAATCCAAAACCCCAATCCCTTGCTGTTTCATTTTTTATCCTTTTGGCCCTTATTTATGTCCCACCAAGTTATTGTCGACTCTTAATGATCTCATAATTAGTTTCCATGATTTGGCTCTTAGTAAATTTCCCAAACTTGGGATCAATCTTGTAAAGCTTGTACAGAGGAAGAGGGATTTAATTATGGTCGGACAAATTAGATCACCTGCTTCCTTTTTTTCCAACACCTGGTATCCAGGAAGTGGTTTAGAGTAAAAGGCAGTGAAGAGGAAGATTTCTTTTCATTTTGACTGGGGAGAATGGAAGAAAACACTTAACACGCATCTTGTTCCTGATAGACTGGTATAGCACCTGCAATCACCGGGGAGGGGGGGGGAATCTATCATTGTACATAGGGCAGTTCATTTGTTTGCACTTGGTCCTTTTGATGCAAATTGTAAGACAACTAAGGCATGCAGGGTAAAAGACCCTGCAAATGGCCAGGGCTTGCTCCAAGCGCATGCAGTAAATGAGCAACAAAGGAGGGAACAGAGGCAGCAGCTGCTGCACTTGCAGAATGATTGTGAGTTCATGACTGCTGAGCTACATGAACAAGGGTTCACTTGTCTCTACTTTGTGGATCCATTGTGCAGCGTATTTTCTACACTGATTGGCAGAGGTTCTCTAGGGTAGCCAACAGGCTGGAGAAGGGGGTGGGTAAAGCTGTCAACCGATCAATGGTGTGCATAGTTGGTCTTGCAAAAAAAAAAGGAAAAGGAAAAGGAAAAAAAAGGCAGAATCGGTGACGGCAGGAGAGAATTGGGTTCATCGTGCAATGTAGACAAGTCAGCATTGTCTACAAAGAAATAAAGAGTTGTGAGATGAAGAACTAATTTCATAGACTTTAGTGATGCTTGTGAATACAGAAGAGGGTGCCCATAATTACATTTCAAGCCAGGTAGCGCAAAGCAATTACAAAGTAATCTGGCAATATCTAGCTGACTTTGGCTGATCTCCAACAACCTCTGCAAGGTTGGACATGATTAATACTTGATTTGAAGACCATCAGAAATAACAATATTTTAGGTTAAAGTAGGAGATTGGGACAATGTTGGGGAAGCAAACAATGGAAAGCTGCCCCCATGTCTGTTAGCAAGAAAACAACATGGATGTTTAACAAAAGTCAAGCATGACTTCAAGACGATTGCATCTTTATGACTGAATTGACTTGCCTCAAAGTGAGCTCAAGTTAAAGTACAGCAGGTGAACTGTATCTCAGCAAGTGTTTACTGCCAATCCCCACTTTGAAGAAACTAAAAGCTATTTGCCATGTCTTCCTAACCATGCACAAACATGCTCCAGTAACTAATTTTTTTTCTGCCAAGAATTCACAACATGCCTTCATGCTATTCCCAATCCATGCCAAGGCAGCTTGTTCATAGTTCTTTTAAAGTATGCTTTCCCTTCTTCCAACACTTTTGGCTGTAGTTATAACCTGGTTTCAGTGATGATAAGGGTGCTGAGGCAGTTATCAGAGAATCCACTCAACTCCTATATCAAGTTGCTGTGGTCCTGCTATTCCCCCAATCTCTGAGCATTGCTGTCTCCAGTCATTTTTGCTTGGACTGCAGAAAAGGCTGGAGGATCTGGCTTCCTCAGAGTCATCTGCTGATAAAATGCCAGACCAGTATTTTCATAGCCCTGGTCAGGTCTAATGCAGGGCTCTTATGAAACACAGATTTAGTACTCTTTTGAAGGAGCACTCAGATAGTTTTTTTTAAAACATTGTAGTTAGTTCTGCATTGCAGAGAGGGTCAGTTCAAACCATGAAGCCAGCCAGGTTCTGACAGCAGTGTATTGTTAATTCTGGCACTGCTGAACAGATTGTAAGTTTTCCACTGCTGTTGCTGATAAAGGATTTCAAGTGGCTATACTATTTTAATGCTACAACAGCCAAAACAGAGTACGGTAAGCGCTATTGGCCATGAAGTCAAACTGGATTCCTTGATTACTCATGCCAGCGCTGCATTCCCTTGCGTATTACTGTTACTTCTTCTTTCTGTTGAGTGATGCAATAGTATTTTCAATTTCATGACTGTAATTATAATGCAAACAAAAAGTAAACTAAATGTTCCTCAGTGCATCAAAAGTTTTCTTTTAATAGCACAGCAAGAATATAGATATGTTTTCCACTGCACAGAAATACAACAAACACACATTTCGTTTAGCTTTATGGATAGGAGAGTATTTCACAATAAGTCTTGCTAGTGAATAAGCCATCCTGTGAATATGTGCTTTTCTTCTGCTTTCTATTTTAAATTCATTGTCACTAACTTGCATCAGTGTCTGGATTTTTTAATGGAAGATTTGCAGGCTTCAATTTAAAAACAATAGCCCAATGGATGAGAATCTAAGATTAGCTTTCAGCCACTCTTATGCATGAAAAATTGAGTATCGTTACATTAAGTACAAACACGTTTTCTTGAAAATTAGAAGCAAGATTAAAATACTTTTTAAAAGTATGTTCAACCCTTGCAATGGACTCTGCATAGACATGGCCAGTTTACCCTCCCTGAACAATCTTGAAATGGAGAAGTCACATTTTAGTTCAAGCCAGATGTAAGATGCTGGGAGGCAATAATTCCTGGATAACATTTTAAAGCCCACAGGTTCATTTGCCTTTGAAATCTGGGTACTTCTGAGGAATTTTATTACAGCATATTTCAGTTACAGAAAAGGTTAAAAGGGGATTGAATAAAGCAATCACACCTTTTTGTCATGATTCATGAGAGAGTAAGGTCTCAGCTTCTAAAGCTTTGTGTTTATTATCCATATGCCTACATTTCTTTAGAGCTGTACTTTTCTATACTTGGATGTTTGCTCTCAACCCTGGAGACTTCCTTCTGGGTGTTGCCTGACTGCACATATTTGGCATGAGTTTCAAGAGCGAGAGTAAATAGAGAGTTACATAACCAGAAATCTGGATCCAAAAGACAATTCTGACCAGATTAGAACAATCTGCAAAGAATTACATTAGTTCCTGTTCTTAACAAAAGCTAAGTAAAAAAAATTTTTTTTTACAAAGACGACAAATATTAACCGATTGCAGGAGTTCATTTTGTTGTACTTGTAATAACAATATCCAAGGCAGTTGGGTTCTTCATGTAGCGGAGAAGAACTCAGAAAAGTATATGCTGTTATATGATTTCAGTTGACCTAATAAGGTTATTGTTCTTAAATGCATTTAGGAGCTTTTTTCACACATAGCTAATTTTATTCTCTTTTCTTTTCTATAATTTAAAGCAAACTTCTTCAACCTGGATGACTTCTGGGTGTGGAGTTCAACTTTCAATATTCTCCACCACGACTGAGAATCACAATTCTGAAAGTCCAGACAAGAGGTTTAACAAACTGGAGCAGATTGATATGGAAGGTAGTAAATTGCACGATTGAACAACTGTGGCTAAAGAAGATTTTATATCACTGGAAGCTGGAATTTTATTCTCTAGAAATACATTATCTCTAATTAATAAATGACCTAATTTGGTTGCTGCATTTTTTAACCTAGTCATTTCCAAAGTTATTTCCAGCTTTGCTCCCATAACAACTTAAATTTTCTTTCTGGCTTAATTTTCTCTCTCATCTATTCTTTCCAATCTAATTTCCAGCAGCAGCCATAAGAACCACGGAAATGCATAGGGAGATTTGTTTCGGGAGTGTTTTTCTCCACTGGCTCCATCCACATCAAGCCCATTTTCAAACCGGCACTTTTTTTTTTTGCCAAATTCTCCCCACCCCCTCCGACTACCGTTATGCACTCGCGTTCCAAGGTTCTGTTGGGTTGGAAAAAATAAAAAAGGAAAAATGTAACTCTCATCCCTGGTCAGTATGAGATACCTTCCTTGCACAAAAGGATCACCTACAGCAGAGGCTTCCAAACTTAACAACTTTAAGGTGCTGGCTGTGGAATTCTGGGAGTTGAAGTCCATAAGTCTTAAAGTTGCCAAGTTTACAGACCCCTGACCTACAGGGCTGCAGCATTGCTGGGGTGGTAGTCAGCATGGCAGATGAAAAAGGTACCCAAGTGAAAATGGAGAAAGGAGAAATACCACTCCACCTTGGTGCCTCTCCATTAATCCTTAATCAGAAGCATAGGGAAGGAAGAGCCATTTCTCATTTCCTGGGATTATGAGGTGCATTACACAAATCTACTATATAACATTTGCGCCAGGAGATAGGATAGGGGGGGAAATGTTAATTACATCACAATTGCTTTTCTGCTAGATTGGCTATCTCAGAGTACAGTATAGCTTGAAAGCAGGAAAGAGCTTTCAACAAGATGTAATGTAATCAAGGTGGGTTACAAGTGGCAGCTATCTTCCCAAGAATAGGTGTATGCATAAGAGAAAAATTCTTGCGACATAGTGAACAGGGTTTTTCTTTGCAGGAGAAAAGGCATGAGGAGAGAGAACAAGCTGACAGGACATCTTGGGAAAGAAGAATGGATCCTCAATCCAAGAAAATTCCACTATCCAAGAAAAAAAGGAAAATTAAAAATTGAATTCATAATCATGGATAATCCTTTGAAAAACTGGCTGAGATGATTTGCTGTTATTGGCTTAATACCAAAACCTAACTACAGTGGCATACAAAATCCTGCTTTATTTGTTTATAGAAAGAAATTTATATTCATATAAATTATCTACCATTATCTATCAAGCTATTTTATAAAAAGATAGCTTGGTAAATGATAGTGAGATAGAATCCACTACTGGCACCAAAGTACCCTAACCCTAACCCTACACTGAAGAATATATACAGCATGTACTTATGCTGAACTGATAAAGTCAAGAAATTACCCTCTGAAATTGAAACTAATGATAGGCTAAAATCATACGACTAGATGGTATTTGTCCAAGAGAAGTTCTAAAGGAATTTAAATGTAAAGTTGCTAGCAAAATCATTGTTATGTATGCAGGAATCTGCATAGCAACAGCCATCAGGGGGCGTTGGCCTGGACAGTTTCGGTGGGAAACCTAGGGCCAACCCCATTGGCTGTTAGCTTACCTGGCCAGGTATATAAGGAGGCCAGGTAGCCCTCATTCCTCAGTTCACTTCCCCTTCCAATAAAGAGCTGAACTCACACACCGGCTGGCGTCTCTCTTGCGTCAGACACACTACACAATAGTGGCGACGAAGGTGGGATTGCTGCCGACCAAGAGCTGAAGTCACTGGGGAAACGCTCCGCGAGCTGAAGGGAAAGGCATTTTCCCTTCTTCCCCCCACGACCGCCAGCCGAACCGGCAACGCCAAGCGCCACATCCACGACCAACTGCCGCCATGGCTAGAGCCGGACAACCCCGCGAATTTGAGACCCACCACCCCGAAACCTGGACCCGTTACCTGGCTCACGTTGAACTGTACATGCGGTTCAATCAGATATCGGAGGACGGTGCAAAGGCGGCCGCCCTGCTCTGCCTTCGGGGACCAGCGCTGCTGGAAGTCGCCGCGAACCTGTTCCCCCAGGAGGCCATCAACACCGTCGTGTACCGAGACCTCGTGGCCAGGCTCAACACACATTTCAGGCCCCGGCGCTCCAAGGTGGCCGCACGGTCACAATTCGAGAAAAGGGACCAGCGCCCCGACGAGACCGGCGCCGACTTCCTCGCCGCCCTACGGGAAGCTGCCGTCGCTTGCAGGTTCACAAATTTGGAGGAGCGACTACGGGACCGGCTGATTTGCGGCCTACGCGACAGGCGGTTGCAGGAGCGCCTGTTCGAAAGAGAGGAGGTCTCTCTCCAGGAAGCCGAGGACGCCATCCTAGCCCACGAAGCGGCCTGCGGGGCCGTCCAAGCCTGCCAGGGAACCTGGCCCGGCAACCAGGCAACCAGCGTCCACCGGCAAGGGGCCACAGAGGAGGACGACCTGAGCATCGACCTCCTCCAGCGGAAGTCAACCCCCGACCAGCAAGCCAGACGCCCAGACAGGCCCAGGCCTCCCAGCAACACTGCCGTTCCCCAGAGGTGCGCAGGGTGTGGTGGGAACCACATGCACAGCCTCTGCAAGTTCCAGTCCACCACGTGCCGGGCCTGCAAGAAAACAGGCCACATAGCCGCCGTCTGCCGTAGCCGCCGCCCCCGAGAGGAGATCCACGAGCTGCAGCCGGAGGAACCGCCGTTCGAAGGTACTGGGGACCCCACCAAAACAAAAATTGGCTATGTCGAGAGCCGGCTGGCCATTAACCACACGGGTAGCCGCCGGCTGCTCAAACCCAAAATTAGATTAACAATCCGTTTGCAAGGTGTCCCTTGCAGCATGGAGCTTGACTCCGGATCAGCGGTCTCGATTATTTCGGACGAGACCCTTAACTACATAATTAGCCGGAGCAAGCAACGGATTAAATTACGGCCTACTAAATTAACCCTGACCGATTTTCAGAATTCGCCGGTCAAGGTGAAGGGGAAGGCCACCATTTCAGTGGGGTTTAAGGGTCGCGAGGGGCACCTGGACGTTGTAGTGTTAGAGGGCCACAGAGCCAGCCTGGTCGGGCTGGACTGGTTTGAGGCCCTGGGAATCTCAGTATCCGGGATCCATCGGATCCAGGGGGACTCCGTTGAGGCCATTTGCCGGGAGTTCGCCGACGTCTTCGACGGGTCATTAGGCAAGTACACCGGGGCCCCCATATCGTTCAAGCTTAACTCGAACGTCTCCCCCGTTAGGGTCCGGCCGCGGCGAGTCCCGTTTGCGCTCAAACACAAAATCGAGCGCGAACTAGACAAGTTGGTGGCCCAGGGAATCTTAGAGCCTGTAGATGGAGGGGAGTGGGAAACCCCCATCGTGACCCCCCTCAAATCCAACGGGGAAATAAGGATCTGCGCCGACTATAAGTGCTTGGTGAACCGTGCCCTAAACCCGCACGCTTACCCGGGTCCCGCGGTCAGCCATGTTCTCGCTTCCCTCCAAGGCGGCACCATTTTTGCAAGGCTCGATCTTGCACAGGCGTACCAGCAACTCACGGTCACTAGGGAAACAGCTGACATCCAAACCATAGTAACCCATAGGGGGGCGTTCCGGGTGAACAGGCTGCAGTTTGGAGTCAGCGTTGCTCCCGGAATTTTCCAGGAGGTTATGGAAAAGACACTCAAGGGCATTCCAGGAGTCTGCCCCTATTTTGATGACATCCTGATCGCAGGAGCATCAGCAGAGGAACTGGCAGGGAGGCTTAGGGAAGTGCTGGCAAGGCTGCGCACAGCTGGCCTCAAACTCAAAAAGGAAAAATGCAGCATAGGCGTTCCTTCCACAGAATTTTTGGGGTTCAGAGTAGACGCCAGGGGAATCCACCCCACAGAATCCAAGGTGAGGGCCATCAAACTAGCACCCACACCCAAGAACAAAGCAGAGCTTCAGGCATTCCTGGGTCTGCTGAATTTCTACCATACATTCCTCCCACACAAGGCAGCCATCGCTGAACCGCTCCACAGGCTGCTAGACAAACAGGCAACATGGGCCTGGACGGCCACCCATGATCAGAGCTTCAAGGCCCTGAAGGCATTGCTGTCGGACAAGTCCACAGTAACCCATTTCATCGAGTCCAAGCCCATTTGTATCGCCTGCGATGCATCCCCTTATGGTGTGGGCGCTGTCCTAAGCCACCTTGAGCCCAACGGGGCACAAGTCCCCATAGCATACTATTCTAGGACACTGTCTGGAGCAGAAAGAAACTACGCCCAAATAGACAAAGAAGCCCTGGCAATCGTGGCAGGAATCAAGAAATTCCACGATTACTTATATGGCAGGGAGTTCACTGTCTTCACGGACCACAAACCACTCCTGGGCCTGTTCACCACAGACAGGCAAACCCCCCAGATTCTGTCCCCCAGGATGCTCCGGTGGTCCATCTTCCTTGCAGCATACAATTGCAAGCTGGTACACAAGCCAGGGAAGGAGATGGGCCATGCAGACGGTCTAAGTAGGCTCCCCCTAGACACACACGACCCAGACCCAGCACCAGCCACACAGATCCTAGCCCTGCAGGAACTACCCGAGTGCCCAGTTCTTGCCAAGGACATTGCCAGCCACACAGCCACAGACAACATCATGGGCAGGGTGCACTCATGGGTTTGCACAGGGTGGCAGGACAAATCCCCGGGACCAGAGTTTCAGGCCTATTTCATTAGACGCGATGAAATCTCCACACACAAAGGGTGCCTCCTTTGGGGTAGCAGGGTCATCATTCCACCCGCACTACGCGCCAGGGTATTGGACTCCTTACACGAAGGGCACCCGGGGGTGGTCAGGATGAAGGCATTGGCTAGGAGCTACCTCTGGTGGCCCGGGTTGGATAAGGAGGTTGAGGATCGGGTCAAGGCCTGTTATACATGCCAGAGATCCAGGCCAGAAGTGCCACATGCACCAGTACACCGGTGGGAGGCCACACACATGCCATGGTCCCGCATTCACATTGACTATGCGGGGCCATTCCAGGGTCAACTATTTTTAGTAGTGGTGGACAGTCACTCCAAGTGGTTAGAGGTAGTCCCTGTCCCCAACATGACCTCGGGGAGGACAATCCAGGTGCTCAGAGCTCTCTTTGCCACACATGGCCTCCCCGACGTAATTGTGTCTGATAATGGGCCTCAGTTTACTGCTGCTGATTTCCAGGCGTTCTTGAAGGCGAACTGGATTAGGCACGCCACCTCTGCGCCTTTCCATCCATCTACCAACGGGCAGGCCGAACGGATGGTAAGGACGACCAAAGACGCACTCCGGCGCATCATCAGCGGGGACTGGCACCACAGACTGGCCAAATTTTTACTAGCCCAACACACAACACCATGCGTGGCTACCGGCAAGAGCCCAGCAGAACTGCGATGGGGACGGCGCCTCATCACCAAGCTGGACCGCCTACACCCAGACCGGGTAGCAGCCGAAACCGGTAGGGCAACATCACCATCATCACCATCACCACCAGCATCACTACCATCACCATTGCCATCATCACCCACACACAGGGTCCTCAACCTGGGGGACCTGGTCTGGGCAAGGAACTATGGGGCTGGACATCCTTGGGTTCCGGGGACAGTGGTCGGGAAAACAGGACCCCTTTCGTACATTGTAGGGGTGGAAGGGGATGGACGCATAAGGCGACACATCGATCAGCTCAGAGGAAGAGTCCCTGAGCACGTCACACACGCCCCTGAGCGCGTCACATACGTCCCTGAACTCAACGCACACGATCAACAGGAGGACCACACTCCAGGAGGGGTCAACCCAGCTGAGGACGTCACAGGGCAGGGACCAGAGGAGGAGGACTTCCTGATGCCGGCTCCTTGCAGCCCTGCACAAAGGCCTCAGGAACCCACGGTCCAAGCCCAGGGGCTAAGCACACCCAGACGATCCACCCGTCCACACAGGACACCAGCCTACCTGTCAGACTATGTGTGCAAGTGACCCTCACACAAGGACACCACTGTTTTTTTATATATATACTCATAGTTATAGTAGTTGCATGTTGTTGTTGTTATGTGGGTCTTCTCTAAGGGGGGAGGGGTGTTATGTATGCAGGAATCTGCATAGCAAAAGCCATCAGGGGGCGTTGGCCTGGACAGTTTCGGCGGGAAACCTAGGGCCAACCCCATTGGCTGTTAGCTTACCTGGCCAGGTATATAAGGAGGCCAGGTAGCCCTCATTCCTCAGTTCACTTCCCCTTCCAATAAAGAGCTGAACTCACACACCGGCTGGCGTCTCTCTTGCATCGGACCCACTACACAATAATCATTGTGTAAGATATTCCTAAAATTGCCTCTCCATTATTTAATTAAATCATAACCAATGCAATATCTGTTTCTAAAAAACTATGTATAAAATTAGAGGCTAGTTAATGAAACCTTAAGAAGAATGAGTCTTGAAGCATTAAAGCAGCCATGTCCTTTTGGAGGACTCACGCAGCTGCTTTGAAGGGAGGGGCTGGTTGTCTGCAATGCTTGTGCATCCCCAGATAACACTAGGTGAAGTAAAACAACTCTGCAGACATACTGACACCCAACAACAGCTATAGCATATGACGGAGGAAAAACACTTCATTTACCGCCATAATTTCCAAACTTCTTTTTCAAAAATTAAAAATTACAGTAGATAGGTTATGGACTTCAAAACACAAGAGTAAGTGTTCATTTCCTGAAAAATTAACTACTCTGGATTCTCCCTTTTCCTTAATGTAGTAGTTAGATTATTTTAACCTAATTATATTACACTAAAGAGAAATATTACCTCCTTGGGATTTTTTTAAAAAAAACTAGCTATTCTTTTACTGTAGCATGTAATTTTAAGATTCAGATTTAAAGGTTCATCAACAATCAGAGCACTTAACCCAATTAGAATTTCAGCATGGCTATATTGCCCAGAAAAAGAGGGAGAACTACACTCTTTTCATTGTTGTGTAATTAATATTGAACAGAAAACCTGTTAAGCAAACACTGGCTTTGCCACTGAAGATGAAGCACTTGAAGCAACTACATCAGAGTGTTTATGGCATGTCATCCATCTGGCTCAGATTCTATCTGGAATACATATCCAGCACACCTCTCCAGAGATGGCATTTTCCAGAAGATTTTATAGTGTTGTTTTTCTTCAACAACACCCCCCAACTTCTGCAGGCTTGTTTACAGTATATATGTTTTTACGGCTGAGGAAAGAAAACAAACTCTATAATCATACAAGGCAATCAACCCTCATTATTTACTCTAATGATTTTACAGTAGTTTTACACTAGTCCCTGAGAAATGTTAGTCCTCCCAAAGAGAACAGGTTGCTTGTAACCATTTGTTAATTGCAGGTATGAATGTCAATTAATTCACTTAGCTAATTATCCCCTCTATCAGCATCATGGCCCAAAGAACTGTAAAAAGACAGGCATATGGTAATAGATTTAGAAGAGAATACAGCTTGTTGTTGTGTATTCATTCAGCAACTTAGAGGAAGACTGGAAGAAACCCATTAACAACATGGAACTCATCATGACACAATTGATTTTAGCACTTTGCTCTTTAGAAGTCAGAATGTATGGAACAGTAAATCTCATGTATACTAAGGTGATTGACTGAAGTTTGGCGAAAGGCAGACTGTCTCTGTACAATGATGTACAAACTACAGATTGGCAGTTCCAAATACCATTTAATCATTGCTTTTCTGCTATTAGCAAGACTGAGAACAGCAAATATTTTTTTCTTTGCATTTGGAACACAGCATTTTGTGTGCATAGGGATTCTGCCATTTCTGTCCACATTAACAAGCATCATGACTGGTAAAAAGTTACACATCTTAGACTGCTAATTATAAGTTTTACCAGCTTTTTGAAAAATAAGTTTAAGCATATGCTTAATGCAATAATGCAAAACAATATCTATATATACACACAGAGAGAGAGAGAGAGAGAGAAAGAATGGAAATGGCACATCCATGTTGTTTTCTTGGCAACAAGATAGAAAAGCAACATTCTCTTGTAGATCCCACATTGTATTAATATAATGAAAACAACGAAGTTGTCTCTGGAGTTGTTTTCATTTTAATAAGCACTCTTTCCCCAAGCACGTATTAGTTATCATTTGACTACTTGTGGCACATAAGTTTATCTGGCTAGTTCATACTTAAATAAACTGGGGGGAAGAGATCCTTCCCTTCATCAACATATATACATGCACCTAACTTGAACTACAAATTCCTTACTGATACGAATTGAGGGCTGTCAACATTTATGTACTTATTGGCAAGAATGCATATTAGGATTATTATTTCAGACCTGGGCTACACCATCAACAGAAGCAGAATAGCAAGAGCACTTACATACTGCCCCGTAGTGCTTTGCAGCACTCTGGGCAGTTTGCAATGTCAGCCTATTGCCCCCAACAATCTGGGTCCTCATTTTACTGACCTCAGAAGGATGGAAGAATGAGTCAACCTTGAGCCCTGTCAGGATCAAACTCCAGGCTGTTGTCAGAGTTTGCCTGCATTCTAACCACTATGCCACCAGCAAAAAGCATTGATGAGAGAGCTGATTATTTAAAACTGTCTCACATCCAGGGCTTTTTTTCTCATAGAACGCTCAGAACGGAGTTCCGGCACCTTTTTTGGATGGAACCTTGTAGGGTAGGCAAGGCAGGTTGTATGATGTGTGAGTTCCGGCACCTTTTTCTTTTACAAAAAAAAAAAACACTGCTCACATCAATCTGTACAACATACCAACTGACTACAATTTCTCCAAAATCAGAGTGAGTGGAAAATGTTCTAGCTTTGGTAGCTTTCCACTATGTAGCACAACCTCAAAAGCCTGATGCAAAATTTGAAGTAGTTTCAACCATTTCCTCATTTTGAAACTCCAATACCTCACTCAGTCTCTACTTATTCTGTACAATATATATGTAGATTCAATTATATAATTACTATTATTTATCTCAAGAAAGAACTGTTTTATCGTTTAGGGCTATTTCTCCATTAGTCATTTATGGTGTTTTCTAGTGCAGAGGTGTCCAACCTTGATAAAGCTTAAGACTACCAGACTTCAACTCCCAGAATTCCCCAGCCAACATTCCCCAGATATATGGGTAACCCCTGCCTTGCTGTCCTTTAAGAACATAGCTTTCCCCCCCAGGCTTTGAGTTGTGGTGCTTTTCTATCTGATTTGGACTCTGCTGGGAAAGAGTTTGATTGCTGTTCTTCTGAATGACACTATCTGAATGACACTATCTGTGGGATTTTATTGTTGCTTCTATTGTTTTGTACACATTCAGTTAATCAGAATTGTTTTGAGTTGGGTAGTCTGGAAATGTTATGAACAAATGAAAACATAGATATTAAAGCTCAAAAGGCTGGCTATCTAAGGACACACTATGAGCTCAAGATTTGAATTCCGTGTTACATTATTAGCATAAAATCATTTCATACATTTATAAGAGAGGTTGCAAGACGGGTTTGTGCAGGCTCTTCGAAGCTGGACATAAACTTTAATCTTCTTTTACAGATGAAGAGGAACTGAAGCATCACAATTGATCCCAGAATGCAAGAAGTCTAATTTATAGAAGGAGGGACGCCCAAACTCTAGCGTTGCTCTATAGAGAGCATTCTATAACCTGGAATTCTTGTACTTCCATCTGCAAAGTGGATAATAAAAGCTGTCTTGCATACATCTCCAGTGGAAAAGGCTCATTATGAAATGGGAAGGAGGCACTAGCTGGCACATTAGCTTAATACATCACAACCTCATGGATTCTTTTGCATTAGCCAGCATAGCTTGTGGGAGAGCTTGAGTTTCTGGCAGAGAGATGGAAATCCTAACCACAGTATTAAACCTTTGTGGCTTTGCTACCAAGCCATCTTCCTTCCTCTTTACCATTCCCAGCTACAACTGTCCTATTTCATATCACTTTCTTCTGAAATCCTTCAAAAGGCAGGCCAACAGACTATGATTGGAAAAAAACCCCGGCTTTCTTCCTGTTAGGCAGATTTGGAACTATCATGATATGAAAGTATATTTTGACAGCAGTAAGTGCAAGATTGGAAGTTATGGAGAGACCTGGTCCATAGAATCACCAAGAGCCGGACACCACCGAATAGATATCACCATCATCATCATCATCATTGATATTGTCATAATTTCACTGGGCCACATCACTCTCACCTATGTGTAAGCTTAATAGTCCAGAGGATACAAAAAAACATAGGGAATGCACATACATAACCAAATAACAAAATAACTGAATATTTAAAAGGAGAGAGAAAATTTAAGGTTGATGATAGACATATCGCCCAAACCCAGATTACAGGCTTCCCTACATACTGTGCTCTCTTCTCTTCCCCCAAATGATCAAAGACAATCTATTACAGTGAATGTCCTTAGAACTTCCCTTCTGCTTCTTTGCAAGTCTGGCTTTGTAGTGCTTCATAAAAAGAGTTCTCCTTCTCATGCCATAAGGCTACCAACACAGACAGGAAATAGCTACATCTACTGGGCTCTTTGCAAGAACTTCTTGGAACTCAGAAGTCAGTGTTAGAAACCCTCACATTGCAAATGGAAGGACACCCATCCCCTGCAATCTGGCTTTATCATTTGGAGTTACTTGGCTTTTCTACTCTTTTTTTTAAGTATCAGTTACATACATGGAGATTCTATAGAGCTCAAAAACGTCCACCATCTTTTGCATTTTTTATAGAAATTGTCCAACTTTAAGTTCTGGATCTGTTGTCCCTTCTATATAAGCATAACTTTCTTTTTTTCATTTCTGTTATATAACTCATAGATTGTACACAATGGCCCTGAATTGTCATGAGTCAAATCAGATCTGTTTTCTATAGGTAACAGGAAAACCAACAAAAATGTACACAAACAGAAGAATATACTTTACATTGTCTCAAAAACTGGCTCATTGTAGTGCATATTATACATTGTATAATATTGTTAAAGGTGTTCACAGCAGCCACGTTCAAAGGTTAATTTAATTATGAACAGTAATGTTCAACGTTTCTGACTTTCACAAAACAATGAATCCAGATTAGTTTAAGTATGAATTCCTAGCAAGCTGGAATTATAAACCAAGAACCAGCCATGATTAGTTCTTGGGCAAACTAGCTTCCAATTCAAACCATAGTTGAAACAAAACAAGGACAGTCATACAAGTTTGCTTAGTCAGACCTGCTGACAGATGTAAAAAAAATAATTAACAAGTGTATTCAACCAACATGCCACTTATTCATAAATTAGAAACTGAGACCACAGAATTTCTGAATCATTATTTAAAACCATTACAACATCACCTGGAATTTCACCACATGTGTTCAACGTTTTTCCCCCCAAAAAATACTGAATGACTAACATATTCAGGATGAATTGCAGGAACCAGCTTTCAAATAAGATGGATGATACAATTTTCAGGTAGCAAAGACTGTTCTGCATGACATATACATTCAGTAAACATCACCAGCTTACAGGGACATGCTATCTGCGTTTTGAGAAAACACGTGCACTTAGAAAGAAGAGATGAACAATATATACTGGTGTATACCAATGTCTCTCAGTCTCAACAACTCTAAGATATGTGAACTTCAACTCCCTATATTCCCCAGTCAGCATGTTGAAGTCAACACACCTTAAAATTGCTGAGCTGAGAAACACTGGTATTATACTGAATATTTGTACACAGGTAGCTTAGGTAAATATTACAAAACAATAGCCTGCTGAAAATTCAGTTGCAGTTTTATATATACATATATATACATATATGTATGTATGTACGTATATATGTATGTATGTGTATATGTATATGTATATGTATATATTCATGTGTATGTGTATGTGTATATATAGGTCTTGGCGTATTTGGGTCTTTTCCCGTGTAGGATTGAGGGTGTCTTGGTGACGTTTCGACAAGGTCCCACTTGTCATCTTCAGGCTGGTGTCTTCGGTTTCGTGCTTGTGCGAGCGAAGCCGAAGACACCAGCCTGAAGATGACGAGTGGGACCTCGTCAAAACGTCGCCAAGACACCCTCAATCCTACACGGGAAAAGACCCGAATATGCCAAGACCTACATACCTATACCAGTGAAAATCTACGAAAACACACACACACACACAAGCTACTTTGTTCACAACTGGGGGTGTGAGACGATATTCCAGAGGGTGCAAAAACCTGGGTTTTCAAAATTATAGTGTATATGCATAATTCGTTGCCGTTGTTTCAAACTTTTGTAAGGGGTGAAAGAATATATCAGAAGCATTGTAGGGGTGCGGGATATAGGAAAGGTTGAGAGCCGTTGCTCTAGCACAAATTCAATTTGATATGTTGGAAGGGGATGTAATGAAGTAAAGATCTTTAAAATCTTATAATTACCACACTATTTTAGAAATGCAATGTTCTCCCTGTGGGTAAACAGCAGGGGTGTTTCTCCTACCAATAACACCATTATTCAGTATATGCTAAATCAATCATATGATTGATCTGGAATATCCTCAGTTTGCAGCACAACCCATGTTTACAGGACCAAGAAGCGGGAAAAGACAATTTATACAATCAATGCTTCTTTACCAATACAAACACTAATGCTTTATTATTTTTCTATTTTCTACCGATTTCTAAACATGACTAGCTTTCTGCTTTTAAGCGTGGTTCTGCAGCAATTTAGCTTGTGCTCCTAGTGTCTCAATAATACCTCTCTCATATTTCCTCCTGGGAAAGAAGAGACCTACCCAGTAAGTAGAGATGAAAAATTAATTTATTTGCACGCATATATATATATACATATGAGGTATATACTGTATCACAGAGGTCCCCAACCGTTTGGGCACCAGGAACTGATTCCATGGAGAGAGGTTTTTCCATGTAACAGAGGCTGTGTGGTTTTGTGTGCTGCCTGCGTCCCGCAGATGGGGCTTTGCTTGTTTGTGCGGACTGGTGGCTGGCATGCCACGGACCGGTACTGGTCCACAGACTGGGGGTTGGGGACCCCTGCTGTATCATATAACCCCCACCAGCCCTCTCAAATGCAGGTAGTCCTCAACTTACAACAGTTCATTAAGTGACCGTTTGAAGTTACAACGGCACTGACAAAAGTGACTTATGACTGTTTTTCACACTTTTGTGACCACTGCAGCATTCCCGTGGTCACGTGATCAACATTCAGATGCTTGGCTCATATTTACAACGGTTGTAATGTCCCCAGGGTCATGTAATCCCTATTTGTAAACTTCTGACAAGCAAAGACAATGGGGGAGCCACATTCCCTGAACAACCACGTTACTAACTTAACAGCTGCAGTGATTCACTTAGCAACTGTGGCAAGAAAGATCATAAAAAGTGGGACAACGTTCACTTAACCAAAGTCTTGCTTAGCAACAGAAAATTTGGGCTCCATTTTGGTCGTAAGTCAAGGACTACCTGTAACTTATAGCATCTTAAAGACTACTAAACATTTCGCCAGGTACACAATTATCCAAGTAAAACTACATTTAACACAGGAAAAGAAGTAACACAGTAATTAAAAAGCAGCTCTCCCTGTTTAAATTCACTGTTCCAGGGGAAATATTGATCACTTGCCCAACCTAGTAAGGAAAACAGATGAAAGTGCAAGTAAAGAAGTTCAGAAAGCTTAAACTTGTGCATGTACTTCTGCCCTCTTCTGGAAACCACTGAATACTGTAGTGAACTAACTTCTAGCACCATGTGCACAAACCTTCCCACTAAGCTGCACTTGCCTTTTATCCCACCACAGTGATACCTGTCTCAATTGCACAATACATGTCCCAACCAGTTCACTGATGCTGTTTCTCTCATCCAAATTTTCCTTCTGAATGCCTTTATTTCTGAAAATCCTTGTAGACTAATATTCTTGTGACTGCAATTTCTTTTATGTTTCCAGGGTACACTAACTCGAAATACTGGAAGGTGGTTTTTTTTTGCACCTGTCCCCCCCACTGTGTCCATTTATACACACACACAAACACACACACTCCTCCTCTGCATTCAGGCACGATTTCCATGATTGATTCTTCTGCCAACTTCCATGCTATTTTTTTTAACTGCATACCTACACAACTGAGCCACAGTGAATAACCTACACAATCATCCAACTGTGAATAACTATCCATCTCAATGGGTTCCTCTGGAGCCTGAACTAACAACATAAAGCCACCTGCGTAGCTGTGGAGGTGCCTTAGTAAAAAAAATTTTAAAAAGTGAAAACAATTGGAAATGACAGCATTGACTCCTGCGATTACAATCCTAGAGGTGGCTTGTGGTATAATACTCACATAATAGTCTGCATAATCCTTCTTATTCTATCTTATTGCAAACAACTAAAAGTGTACACATTGTTGGATAGCTCTAGGTTGAGTAACACATTGCTTTAACTAAAAAGTGCTTACTGAGCAACCATTAAATCTGGAGAAATAATATCAGCCTAATCATACTATGGAATCCAGCACATTGTGTCAGTGTTTATTCCACTGTTACCATCAAGTAGTAAAATCATCTTTGAATCCACTTCATTATAAATAGCAGAGTTTAACTAGAACAGGGCAGACAAAATTTGAGGAGTCATGATCAATTAAAAACAAACTAGCAACACAGAAGTTTACCAACTCAGCCAAATGCAATATAACCACTAGAAAGACCTTTGTGCTTAGCATTTGCTCATACTATCAGTGCTGGAATTGTGACACACACTTCTCACCCTAAATTTTCTTCCAGCCCACTAAGGAGCAGTGTTTTTATTGTTGCTCTTAAAAGTTAGGAGTCACTCAAGGCCCCATTTATCCAGGGGACCTTGATCTGCCTTCATCCTGCAAAAAGAGTTCGATCTACTTTTTGCCATACTGGAACAGATGATTCCAATTAAAATAGTTTATTTCAGTTTACAGATGCTAGAAATGCAGAGGTTTTTTTAAAAAATCATTACAGAAAACATACCTTTTCAATTTAAGTCTAAAATGACAGTTTAAACTCAAGTTTTAACTTTTAAAACAAAATAATTCTGCCTTATACATTATATTTGTAGGCACATCTGCGAAATTCTCAAGCTAGATCTTGATTATGCTAAAATGCCTGTATGGCAGAGTGCATTTTCAAAGTGGGCATGATGCAATGTTCTTGGACTGAGAATCACCACCTCTCCTTTATTTCAAAATGTCTGCTCCTTATTTATATCTATTTATATATTTATAACACTGTACATACAAATGAAAATAACAAGTACCCATTCTGTACAGGTAGTTCTCAACTTATGACCTCAGTTGAGCCTAAAATTTCTGTTGGAAAGAAGTTGCTGAGTTTTGCCCCATTTTACGACCTTTCTCGCCACAATTGTTACGTGATGACGGCAGTTGTAAAGTTAGTAACACGGTTAAGTGAATCTGGCTTCCCCATTGACTTTGCTTGTCAGTAGGTCGCAAAAGGCAATGACCCAAGGATACTGCAATGGTCATAAATACTACATGCCAGTTGCCAAGCCTCCAAGTTTTGATCATGTGACTATAGGGATGTTGCAATGGTCATGTGAAAAGCAGTTTTGAGTCCCTTTTTTTTAGTGCCGTTGCAACTTTGAACGGTCACTAAATGAATGGCTGTAGGTTAAGGATTGTATGGGTTTACGTGTAGACACTAAAGGTGCCAGAAACTAGGAGACATTGGATTCTAATCCCGTCTTAGGCACAAAGCCAGATTGGTGAGTTTGGGCCAGTCACTTTCTTTCAGTCCTATGGCTGTGCATACCGGCATCTCGGGTCAACCAGACTATTCCATCTCTAACGATGGGGGGGTGAGGTGTTACCCCCCGTTGATAGGGCTCGCAACTTGGGCGTCCTCCTGGATTCACAGCTCACTTTTGAAGACCATATAGGAGCCGTGACCAGGGGGGCTTTTGCCCAGGTTCGCCTGGTGCGCCAGTTGCGACCCTACCTGGACCAAGATGCCCTACGCACAGTCACTCATGCGCTTGTGACCTCCCGTTTAGACTACTGCAACGCTCTCTACATGGGGCTGCCCTTGAGGACCACCTGGAGGCTTCAGCTGGTGCAGAATGCAGCCGCGCGAGTCGTGATGGGGGTCTCCCGATACTCCCGTGTAACACCTCTTCTCTGCGAGCTGCATTGGCTTCCAGTTGCCCTTCGGGTGAAATTCAAGGTGCTGGTGATGACCTATAAAGCCCTAAATGGCGAGGGTCCGGGATATTTGAGGGAACACCTGCTGCCAGCATCAAGTTCCCTTTGTCCAGTGCGCTCCCACAGGGAGGGTCTCCTCAGGGTGCCGCCGGTTAAAGACTGCCGGCGGGTAACACCCAGGGGTAAGGCCTTCTCAGTGGGTGCGCCTGCCCTGTGGAACCAGCTGCCTGCGGAGCTTAGGACTGCCCCCAACCTCCGTTCATTCCGCCGGGACCTGAAGACCTGGCTCTTCGAGCTCTCTGGCCCAGGCTGAGAATTTTTTAATTTTAATTTTAATTGGGTTTTAATTTTCTCAGGGTTCTATTTAATCTTTTTTAATTTGTTTTAACGTTTGTATTGACTTTCTTTTAAATGCCCTGTAAACCGCCCTGAGTCCTTCAGGAAAGGGCGGTATATAAATCTAAATAAATAAATAAATAAATAAATAAATAAATAAATAAATAAATAAATAAATAAATAAATAAAAAAGGGAACGGCAAACCGCTTCTGAAAATATTGCCAAGAAAACTGCCAAGAGGTTGCCAGAAGTCAAAACTTATTAGAAGGCACAAAAAAAAAACAGGCTATCCTATAGGTTGCTTCAGTTCAGAGAGATTCTGTGGTCTATGGAAGAGTTCCTCTTCCAATAAGATAATGACAAGATTTAAAGGTTTCAAAATGTGTTTGTATTCCAATGTAGGGATGCAAAGCATCCTACAGGAATTCAGTGGCAATGGGCTCACCACTCCTGACAATTCTACGATCTCTTTACAAGTCATACGTTTATTTATTTATTTAAGAAAATTGGTATGGCTGCCCACTCACTCTCAGGGACTCTGGACAGCTTACAAATTTTTTTTAAAAAAACCCCAATAAACAGACGACATTGCTGGGAAATGCCCAGGTACGCCTAATACCTTACCTTGCAGATCACTAGAACTCTTTGAAGCCCCCCCGCTCAGTCCAGTCTACAGATAATCCTCAACATACGTCCACAATTGAGCCCAAAATGTATAGTGAGAAATTTGCTGTGTTTTGCCCCATTTTACTACTTTACTTGCCACATTTGTTAAGTGAATTACTACAGTTGTTAAATTAGTAACACAGTTGTTACTAAGTGAATCTTTTTCCCCATTTACTTTGCTTGTCAGAACAAGGGGATCACATGACCCTGGGACACTGCAACTGTCATAAATGTGAATCAGTTTTAAGCATCTGAATGTAAATTATGACCATGGGGATGCTGCAACGATCGTAAGTGTGAAAAATGGTCATAAGTCACTTTCTTCAGTGTGGTAACTTTAAACAATCATTAAATGAACTGTAGTCGAAGACTACCTGTATTTCACAGAGGTATCGTTGTGGGGATTTTAAAAAAGGGCAGCCTTCGGATACCACGCTGAGCATTGTAAAAGAAAAAAGACAAGAACAATTTTTCACTGGCACCACAGACTTTGAAAAGGTTTCAAAGCCAACAGTTCCAACAGAAGAGACACAAATGTAAAACACAAGGCATCCTTCATCTCCATTCAACTTGAACATTGGAAATCCTGGCTCAAGTTGAGTCATAAGCCAACATAACTAAAGAGCCAGTTAGATAACACTAATACAATGTATGAAGACATCAGGTCCTGCAGTCACTAGGAGAGTCGGGAAGGGGCCAGAATTCATCAGGAGAGTCACTGCTACTACATATGCAAGTTAGGAGGACAGTCATGGACATAACTGGGAAACAATCTGGATTCCACCAAGAACATAATCCTACATCAGATGAAGTCCCAGGACTCTCTTATCCTAAAGTCTTACTAAATATTTCTTACGGAGCCAATAGGTTGAAGCAGCAAAGTAAGGAGAGTTTCAGAATTTAGAGAGTTTTGATGTATTCTGGAAAGCGCTGAAGGAAGTGATGTGGTTAATTGTGCGATCTGCAATTCTCTAGGCCAGCAGGGGCCACTCTGGCAGCTCCAGAACAATGCTAATGATTATTATTACCAGAGGCCTCAAGTAGTTCCTAGCATACTCCCACATGGATGAGAGAGAGGGCTGCTTTATAGGGGAATCAGATGCCGATTTCAGGGGAGCATGCTAATCCTGCCTCTCTGATGAAACAGGGGTGAATCCCTCACTGCTAGGCCCCGTGATGTTCAAGGGTGCAAGCTCAGAGTTGGGCAAACGTGGCCTTTGGAGTTATCAACTTCGATGCAACAGCAGCGCTTCCTCCTGGCATTGCACAAAGTCTCCCAGAAACTGGGATACCTTCAGGGATACCTCCCAGAAACTGGGATACCTTCTCTTCACTATTCCCAAAGTCTTTTGCTGCCTGCCATCATCATCATCATCATCATCATCATCATCATCATCGCTGAGGTTGCATGGTGAAATGACTTGAGGTAGGATCAGTGGTGCGATCCACACCGTTTCTGCAAGACAAAGAAAGCTTCCTGGAGAGAATAAAGACCTGCTTCAATGGAGGCGTCTAGCGCCCCACCACCACCACCCCCGGCCCCCCCCCGCCGCCTTCTCGTCCCCCAGTCTCCAGGGCTCCATAAACCGGCTGAGGGAAGGACGGCGGCTGCTCATAAAGTCAAATTAGCCGCGGCCCCACATGGACTTGAAAAGGGGGCTCCCGGGGACATCGCGGCAAGGATCAGTTTGTGCTCTTGACCTTCCCCCTCCGCCATCCCCAGACCCCCCCCCCACTCCCCCAGCCTTTCCCGCTCCCCGCAAATTAGGAAATGAAATGTATTTTCTTTGGGGGCGAACCCGCGGGTCACGGGTGCAGGGCGGCGGGCAAGTCTCTAGGGGGCAGTGTTCCTCCGATGTTTTTTTATATATATATATTTTTAATTTTTTTTACGGCGAGACCATTTCACACAGAATACCGTATTCTTGGTTCTCAGAAATATTCTCGGCTGCTGCTGCTACCGCCGCCGCCGCCACCCCGCCTTTCATCCCCAGCTTTGCATCCTCTTTCCTCCCTCCCAAGTGCCAAATGTCAGCCTCAGGAGGAATTAGCCATTGCAAACCCCCCCACCCCACCCCCCCAGGGAGAAGAAGAGAGCCGCTGTTACAAAGCAGAAAACGCCAGGGTTTTTTCCACCGTCCAGCCCGTCCTCCTCTTCCCAGGCGCTGCGGCGAAGAAAATCGGTGGCAACAAGAGAGGGGGTCATGCCCACATTCCGTCTCGTTCGTTTTTGGTTTTTTTTATGGGATGTGAGTGAGGTGGTGTGTGTCTACGTGTGTGTGTGTTTATGTGGCTCTCTCACCTGGTCTGCAAGTTAAAAGACGCAAGGGGAAAAAAAAATACAGCAAGGCACAAAGCCACACACCTCTCACAGTAGCCCCGTTTTCTCTTCTGCATTAAAAAAAAAGAAAAGAAAAATTAAGAATCTCGGCACCAAATCTGCAGGAAGTCTTTTCTCTTAAGATTTCTCAGTCCCTCCTCTAGCCTTAATATTTAGCTCCGGGGGGAAAGATACCCATAGCAAGCGGCGGAGCGCGTTGGATGCGCGCGCGTAACTCAACCTCTCCAGATGAATGAATGCTTCTTCCCCCACGGAGGCGGCTGTGCAACTCAACGTTTGCAGCAGATCAAGGGGAGGGGGGGCGGAGAGGCTGGATACGTTTTGCGGTACATTTCCCTCTTGCAAGCACGGGGGTGGGGTGGGGGGGAAGAAGAGAAGTACAGCCAACGACACCCCCCCCCCAATCTCTTTTAATGACTCACACCCTGGACGTTTATCTCTTTACTCTCCTACCATCCGGTAGGAGATATAGGAATATAGCCAGCCGTACCAACAGGCTGAAAAATAGCTTTTATCCGTGGGCTGTTAGGCTTTTAAATGGGACATAATCTTATGCAGAATTGACTTGGGAGGCCGGTGTGTGGTGTATGTAGTTGGTTCACATAGTGCGGTGGGATGGAGGGTTTGTTGTCACTGTGTGTTGGGGGGAGAGAGAGCACAGGGGGAGGCTCAGCTAATCTCAATGTACACATGTTGTACTTTGACAATAAAGGTTTATTATATTATTATTGACACACGAGAAAGTGAAAAATAAAAGGTTACACCGAAAAGGGGCTTTGCTTGTAAGCACTGAGGCGGGGCGGGGCGGTGGGGGGGTGAACTTTACAAAAGAGGAAGCAAACTATATTCACGGAGCCCTTTAATTAAAGCCATCTCTGCATTGGGAGTGGGGGGGGGAAGTGTTCTCTTCCCCCCCTCCCTCCCTCCCTCCCTCCAACCAGCACGGTATGAAATCATCGTTAAGGAGCGTGCGGGGAGAGAAAGAGAGAGAGAGAGTCCAGGTTTTTGAGACGCTTAGTATAAAATTCTGCAGGCGCCGGAATAAGTTTTGATACTATGGTTACTTGATCTGACCAAAACACGCAGCAAAGACCACCCCGACAACAACAATAGATCAAGCGCAGCAAAGGAAATTCCTTCCGGGATGGACAGAGCGGAGGGAGGAGAGCTGCCTGGCTGGAACGCTGAGACGCTCGTCTCGGCCAATCAGCAGACGGCAGCCAGCAGTTTCAAAATGCCCCTGCTTTTACACCACCGCCACCCCCCCCCCGTTTCCCCTCCCTTTTCTCTGCTCCACACAAGAATTGCTGAGACGTTTCTCTACACACGTCTCTGTAACCCTGCGTGTGCTGCAGCAGGCGTAGCAGCCGCAGTCGCCGGAGTTGCGGCTTCCCCCCCTCTCTCCAGAAAAGCGCAGCGCCTGCATTCAAGTTTGAAGCAGACTTTCGTCTCTTCGGGCCCACCCAGCCTTCCCCCCCCTTTTTTTTTCTCCTGTGAAAGCGGGGTGGGGGGGGGTGGGAAGAAGAAACGTCCTGGCCCCCACATTGTTATTGTAATTTTTAATTGGGCATTTGTTTCATTCCTTTTAATTTTTGTATTGTTATTTATATATGCCCTGTTAATCGCCCTGAGCCCTTCGGGAGAAGGGCGGTATACAAATTTAATTAATAATAATAATAATAATAATAATAATAATAATAATAATAATAATAATAATAATAATAATAATAATAATAATACCTGCGTCTCTCCCGAGCTAACTTTCCCTCCTGACTGACGCCAAGGGTTAATTCTGCCAGAAAGTATGGGCTATTCCTATATTGTGAAGGTTAGCCGAGGAAGTATAATTTGGATTTTTTTTTTAAAAAAAGGCTAAAAGCTCAAGGCTCCCCCCAAAAAACCCGAGGCAACAGAAATAAGGAGTAATAAAAGAGGTTTTGCGTCCTGCCCGATCTTCAGAGATTACATGACTAGACAATTTTCTTAAACGTGCGAGAGTTCATTGCATTTAGAGGCAAATTTATGTGTGGCATGGGGGGAAAAAAAACCCAACTGGTTCAACAATTAATTGAAAAATACAAGTATAAGGAGAGGGGGGAAAAAAACCCAGCCAGAAGATATCTGGTGGAGCCTAACCATGCTTGTTCCTGGGAATATATTCACTGGTGCGGCTTTTATAAAATCGGCGACTTAAGTTGTCGTGATATATTGCCTGCCTCTCAAAGATACGAAGAACACAATAGCTCTGCACTTCAGTTGTTAAGTCAAGAGTTTGTTATTTTTAAAAGAAAGCTTCCAATTTCCTCTTTATGAATAACAAAACTATTAATTATGCATATGTAGGAGCTGCAAGCAGATTGCTGCTTCCCCCCTCTTATAACTACTTGGTGGTTGGTGGTTGTGTGTGTGTTTTTTTTTTAAAAAAAAGGGGGGGGCAAAAGAGGCCATAGCATTTGCTGCACGCTGCCAAAAACTTCAAAGACCTTTCATTTTCTAAAGAGAAGGGAAACGGTAAAAACATTTATAGGATCTTTCACCAAGGCTGCAGCAAAAGAGAGTTTTAAGACAGAGCTAGAGGGGCATAGGAAAGAGAAAAGATATTAGGGGCTGCCTTGTGGTTACCATTAAATAACTGTGTTCCCACCCCCATCCCAGGTTCATAAAATCATCCCTGCAGCTGCTCTGGTAAACAGGAAACTACCAGTAGCTGGAGTGGGTAGCGTTGCTGAGGCTTGCTTTCCTCCTTACTGACCCCTTAAACAAATAATGCAGAACATACACATTAAGATTCTGATCGCTGTGAAGAGTCAGAGTCTAATGAAATAAATAAATAAGAAATCGTAAGAGCCATTTCGTTTCTCATTGTTTGCACATTCCTTCAAAAAGGAAGTAAAAATGGGAATTGGCAGGGAGCAGGGATTTCAAAACTAGTAAATTGGGAAAAGTCTGGCCTAGGCAGTAGCACTGCTCAGATTTCAGAAGTCCTCCAGCTTTTCTCAACCTAGATGTTCTTCCAGTGTGTGGATTTCCATTCATAGATGCTTCAGCAAGAGTCTGTGATGGCTAGCAAATTCTGAAGGGGAAAGCCCATCCAGAATATATGTCTCACTTAGGTGGCAGAAGGCTATCCGACCCACACAACTGATCACCCTGTAGCACGTCAAGAGGGGAATACGGTTTGGAAAACAGAACTGTTCATTCAGAAGTACGCTAGGGACATAAATGTGTAGCCACCCTTGAAATGCTTCCAGGAGGAGGAGTTTTGATCTCACCCATCAAAAAGACACGTTTCTTGTTCAAGCAGGCAAAGGATTGCAGATCTATAAATAAGGCATGGAAGTTGCCTTGCCTGGAAGAACCAGCTGTCTTCTTCTCATAAACGCTTCTCACATCCAAACAATCTACAAATCAGATGGAAGCATCCAGGCACTTGCAAATTGGGGGTGCTAAGAAAGAGGGAGAAATTCACAAGTTTGAGGAAACCCCAGTTGGATCAACTACATTTTAGAAAAGGAAAGAAAAACGACTATCTTAAGAACTAAGGTCAATAGTTATGGGAAAATGTCATCAAGAAGTGGTGGAATATAGACTGAGAAAAGGAAAGGAAAACCCTATAGAAGACATGTCTTTACCTCATCCAGTCAGAAAATAAAAATGCAATTCCATTTACTGGTACAAGCCCTACTTATTGGGTGTTAAACTACTCTGCCACAATTGCAATATGACAGTGGAATAGCTTAGAGGCCTAAAGCATTCCATTTGGCAAATAGCTGCATGTCAGTGCATTTGCTACTACTTATCCTGTGCAAAAAAAGTGAGAAGCATTCAAATAAGACACATCCTAAATTATCTGTATATCTGCACTTTCACTCCCTTTAGGGATACCAGTATCCAAAAAAACAAACAAACCCAACCCCAGCCTGAAACAGGCTGAGCTGTTGGGCCTGCACTTACAATATTAAGTGGCGTCAAGATCCTCGACAGATATCTGCATTAGTAATTATGCCCTATGAGGTTGAAAAATTGCTAGAGTTGTTCCAGATAAGTCTTACAAAGCCAGTTTTACCACTTGGTTTGCAATTGTGAGTCAACTGGGATGCAGATCTCTATTACCAGCTTTGCTCTCACCATTAAGAATGCACACTGACTAGCTAAGAAGCCCTCATTGGACATACTAGATCTGGGCTCCATAACTCATAAGTTCAGTGACCACTAAATGGAAGTAAAGGATGCCACCTAGTGAGCATTGGGATTTTTGCAGACCTATGGTTGTCAGGCATGAAGGATCACTACCATAGGTTAAGTTGCAGTCAAGTTATGTATTGTTCTAGCTGATACACAAGAATCTGGTCAATTAAAATTCAGTACTAAATTGGCACCAGATAAGTGTCAATAGAATTCATGAATGGTTGGACTTAAGACTATTTGAGGGAATGTAACAATTCTAAGCTGATGACACTCTTAACTCCATCTCCCTAGCTTTACCTGCTGTTCTACATCAGTGCTCTCAAAGGATTCATTTCTGACTCTGCATATGACTGAGATCGGGAAGGGGGGACTTACAGCTCAATTTTCCAAATTACCAAATTGTTTGTTTTCCGTTTTTACCCAACAAGTTTGATATGAGACCTTCTTATTTACAATATTTTAAATTTTTTTTCCATAGAGAAATACTGCCAGAAACTTATAAAGAATAAATGGTTTGAAAATAACCATATAATTCACATAAAAATCCAACACAAAGTATTATCTGGTCTGCTGATGGACTCACGCAAAGCTGTAAAACATGATTTAAAATGTAATTGTCTTAAGTTTATGCAACACTCTGAAAGACCAGTAGATACCATTTTATGGTTTAATGTGAGGTGTGTGTTTGCCTGTAACTTGCCTAGCCACTCACAATACTTCAACAACAGCAACAAACTCTAAATTTCTCTCTTTCTCTCCCTCCCTCCCTCCCTCCCTCCCTCCCTCCAGGGCCCAAGATTACTCAGCTGGTTTTATGCCTAAAGCAGGACTAGAACTCAGGGTCTCTGGTTACTATTGGCATGTTTACTCACTGCACGTAAAACTTGACAGTTTCCTGGTTTTTAGTATAGTGCGTAACCACTCATCTCACTTACTGAAGCCCTAAATTTCATTATGCATCTGCATTAATAGCTCCTATCACGATATGAAAGGGAGTGATATCCCACAATAAGACACATTTACAGTCACAGGTAATTTGGCCTTGATCCGACCTGATGTTTGGTTGGCCCTTGATTATTTTTTTCCAGCATTTTTTTAAAATGGGTATTCTTCCAGGGTTCTGTGTTCTGCCTTGGGATGCTCATTAAACAAATTGCTACGCAGCCCATGAGCCACAGACCTTTTCTAATAATGTTCTCAGGATGTCAACTTGACAAGCCAGTTGACTAATCTCTGAACATAGCAACTAAAATAGCAACCACATGCACGAGACAAGTATGTTCAACGAGACACACTACAGGGAGTGGTCCATATGGTTTAAGAGACTTTATTGTTTGCAGGCATCTGCTTGCTTAACTCCTGCTCTGTATGAACTCCCAGCCAGCAGTGATTTGCTGAAAACTCTCAATCAGAAGAGTCACAGAAGAGACCATTTTAAGTGCTGTATGCCTTGTTCATCCTTCCTCCATCAAAGTGTTTGGCTAGCACTTCCAACCCAATTATTTGGGAATCTTAGAGTCACACAGTAGCCGTCCCCCTCCAGAAGGCAGATTTTATTCCAGGCCTGCTAACTTCATCCTTATCAATTCAACATCTAAATGTCCTTCCAGAACGTCAAGCAAATAGGCCACAAGAGCAGGTTTTTATAGGCCCGCCAGCAACAACCTGTAAACTCGGTTCAAGGGTTGTGATGTGTTGCTTTCTCGCAGGGTTTTGTCTCTCTTTCTGAAAAATGGGAGGGTCTCAAAAGACACAGAGCCCAGGACAACAACCTTTGCTGACTTTCAGCAAAGATGTTATTGTATTGTGATCGCTTTGTGTGTGTGCTGCTGAAGGAGAGCTCAGTGCCAAATTGGCACTCTGACAAAAATAATAATAATAAAAAAAGACCCTAACTGCCTGCTATCTTGCAAGTGGCAAACACAGCCAGTAGTCCCACAAGGAAACGTGCAGGATTTTATTTGGAAAGTGCTTTTGAAAGCGTTTGCTGTATCAGCTTTACAAAGCGATCGTCACCTCCTAATGGTGAATGGCTTTCTTTCCATATTACCAATAGGACTGTATGTAGGGAGAATACTCCTAGTTCTGGATATTTTATCCTGGATTGCTTCTTACCATTCATCTAGTCCTCTTGGGAGCAGTTCCCCAGAGCGATAAATCACACATCCCTACCAACCCATCCCCACCAGCTTGCCTGCATGTCTTTCCCAGACAAAGATCCAGGTTGCTTAAATAAAGAGCAGCCCCTGGTAGTGCGGTAGAGCATTTGCAGGCATTAAGGAAATCAGGTAAAGATTTCAGTCTCTCCAGACACTGTCTGGAACAACTCCTTTGCAAGACTTCATTTAAATGCAATCGGCACTCAGTATTTCCCTCTGCCGCTGAGGTGTAGAAGTCTCCCAGAGAACAGGGGTTGCAGACATTGTAAATGGTCCAAGTAAATCCTTAGGCAAAAACAATGGAAACACCGGTAGATGACAGACAAGCATGTGCATTTTTAGCCTGATGGATTTTTTACATGATGTATGTTTTGAGGGAGAAGACAAGATGCTAGCATTTTAAAATATTGTATACTGAGGTGCAGTAGGCTCAGCTCTGTGATAGGCATTAGCATAAAAACAGATATGTGAGCTTAACAAAGATGATAAGACCTCAGTTCCAGCAGCCAGCTTCCAGAAGTAGGGTCTAAATATAAAAATATAACAATGAGGATCATAGTGTGAGTGCAGCTTTGGCCAATTGGGAATGAAAGATGCAGGATTGCACCCTCTGGCTTCCCAATATGTTTGAATCCTGGTCTTTACTAAAAATTAAGCTTTATTTCTCTTATAAAATGAGAACATTTTAATTGATTCAACTAGGTCCAAATTAATTCTTACAGCCTTTCTTGGGCCCTAAACCTAGCATCCTGAAACTGAACCTTTTCGATATGTTGATTCTTAAATGGGTAGTCCTTGATTTGTTTAGTGACTATTCAAAGTTACAATGGCACTGAAAAAAGCGACTTAGGACTGTTTTTCACACTTACGATGGTTGCAGCATCCCCAGTCATGTGATCAAAATCCAGATGCTTTGCAACTGGCATATACAGTATTTATGACAGTTGCAGTGTCCCTGGGTCATATGATCCCCTTATGGGACCTTCTGACAAGCAAGTTTTCAATGGGGAAGCCAGATTCACTTAACAACCATATTACTAATTTAACAATTGCAGTGATGTGCTTAACAACTGTGGCAAGAAAGGTTGTAAAATGGGGCAAACTCACATAACAGCTGTCTTGCTTAGCAGCAGAAATTTTGGGCTCAATTGTGGTCGAAAGCTGAGAACTACCTATATATCATATGGTGTTTGTCTTGGTGGGAATTATAGAAATGAAAACTCAACACCTGGGGATCCCAAATTGGACAAGGCTACCCTATTTTTTTGCATTTAAAAGTTGTTACTTAAAGACAGATTGCACTCTGCTTTGATCTATTCTACGCAGAGGTCCATTTTGTTAAATCTAGGGAAGAACATCATTTCTAGCATCACTGTTCAGTGGTTCTTACCCAAAGAAACAACAACTACGTATAGAATGAGAACAAATGGAATGGAACAAAAATGCTCAGCAACTCCTGCTTGCCTTTAATTACTTAAACATTTAGATGCTGCAACATGGTAAATAAGGACGAGTGTTAGGAATCACTAAAGAAATGGTAGAAGACAGGCAGAAAAGATGCTGTGTTCATGGATGAAAAATAAATTTGCCAATATCATAATGCCCTTAACAAAGATAGATTTGGGGTACTTTTAAGTATATTGCGTAGAACTAGAAAACGGTAAATATTTTTTTTTAATCCCATTTATATCCCGCCCTTCTCCGAAGACTCAGGGCGGCTTACAATTTAAGCACAAACCAATGTGCTTAGCAATAAAATAAAAATGATCATGGTTTGATCCAATGTAATAAGATAAGGTTCTGTCATATGGAGATTTTAAGTTAGGGAATGATGAAAAATACAGGGGAAGATAATCAAGACTTATAAAAATATGTAATATAATGTATAGGGTTGATACAGGAAATATTTTTACACTTTTGTAGAGGTAGTCCTCGACTTACGACAGTTCATTTAATGACCATTCGAAGTTACATCCCTGAAAAAAGCAACTTATCACCATTTTTCATACAATCATTACAGCATCCTCATAGTCATGTGATCAAAATTCGGATGCTTGGCAATTGATTTATACTTACGACAGTTGCAGTGTCCTGGGGTCATGTGATCACCTTTTGCAACATTCTGACAAAGTTAATGGAAAAGCCACTAAACAATCGTGTCACTAACTTAACAACTGCAGTGATTCACTTAACAACTATTGCTAAGCACAATGATTTGTGCTTCTTAGATTGTAAACCGTCCTGAGTCTTCGGAGAAGGGCGGGATATAAATGGGATTTAAAAAAAAAACCAAAACTGTGGCTGTAAAATGGGGCCAAACTCACTTAGCAACATAAATTTTGGGCTCAAAACTACCAGTATGATATTACATCAACCTTCCCTTGGCCTGCTGTAGCCAACTTCAGGGAAGGCATTAAAAGGAAGTATGAGAAGGAAGCAGTGAATGTTCAGAAGAAGAACTCCTAAATTAAAGTCCTGAATCATCCTATCATGGCACCCTCCAATTGTATTAGATTGCACATTGCACTAGGGCAGGGGTCGGCAACCTCGGCTCTTTTATGACTCGTGGACTTCAACTCCCAGAATTCCTGAGCCAGCTATGCTGGCTCAGGAATTCTGGGAGTTGAAGTCCACGAGTCATAAAAGAGCCGAGGTTGCCGACCCCGGCACTAGGGTCATTGCTTCAACTAACTTGGATTTGATTGATCTGACTAGATTCCATCAAGTAGATGTTGACTTTTAGTGCCCATGTAAACAGATTTTTGTCCTTGATAATCTGTCCCTAATCTAGTCCTTGAGGTCTTCCATCAGTGTACTCATTGCCACTGTAACAGAGTCCATCTACCTTGCTGCTGACCCTCCTCTGTTTTCTTCTATCTTTTGCTGCACCAAAGCCTTCTCCCAAGGAAGTAAGCCTTTGCATAATGTCTCCAGTTAGGATGTATCTGAGCTGAAATCCAATATATCTGGTAAACCGCCAATTGTGGAATGCTGCTAGATCTCTAGATCTCCAGTGAATCTGATTGGCAGAAGGATTACAACACACAAACAAAAGAAAACACTATTCTCCACAGTTGGTGCATAACTAATCCATAGTCTCTCCCACCAGAAGATGTGGTGAAGGCCATTTGCTTAGATATCTTCATAAGAGGATTAACCAAATTGATAGAGGATAAGGTTTATCAGTAGCCACAAGTAATGCTGGGTATATGGAAGCTTCCCATTGATAGAAAATGTAGCCCTAAATACTATTAGTAGGAGAGCCATGAGAGAGGCAGCTGTTAACCTCTTCTGCTTGCAATGTTTCCCAGGATTATCAGCAGGTTTGTTTAACTAGCTGTCAAATCCAGCAGCCTCTTCCTATGACCTTAAGACAAAGCTAAGGAGAAATTCAAAACGATACTGCCATGAGTCTAGACTAGCTTAACCAGAAACACAAGGCTAGTCAGCTTTTTTTTAAAAAAAACTAATCTTCCCTTAGGGTTTAAAATAACTGCAGGCTTAGACATAGTTTTTTTTGGGCTATTCATCCAAGTTGTATGCAATGCTTTTTCATACTGTGTAAAGAATTAATCTCCTCATTTACATGACTATCTCAGTCTTCTCTGTGGCAAGATTCAGACCACACCATGTATTCACTGAAATCTGCTTTACTCATTCCTTGAGATGTGTTAATGTCGGTTAAAGGCTTTTAGTTTGCTAATTCTCGGTCTCCTGCATGTTTAACTCTATCAAGCTTGCTTATATTCAGATGTTTTTGTATTGCTTTCTGTTCTAAATGCAATATTCAGACACTTCCCCCACCTTTTGCACATGAAATTTCTGAACTAACTGCAGCTCCTAGTGACATGCAATCCGCTGAATTCTCAGGGATCCAAAAATATCACTATGAACAGTGGCCAGAATAAGAGCCTCATGTTTGCGAAAGACAGGTAAATAATGAGCCATCTTCCAAGAGCAGATGTGAAAAGGGGCTGGTTTCGATATTCCTCTGTCAGATATTACCTGACACTTGTAACTCCTATCGTTGTTGCTTTGAGTCTACAATCTCTATTGTGAGAATGGCTTTGAATTCCAACTTCCTGACTGAAACATCTGCCGAATGTTTGGATTTTTGTTCCTATCTTCCCTGGGGATGAATTCTGGAAACTAAAACTTTCATTTTATTTTGAATTGTTTTGCCTTGTCTTATTATCCAATTATGGATCTAGATTTGTTTCCCTCTCTGGATAAACATAGCTAAAATTATTATTATTATTTGCCTAAATTGCAGGTAACAGCTTTGACTGTTTGGCTTGCAAGCTTAAAAGGTAAGGCGAGAGGAAGGAAACTTGACCCTACTAGTTTTCACCTAGTTGGAAATAATGATTTCCCAATATATGTGAACTGAGCCATTTGAAGCTTCATAAATTATATTTAAAATGTATACTCTGTAGTTGCAAGTCAATCAGATGTAAGTATGAGAAAGGCACAGATGACCTTCACTGCTGATGCATAGATAAAGATTTAAAATTTCTTTAGGTGTCCTAAGCCTATAGGCAGTGCTTTTTTTGTAAAAGAAAAAGGTGCCGGAACTCACACATGTCATACAACCCACCTTGCCTACCTACCCTACAAGGTTCCATCCAAAAAAGGTGCCGGAACTCCGTTCTGAGCGTTCTATGAGAAAAAAAGCCCTGCCTATAGGAAAAAAGAAAGGCACACCCACCAAAACTGGTTACTGAAAAATTAGACTTGTCTAATGTATTTGATAGTATTCCTATTCTCTTGCCATCAATTACAGGGAGTTCTCCTTTCACAACTACTCATTCAAGTCCATTCAAAGTTATGACCGCATTGAATGAGGCTTAAGACTGGTTCTCATAGTCATATCATTTACCATGGTCACGTGATCACGATCACAATGGTGACAGCATCTTGGACTCACATGATCACCATTTGCGATCTTCATCACCGGCTTCTGATGAGCAAAGTCAGTGGAGAAATTACTGGTCCCAATTACCATTGTTAAGCAAGGACTGTCAGTGTCTCATGCTTCATAGTTTCATTTTGCAGTCACTGCAAATTGTTGGGGCTGTTTATTTTGCTGTTCTTCAGTAGTTGATATAGAAAGTGGCACACTCACTCCATAGTAGTGATCTATGGCACCACTTTATAGACCAGTGGTGGCGAACCTATGACACGCGTGCCAGAGGCGGCACTCAGAGCCCTCTCTGTGGGCATGCGTGCCATTGCCCCAGTCCCGCCTCCCCCCATGCCCCCCCACCAGTAGCACCCTCTGGAGGAAAGTTGCCCCCGAGCACATGTGGAGCAGCATAGCCAACAACATGGCAGCCAGGCAGCAGGGACAAGACTCCACCCTCACGCCCCGTCATGTGCAGTTGTTGTGGGGTGCGGGTGGAGGGCATGGCCACCAGGGCACTGCTGGGCCGCCTGGGCGATCTGCGGCAGGCCGCTGAGGTGGTGAGTGGCCCTGCGGGTGGGCGGGGTGGGGACGGAGTGGGGGCAGGGGGGGTGGGGGGGCAGAGCAGGGGCGGAGTAGGTACTGGCTGGGGGGGTGGGGGCAGTTTTTGGGCACTCGGTCTCTAAAAGGTTCACCGTCACTGTTATAGACCATCATACGGTCCTTTATGGGAGACATTTTGCCTGATGATAGATGTGGCCTGAATTGATAAAAAAAATCCCCCAAAAGTCAAAGAGCCATGACTAAGATTTGTTGTATTGAACTAAGAACCAAACTGGAGGCTGCAAAGGAGTACCGGTAAAACATTCCAATTGAACAGAACTTTTCATCCTTCAAACTAACTGCCCCTCTGATTCTTCATTTGACACCTTCTGTAATATGGTCTTGAACTGGTTTAGCAATTACTACCATCAGCAGGGTTAGGGACTAGTGTACAATTTCCCTCTGTGTTTTTTTCAAACCACAATTTCTACAACTATGTTTTTTTGTTTTTTTTTTGAGAGAGAGAGAAGATGTAACAGTTAATGTAGTGCTAAACCAGCCTGTGTTTGTTAGAGATACCTTGTTGATAACCAAAGGCTAAAAATTCATGGACAGCAGCTAATAGTCAACAGTGAGATTAGAGCAGTGCTGTTAGATTCATGTACTGTTATTATCGTAAGAGGAAAAATGCTGGCAACCGATCACAGAAGTGTGGGAATATTTAATACAGCCTAGTATTAAGATAATGACAAACACTGGCAATTCTTCCTTTCCATAACAATGTAATGTAATTAGGAACACACTCTGGAAACTATTTGGAGATATCATACATTATTCTATGGTGAGGGCACTATAGCATGCTTAATCTATTAATATTATTACTTATATATTGTATTAAAACTCTTAATTTTATTTTAGTAACACTTATTAATATCAATGCCATTTAATAATAAAATATTTTTATTTTATTAATAGTATTCTACTAATCTACCAAACTAGTGGGAATAGCTAATATTTGTGAAGATAAACTCAAGATTCAGAAGGATCTTGACTTGAACGCTGGGCTGTATTCAAGAAAATGCCTATATTTAGGCAAGAAAAAACAAATGCACACCTATACAATAGGTGGTACCTAGCTCAACAATAGTAACTGTAAGAGTCATTTAGGTGTCCTAGCAGACAACCACTGAGGCATGAGCCAGCAGTGTGCTGCAGCTGCCAAAAAAGCCAATGCAGTCCTAGGCTACACCAACGGAGGGATAGTATCAATATCATATGAAGCAATGGTGTTGCTCTTTTTTTTATTGAAAAGTTTTAACATACAATTTATCTTTAACAGTCCCCCCTCCCCCTCCCTTCGCCCTCCCCCCTACCTCTCCCCCCTCCCCCCCTCCCCCCCCGACTTCCCAGAGCTAAATACAAGGTATATATAAAAAAACAATCATAAACAACCATATACTAACAACCATAAACTCTAAAATCCATCACTCTCTAGCTTATATAGGGTAGAACAAACCTTAGTAATATTAAATATATATAGAGAAACTAAAATAGAAAAAGAAAAAAAGAAAGAAGACTTATTCAATGGTGTTGCTCTTTATTGCACTAGTCAGATCACACTTAAAATACTGCATTCATTTTCTGATCCCCATGATATAAAAAAAAAGATACTAAGACCCTAGAAAGAGAAGAGCAACAAAGATGGTAAGGGGTCTGGTGGCCAAACCGTACAATGAACGGTTAAAGGTACTAAATACATGTAGCCTAACAAAGAGAAGGACTAGAGATGACATGATAGCAGTCTTCCAATACTTGAGGGCTCTCACAGAGAAGAAAGGTTGACCTATTCTCCAAAGTATATGAGGGCTGGGCAAGGGGTAATGGGTAGAAGATTATTAAAGAGATACAATTTAAAACTAAGGAGGAACTTCCTGTCAGTGAGAACAAATAATCAGTGGAACAACTTGCCTCCAGAAGTTGTGGGTGTTTCATCACTGGAGGTTTTCAAGAAGAGATTGGACAGCCATTTGTCCAGAATGGTATAGCATCTCCTGCTCAAGCATGGGGTTGTAGCAGGAGACCTCCAAGGACCCTTCCAACCTTATTGTTTTATGTTCCGTGTTCTCAGGCAAATAATAGTACTTTATATTAATGTTCTGTTTATATATTCATAGGTAAATTGTGGGCGGGAAATAAGATCTTTTGTATTAATTTGATGGCAAGCAAGCAACAAGATTTGTGAAGAGTAGGGGTCTTCAAACTTGGCCCTTTTATGACTTGTGGACTTCAGCTCCCAGAATTCCTCAGCCAGTGTTGAGTCATAAAAGGGCCAAGTTTGAAGACCCCTGGTGTAGAGCATAAATGGCAACCTAGCTCATTGTAGACCTGTGATATATGAGGCCTGATCCACACATCCTGTTCACACATATTGAAACATATATATAATAACAACCCATTGCACTCTACAGGGTCATTAAGCTTTCAAATAGCCTCCACTGATATCAATGGAAGTTATTTTAGAGTCCCACATATATTAGAGAAATATTGGGTCAAAGAAGAGAGGAGCTGGAGGTTGAATGTGGAAGCCCCATAAGTTTGATTCAACCAGCAGGGAGGAAATTCCCATGCCTTCATTTGCTGCAAGTGGTTTTGCAGTGAATAAACTCTTAGCTCAGACATGTCAAACTCGCGACGTCACGTGACGTGCAACGTATCGGGACGGTTTTGCCATTGCCGGCAATGGGGTGGGCGCGGCTTCCGTATGACCCGTCTGGCCTGCAGACTGGCAGTTTGACACCCCTGTCTTAGCGGATATGGCAGCATTAAAAATATGGATGAACTGTAAATGCTGACAATATTAATCTGCTCTTCTTGGGAACTTTAATTTATTCTTTCAAAGACCGATTTCTTTTCAGACAATCAGACTGGACAACTTTGAGAACCCTAAGAAACTTGGGTAGACACCAAAGAACTGGTGTCCAGCTGTAACATTTAACATGACTGTTATCCATCTGTAATATTTAACATAACAGAAGCAGTTAACTGTTAAATACACAATTGGAGAGTAATCATAAAGATATGACTAAATTATACGTAAATTTAAAGACAATGAAACAAAATAAAGCTGTTTTTGTCCTGGCCTAACCTCTTCTTGGGGGGGGAGGTGTTGAAAGGCCAAGTGAACAGCCTAGCCTTGAAGTAACAATTACTGTGTAAACCAAGGCTTTTAAAAAAAAGTTAAAAGGGGAACTGCTCTGAATGTTCGCTATCTCTGAATCTAGCATTATGTCCTGTAAACTAGTGTCCTAAGGATACAAGTCAAAGAGATGTCTATCAGACATCAAGAAATTGTTTCATTTTTAACAAGGAGGGACCACTCCCGGGAGACAGGAATGTGGTTACAACATCTGCTCTGTGCTGTGTGGAAAGTGCCCAATGATTTTAGGTAAATAGCATAAAGCAGAATCAATGGCACCTTATTAAAAATAAACATGGCTCTTGGGGAATAGACAACTGGATTGAATAAATAGAGAAAATGAATTGTATACTGTACTATATTAATGTTAAGTCATATGATTTGCATGCTGTAGTTTAGCTTCCTTATTACCTTTTACACAGGAATTGTAGTACTTCCATTCAGTATATATAGACCATGCTTTGTAATAATCCTTGTATCGGGATTATCATTTAGTTCAAAGGTGGGCTACTGAGACCCCAGCTTAAGAGTGGTGCCCAGGTTTCATTTTGTGGTTCCAGAATGTCTTCTGAATATTGCCCAGATTTTTCTATTCTAAGGCAAGGAAAGGCAGAAAACCTGTAATATTAATCTTAAAAATAGGGCTAACCTTTTCTAAAAAAACAAAAACCCTTCAAAAAAAACCAACAACAGAGTAAACAGAAAACCCCAGTCCTATTCATGTACCAGACAAAGCATCATCCACTTTCCATTGTTATCCTGCTTATTGAAAATAATATGGGCTGATCCCAGAAGCACTGTCTGACCAGGACTTCTCAGAAGTGTACTCTAGATTGGGAAACTGAAAAAAATATATCCTGGAAGAGGACAATGACAAACCATTGCTGTACTCTTGCCAATAAAATGACATGGGAGTGCTTATGTACCACCAGAATGGGAGCTCAGCTGAAGGAAGTCATTCTCCATTAGTCATCAAGAAGTCAACAGATCACGGTTCCTCATCCTTGGCACCATGAAGATGTATCCACTTCAACTCTCAGAATTCTCCCACCAGCACGTTCTCCCACCCCTACGTTCTCTACCTAACAATTTTGTTATTGTACAGGTAAAATGGATGTTATTTATATGTGTAGTGTTGATAGAAGATAATATTTGTAATTCAGGGTTGAATTGTGGGGCTTTGGTGCTCTTTGAAGCTGGTGGTTTTCTTGCAGACATTTCATTATCAAACTATATAATGTCATCAGTGCACTGTATACCACGTAGTGTTTTGAGCTACTGGAGGAAAGAGGGAATATAAATCTAACAAATACATAACTCTGGGATTGAGGAGTGTTGAGTGAGTGCTGGGTTACTTCTCCCTTTTATAACTCCTTTCCCATCAAACGCTGGAGGAAAGACTGGGAAGAACTGCAGACTCTTGAACCAACCTAGCAAAACTATGAGAAACTTAATAGATCATACAGCTTTGTTATGTTGCTACCCTTAGCAGTGTTTTTCAAGCTTGACAACTTTAAGGTATGTGGACTTGTCAGCCATTCTGGGCAAACCAGCAAACCCAACTAGATGAGTGAAATGTAGTAGGCTACATCAACAGAGGGGCAGAGCGGTGGCTCAGCAGTTAAGACACTGGGCTTATTGACTGGAAAGCTTGCAGCCCAGGTTTGAGACCTAAGCACCAAGCGAAGGGGTGAGCTCCCGTCCTCTCCCCAGCTCCTGCCAACCTAGCAGTTCAAAAGTATGCAAATGCCCTCGGCAAGGACTAGCAGAGTAAAATCCGTGGGGAGGCCTACATTTACATCAACAGAATCTTGCTAATGGGAAAGTACAAATCTTCCCACAGTCACTTTTAACTGGTTGATCCATTAGGGCAGGTCCTTTCTAAGGTTCATTCGCTGATTGTTAAACCACTGGGGGCTCCTGCCTCTTTTGTCAAATTGTTTCATAGGCACGATCTATTCCCCACTTTTCCCAAAGTTATTCCCACATTCCATTACTGGACTTCAACTCCCAGAATTCTCGGAGGGGAATTGTTGGCTGAGAGATGAACTCTACACATCTTAGAGTTGGCAAGGTTGAGAAACACTACCTTAAGAGTTTGTGCATTAGAGAGTTTTGAAGTGTCAAAATCTGAAACAAGTCAGGTCACAAATATCCTGCAACACCAAAAATAAAAGCCAATCAATAATCAGGGAAGCTAAATATAGATTGAAGCCAAATAGTCATTTTTCAATATATTTCTGATTAATACTCTATTTCTTATTTGCTTCCCTTTTGATAGACAAAATGAAAGCTGGTAGACAGGGGGAGGCTGAAACTCCCCCCACCCCATTTTTAAAATACTGTACTACCTAAATTTGTTCTGTCTCTATTTTTCAACTTTGCTACCATTTTAAAGTTATTGCCGTGGGCTGCTAAAAAAGGTGGCAGTTTGGAGATGAGGAATACATTTTACTGAACTCAAACTTGTATGCTCCAGAAGAGATCCCTTTTTTTGGACAAATAGAAGCCCTACATGTGAATTAATTCCAGGAACCATAAAGGCAATTAATCTAGCAAATTACCACCAGGTAATTCCTGGCTCAGCAATTCAGGGACTTGAAGTCCACTGGTTGTAAAGGGGCCATAGTTGCTTAGCCCTGCCCTTGTTCCTAGTTGCTAAGAGTTTTTGGCCATGCAACTTTAACACTAGAGTGATGTCAGCATTAGCAATGTACAAGTACACAAGTCACCTGGTTGTATTTCTCTTTGATGTCAAATAACAGCAGGATCATCCTTACCTTTGGGACAAATGAGGCAATAGCACCAGTCAGCAGACCCTGGGAGTGATGGTTTCTTTGTTTTTTGCAAAAGAATAAAATAGTCTGGGCTTCTTAAATTAACCTATGATTCAGTTGAAGTCAAGAATTTTTTTTTCACATGGCGTTGAAGTAAAATCCAACTGCCAACCCATCCAAAGTGAGAAATAGTAATATTTCCCTTTGGATAATGAGATGGGCAGAGTATAAATTTAATTAATTATCATTTACATTATTTTTATTTATATTAAATTAATTTTAAGTAATAATTATTTAAACATATTGTTCTTCACTTCATGCAATAGAATAACTTGAACCATCTCTTAGTAGCAAAATAAAGATGATTTTAAGTTATATAGTATCATTTGGGAATATTGTGGGAACTGCAAGGACCTTAGGTGGAATAGGAAGACTATCAGGGACTTTTTTGGATTTTCTAATCTAGCCTACAACCCTGTGACTCCTTTTCTTTTGTTTTTTTTTATATATGTAATTTCACTGAGTTTTTGAAAAGTAGAAATGACAGCAGTTGGGAAGAAGCTTATTAATTCTACTCCATACTATATATATATATATATATATATATATATATATATATATAGTATGAAGAACGAAGCTGAAGCCACCAGCCTGAGGATGACGGATGAGATTTCGTCGAAATGTTGCCCTGATATCTCCAATTCTATGTGGGGGGAAAACCCGAATGACCAAAGATCTACATACAAACACCCGCGAAAACCTCAGAAAACATATATATATATATATATATATCATAGAAAGAGTGCAGAGAAGAGCAACAAAGATGATAAGAGGTCAGGAGGCTAAATTGTATGATCAATGGCTAAGGGAACTAGGTTTGTTTAGCCTAATGAATAAAAAATTCAGGGGAGGCATAATAGCAGTCTTCCAATAGTTGGGCTGCCACTGGGAAAAAAGGATCTAGTTATTCTCCATAGGACTTGGGGTCAAGACAAAAAGCAATAGGAACAGCAATAGTAGTTAGGCTTATATACCGCTTCACAGTGTTTTACAGCCCTCTCTAAGTGGTTTACAGAGTCAGTATCTCTGGGTCCTCATTTGACTGACCTCAGAAGGATGGAAGGCTGAGTCAGCCTTGAGCCGGTCAGGATCGAACTCCTGGAGAGAGCAGTGAGTTAGCCTGCAGTACTGCATTCTAACCACTGCGCCGCCACAGCTCTATAGATGGAAATTTGTCAGAGCAGTTCCAACCTGGAAATAAGGAGGCATTTCCTTGCCAGCGAGAACAATTAACCAATGGGACAGCTTGCCTCCTGGAGTTGTGACTGCTTGTCATTGGAATTTTTCAAGAAAAAATACTATTTGTCTGGAATGATATAAGGATTCCTGTCTTGGGCAGGGGTTTGACCAAAACAAGGGTCCGCAACCCCTGGGCCGTGGAATGAAACCGGGCTGCAACCTGCCAGGAAGTGGGCCACGCAAGTGAATGAAGCCCCATCCAAGCAAGCATGGGATCCAGGCAGTGTGTGAAACCATGCCTCTCTCCCAGTTCATGGAAAAACTGCTCTCCACAAACCGGTCGTTGGCACCCAAAGGTTTGGGGGCACTGGACTAGAAGACCTCCAGACAGTGGTGGGATTCAAATATGTGAACAATCGGTTCTCTGTGTGGATGCCACTTCAGGAAGTCCATTCTGGGCATGGGCAACAAGAAATTAGCTACCGGTTCTGCTGAAGTGGTGCGAAGTGACTGAATCCCACCACTGCCTCCAGGGTCTTTTCCAGCCTTACAATTCTATGAAAAAAGACTAAATAATGCAAGCTAAAAAGGAAAAAAAAAGAACATACAAAAACAAAGCTTATCTATTTTTTACAATACAAAAATAGCAATACAATAATTAAGCAAATCATTACAATATAATTTTAAATAACTAATTAAACCTAGTTAATTAGACATATTTTCCTATCTTGTCTCTAAAGCCCTGCTGGTTCTACTAACCGGTTATGACCTTGTTTAGTTTTTGTCAGGGTCACTCAGTGCACAAGTATTGTAGAATACTTGTGCTAATTTAATGTGAGCCACTTAGTTTAGAGCGCTATATGAACCTTATCTCACATTTGTGAGACATACGTGGTTGCCTATGGTACAGCCAGCAAATTGTGGCATATTCAGTAAATCATTTCCAGTTCCAGTCTCTGAATTTCAACTGATCAAGGCTTATTTGGATTGCCCACTGAAGTTCTAACCTGCTTTTGGCTGATGACAAGATCCCATTCGAAAACTGTATAATCTGTACATTGATTTAAGCAGACTATCCACTTGCATCTACCATGGGACTGAAGCCTCAGCCAGAGTCTTGAAATCACACAGGCGAGAAAGTAGTATACAGTTATGGGTCAGTAAGCTTCCCAAGACTCTAATTTGTAAAGGTTGTTTGAGTTTGACATCATAATTCCAGTTCCTGCAGGCCCCTCACTGCTTCTCTCTTAGGCACATTTCCTGCCCTTCAAAGCATTTGTTTCTGCTGTGAAGTTTGCTTTAAGTGTGATAAGCACCAAACGGACGGCTCTGGGGCCTGCCATCCTCTACCAAAAAAAAAAAAAAAAACAGGCAGCAGTGGATCATAGGTAGCCATGTCCATATGTATGTGGTAGGAAATAAAATCTCAACCTCTTGTGCCCTCATAATTTCCACGGAAATCTAGAGTTTCACTTCTGTATTCTAAAATATCCAAATCAGAAAAACAACAATGGAAAATAAATAGTTTTGGTCTGTTAGTTGCATAGGTCTTGAGAAGTTTGAAATATTTGATCTTCATACTGAAGGCTCTTCGGAGGACACTTAAGTATTGTATTTTCAGCAATCGAAAGGAATTTCACATGTCACACTGAATCTTTCCATTGTTTTTGACACTTTCACTGTCTACCTACCATGTCTCATCCTTCCCAAGACCGAACCTTCTGCTCTGTGATAAAAAAGTAAAGTCGGCAAAATTACTATCTGAGTCTTTCTAATACATTCCTCATTCTTCTTGCATAAACAAGGGATTTCTTTTCATGGCACAAGACATAGGAGGTTTAGACACAACATTAGAATATAGTAATTTGTCAATTGGCTTTGTTTTAACCTGAGGCAAGATCAGGCCAGATGATCCTGTGTGGTCTAGGCTTAAGCTGATGTTTAAAAATTGAACCTCAATGATTTGAATGCCTATAAAATTGAAATCTTTGCATCAAAGAAGAGGAAATAAATCTGGAAACATTAATTGTTGTATATTGTGCACTGATGATGTTACTAGTTTGGGTAATGAAACATTTGCAAGAAAACAACCAAGCTCAGAGAGCACAAAGGACCCCTCATCTCAACCCTGAGTTATAAATATTCTCCTTTATTGCTGTATATTACTTTTATCATTTTTGGGTTTTTTTTGATAAGCTATTTTTCTATTTTCTTTTTATTCTCTATTTTTTTATTATGCTTGGTTTTACTTTTAAAAATTAGCTTTATTTAGTTTCTTCCAAGCAGATCATTTTTTTCTTAATAGTTTAGTGCCTATGTTTATGTTACTAAAGATTATTAATGTTACTATTTAAAAAATTAAAACAGCAGGGAAAAAAACCTCTCACTTTCATTGCTCCCTGGCCCAAGAGAGCAATAAAACATACTAATTTTTTATCCCAAATAAAAGAAAATATCGTACTTGAAATGGAGAAGGCGGGAGACAGGGGAAATATTGACACCAATTATTCTTAAAGTAGAGAATAATTAGCTCAAGCAAGTGTCTATATCAATATTTTAGGGTTGCTTTTTTTAAAAAAAACATGTATAATATATCACAAGCTTGATGGGCTACCCATCCCCTGATATTTTGTGATTGGGTGCTATACTTTTCATAAATCTTTCCAGCATTTAAAGCCCACAGAAAGAACATTGAATAAGCAGCCTAACCAAGAGGAAGAGTATATTACCTTTAATCTTATGCACCTATTTGGGGGTTATTTTTTTTTTAAAGCAGAAAATTGTAACAGTGGAGATCAGTTATTTGTTTCTCAATTTCATTGGTGTGTGATTTTGGGAAACACCTCAGGGCTACAAAAGTAGGGTTGGGAGCTACAATTTCAAAGATGAAATTGCTTACAGAACCTTGAGAGATGGTAAAAAAAAATGTTGCGTCCCAGGCTGAAATAGGCAAATTGAGAGAAAGGAAAAAACAAGAAAACCATAAGCAGCAGAAGGTACATCTAGTCCTAGGAAAATAAAACACTTTCAGTTTAGTCATAGGTTAAGTGGAATATTAATAATATATTCAGTTTTAGGGTATTAATTTTTTAAAAAGGCAAAAGTCTTTTTTTTATACATAGCCATATTTAAGGAGTATTTTGTCCCCTGAAACAGCTAATTGAGGATATTTCAAAATATAATTTTAGTACAGCAAGTACCGACATCAAAAGAGGGACACTTAGGTTAAGTCTTTACATTTTACATCGAAGGTTGGATAACATTTCAAATTGCTTCCAGTTACTTGCTTGATATTTGTGCCAGCTTCAAAACTGGAAGGAAAGTAACACTAAACATGGAAATAAGGCGATTATAACCCGTATCGCTTGTTCAAGCAGCCTTTGACTCAATGGTAGTTTTTCTAAGGAGCAAATCTATCTTTCTGTACATAAGGAAAAGAGCTTCCTGAACAAATTATATTCAAGGAGGAGGAGTCTAACCCAGAAAAGACAAGCTAGGTATCAGAGTGGAACTGGAGTAAGTCATGAGGATGCAGAGACAACTCTTTTGAAAAGTAAATTAAATTCAGATCCCAACTGAGAGTCACAAATGTGCTGGTGCCCAGGCAATGAGAAAATACAGATAATTTACATTAAGAATATTGAATGAACATAATAGAAATAGAAAGATTACAGGTAGTCCTCGACTTACAACCATTCATTTGGTGACTGTTCAAAGTTACAACAACATGGAAACAAGTGACTTATAGCTGTTTTTCACATGATCATTGTAGTTTCCCATGGTCACATGATCAAAATTCAGACACTTGGCAACTGGCATGGATTTATGATGGTTGCAATGTCCTGCGGTCATACAATCAACTTTTGTAACCTTCTGTCAAGCAAAGGCAATGGGGAAGCTTGATTTATTTAACAGCTGTGTTACTACCTTAAAAACGGCAGAGATTCACTCAACAAGTGTGGCAAGAAAGGTCATAAAATGGAGCAAAACCCACTTAGCAGCCGTCTTGCTTAGCAATACAAATTTTGGGCTCAGTTGTGGTCGTAAGTTGAGGACTACTTATATGTTCAGCATAGAGCAGGAAAAAAGAAAAAAAACGAGATCTTGAACAGAATTAAATCAAATTAAGTAAAAATTGATTGACTGGATAATAATGGTGTCATATTGTGGAGACCGAATAGGAACTGCAGCAGTACAGAACGCATGTTCTATGAAAGTCTTACAGGAAGTGACCTGATGGAGGCCCATCCAAGTGGTCATTCTTGGAGGTGGAAACGCTTTAGGATTCAGCTGTTTTCCCCCCCACTCAGGTGCTCATTTGACCAAGGTACAATCCTGCACAGCAGGTAGCTGGTTTGCAGCCTATGGGCCTTTTCCCATATCCATGGTTCTCCAAAAGCATATTATTTGAATTTAATCAGTGAAGGATACGTAGAAGGTATTGCACTACAATCTGCCACTAGTAGCAGATGAGAGGCAACTAGTTTTAGGAGAGCCACTGGGGTGGGGTATGGAAGATTGAGTGGGTAAGAACATATTTGTACATCTGCTTTAAGGCCTTACAGTTAAAGGCTGTGGTTTTCTCTTGCAACAGAAAATAAATTATGATTATGAACAGAGTTGCTTACTTCAGAAACTTACAGAAGCTGAGTACACACATCATGATATTTCTTGGTTTGTTCACTCATGTTTTGTTAAATAAGTCACTCTTGACCAAATAATACTAAGCTGAAAATAATATCTACATTGAATAAATAAACAAAAATATAAACAAGGTTTGCAAGTCACAATGGCTAAGTTCACAAATGCAAAATCCAAGTTCCCTGTTACTATTCCGGTCTTTAAGATAATGGAGTAGCAATAATTACGTATTTTTCCTAGGCTACTAGAAGTAGGAGGCAGTCTTTATCACCCCAAGCCAGAGGTTCTTACGGCAATGAACATGTTTCTACTTGTTGTAAGAAACTAGTGCCAGTCCCCAAAATCTTTACATACTAATTAAGCCGAAACAGGAAGAAGAGTGACTCCACTATTACATCTAGCTTGCCTCTCAGGTGTAAAAGAATTCTATTCCTGCTTCTCTTTCCATCAAATGCCGATTATATTTCAGTTTACAGACTACAGATAATCTTCGAGTTATGACCAAAATCGAGCCCAACATTTCTGTTGCTAAGTGAGACATTTGTTAAGTGAATTTTGCTCCATTTTATGACCTTTCTTGCCACAGTTGTTAAGTTAATCACTGCAGTTGTTAAGTTAGTGACACTGTTGTTAAATAAATATGGTTTCTGCCTTGACTTTGCTTGTCAGAGGTTTGCAAAAGGGAATCACATGACCCTGGAACTTTGCAACTGTCATAATTATGAGTCAGTTGCCAAGAATATGACATTTGATCACGACCACAGGGATGCTACAATGGTCATAAGTGTGAAAAATGGTCATAAGTCACTTCTTTCAGTGCCATTGTGACTTTGAATGGTCACTAAATGAACTGTTGTAAGTCAAGAACTACCAGTATCCCACTCTCTTCCTATATTTGGCAGGCTGCACGTTGCTTTCCCTCCTTTTCTTTCAAGTTATGGCTTTATCTCTGCTAGAGCTGAAACTGTATATTTTGTCACAAAATTACATAGTTTTCTGACCTACTACTACTAGTAGTAGTAGTTACTACTAGTAGTAGTAGTAGTTAGAAGCAACATCCAATCTACCAGGAAGGAGTTCTTTCTGTGCCAAAAAGAAAATTATCAGATGGAGACACACAGAGTTTTAGTGATATGATAATCATGAGACAGCTTAGTAACATGACTCACAATGCCCCTGGACAAATTCAACTTTTACTCCCTTCTCTCTACCTCTTTCCCACTATTATGCAGCAAAAAAAGGGGGGGAGGGAATCAAAATGGCCAAAATTAAACCTTTCTATACTTTCTGAAGAAAACCAAAATCTGTGGTGAAATCAAATTATATATACAATCTAGAATTGTTAAATGTTCTTATTTGCTTATATAAAATTGTTACCTTCCTGGCTAAGAACTAAAATGTACTAAAAGAACCACCACCGCCACCAGTTGAAGAAAACTTGTACAACGGCCATTTCCAGGCCAAGGTTGTGATGACAACACAAATTGGAATTGTACTGTACAATTGTGTACAATCATTGGATGATTTCAGCTGATACCTTGTTTTTCAACTTACCCAAATGCTGGATTGCTGAGTCTTTGCACCTTTTTTGCCCCAAAACCATCTATATTTTCTGTTCGAGTTCATATTCTGTGACATTTTTGTCTCTTTTCTCTCAGTGATTATCTGCAGAAAACAAGATAGGGAAATTAGCGCTATTTGGCCGTTGCCTAATTTAAGGCTCTGTTGTCCCAAGTGGTTCTTCTCTTATGGCCAACTGTTTCAGTATTACAAACACCACAAGGCCTATCTGGCTAGTTATGTTAGTCAGAATCAAGGAATACATAATGCAGTTGCTAAGCAACATAAGCTTCACTCCCTAACCTATCTAACAGAAGGCAGTAGTCCTAGAGCCAGTAAACAAAGCTGCAACTCTTCTGTCTCCCCCACCTTTTTCCCCTGGAAAATGGTATAGAGGTAGTGCTTTATTTACAATTCATTTAGTGATCGTTTTTCACACATACGACCATTGCACCATCCCCATGATCATGTGATTGAAATTCAGATGCCTGCAACTGGTTCATATTTTATGGTGGTTGCAGCATCCCGGGGTCATGTGACCCCCTTTTGTGACCTTCTGACAAGCACAGTCCATGAGGGAAGCCAGATTCACTTAACAACCGCGTTACTAACTGCAGTAATTCACTTCACAACAACGGCAAGAAAAGACATAAAATAGGGCAAAATTCACTTCACAACTGTCTTGCTTGTGGTTCAATTGTGGTCGTAAGTCGAGGACCACCTGTACTCATTTTCTCCAAAAACTCTGTTTATGCATGATCTGTTGATAGGCATCAAAGCTTTCAAGTTGTGTCCACCAACCACACATACTAGATCCAAACTTCCTAGAGTACCTTAGAAGATGTATCTGTCAAGGATTATACTTGATAGATAGATCAAGATACAGTTTTGTAGGTAGTATGATATATTCATACTAGCTACAAAATTGTGGCTATCTGGCAGGCTCTTAATTATAATTCTCCAGCCTTACCTAGATTAGGCAGAAGTTTGTTCATTTTCACTCCTCCCAAAACTATATTAGAATTTTATTATTCTAATAATTGTCTTGGGGTTTGTAAGAGAGTTATATTGGACCTAGATAATGAGGCTGAGAGAATGGTGGCTTAAACCAGGATTTCCAAGGATATTCCTAACTTAAGACAGGAAGGCTTTAATCTAGGAACACCCTGGCTTACACTGTATTAGCCAGAACACTGTTTTCCTGAATCACCTTTGAAACACCAGAGACTAATAGTTAGAAGAAAGGCATAAGGCCTATGCTAATGTGGAGAGCAGTGTGATAGAGTAAAAACACTCCTTTTCCAAACTAGGGAACTCTTAACTCAAGCCCTTTTTCTTTCCTGAGCTTTAGTGCTCCATACAAAGAACACAGCCATTTGCCACTTTTTGTTTAAATACCAGTGCATATGAAAATGCTACCACAAGTTCAGCAGGAGATCTCTGAAAGCAGTTGCCATAACTGGTTTCTATATCTCACTTATCTACGCTGCTCATAACAGGGTTTTCTATGCCTGCCATTAAACTAGGTGTACACCGAAACAATTCCAAGAACACATTCCACCAATTTGCCATAAGCAAAATGAAAACAAAATAAGAAAAAGTGCTATTAACTAGAGGGAACATATAATTAAGCACTGATCCAGAGACATAATGTGAAAACTTTCCTAAAGAATATAGGGTGGGGAGATAAAATCAAAAGCAGCGGCAGCAGCAACAACAACAACTGTACTTGCCTAGGAATCCATCTTGAATATAGAATATTGTTAGGTTAATATTTTAAATCTGCTGGTTTTGTTTATCCATGAACCACTTCAAGTGTAGAAACATTTCTGAATCATATGCAAGGTGGCCAACTTATGTCTCCCTCATTACAGTGGATAATGCAGAGCATAAATGGTGGCATTATAAAGTGAGTGCTTGCTATAACAGTTTCATTGGTGTAACAAACATTCAAGGCTGGGAATGATGTTCAAGCATTGTTTGCAGGCCACAAAAGTGAGGATTTAATTTAAAGGAACAGGAGAACACTTAAGAGTCCTGTATTCTGTCTTGCTACAGAATAGAAAAATATTAACTAAATTCTGAAGACCATCGATGGATCCTAAAAGTCTCTGAAAAATGGATTATTATAACTAAGTGGGAGGAGACTGTAATGACTTTTTCACATTCCACCTGTTGCCATGAAATGATCGTATGGTCTTGGTTTCACCAACTGCTATCCTCCATATACCTCTACAGGTACATTTTCCTTAAACATTACTCATTACTAATCATAATATAATCTCATTTATAATTAAGAGCAATAGGCTAAAATCTCCAAGACTTTGATCTAATCTCCTTTTTTAGGCTAAGAGATTATTTTGTTGGACCAGGTCTGTATAGGACTATTGCACAGGGTGAAATAGAAACATGAGTGCAAGAGAGACCACACCCTTGTTGTGCAAACAGATATTTATCCAATAATATTTATTTGGATGTCCTAGGCCTTTTGCTCCAGAATAGCAAACAAAGCTCATTCACCTTTACCTTTTTTGCAATAGTTACAAGGAGTGCACTATTCCAGTCAGAATGAGTTCCCTCTGGATTGATGGCATGACTTTTCTCAATTGAATTTATTTTGTTGCTACTGTCACATTTTTTTGCAGTTCTTATCAAAGTTTTATTGTGAAAGTTTATCGTATTCAATCTAAAAAAACCCATAAGTATGCTCGGAGAGGGTACATTTCTTGCTTTCTCATCTAGTCCAGGCAAAGTTGAAACAGCTTCAGCAAATAAATAAAACAGCCTATATATTATCACTGTCTTATCTTCTTGAGCACTCCACATGTAAAGGTTTTCTATTGGGGCAAGAATACAAGAGGGACAACTTTATCATATAAAGCCCCCAAACTTCACTAAGCATTGTGATCTATGGCAGGAAATAACCTACCACACTTGCATTAAAATAATAGTTATTTTTTTAAAAGCCAGGTTGTAGAAAAGCTGACTGTGCAGTAAACCTCTATGGCATCTGGTTAGGTAAGATATTTGATAGATTGGAATTGAATCATTCAGAATAGAATTTCCCTTTGCCTGAGTTGAAATTCAGTATAACGATGACCAGATTAATGCTCCCAAAATATACAGATTAGGAAATACACAAGCAAGTACATAGGCCAAAAATGGTGCTTCAACCCCCCCTGTGAAATTCAGAAATTTTCCTTCTCAAGATGGGAACAGCAACTATCTGAAATTTGTAGGACATGAAAGAAGCACGAGCTGTTTATCCTGGGCACATTAGATAAGCATCATGAACATTACAAGTTATTAGATCATTGTTAGTTTTGATATCTTCTCCACAAGTTTTGGCCTGACACAAAACAAGTTGGCCATAAAAGTCAGTAGCTCAGTTTCCATCAAGATTTAACTATTGGATGAGGCTCAATAGATTCCCAAGGAGGCTTTGGCCCAACTTAAGATGTTGGACTAAAATACACATCAGTGTCCTGTCACATGATCAAGAGCAATTTCACAAGGGCTCTTTGAAATGCTTCGGCATGTTCTTAGTTTCCATATTTGGCAATTGGACAGATTTATTTTTGGCTTAGATGCTGTGTATCAAAAAATGGCAGGGCAAATATTTTGACTATTCAAAAATTGTCGCAACTCTTTCCTATATATACAATAGCCCTGGTCTTCCACATCTGGATTAGGAAGAAAGATATATTTTTAGCTTCAGCATCTCCCCGGTTTCTCTGTTCTTCCAGAAATGTGCTGCTGTATAGCCTTGGATAGATTGGGAGCAAGGAAGGGAAAGCAAAAGAAGGAAAATGGAAGGAAGAGGAAGAGATTAAATGAAGTGACTGTGAGGGAGGGTTAGCAAGTGACTACAAAAACAATAGTATTATATGTTCAAGCAATATCAAAAGTGTCCATCTTAACAAAAGGCAGTATTGAAATGTCCATGGGTTCCCTAGTTGTACCTTCTGGGTCCCAACATGTCTTCATTTTAGAGTTCAGTCTTGTCTCAAAGAACAATATGCAAAGGGACCTTTCAGTGATGGGTGAAGTTAGCAAGGAGGGGTGATGAGTAGTCTCAAGGCCAAACAATGATAGATAGATAGATAGATAGATAGATAGATAGATAGATAGATAGATAGATAGATAGATAGGATAGATAGGATATATATATATATATATATATATATATATATATATATATATATATATATATATATATATATATATATATATAGAGAGAGAGAGAGAGAGAGAGAGAGAGAGAGAGAGAGAGAGAGAGAGAGAGGCAAGTCCTTTGCTGTTGTGCAAGCTGATCTTCAGAGCTAATGTTACTTGCATTTGCAGGAAAGGATCTTCTCTACTCCGAGTCCTTGACTTCCCACAATACACCAAGTTCAGAGAGAAAGAATTATGGCAATGGCTGTGGGCAATCTCTGACATTTCCTCCATGGCTGAGTTGAAGTGGTCTCTAACCACCCTTGAGTCAGCAGAAAACCATACCAGCATGAAATTTGCTGCACCCACTGCTAATCTCTATCCTGTCTCTATTGCCTGGGGTTGGTGCGGGAGTTCATTTATTTATTCAATTTATACTCTACTTGATGGCAACCAGCAACATTTATAAGAGGGGGGAAAAAACCTGAAAGGTTTAAGTCAAACTTTACAATAGTAAAATTAATACCTGTATGGGCTAAGGTTCTGGGCTAGGAACTGGGAGACTATGAGTTCTAGACCTCCCTTAGGAATGAAAGATAGGGTGACTGGACCGGTCGGTCTCTGTCAGCACAACCTATTTTACATGGTTGCTGCTGTGGTGAAAATAAGATACTGGAGCAGGATGTACATTGTTCAGTTGTGTAAGGAGGTGGGATATACCGTACAGCAGGGGTCTTCAGACTTGGCCCTTTTATGACTTGTGGACTTCAACTCCCAGAATACCTCAGCCAGTGTTTCTGGGCCAAGTTTGAAGACCCCTGCTGTACAGGTAATTCTTACATCCACAATGAAGCCCAAAATTTCTATTACTAAGTCAGAAATTTGTTAAGTGAGTTTTGCCCCCATTTTATGACTTTTCTTGACATATTTGTTAAGTGAATCATTGCAGTTGTTAAATTAGTAACACGGTTGTTAAGTGAATCTGGTTTCCCCATTGACGTTGCTTGTCATAAGGTCGCAAAAGAGGATCATATGACCCCCGGACACTGCAACTGTCACAAATGTCAGCCAGTCCTCAAGCATCTGAATGTAAATCATATGACCATGGGGATGCTACAACGGTCATCTGTGTGAAAAATGGTCATAAGTCACTTTTTTTCAGTGCCGTTGCAACTTCAAATGGTCACTAAGCAAACTGTTGTAAGTCAAGGACTACCTGTAATTGTATTAACACCATTATTAAATACATAGCTACGAATTAAAATAAATAAATAAATAAATAAATAAATAATGGAGCCATTATTTAACTAAGCTTCAAAAGAGCCAGTCTGTGGCTAAAATTCATACTGATGGATCTCACAGTAACTTGCCTAATACTAGTCAATCCGCAACTCAATGTGCCTGTAGACTTAATTTGAAAAAAAAATAGATGCAATGTGGCTGTCCATCATTGTCTGTCTGTCCATCGGTGGCATATAATACATTCTGAGAAGTCAACATTTGATTTTGCGGTTTTTAGGAACCAACTCACCTACATTGCCTTCCAGTTTTAAAATAACAGATTCCTTAAGCAAAGAAAAACCCATAGCCATCAACATTTCTTTTCTCAGCTTCTAACATTGCTGATGTTCAGTACTGATACAGCATTTAGGCCGTTCTCTGTCAATATTATCTGATATTCTAACTTTCTAGGTGGTGTGAAAGTGATGCTTCCTTAAAGTCAAGAGCAATTCCTAGTAATTTCATGACATGGCTATTACTTTTCTTGGCAAAAATACTGAATGCCCATTGCTATTTTCATGGTTATTTGTTTTAACCTTTCCAGTCTATCCTACAGTCATGAGATTAACTAGTAGTTTTCCATTCAAGTGCTTACAAAATCTGATTTCTGTTTTTTTTTATCACAGAGTTGGCTAGGTTTTGCTACCTAACTGGGCAGAGTCCTTCTAGGTGTTAAAAAAAAAAGATTGAGCAAAAATTCAGAATTTTGAGCAAGGAGCTCAGGAAGAGCTTTTCTACCCTAAAAAAAGGAAGCTAATCTGAATATTTTTTTTAAAGGAATGACTGTGTCAAAGATAGCTAAGGATAAAAAGGCTGTAGTTTGGCATTATAATAGCCATGTCTTTGTAAAGTATTCCAAGAAAGCTGGTTTTCATTTTACTTTTGGTTATTGCATAAGCTTTTGCATTGCACTCCCATTCACCCACAGAGTATATTTTTGCCCAATCTTTTAACCTCAAAAAGTGCAGTTAAGGAAGGCAGGGCTACTTAACTGCATGTATCAATTTCATCTGTGTAATAAGAAACATACTGAAGTGCGTAGTAGACAAAGGCAGAGCTTCTGACCATACATTTTACAATCAGAGTAATCTTTTCATTACCTGGGATGATGGTATTTTACAGGTTTGATTCTTAAGCATGGGGTGGGGGGAGATTTCTGAAGCAGCCCTTTTTCCCCTCATCTAGACTGTAACATATAAGGAGAGCCAGTTTGGTGTAGTGCAGTGGTTCTCAACCTGTGGTCCACAGACCCCGGTGTGTGTGTGTGTGTGTGTGTGTGTGTGCAATGTTGTCACAGGGAGTCTTGTGAAGGCTTGACAAAATGTTATGATTTAAATCTTAAGTCTTGGGGGTCCGTGGCCATGGTCTGTGGCCACAAAAGGTTATTTAAAGGGTATCAGTGGGGAAGAAAAGGTTGGGAACCACTGCTGCAGTGGAGAAGCATCAGGCTAAAAACTGGGGTACTGTGAGTTCTAGTTCCACTTTAGGCACAAAGCCAGCTGTGTGACTTTGGGCCAGTCATTTTTGCTCAGATTTAGGAAGGAGGCGGCGGCAAACCACTTCTAAAAAACTTGCCATGAAAACAGCAGGGACTTGGTCCAAGCAGTTCTCTGAGAATCAGACAAGACTGAATGGAAGAAAAAGAATTGAGCTCCAGCAGAGAAGGGAACAGAGCAAAGATTTTGCCAGTTCCACTAAACTATATACTAAGCTTTAAGTAGTTTCTTTACTTAAGAACATTAGTTTAGAAAATGAAAAAAAAAAAAGAATGAAAGCTGCCAAAGAGCCTCTGAAAAGCTGCAAGTCACATACCCAGAAAGTATCCGGAGCAAAACAATGGGTTAAATATCTAACTCTCATAATGCAATTTTTGCAAGCCTTAAGTACTGTACATTTTATTATTATTATTATTTTTAATTCCATTTATATCCCGCCCTTCTCCGAAAACTCAGGGTGGCTTACAAGCTTAGCAGTAGCCTTCATTCTATGTATATGCCTGCTTATTAGGGCTTTCACACACCCCCCCAGCGGCATTATTACAAAGTCAGCTTAATTGCCCCCAACAATCTGGGTCCTCATTTTACCTACCTCGGAAGGATGGAAGGCTGAGTCAACCTTGAGCCTGGTGGGATGCGAACCTGCACTAATTGCAGGCAGCTGGTGTTACTTAAGGAGGCATTAGCCCACTGCTCCACCAAGGCTCTTGTTGGCATTGCATTATTATCCTGTGAAACCAGCCTGGAGAAGCAATTAGCTACTCATTTTGAAAGACCTTTCCCCATTCTCTTGATGGGAGTCCACTTATTCAAACAAAACTCTCTGAGGAAGAGGGTCAGTAAGCAAACAATTGTCCTTTTTTGTTACCGATTCTGTAACCTTTAGTTTTAATTTCAAAGAGCCATGCAGAATTCTAACAGGTGGAGAATTTTTTCTAAAGCAGAGCTTCCTATTTTGCATGTCTACACAACAAGCAGGCAGAACTAGCACAATTTAAAAACCAGTTTAAAAAAAAACAAGCTGCAAGCTGCTGTCTTCATCACTGTGCAACAAGGTATTTATTGGGGACTACTGGCAGGAGAGTTGTTGCCACCACAAGAAATTACTAATATGCACACCATTTCTGAAGAAACAAATTCAATGTAAACCATATCTGGCTCAAATTACAGATAACAAACTTCAGAAGGCCTTTACCTGATTGAGACTGAAGATCTCACCATTAAGCAGTTTTGCAGAATACATACCAGAAATTCACCTATGACAAAAGTCTTTATCCCTGCAAAGATGCGTTATATCACAGAGTCATAGTCTGCTGTACTGTCACCCAGACACCTGCAGTGAGTTATTATCACCTCTTAGCTCATTTCCAGATTGGATAGAAGGATTATATCCTCTTTTGGAAGATAAGGAGCCGGAGATAATTCTTGAGATTGTAAAGGTTACATTTGTGGCCTGTAGAATTTGTGCATTGTTGACAGCTAAGTAGGCAATACGCGACTACAACTTTTTTTTTATCATGCCTTTTATTATGCCACTTTGTACTTTGTATCACAAACTTTTTTTAAAATAACATCTGAATCATTGACCTGTAATAAAGTTTGAATTGACTTGTAAAATCAATGTTCTTATTATTCAGTATAGAATACTTTAAAAGTACTTGGTTTATCCTTAGCAGTTAGATCTCTCTCTCTCTCCCACTTGAAAAAGAAATGGGAAAAGATTTTTCCATATTTGTTTGAATTTGAAACAAAAAGCTTTCAATATTACAGAATTTCTTAAAGATCTGCCATGGCTTTTTCTGAAGGGAAAAAAAAGGTTTGCTTAACCAGTTAACTTAACCAGTTAACTTTAATATAGGAAATGGCAAAATTGGAAAAAAAATTCTTAGTAATGGTTGCTCAATTATGGAACTCTTGCTGTTGATATTGACTTTACCATATCAATGCAGGACCTTAAGCAGGCCTTCAATGTTTCCATGAAAGAATTGATAGCTGTCCATTCTTAAGCTCTTTGCTCTATCAGCTATATTTACACACACCATTTTCTGATGTGTTGCTTTCTGGTGGCTTACCCAACAATACGGCTTAAGATTTGCAACAAGCAAACCTCAAGCCAACATTTGAAAGTAGACATTGATCATTTCTACCTGCCTACCTTGTGGCATCTTTTGGAAGAATATTCCTATGCCAGGGGTAGGCAACCTTGGCTCTTTTATGACTTGTGGACTTCAGCTCCCAGAATTCCTGAGCCATCTGTGCTGTCTCAGGAATTCTGGGAGTTGAAGTCCACGGGTCATAAAAGAGCCAAGGTTGCCTACCTCTGTCCTATGCCTATAGAACAGGAGCCTCTAGACTTGGCAACTGTAAGACTTGTGGACTTCAACTCCCAGAATTCCTCAGCCAGTTCGGAGACTTCTGCTAGAGAGCAAGGATAGGAGACATTGGAAGTCCACCCCCAACCGTTCCAGCAGGAAGGGTAAAAGTAATGTAGGAGTTATGGTTCATCATCCCTTTGAGGGCAAATTGTTCCCACTCCTATGAAAGAACCTGCCAGATTTCTTCTATGTTTAAATGTGAAATGCAAAATATCCAAACTACTGAAGAAAAAAGAAATCCACTCCCACCCCCAAAGCTGCCTTTTCTTGTAGAACAATTCTCTAAACTCAGGTTGTTCAAACCCCACAATTTTATCAGTTAGGTAATTTCTTTTAAAGACACAGGAAAAATAAGATAGGTAAAAACTTGAGTATGCTTCTTTCTTGGTACAGCGTTCTTAAAGACACAAAGGTTTATACCTTATTTTGTAAATCTTATATTGGCCCACTTATCATAATGCCTCAATATGGATTTTGTTTAAACTATGAGTGGGATTTCTTCATGCCAGATCAGCAAGTTCTTCAACAAACAGTACAAGAAAATCGGGACCAAAGACAGGGAGAAACAAGTCTGTAATCCCCATTTTCAATGGCAAATTGTAGCATACATTATTCTGGATGGTATGAGCCACTTTAGGTATTGAACATTGTAATAGGATAAAAAATACAAAAGATTCCTTCTTGCACAAGAAATAATAGTCATGATTATAAAATAGTAATGTTTGAAAAAAAAGATTCTTATGATGGAAAAGGGAAAAAAAAGTATATGTAAGGAAGACAAAGGGCACAAAGGCAGGCAAAGACAGTTTGGGTAAAAATTGCTTTAAATGAGGTAGTCTTTCTTCCCTGTCCATAAGTACTCATTTGGATTGTGGAGATTCCCAATGTGTTAATACCACTTTACAATGCCTTGATAAAGCCACACTTGGAATACTGCATCCAGTTTTGGTCACCAGGATGTAAAAAAAATGTTGAGACTCTAGAAAGAGTACATAGAAGAGCAACAAAGATGACTGGAGGCTAAAACATACAAGCAACAGTTGCTGGAATTGGGTATGTCTAGTCTAATGGAGAGAAGGACGAGGGGGGACATGACAGCAGTGTTCCAATATCCAATATCTCAGGGGCTGCCACAAAGAAGAGGGAGTCAAGCTATTCTCCAAAGCAACTGAAGGCAGGACAAGAAGCAACAGATGGAAACTAATCAAGGAGAGAAGCAACCTAGAATTAAGGAGAAACTTCCTGAGAGTGAGAACAATTAATCAGTGGAACAACCTGCCTCCAGAAGCTGTGAATGCTCCAACACTGGAAGTCTTTAAGAAGAGATTGGGTAGCCATTTGTCTGAAATGGTACGTGATGCATTGACTCAGGTATTGCGCTAGAATTCAGTGGTAGGCAACCGTGGCTCTTTTATGTCTTGTGGACTTCAACTCCTAGAATTCTGGGAGTTGACGTCCATGAGTCATAAGAGCCAAGGTTGCCTACCCCTGGGCTACATGCAGAAAGATTCAGATTCTCGGCTTTTCTCAGCCACAGAAATTCACTACTTTATGGGATTGCGAATGTGACAAAACCTAGGAGGGTGTGTAAAATATACCACCTTAAAATCTAGGTTATAAACAAACAGGGATACCTACAGTATGTATGAATTAAAAATGAAGAGTGTGTTTATTTGTGGGTGCACACTAGTGTTGGAAAGCAGTGCTCGCTTGAACGATTGCATCAAAACACTTTCATTTCAATTAAAAACATTATTAAATTTCAAAGTCATATACAAAACCGTGATTCCTTCCTTACTGGCACATGCCGAAGCATTTTCTAAATATAGTCTCACAGAATATTTAAGCAAAAACAAGTCAAGCAAGCTGATAGGAGAGGAACACTCGGGGCGGGGGGGGGGAACTTGAGGAAATACTGACACTTTTACAAAATCACTACTGTAGATGGAATACTGCTTGAAGGAGACAAGGCTGACTGAATTCAATAATGTCTGACGAATTGTACTTCAGAGTATTAGTCATTCCTTAAATATCTTAAAAGACAATGTACTTAAAATACAAATGCATAGGAAAACAGACTTGCATATTACTTTATCAAACACAGACATATCTCAGTTAAAAATAGACAAGGTAGAATCTTGGCATCCATTTTTTTTTTGGTCTCTTTCTCCAGTGTTTCCTTTTCATTTTGATCGACTCTTAAAATCTACACTGCTAAACCTTCAAAGATATACACAGATGTTTAAATACATTCCTTAATGCAAGCCTTTAGTTCCAACTGGATTACTTCCAGGAATAACTTTTTTTGAACCCCCACACCACAAATGCTTTATAGCCATACTTCTAAATGGCCCAAAACTGCCTCTCCTAGATGTCAAATGGCAAAATTTAAATATTTTAATGACATTATTCCATATAAAAAATGGCTACTAGACCTCCCATGGAAAGAAATGGCATGCATTTATAAAGCATTGCTAAAAGGCACTGTGGAATTGGTAAACCAAGGAAAGGCTGAGCAGGGGTGGGGGTGGATAGACTTAATTCTTTAAATGTTGTTTAATCCATTAGCCATAGCCATTGGTGTAGGAAGGTGAACAACATTCCCACCACGATAGTGTCTCTTTTTCAAACTCTGCAGCATGAAAAGATTTAATTTTGACCCACTTTCTTAAAATACTTCAGTACATGAATAAATATTACTTACATTACTTTTTGAAACTCTGACACAAAAAGCTGATGGCTTTAGTTTCTATAGCAATGCATCCACTATCTTAGTGACTTGAACATTGTTGAAATCTACAGTTAAGTTGGTAATAAGGTCATCTATAGATATCCTTAACCCCAGTTCCTTCAAGGAAATGAACAAAACAAATCCAGGGAACTAGTACAAGCACAGCCTTGTTCTCAATGCTTAGAAGTAAGCTCTTCTAGGTCTAGATTGACTTTAGTAGATTCTCTGTAAACTACGGTAATTGATAATTAGATGGGAAAAATCTGTTTGCAATAATATCAAGGTGATATATATTAAGGAGATTATTGTTACCTTTTCTACAACCTGACACCTTCAATATTATCATAGAAACAGAACCTTTCCCCAAACTCAGGCTATTAAATTCAGGGGGGGAAAATACTTGGTTTGTTGACTTTTGCATAATGTGACATAGGCTTTAATGTAAAATAAGCTAACTTTAAATGTTCCTCTCATTCAACTTTAAGATGCTCTCATATTGTTCATTCTCATTTGGGTCAGAAGCATCCCTAGAGATGACTGCTATTGTGAAAGAGGAATGCGGGCATTATAAATGTTCTTTCCTTTGCAGCACTACAGTTGTCAGATATGAATGCTATTGCTAAAACTGATCCTCAGTAAGAAGGTATAGGATTGTGAAATACTTTTTTAAGGCTTGAGCTGCCCAGCTATTTAAGGTGGACACTCGGTTTTCTATTTTTATTGAGGAATTGTTCTAAATTTGATTATTAAATACAGTTTTTTAATGTTTCTTAATTGTGTCTGTAACAGAGTGAGCGCCTGTTACTCGTCCCAGCTTCTGCCAACCTAGCAGTTCGAAAGCATGTAAAAATGCAAGTAGAAAAATAGGGACCACAACGGTGGGAAGGTAACAGCCTTCCGTGCGCCTTTGGCGTCTAGTCATGCTGGCCACATGACCACGGAGACATCCTCGGACAAGCTCTTCGGCTTTGAAATGGAGATGAGCACTGGCCCCTAGAGTCGGAAACGACTAGCACACATGTGTGGGGGAACCTTTACCTTTACCTTTAATTGTGTCTGTGGAGCTTTCCTGAATAAAAACGTACTTTAAAAGGTTGGGCATAGGACAACCTCATGTAAAAAATTACAATAAAATAAATGCTATGTTTTTGCTAATCAGTTGTCCAGAAAAAGGAATTTCAGCAGGTGTAGCTTGTTTTGGGAAGCTGTGGTTGCTGCATATTCCCCTTGCACACAAATTAAAATTGATAGAGGCTTGTCCTTTTTAACGTCTGGATATATCATTCTGAGTATGTAAAGAACAAGGACTAAATGGAATGACTAAACTTAATTTCCTTTATGATTTAATATTTTCAGAAATTTATGATGAATCTTTGAACCAAAAGCTTACTTAGTAGTATTTCAGTACTTATTGAAATATTTCCATATAATATCAAAGAAAACCTTGTGTCAAGCTCTGAGGGAACTTACATTTCTCTGAAGGCAGAACAGTCAATAGAAATGACCAATAAAAACAGATGAAAACCCACAAAATGCATACCTGTTTTCTCCCATATTTCATTATTCCTATAAAGCCACAGCAATGTTTCATCAGATTGGAAATTTCATCTATTATTTGTAAAACAAGGCACCTTTTCTTTGGTACTTTTCTAACTCATTTTGTTCAGCACCTCTGCCTCTAACATCCCAGAGCTTCTGGCTATTGTTCAACACTGTCTGAAACCTTAACTCAAGTTTCTGTGGATATTAGGAAATTTCTATCTTTTTTTGATTGTTGTTCATTGTTGTTCAGAAGACAAGATGTCTGGCTCAAATGAACCATTGTTGATATGTCTTACAGTCTTTACAGATAATAATAATAAAGTTGGAAAGGACCTTGGAGGTCATCTAGTCCAACCCCCTGCTCAGGCAGGAAACCCTATACCATTTCGGACAACTGGCTGTCTAGTCTCTTCTTAAAAACTTCCAGTGTTGGAGCATTCACAGCTTCTGGAGGCAGGTTGTTCCACTGATTAACTCTTCTAACTGTCAGGAAATTTCTACTTAGTACTAGGTTGCTTCTCTTTGGTTAGTTTCCATCCCTTGCTTCTTGTCCTGCCTTCAGGTGCTTTTGGAGAATAATAGCTTGATTCCCTCTTCTGGAAGCCCCTGAGTTATTGGAACACTGCTATCATGTCACCCCTAGTCCTTCTCTTCATTAAACTAGACATACCCAATTCCAGCAACCGTTCCTTATATGTTTTAGCCTCCAATCCCCTAATCAATGCCTAAGATGCCTCAGATGCCTGTTGATCCTTAATAGAGGTTTCATGATTATCCACTTGTTCCTTGATCACCGAAACATGGATTTAGACCTTGTTGATCTGAGACTTACCTACCATCCCGTGTTCTGCCACAAATCATAGGCCTTCTATGCAAATTGAAAACTAGCAGGCCAAGTTTCTACTCCTTTGTAACACTGTATGTTAATAAATAAAATAAATACATTCAGGCTGGCAACGGGATACACAGAAATGGGGGCTTATGCCCAGTACTGCAAAACTACTGAAGCTAGGCTTGTAATGGTAGGAAGGTGTTCTCAGACCTGGCTCAGACATTGCACCCAGTCAAAGAAGGTTTGCTTGGTTTTTGGCTTGCCTATGATAGAAAGTCAGCCATTATGGCATATTCAATAAAGGTGATAGGTCATATTTATTGTCATATTTCTTCTTTGTCATATTTTGTGACCGAATCATGATTAATTGAAATCAAATTGTTGTGAATGGCTCCATACTAAATTTGAATGCAACCCATAATTGATTAGAATCAGAATAGAGCTGGAAGGGCCCTTAGAGGTCTTCTGGTCCATTCCCCTGCTCAAGCAGGAGAACCTATACCATGTCAGACAAGTGGCTGTCCAGTCTCTTCTTAAAAATCTCAAATGATGAAGCACTCACAACGTCTGAAGGCAAACTGTTCCACTGGTTAATTGCCCTCACTGTTAGGACGTTTCTCCTTAATTCCAGGTTAGTTCTCTCCTAGATTAGTTTCCATCCATTGTTTTTTGCCTTGCCTTCCAGTGCTTTGACCCCCTCCTCCTTGTGGCAGCCTCTCAAATACTGGAATATTGCTATCATGTCACTCCTAGTTCTTCTCTTCTCCAGACTGGCCAATGGAGCAGTTTTGAACCAGCCAGTGCATGCCAACTTCCATTTGATTCATGTTGTTAGGAACAGTGGGATATGAGTGCAGAATAAATACCCAATACCACTCCCAAAAGCTTGTATACCACATTATCAATCAGACTGTCAGTTCAGTGATTATATCTGCTCCAAGAGAATGAAATTAGGGAACTGACCTTGGGACTTCAGTTTGCCTGGACTTACTTTAATGCTTGCTGTCATATCATGCAAACCCTAAACCAGGCAAATCACATTATGGTTTAGCACAATGGATGGCCCAGCCACTGTTTCTCCTACAGACTCCCAAATAACATGGGGAAAGATGCTTAGCCTTGAAGTAACAATCATTCTACACATAAACCTATCATTCATGCCTTTGGTCATTCTGGCACATCATGGCTCCTGTCTCATTTCAGACAGTCATTATATAGTATGAGATAACTTAGTGTCCCTGAAGTCTTTTGTCTGCTGGGGACCAGAGTTAATATGTTGATCAGCTCTGATTGGTATTCCTATAAAGTAAGGCAAATGTGGGAAAGTTAAAACATTGGTGCCATGTCCACAAATAATTACAACCCAGTTAATTGGAATTTGGCTTGTGTAAGTAGAATTCCTGAAAATGAGACAAAAGAAATTGTGCTGCAAGCTTTGTAGAGATTTTAAGATAGACTTTCTTTACCTCATGTTGTTTGAGGGAAGGAAAAAGCCCTTTCGAAAAAAGTGCGTATGTGTATGTATACCCCAAGTTTCCATTGCTAAGCAAGGCAGCTGTTAACTGTGTTTTGCTCCATTTTACGACCTTTCTTGCCACTGTTGTTAAGTGAATTACTGCAGTTGTTAAGTCAATAACACAGTTAAGTGACTCTGGCCTCCATTGACTTTGTTTGTCAGAAAGTCACAAAAGGTGATGACAAGAGCCCAGGACACTGCAACCATCATAAATATGAGCCACTGGCCAAGCGTCTGAATTTTGATCATGTGACCATGGGGATGCTGCAATGGTTGTAAGTGAAAAATGGTCATAAGTAACTTTTTTCAGTGCTGTTGCAACTTCTAGTAGTCACTAAATGAACTGTTGTAAGTTGAAAACTACCGGTATAACATTGCAAGTGAGGAACTGCTCAAAATTTGCAGATCTATAAGAGCATTTCTTTAAGTGAACAAAATAGCAAGTTAGATAGCCCCCAAACAGTTACCCTCAGCATTAAGTTATGGTTAGAAAAGGTGATAACACAGGTTGTTTAGTGACCATTCAAGTTTCAATGGCACTGAATAAAGTGACCCATTTTTTTCACTTATGATCTTTGCAGCACCCCCATGGTCAGCTGATCACCTGATGGGGATCGTGTGACCACGGGGATGCAGCAGTGATCAGAGCCTTGGTGGAGCAGTGGGCTAATGCCTCCTTAAGTAACACCAGCTGCCTGCAATTAGTGCAGGTTCGCATCCCACCAGGCTCAAGCTTGACTCAGCCTTCCATCCTTCCGAGGTAGGTAAAATGAGGACCCAGATTGTTGGGGGCAATAAGCTGACTTTGTAATAATGCTGCTTGGGGGGGGGTTTAAAGCCCTAATAAGCAGGCATATACATAGAATGAAGGCTACTGCTAAGCTTGTAAGCTGCCCTGAGTCTTCGGAGAAGGGCGGGATATAAATGGAATTAAAAAAAAAAAATGAGTGAAAAAATGGGTTCTAAGTCACTTTTTTCAGTGCCATTGTAACTTTGAATGGTCACTAAACAAATGGTTGTAAGTCAAGAACTACTTGCATTGATCCAAAGTACACCTGAATATAACACTTGGGCACTGAAAAACCAGATGATCCCAGCTGACGACAACACTACTGACTAATGTAATTCAAATGGTTACCCTCCCTCAAGACTGCCATGTACACCCTCAACTTTCTTTCCTTTCCCTTTTTTAAGCTTTGTATTTTCTGTTAGTTCAACTTCTCTTTAATGAAATTTAAAATCTAATTGGACAAAAAGATATCCATGCATTGGTATCTGGAAAGGGAATTCCTGTTTGGTGGCAATTGTACTTGGGCTGCTTCCCACCCAGCAGCTTGGATTGTGCATGGGTCGTATCAAGAGACTCATAATTATATTCATGAAAGCTTTTCTTTACTCCTCTCCACTCCATAGGCATTCTGAGGTGTCTGTTATTGTTTGATCAATATTGGCACTGTGCAGGGGCCTCTGTGAGATGTCAAAATGGTAGGCGTGACCAGGTGATCAAAACTTCTTCCCTTTTTAATGTGCACTGCATGCATCACATACAAATAAAAATGACAGGGGTTTTAGTCACCAAGTTGCACCCACCATTTTGATGTTATTGCTCTTGGCCATGGAGGTCTGCAGGAGAAGCAGATGGTAACCCATGTGTGATGTTATAAACCAAGGGTCTCCCAATTTGGCAACTTTGAGACTTGTGGACTTCAACACCCAGAATTCCCCAGCCAGCATGCCATGACCTATGTACTTGCATCAGACATCCTGACACAAAAATGTAATTGTCACATTTGTATGACGGTGCATCCTTTGTCATTCTGGCACATTGTCATTCAAGTTTGAGGAGACAGTACCAGACTGTTTGTAAACTTATATTTCAAATACTTCATGGGGGAAAAACATCCCAGTTTGTTTAAAGATGGACAGTAATTCCATCTTTCAGCTCTCAGTTACTTTATTGGACCTTATTCATCTGATCCAAATATAGCTACTTATGTTCAGTGGTTATTTATTTATTTATTTATTTATTTATTTATTTATTTATTTATTTATTTATTCGGTTTATATACCGCCCTACTCCCAAAGGACTCAGGGCAGTTTACAAGGCAAAATTTAAAAACAATACAATATAAAATTAAAATTAAATTAAATTAAGTCTAGCCGCAAAAAATTAAAATCACAATTTAAAAACATTAAACCCCTCAGTCCAGACCAGATAGCTCAAAGAGCCAGGTTTTTAGGTCCCGGCGAAATGAACGAAGGTCGGGGGCAGTCCGGAGTTCCGTTGGCAGTTGATTCCATAGGGCAGGCGCGCCCACAGAGAACGCCCTCCCCCTGGGGATCGCCCGTCGGCAATCCTTGACCGGCAGTACCCTGAGGAGGCCCTCCCTGTGGGAGCGCACAGGACGATGGAAAATTGACGCTGGCAGCAGGTGCTCCCTTAGATAATCCGGGCCCATGCCATTTAGGGCTTTATAGGTCATCACCAGCACCTTGAATCTCACCCGGAGGGCAAGTGGAAGCCAATGCAGCTCGCGGAGGAGAGGTGTTACATGGGAGTATCGGGAGACTCCCATCACAACTTGCGCGGCTGGATTCTGCACCAGCTGAAGCCTCCAAGTGGTCCTCAGGGGCAGCCCCATGTAGAGAGCATTGCAGTAGTCTAGCCGGGAGGTCACGAGCGCATGGGTGATGATACTGCCATATTATTGCTGTGAGAACTGCATTGATTACAGACTTTTTCCCAAATTCCAATTCAAGGTGTTGGTTCAGAACTTGATATCTATTGTCCAAAGCCTGATATTTAAAAGGACCCTTTTTCCAAATAGATTCTTCATGTATCTTAAACATTTAAGGTTACCTCTCATAAATGTTTCAGTAGTGAACTATTAAATTATTTCACATATTCAAATTATCATGTAAATTCTAACTCAGCCTAATTTGGAACTGTCTCCTTTAAAAAGAACAAAAACAAAAAATCCCTGGGGCATTTTCTCTTAGTCTACTTTGTTCTCTCTGTAGATCTTTGAAGCCTTTCCATATAATTTCTTATCATTTGGGTGTGAAAGCTCTGCTGTTTATCTTTGAAATACAGGTAGTCCTCGACTTATAAGAGTTCGTTTAGTGACTGGCACTGGAAGAACTGACTTATGACCATTTTTCACTTACAACCATTGCAGCATCACCATGGTCAGGTGATCGAAATTCAGACGCTTGGAAACCGACTCATATTTATGACATTTGCAGTGTCCCAGGGTCATGTGATTGTCTTTTGCTTCCTTCTGACAGGCAAAGTCAATGGGGAAGCCAGATTCCCTTAACAACTGTGGCAAGAAAGGTCGTAAAAGGGAACAAAATTCACTTAACAAATGTTAAGGGACAGATATTTTGGGCTCATTTGTGGTCGTAACTCAAGGACTAGTTGTATTGTTGTAAACTTTTATTATAGATTTCTGGGAATTCTTTGAAACAAAAAAAATAGTCACATCTTCACTTTCTTTCTGACTTCTAACAAATTTGCTAGAGGAATCTTTGACGAAAAAATTACAGCTCTTTGACAAAAAAATTTTACAGTGGTAAAATTTCAGATAATGTAATAAAAACATCACTTTTAAGGAAAGCGGAATTTATCCATTCCTAGTAAATGTCAAGAATTTCTTGGTGAGTTCTTCCTAACTTGAAATGGAACTAAATGCATTTTAACTAGGGATATTGATCATACTTATTTCCTATAAGATCATGAGATTCTGGAACAGATTTTAATTTACCTAAACCTAAATACACAATATGAACCTGCTTATTTCTAACACTGGACTTCCATGGAGTTTTGTTTGCTATCTGTTGGTTGGACATCCAGAATGTTGAGAATCTATAGTAAATAGATCTTTTTTTCTGTTTATATAAAATAAAAACTTTACAAGGATTGAAGGGGGATCATGGAGCTTGGTGACTGACAAATCTGCCATCAAATTAATATAACTCTGCAATCAGGCTGTCACAGTGTTTTGGTATGTACATGTGTGCAGAAATCATGAGGCTGTAAGACTGTAGCTTTATCATTTGTTATAATCCATTGCCATCCAGTCTCTCCTCTGAAGCATTTGTCTCTAGGGGTACTTTGTGAGCTCAGCTGACTGACTGCCCTATTTTCATCAGCTGACTATTTGTATTAGTGCATTGATTTATTTATTTGATGGAACTGACAAATGATTATATTCCTCTTACTTCTGTTTCAAACCCTTTAAGTCAATTATACTGCAATTAGAAAAGGGCAAAAGATTCTTAGGAAATCTGGTAAGGATTTGCCCTACTGTAGGTTATTCAAACTGCAAATTTCATGACATTTTGATGGAAAAGAAACAAAATTAAGAGAAAGAGGGACATAATCAAGGGTATTTTTAAGAATCAAAGGGCTGGAGCCAACCTAATCTCATCAGGAATGCTATTTCAGAGAAGGGAGGAGTAAAAGGGCAGGCCTGCCTTGTTTACCCCATAGATAAAAGTCACCAGCATTAGGGATCCAAAGTACTCTTCCCTTCCAACTCATATTGGACCTGCAAAGATTTATCTAATGTTTCTTCTGTTAAGATATTTAATTTAGTATCTGGAACAGTGAAGTGTACAGTGGGGCAGAACACACATTTATAGTTGATTGGTTGGAGAATGCGATCTCCTGCACGAGGCAATCTAAGCTACGATTGGTTGCTGTGGGTGTAAAGTGGGAGTCCCCCCCCCGTCTTTTTCTTCCGTGTGCTCTGTATGGTTTGATTTACCTCATGATGTCCCTGACCATCTTGTATGCTGTAAATAACAGATGTTAAGTATATTTATTTATATAAAACTGCAAGTTTATGTCAGTGTCTCTGACTTCATTTGGACACCTACTGCACAATTCCCTGACATCCTTCCTGAACTCAAGGTAGCGTACATAGGTATCTCTATTTTTGACACCTCAGCAGCAAATCTGTGCATTTTCATGGATAAAAATAGGTTCAGTGATGTCAGGCAACTGGAACCTTATCTTGTTTAATGTGTGTGTGATGCACATTAAAAAGGGATGCCGTTTTTGATGTCATGGATACATCTTACCCCACCCATTGGATGCCCATGGTGGACTTGAACCTGGATCTTCCCAGTTGTTCACAGGTATCTTAATGAATTGTTCAAAAATACCTGAACTTATTTCTATGATAGCTAACATGATGATTCATCTCTTCGTAATATTCTAAGCCTTACTATGTTATTAAAAAAAATGCAGTGACATGTATTTTCCCACACTAAACTGTCGAAGAAGAAATTTCTGTTCTTCTAAACTTTGATTTGATTCTAAGCACTGAAATCTCCAGAATGACCTGCACCAGCTCTCACCATTTTTTGAGCTCCTGATTTGGGTCCCCAAATCAGATGATCTCTGCAAAATACACAAGTTCAGCCTTAGGTTATAGTCCAAATACACTTTACATGGAAGAAACTTCCATTCACTGAGAGTGATACTTATTCTGAATGTCTCAGCTGGAGAGGGATCAAAAAAATCAAAATAGCTCAGGCTATTCTCTCTCTCTCTCTCTCTCTCTCTCTCTCTCTCTCTCTCTCTCACACACACACACACACACACACACACACATACACACAAACACACGGACTCACCATGTGTAAAACTAAGCTCCTGGGGCAGATAGAGGTGGATCGTGGTATGAATCAACCAGGATCCTTATATGCTAATTAAGTTGTTGATTGGCAATTATTAATATGTTAAACAGAGGTTAAACATTTCCTTTGGTATATTTCTGTAGATCAGTCTTCCTCAATACAGTGTCTTTAGATGTGCTGGGATTGCAAACCACTGAAATTCTCAACCAACAAGGCTAACAAAAGATTGCTGCAGATTTGCAGATAAGAATTATTGGGATAAGGAAGATGTAAACTGTGCTAGGTATGTTCTCAGAATATACCCTGTCAAGGTCAGTGTGAGAAAATGGCACTTTTTTGGACTAACATGTAATTATAATGTCAGATGAAATAACTCCAACTGAGTCAGTCATTTGATGCAAACACCATAACCCATAAGGAGACACATTCTGGGTTTTGCCAAATAACTTAAAGCAACAGGAAAATGAAAACCTTGTGTAAATGTTGTTTTCTGTAAGATGTTTCAAAGTCATACTGGAACGAGGGGAGTTATAAAAGCTTGTATCACTATCTTTTTATTACTGTATTGCCAAGATTTGCATGGATCACCTCAAAATGGCTACAAGGACTCACTAAAGATGGGGTGATATTCACCAGTATTGGAGGAAAGGAATTGGAGCATGGAAAATGTTAGTGTGGGGAGGAAGCATGGACTTTTCCTTCAAAACAAAACAGCAGATCAAATGAACAGAGACCGCATACCATTAATAGCTACAAAATATTTTTACAAAAGGGTTCTGAACAGAGAGCTCTCTCTTTCCCCACAACACAGAAATCAACAGGAAAGCAGCTTTATAAGGAAACAGCATGGAAGCATCATCATAGAAAAGAATTCAGTGTACTAGAGAAAGACTTCTCAGAAAAATCCATCCTTCACAATCGACATCAGACTATTGGCTCCAAAGAAAGAACACAACCAGACACCCCATTCTTACAAAAAGGGAAGAATCAAACAAAAACTATTATAGTGTAGAAAGAAATCACTACAGAAGAAAATGACAAATGAAGTGCCCGACAGAATTTCTCAATTTAGTAAAAATGAAGAATTCACAATCAGGACAGGATAAGCAACAGAGATAACAACTTCTACTTTTAAAATTCCCCTTCATGGATTACTGCCTTGTCGTGGCGAAGGGGCTTGCGTAATTCAATGAAGCTATGAGCTATGCCGTGCAGGGCTACCCAAGACGGACAGGTCATAGTCGAGAGTTCTGACAAAACGTGATCCACTGGAGAAGGAAATGGCAACCCACTCCAGTATCTTTGCCATGAAAACCCTATGGACAGTACCAAAAGGCAAAACGATATGACGCTGGAAGATGAGCCCCTCAGGTCGGAAGGCGTCCAATATGCTACTGGGGAAGAGCAGAGGGCTAGTACTAGTAGCGCCAGAAAGAATGAAGCGACTGGGCCAAAGCCGAAAGGACGCTCAGCTGTGGATGTGTCTGGTGGTGAAAGGAAAGTCCGATGCTGTAAAGATTTTTTCTCCATAGGAACCTGGAATGTAAGATCCATGAATCAAGGAAAGCTGGACGTGGTCAAACAAGAGATGACAAGACTGAACATCGACATCTTAGGTATCAGCGAACTAAAATGGACAGGAATGGGTGAATTTAATTCAGATGATCATCAGGTATACTACTGCGGACAAGAATCCCTCAGAAGAAATGGAGTAGCCTTCATAGTCAATAAAAGAGTAGGAAAAGCAATACTGGGATACAATCCTCAAAATGACAGAATGATCTCAGTTCGAATCCAAGGCAAACCATTCAATATCACAGTAGTCCAAGTCTATGCCCCAACCACCAGTGCTGAAGAGGATGAAATTGACCGGTTCTACGAAGCCCTACAGCACCTTATAGAACTAACACCAAAAAATGATGTCCTTATCATCATGGGGGATTGGAATGCTAAAGTAGGAAGCCAAAAGATAACTGGAATAACAGGCAAGTTTGGCCTTGGAGTACAAAATGAAGCAGGGCACAGGCTGATAGAATTTTGTCAAGAGAATACGATGGTCATAGCAAACACTCTTTTCCAACAACCCAAGAGACGGCTCTACACATGGACATCACCAGACGGTCAACACAGAAATCAGATTGACTATATGCTTTGCAGCCAAAGATGGAGAAGCTCTATACAGTCAGTAAAAACAAGACCAGGAGCTGACTGTGGCTCAGACCATGAGCTTCTCCTTGCAAAGTTTAGGCTCAAACTGAAGAAAGTAGGGAAAAGCACTAGGCCACTCAGGTATGAATTAAATCATATCCCTGTTGAATATACAGTAGAGGTGACAAATAGATTTAAGGAATTAGATCTGATAGACAGAGTGCCTGAAGAACTATGGACAGAGGTTCGTGATATTGTACAACAGGTAGCAACCAAAACCATCCCAAAGAAAAAGAAATGCAAGAAAGCAAAATGGCTGTCTGAGGAAGCTTTGCAAATAGCTGAGGAAAGGAGGGAAGCGAAAGGCAAGGGAGAAAAACATAGATATGCCCAATTGAATGCAGAATTCCAGAGAATAGCTAGAAGAGATAAGAATGCCTTCTTAAATGAACAGTGCAAAGAAATAGAAGAAAACAATAGAATAGGGAGGACCAGAGATCTTTTCAAGAAAATTGGAGAGATGAAGGGAACGTTTAATGCAAAAATGGGCATGATAAAGGACCAAAATGGCAGGGACCTAACAGAGGCAGAAGAGATTAAGAAGAGGTGGCAAAATTACACAGAAGAACTATACAAGAATGAGCTTAACGTCCCTGATAATCACAATGAGGTGGTCACTGACCTCGAGCCAGACATCCTAGAATGTGAAGTGAAGTGGGCCTTAGGAAAGCTGAGCAACAACAAAGCTAGTGGAGGTGACAGTATTCCAGCTGAGCTATTCAAAATCTTAAAAGACAGTGCAGTAAAAGTGCTACACTCAATTTGCCAGCAAATTTGGAAAACTCAACAGTGGCCACAGGATTGGAAAAGATCAGTTTACATTCCAATTCCAAAGAAAGGCAGTGCCAAAGAATGTTCAAACTATCGCACCATTGCACTCATTTCTCATGCTAGTAAAGTCATGCTTAAAATCCTACAAGCTAGACTTCAGCAGTATGTGGATCGAGAACTACCAGAAGTACAGGCAGGATTTCGAAGAGGCAGAGGAACTAGAGATCAAATTGCCAACATACGCTGGATCATGGAGAAAGCTAGGGAGTTCCAGAAAAACATCTACTTCTGCTTCATTGACTATGCTAAAGCCTTTGATTGTGTGGATCATAACAAACTGTGGCAAGTTCTTAAAGAGATGGGAGTACCAGACCATCTTATTTGTCTCTTGAGAAACCTATATGCGGGTCAAGAAGCAACAGTGAGAACTGGACACGGAACCACTGATTGGTTCAAAATTGGGAAAGGAGTCCGGCAAGGCTGTATACTGTCGCCCTGCCTATTTAACTTATATGCAGAGCACATCATGAGAAAGGCAGGGCTAGATGAATCAAAAGTTGGAATTAAGATTGCCGGAAGAAATATCAACAACCTAAGATACGCAGATGATACCACTCTAATGGCAGAAAGTGAAGAAGAACTAAAGAGTCTCTTGTTGCGAGTGAAGAAGGAGAGTGCAAAAGTTGGGTTGAAACTAAACATTAAGAAAACCAAGATCATGGCATCTGGCCCTCTCAATTCCTGGCAAATAGATGGAGAAGAAATGGAAGTAGTGACAGATTTTATTTTCCTGGGCTCCAAGATCACTGCAGATGGGGACTGTAGCCAAGAAATTAAAAGACGCTTGCTCCTGGGGAGAAAAGCCATGGCAAATCTAGACAGCACACTAAAAAGCAGAGACATCACCCTGTCAACAAAAGTGCGTATAGTCAAGGCTATGGTCTTCCCAGTTGCAATGTATGGCAGTGAAAGTTGGACCATAAGAAAGGCTGAGCGCCAAAGAATTGAGGCCTTTGAACTGTGGTGCTGGAGAAGACTCCTGCGAGTCCCTTGGACTGCAAGGCGATCAAACCGGTCAGTCCTAGAGGAGATCAATCCTGACTGCTCTTTAGAAGGCCAGATCCTGAAGCTAAAACTCAAATACTTTGGCCACCTAATGAGAAGGAAGGACTCACTGGAGAAGAGCCTAATGCTGGGAAAGATCGAGGGCAATAGAAGAAGGGGACGACAGAGAATGAGGTGGCTGGATGGAGTCACTGAAGCAGTAGGCATGAGCTTAAATGGACTCCAGAAGATGGTAGAGGACAGGAAGGCCTGGAGGAACGTTGTCCATAGGGTCGCGATGGGTCGGACACGACTTCGCAGCTAACAACAACAACAACAACTTTTAAAATTGGACTTATTTATTTTAGACACTTTTGGGGGTTCCAAATGCACAGTGAATAATTTCTCAAAGAACAAAATGTTCCACGACAACATGTAAATGAAAAACAGACATTAAATGTTGGACTGCATCTACAAGATTCAGTGTTCATAACCAGACGGGCAATTACCGTATATGAAGAAATAGCCAGGATCAGATGATTTATAAACTGAAAAATACAAAATTGCCTCAAAGTCACTTTACTAAAGGAAACCTGTCCACCCCAAAACTCCTATATAAAAGAGTTAAATATTCTGAAGATACCGTACCTACTTTTTAAAAAGTGTCTCTTCCATTTATTTAACTGAACTTTTTGGTCCTGGTTCCACTGATGTCTTTTACCTCAATAAACTATTATTATAAAAAGATGACAGAATTGAATGATATTGATATTTATTTATGTAATATGTGGCCTAATAAATGTCATGTACTTTTAAATGGATAAGTTGCTTTTAAAATGTGAAAATTTATTTTGATTTTAAAATGAAATTAATGCAGCAGAAAATGCTGTTTCATGAATACCTCGGTGAATCTTTAATTAGGACTGGTTGCAATCCCCCACTTGATGGAGGTACAACTCAGGAATGGTGACTCACACAATTTATGCTTGTCCTACAGCTGCAAATTGGGGCTAAAATCCACAGGATTGTTAAAATGAAATGTATAGTGCATTCAGAAAGTATTCAGACCCTCTTCACTTTTGTCAATTTTGTTATGTTGCAGCCTGATTCAACAGTTGTTAAAATTCATTTTTTTCTCATTAATCTACACTCAGTACCCCATAATGACAAAGTGAAAACAGAATTTTAGAACTGTCTGTAAATTTATTAAAAAGAAAAAAATCTGAAATATCACATTGGCACAAATACTCAGACCCTTCGCTCAGTACTTTGGTAAAGTACCTTTGGCAGCAATTACAGCATCGAATCTTTTTTATATGACATGACAAGCTTTGCACACTTGGATTAGGGGATTTTCTGCCATTTTTCCTTGCAAATCCTCTTGAGCTCAGTCAGGTTGAATGGTGACTGTTGGTGAACAGCCATTTTCAGGTTCTTCCAGAGATGTTCAATAGGGTTCAAGTCAGGGCTCTGGCTGGGCCACTCTAGGACATTCATAGAGTCATCCCTATGCCATTCCTGTGTTCTCTTGGCTGTGTGCTTAGGATCGTTGTCATGTTGGAAAATGAATCTTCGGCCCAGTCTGAGGTTCTGAGTGTTGTGGAACAGGTTTTCATTGAGGATATCCCTGTACTTTGCTCCATTCAGCTTTGCCTTAGCCCTGACCAGTCTCCCAGTCCATGCTACTGAAAAACAGCCCCACAGCATGATGCTGCCACCACCATGCTTCACTTGTGGGATGATATTGGGCAGGTGATGAGCAGTGCCTGGTTTCCTCCAGACATAACATTTAGTTCAATCTTGGTTTCAGCAGACCAGAGAATCTTCTTCCTCACAGTCCGAGAGTCCTTCAGATGGTTTTTTGCAAACTCCAAGTGGGTTTTCGTGGGTTTTGCACTGCGCAGAGGCTTCCAACATTTCTAAAATTCAGTTTTCACTTTGTTATTGTGCGGTACTAAGTGTAGTTTAATGGGGGGGGAAAAGAATTTCAACAACTGTAGAATCAGGCTGTAGCATAAAAAATATTGACATAAGGGACTTCCGGGTGGCAAGGCTCCGTTGCCGGCAGCCATTTAGGCTGTCAGCCCCGTCGCTCTGTAGAACCGCCAAAAACAGCGCTGATCAGCTGTTTTGGTGGCTTGGAAGCCCCCTCCTCCAGAGAAGAGGAGGGGGTGAGCGCCCAGGCAGGGGTAGAGCTCTCCTGGACCGCCAGAGTTGAAACTCTGGTGGTTGAAGGATTGAGCCCCCCCGAAGCCTGAGTTTGCTCCGGACCTCGGGACACCTCTGCTCCAGGGCTTTGGAGCAGAGCATGACGCAGCAACCATCCCTGCCAGCGAGAGTGAACTTTGGATTACTTGGATGCAGGCAGAGCTGTACAGGAGACTCATGTTAAAGCAAGTATATGATCTTTAACTCAGTGGATTTTGTGGAGACTTTTTAAAAGTGAAAGTGCGCAACAGAGTTGTGTGGGCGAAAATGGCTGTCAAATCAGTAAACATTACCAGAAGCATGGGGACTTCTCCGGTGCAGCAATCTTTGTTACAGACTTTAATGCCCCCCCACCTGCACCTGCACCAGCTTTAACAGTAAAAGATTTGCAGGATGTTTTGCAAGAGGCTTTGAAAAAGCAATCCCAACAATTAGCTGAACTTATGGAGGAGAAGCTTACAGAAATGAGAGCAGACATTTTACTGGCATTTCAAGGCATGGCTGTTTGTATAGAACGTTTGGACAAGAGAGTGGAAGATCTCAGCCAAAATAATATCAGATTAGATGCTAAAATGACAGAGGCTGAAACTGTGATAGATAAGATTGATGACGATTTAACCCTGGTGCAGTACCGAGAGATGGAGTTCGCCGTGAGAATTAGAGGTTTAAAAGAGGATTCTAAGGAAAATTTGAAAAAAGTAGTTTCAGAGGCCCTGGAGGGTGTTTTGGGGCGTCCAGCAGAAGATATTATGGTGGATATAGATAAAATATTTCGTGTTAATTCATGGATTGCAAGACAAAGGAAATTACCCAGAGATGTGGTGGTTTATTTTACAAAGAGAGCAATTAGAAATGAGGTTATTCAAGCTTTTTACAATAGTAAATTCGCAATTGCTGAGCAAGAAGTTTTAATTTTAAAAGAGATCCCTCCAAGAATTTTAAGGAGAAGGAAGGAGTTTGCCTTCCTGGCAGAAGAATTAAGAAGACGGGTTATTCAGTTCAGATGGGAGATTCCAGTGGGTATGGTGGTGATGTATGCAGGCACGAGACATCGTCTTCTTACAGTGTTACAGGCACGTGATTTTTATGCTAATATTTTAAAGGCAGTCCCTATACCACTTTTGGAATCTAAAAAGAAGAATGGTGAAGGAGAGCGTCAATCACAAAGTGAGAGCACACAAGGTGCTGAAGGAGTTATACAGCTGAAAGATGGAGAATTCCAGAAAGTTACAGGAGTGGATCAAATTACAGCATCATCGGAGGAGGTTAGAGACCAAAGAATGACACGTGCTGCTGCTAGACGAATGAGACAAGAGCAAGAACACCAGAGAGTTATGATGGCACCTCAAAAACCTACTTACAGTGAAGCAGTGGGAGGAGTGCGACGTAAGAGAGTGCAGGTGATTTTGGAAGATGCGCTCCAAAAGCTTCAAGTCGCAAAAGATGGCAACAAAGCTTCTAACCTGGAATGTTAATGGTTTAAATTCACCACATAAGAGAAAGAAAGTATTTCAATATTTAAAGCAATTTAAAAACGATGTTATTTGTTTACAAGAAACACATATTAGAGCGTCGGATCAAAAGTATTTGGTAAACTTGAGGTTGGGCACACAGTTTATTGCTTCTGCGACCGATAAGAAAAATGGAGTGGTTATTTATGTCAAGAATACTTTGACAGTGACTTTAATTGAAGCAGATAGACAAGGAAGATATGTTATGATTGAACTGTTAATAGAAGGCAAGAAAACCCTTTTGGTTGGACTGTACGCTCCTAATCAACAAGGAGATTTTTACAGTTTATTACACAGCAAGATTACTCAGTGGGATTATAAATCTTGTATTTTTATGGGAGATTGGAATAGAGTCTTGGATGTACAAATGGACAAGGGGGGTCTTTTTAAAAGCATCCCAAGTCATGCTAAACTGCCTAAATCTTTTTTTGAGATGAAGAATGACCTGGAATTGAGAGATGTCTGGAGAGAAAGGAATTTGCAAGAAAAAGACTTTACTTTTTTTTCTGACAGGCATCAATCTTTTTCTAGGATTGATTTTGTATTAATTACCAATGATTTTTTTTCTAGGATTAAGAAGATCAAGATTTGTCCAAGAACTATATCTGATCATAGTCCAGTATGGTTAGAGATAGAAAAAGGTAATAGGGATAGACGGTCTTGGCGTTTAAATGAAAACTTGTTTAGATACTAGGAAAATGTGGAAGAATGTAAAAAGCAAATGAAGGAATTTTTTAAAATTAATATGCAGAAAGGAACTTCTATTGAGATGGTTTGGGACGCAGGTAAAGCTTATATGAGAGGTGTATTGATATATCTGAACAATAAACATAGATGTAAATTGGAACTTAGGAGGAAAGAATTAGAGGATGAAATTAAGGAAAAAGAAAAGGCTTTATTTCTGAATCCATCTGATGGGAAGATCAAAGAGGTAATTACTTTATTAAGGGGTCAGTTTGATAAGTTAATGGCAGATCAAGTGGCAACTAATTTACGGTATGCAAGACATAACACTTTTTGTAATGCTAATAAGCCAGGTAGATGGTTAGCTTACTTGTTAAGGAAGAAGTAAAAGGCTTCTAATATAGATAGAATAGAACATAAGGGTAAAGTAGTGTATCAGCAGAGTCTTATCAAAAAGACTTTTGTTGACTTTTATTCTAAGCTGTATGCTAGAGACAAGATTAGAGATGAAGATATAGATGTTTATTTGGCAAAAGCTAATATTCCTGTTCTTACGCAAGAACAAAAGGAAGGGATGAATCAATTGATAACTGATGAAGAAATTTTTTTAGCAATCAAACAGTTAAAAGTGGGTAAAGCGCTGGGTACTGATGGATTGACTGCTGTGTATTATAAAAAATTACAGTTAGAAATGGTGAAACCTTTAAGGGAATTGTTCAAGACAATTCAAATGGGAGGAGGGGTGCCTCCATCCTGGAAGACTGCTTTTATTTCTTTGATTCCGAAGGAAGACCAGGATGCCACCCAAGCAAAAAATTATAGGCCAATATCACTTTTGAATACTGATTATAAGATATTTGCAAAAATCTTAGCTAATAGATTAATGAGGGTAATACAAGTGATACATGGTGATCAAACTGGATTTATAAGTGGTAGACAAATGAAGAATAATGTGAGACATATTGTAGATTTATTGGAATTTTTGGAAAGAAATAATCAGATCCCCGCAGTGCTGATCTTTCTGGATGCTGAAAAAGCCTTTGATCAATTGGATTGGCAATTTCTGATGAAAGTATTAAAGAAAATGGAATTTGGGGATAAATTTTTACAACCAATTAGGGCAATATATCAAAAGCAAATAGCCCGTATAATAGTTAACAATAGTTTGACTGAACCATGTAATATTGAAAAGGGCACAAGACAGGGGTGCCCGTTGTCACCTTTATTATTTGTTTTAACATTGGAAATATTACTGATTAAAATACGTGATTCGGAAAAAGTTAGGGGAGTTCAAATAAGAGATCAGGACTATAGATTGAGGGCGTTTGCAGATGATCTGGTTGTTACAGTAACCCAGCCGGACTATTCAGTTGTAGAATTGATGGAGATAATAATGCTATATGGGAAAGTTTCTGGATTTAAGATTAATGTACAAAAAACTAAAATATTGTCTAAAAATATGACAGTATCACAAAAGGCTGTTTTAGAAGAATTAACGGGATTTGAAATAGTTAAAAGGATTAAATATTTGGGGATATATCTGTCAGCCTCAAATGTGAAAATATATAAAAATAATTATGAAATGTTATGGGGAAAAATACAGAAAGAATTAGATAGTTGGAAAAAATTACAATTATCTTTATTGGGAAGAATTGCGGCAGTGAAAATGAATGTTTTGCCAAAAATTTTATTTTTATTTCAAATGATACCTATACTTAAAAAGAATTTAAATTTGGAGGAATGGCAAAAAGGAATTAATAAATTTGTTTGGGCAGGGGAAAAACCACGAGTTAAATTTAAGATAATGCAAGATACGCGTAAAAGAGGTGGTCTCAAAATGCCGAATTTTAAATTATATTATGAGGCTGCTGCTTTGTCAGCGATAAGTGACTGGTTTAATTTAACACAAGGGAGATTATTAAATCTTGAGGGTCATGATTTGTTATTTGGTTGGCATGCATATTTATTGTATGATAAGAAGGTGGATAATGTGTTTAAGATACATATTTTAAGGTATGCTCTGTTGCGAGTTTGGAAAAAGTACAGACATAAGTTAAACTACAAGATACCCATTTGGGCAATACTTAAACACGCAATAGAAAATATAAATGTGAGATTTAAACATGATGAGACTACATATAAGGAAATCTTAAGTTTAGAAAGGAATGTATGGCAATTAAAGCCATATAATATTTTAAAAGAAGAAAAGATTGTACAAACTTGGTTTCAGTATGGGCAATTACAAGCTAGATGGAAAGAGGACCAGAAAACTGGTTTTTCGATGACTGATGAAAACTTGGTAAAGCAAATTAGAGATCAAGGTCAAGCACATATAAAAAGGATATATAATACATTGATAGAAATTGATTCAGAGACGGAACTTGTTAAAGATTGTATGATAAAGTGGGCTCAGAATTTTCAAGAAGTCATAACAATGGATACTTGGGAAAAGATTTGGGTTAGAAATGTTAAATTCACACAGGCCCAAAATTTAAGAGAAATTTTTTATAAAATGTTTTATAGATGGCATTTAGATCCTAAAAAATTAGCAAGTATGTATCCGAACTGCCAGCCTAAATGTTGGAGGTGTGGTTGTGAGGATGCAACGTATTTTCATATATGGTGGACTTGTAAAAAGGTTAAAGCTTTTTGGATTAAAATTTGGTGGAATATGCAAAAGATATTTAGGAAAAGGATAAAGTTTTCTCCGCAATTGTTTTTATTGGGTATTATTACAGATACTACTGTTATAGATATTAAGTTGATGTTGAATTTAATTATGGCAGCGAGACTTTTAGTAGCGCAATATTGGAAGAAGGAAGAGTGGACTTTAAAAGTTTCTAACTTGGCGGAAATGGCGAAGATTTCAGCGTATTTGAAAGACCAATCGCAACAGAGATACATTGTGGAATGGAGGAGATGGATTGATTATATCCAGAATAAATATGGGACTAAAAAGTTTCATTTAGCATTTGAATAAGTAGTGGATCTATATGATGTATAATTAGTTTGTAGTTATTTTATTATTATTCGGACGATGGAGAGTTAAAGTGCGATAGAATTTAATGTTTTATTGTTGTTAGCATATTTTAGATTATGTTTATTTGTATTTTTATACCCTGTATTCAGCTCTGGGAAGTCGGGGAGGGGGAGGGGAGGAGGGTTTTTTTTCTTTGTATTCAAAATGTATTTTAAAACTTTTCAATAAAAAAATGACAAAAGTGAAGGGGGTCTGAATACTTTCTGAATGCACTATATATTTTTTTCTGGACTATATATTTTTTTCTGGAGTCTTTTATTAATTCTGGATGCTTTGTACATTGATGGTGGTGAGATGAATATTATACATCATTAGGAGAACAAATCTATAGAGGTAATTCTCAACTTATAACCACAATTGACCCCAAAATTTCTGTTGCTAAGCAAGACAGTTGTTACCTGAGTTTTGCCCCATTATACAACCTTTCTTGCCACAGTTGTTAAGTGAATCACTGCAGTTGTTAAGTTAGTAACAGTATAACAATTCACTTAATTGAATCTGGCTTCCCCATTGACTTTTGTTGTCAGAAAATCACAAAATATGATCATATGATCCTGCTACACTGCAATAAATACATGCCGGTTGCCAACATCCAAAATCTGATCACATGACCACAGGAATGTGAAAAAATAGTCATAAGTCACTTTCCGTGCCATTGCAACTTCAAATAGTCACTAAACAGATGATTGTAAGTCAAGGACTACCTGTATTAGATTTGCTGATGTAATATTTGTCAACACTTGAAATGTTATTTTTACATAGGGGCAAGAAAACACTTTTGAGCAATTTGTAAATGTTGCAGATGCGGATTACTTTGTTAATGATATAGTGCTCCAGACCAATTTTTTTGGCTTTTTCCTCTTTGAAATGTTAATATTGCATTACATTGTTGTCACAGTTTTATATATAGATTTTGTTTTGTTGGTTTTCTTGATAGCAATAGCACTTAGATTTTTACACCGCTTCATAGTGCTTTATAGACCTCTGTATGCGATTTATGGAATCAGCATGTTGCCCCCAACAGTCTGGGTCCCCATTTTACCAACCTCAAATGGATGGAAGGCTGAATCAAGCTTGAGCCAATCAGGATCAAAGTACTGGCAGTCGGCAGAATTAGCCTGCAATTCTAATCACTGCACCACCACTGACTCATCTCAGCCCCATATTTATTTATTTTGCTATCCATACTACACTCTATGCCTTCTTTGGACATACAACCTCTGATTTCAGCTGTCAACGTTATCATCACCAACGTCACTTTTTTTAAAAAGACATAATATTACTTCAAACTTGCTAACTTGCATATACACTACACAGCATGCTACCTGTGCAATAAATAGAATTTTAAAAGCCAATCTCCCCAATAATATTTTACACAGCAATGCCATGTCTGGCATTCAACGGCTGCACTTCAAAGACACTGTATTTGCATTATGTTCCAGATGCATTTGCTTAGGTCTTATTTTTTTAAAAAATGCAATTTTTCCTGAAATCATTTTGGCAAGATCTTACTCTCTACTTTTGTGCTGCAGGATTTTGGAAACTGCACAGTGGGGGGGGGGGAGACACTTTTTCAGTCATATATTGTTTATTGGGAGAAGCACTTTACTGATGGTTGACCTGTCCCCTGGTCTGGAGGTGTTTGCACTCTCGCCTTGATGCTATTCAAAAACATCAAAGTACATACAGGAGTTTCTAGAAACTTTATTACTACCCTTGTGTTACTTACTACCTCACAAGTGTCAGAAGTGAGATGACCTCACTCCCAAATGAACACCCACCAAAACAAACAAAAGTCACTGGAAACCTACTTTTGAGAATGTTAAGGGTGCAAACTGAGTACAAATCTTTTTCTTTCTCAACCAAAAGCTCAGTTACAGACTCCCCCCCACACACACACACTTACAATGACCAAACACCTGTTCTCATGGAAACTGTAACCCAAAAGGCAATAGCTGTGATCAAGAGTTCTTGCTAGGTTCAATCTCTGCTGTTTCCATAGAAATGAATGACAGAATGGCAACGACAAGGAAAGGAGAAAGTACAATACAATGCAAGGTTTTACAAAGTTTGCCCTCTGGAGAACTGGATGAAAACCTAACGAGCTGTAAGCAGAAAAGGGACCCTCAAGTGGCTTTTACAATACATCTGAGACTTTTAACTTGCTCCCAGCTAAATTTATTTTTTTTATAAAAAAAACAAAACAAAAGAACATCGCTGTCCAATATATGTATGACCCCCTACCCTATCCTTGTTTAAATGGTCCATAAAAACATGACTTTTCCATCAGGCCATATTCCTATATGGCAAAATTTCCCAACCTTGACAACTGGAAGATGTATGCACTTCAACTTCCAGAACTCTCCAGCCATTGAATCTTGTCAGAATTGCATTCAGCGTTCCAAGATCCTGTTACTGTAACTTTACAATAAAGTAATATTAGCATTCATAACTCTGGCCTCCTACCTTGAAGGATTGACACTGAAAATGACCACTGAGGAAGGAAGTGAACTATTGCAACGCCCCACCCACCCCCAAATCCCCCAAATGGTCCAGAAGGATAGATGCCATGGTCAATGGTACCAAAAGCTGTTGAGAGGATCAAGGAGCACAAGGATGGATACACCACCCCCATCTCGGTTCTGCCATAGGTCACTGATAAGCATGACTCTGTACGATACCCAGACCTGAAAGCTAACTTTAATGGGTTCAAATAATTCATTTATTACAAGATTGTGCATAGCCACCACCCAATCATCTTCTCTACAACTTTCTCCACAAAAGGAAGATTGAAGACTGGATGATAATTGCCTAGAATGAAGGAATCATATGAAGACACCCTGTGGAGGGGGCATAGCACCACTTCTTTCAAGTGCAGAGGGACCACCCATCTCCTTTAAAGAGTACAATACCACCCTATAGACCTACTCCTTTTCCTAAGCCACCTTAACAACCCAGGAAGGGCAAAGTTCAAATGTATGGCCAAATTGACAGATTGAAGGACCTTGCCTACTTCCTTGGGACTCACAGAATTGAACTCCATCCAGATAACCTCACAAGACTGTGCTTTGAACAACTCTTTATCTTTTGAGGGCAACCAAAATTATTAATGGTACCCTTGGGAGAATGAATGGCCCATCAACTCCTCAGCTCCCAAATCATTAAAAAAGTATTGAATAAGTGGTCTTTAATGCAATATATAGGGACGCGGTGGCTCAGTGGGTTAGGACGCTGAGCTTGTTGATCAGAAGGTCGGCAGTTTGGCGGGTCGAATCCCGAGTGCCGGGTAACAGAGTGAGCGCCTGTTACTCGTCCCAGCTTCTGCCAACCTAGCAGTTCGAAAGCACATAAAAATGCAAGTAGGAAAATAGGGACCACTACGGTGGGAAGGTAACAGCGTTCCGTGTGCCTTTGGCGTCTAGTCATGCCGGCCACATGACCACGGAGACGTCCTCGGACAAACGCTGGCTCTTCGGCTTTGAAACGGAGATGAGCACCGGCCCCTAGAGTCGGAAACGACTAGCACGCATGTGTGGGGGAACCTTTACCTTTTTACCTTTAATGCAATATATGGAGAGTTACATAATCTGAACCTCTGGATTTAATCTCTTAAGAAAGGGCTTTTATAAATGTAATTTCCCTTCAAAACAGGTCATTCTGTCTGCTGTTCAGAGCTCGCTATCCTGGCCACTCCTTCTCTTACCAAACCCTGGACTTTGAACCAAAGTCTTTTCTTAACGGCACCAATCCAGGCTATTAGGAAGGAGTTGCATTAAGAGACATTTGGCCTATACTTGAAATGAAATGAGATTTTGTACTTTCAATGAGTTAGTTAAAAAATAAAGAATTAGCATGGGGTTCCATTTATCTAAAAAAAACACATAGGTACATGAAATAGACATAGTATTCAGAGAAGTAACTTTTACTCCAAGCTTTGCCAATACATACTTGCTTTCTGCATTTCAAAACTGAAATATGTTTCTTAACATAGTCTGAAACATTCTAACTCCATTGCCTCCCCAACCTACTGCGTCCAGGGGTTAAAAATCATCTCTTGCAATCTTCAGATAGGATTGCCAGAAGTTTATGAATTTAGGACTGAAAACTCAATAAATACATGGGGCACCAGGTGAAAGGCCACAGTCAACAGTCAACAAGTACTAAACCATGTTGTGGTAGGCAAGTAGGTAGCAAATGAATCTTGCTGAGGACTACTGCGTCCATGAACTGAAATTCTTCAGCATCTCTAAGTGATAAACATCCTTTTTTCCTTTTCACTCCAGTTGCCGCCTCTTCCATCTTTCTGTTTATTCCCTTTCTATTCTGATTCACCATTCCACTTACTCTAGTCCCCTTTTTTCCAAAGTTGTCAGGTAATTCTCCCATTGTTTCTTCTTTTTCACTGAGCCATGGTGCCACAGGGGTTGGAATACAATATTGCAGGCTAATGCTGCTGACTGCTTATTGCCAACAGTTCTGCAGTTCAGCTTTCACTGGCTCAAGGTTGACTCAGCCTTCCATCCTTCTGAGGTCAGTAAAATGAAGACCCAGATTGTTGGGGGCAATATACTGGCTCTGTAAAGGGCTGTAAAGCACTGTGAAGTGGTATATAAGTCTAAGTGCTATTGCTATTCTCATTATCTTGGGATTCCAGCTCCATTCTTTCAAATCTGATTGGGCTTGGATTCCCAGTCTAACTCAAATAGCTTTATGAGTCCCACTGAGGTGCTTTAAAAAGCCTTCTGCTGGCTCAACAGGCCAAAATATCTTCCCACTTCTTAATAGCATATTATAACATATTAATAGCATATAGCATATAGCCTCAACCTTAACCTGTCACTGCAAGCCTGTATGTAAAGTTAAAATAAACATAAAAATAAGTTGCGTGTGAAGTCACTTTATACATTTTCTGGAAAAAGTGGAAGGAAGGAAGGAAGAAGACAGAGAAACAAACAAAGAAAATAAAGAAAAAAGATAAATAGAAAGGAAAGAAAGAAAGAAAAGAGAAAAGAAAGAAAGGGGAAAGAAAAGAAGGAGAAACAGAAAAAAAGATGAAAGAAAGAAAAAGAAAGAAAGAAAGAAAGAAAGAAAGAAAGAAAGAAAGAAAGAAAGAAAGAAAGAAAGAAAGAAAGTTGATTGTGTGTTTTAGGTACAAACAGCAATATCCTAGATGAAAGCCATATATTTTCATCTCTACCATCATTTGTGGCAAAGACCTCAGAGTGAAAGTGTATCAGCCTTCTTAGTCCAGAAAGATATCAGGTCTAGGGGTGACATGATAGCAGTGTCCCAATATCTCTGGGGTTGCCACAAAGAAGAGAGAGTCAACTTATTCTCCAAAGCACCTGAAGGCAGGACAAGAAGCAATGGATGGAAACTAATCAAGGAGAGAAGCAACCTAGAACTAAGGAGAACTTTCCTGACACTGAGAACAATTAATCAGTGGAACGTCTTGCCTCCAGAAGGGGTGAATGCTCCAACACTGTAAGGTTTTAAGAAGAGATTGGACAACCATTTGTCTGAAATGGCATAGGGCTTCCTGCCTGAGCAGGGGGTTGGACTAGAAGAAAGACCTCTAAGGTCCCTCCCAACTCTGTTATTCTGTTATAATACACAAAGAGATGAACACGTCTACTTTATTGTAAGTCTATATTAACACAGTCTTGCAAGTTTGATAGTAGAAATCTCCCATTGTCTCTTATAGCTTGAGAAGTTAGGAAGGCTCCTTTCTGAGTCTCTTTCTCTGCCCAATATGCAGCTGTGGGCTACGGTGTCTGTCAGCTGATCATTCTCTCTAGGCAGCTTCTGTCTCTCCTTCCCCATCCCAAGGTCATTCCCACTGACCATTGGGAGGTTTCAGCCTTCCCTTTCAGAAATTCTCTGGGTTAACCTGCTTGGTAGCTCCTGTTGTTACTACCTGTGAGGGATACCTTTTTCTTGGCACCAACCTGCTTAATCCTGGTGTGTGTGTGAGAGGTAAGACCTGCATGCCCTCTCTCTTTACTAGTTAAGAGAAAGATGGGGGGGGAAAGGATGATAAAAATGAAATGAATTCTGTAGCACCATCTTTTGGGTTTTTATAGCTTTCATGTACGTGAATGAGAAAACCACCACTCCAATAGGAGTTAAATTAATATCCCAAGGTATAAGTAACAGCAGGGTTTATTTAGAAAATGAAATATCATAATACAAATAATTCCTATTATGTATTAAGTAGTCATACATAGAAATGATCAATGGTGGGAGAATTTTTTTTAAAAAAGTGCTGCTAAAATCACCATCAGCACCTTAAAAGCATCTCCCATAAAAGGCTATAAAAGAAAATGTAAGCTTGGGGCAGATCACCAGGTGCGATGGGTCTGCCACTCCCAAGATCCAAAGAGGCTTCAAAAGTACTGTGACATACAATGGCTGAGCTTGCATGGAGACAGTAAACATCAAAGACAATGAAAGATCTTAACTAGCACATGGAAAATAAAGAATAACTTTAGCACAAGGCTAACCAGATGTTTAACTCTGTCTATCCCACTAACAGTTTGTTCAACCTGAAGGTAGGATTGTTGTTATTTTGAGTCATCTTTTGCTGGCCTTGAAATGTGTTTTTCTGGAAATTCCAAAGAGAACTGGAATTGCTCAGGGGGCAGGGGGATTTGGAAACCCAGACTTTCCAGCCTGTTCATCCAGCAATTTTTGCTCTTTGTTTTAAAAGGACAATATGTTTTTCTCTCTAGCAGAAAGCAAAGCATTTGGATAAACTTCCAGTGTATACGTTCAGGTAACATTTTTCCACCTCATGAAAAGCAATCACTGTAACATAATGGGCAACAGAGATTCAGAGCACTTCAATTCTTCAAAATACGGCTCCACACATCATACTAAGCTATACTGTGCCTTGTCTGATTTTGGCTCTGAAGCCAATCTGTGTACAGGGGGTCCTCGACGTACAACAGCTCATTTAGTGACCGTTCAAAGTTACAACAGCACTGAAAAAAGTGACATGACAATTTTTCACACGTATGACCTTTGAAACATCCGCTTGGTCACATGATCAAAATCCAGACGCTTGGCTGCCGATTCATATTTATGATGGTCGCACTGTCCCGGGGTCATGTGACCACCCTTTTGCAACCTTCTGACAAGCAAAGTCAATGGGGAAGCCAGATTCACTTAACAACCGTGTCACTAACTTAACAACTGCAGTGATTCACTTAACAACTGTGGCAAGAAATGGGGCAAAACTTTAACAACTCTCTTACTTGGCAATAGAAATTTTGAGTTCAGTTGTGGTCGTTAGTCAAGGGCTATCTGTTTTTTTGAAAAACATGGCTGTGGCTTGTGAAGCCAACCAAGCGTGGCTTATCCAATGGCTAAACAAATCAGGCTTTTATACCCTGTGTTTACCTTTAGCACTGATCCAAAGCTCAAACCGAAGTGGAACCTATTGATCTACTTGCATTTGCATGCTTTTGAACTGCTAGGTGGGCAGGAGCTGGTTCTATACATGCTTATTAAAATGCATTTATTTTATTTTATTTATTTTTCATGTTTAAAACTCCGACAAAATGTCATGCTTCTAGCTGTGTTTAAGTAGTTGGCCATTTGGCAGGTAAAGCATTACAATACCATTTGGTGGAAGACGATTCCAAAGTATTCCACGGAATTCAAGGAGGATATCTCCCCTGAAAACCTGAACAGGACACAGGCTTGCATTTAAACCAATTTGCCCTTTCAGCCCCTCCTTCCAGGATATTAATGTACTTCCTTCCTCTTCTCAAGGAATAAAAGGGAGGCCTGCATCTAGGCAAGACCTCTTGGAGTGGGTGGGATGCCAGATTCTCCTGTTTGATTCTCCTATTGCAAGCACCGGCTCTGGGAGCTTGTTCTACCTGTTCTGTTTTTCCAACCCTTATGTTGGATGTTGGAGGAGGAGTCTCTTCAGATAGCTTTAAGATTTTAAATGGAACCGGGCAGGACAAGATCAAGTTTCAGATCTGCTTGAGAGCTGAAACCCATCCATCCTATTTAATGAGGAGAACTTGCAGAAAGCTGGATGCAGGCCTGCTACTATCACAGTCCGAAAAACACATTCCTGCCTTTGGCCGGTCCTCTTTTCCATTTTGGGAAGCTATTTCTGTCAAAAGCAGAGGCTGGCTCTTTCCCAGCCGATCATGTGTATCCACTTGGTTCTCCTTGCAGTACAATACCACCCTATAGACCTACTCCTTTTCCTAAGCCACCTTAACAACCCAGGAAGGGCAAAGTTCAAATGTATGGCCAAATTGACAGATTGAAGGACCTTGCCTACTTCCTTGGGACTCACAGAATTGAACTCCATCCAGATAACCTCACAAGACTGTGCTTTGAACAACTCTTTATCTTTTGAGGGCAACCAAAATTATTAATGGTACCCTTGGGAGAATGAATGGCCCATCAACTCCTCAGCTCCCAAATCATTAAAAAAGTATTGAATAAGTGGTCTTTAATGCAATATATAGGGACGCGGTGGCTCAGTGGGTTAGGACGCTGAGCTTGTCGATCAGAAGGTCGGCAGTTTGGCGGGTCGAATCCCGAGTGCCGGGTAACAGAGTGAGCGCCTGTTACTCGTCCCAGCTTCTGCCAACCTAGCAGTTCGAAAGCACATAAAAATGCAAGTAGGAAAATAGGGACCACTACGGTGGGAAGGTAACAGCGTTCCGTGTGCCTTTGGCGTCTAGTCATGCCGGCCACATGACCACGGAGACGTCCTCGGACAAACGCTGGCTCTTCGGCTTTGAAACGGAGATGAGCACCGGCCCCTAGAGTCGGAAACGACTAGCACGCATGTGTGGGGGAACCTTTACCTTTTTACCTTTAATGCAATATATGGAGAGTTACATAATCTGAACCTCTGGATTTAATCTCTTAAGAAAGGGCTTTTATAAATGTAATTTCCCTTCAAAACAGGTCATTCTGTCTGCTGTTCAGAGCTCGCTATCCTGGCCACTCCTTCTCTTACCAAACCCTGGACTTTGAACCAAAGTCTTTTCTTAACGGCACCAATCCAGGCTATTAGGAAGGAGTTGCATTAAGAGACATTTGGCCTATACTTGAAATGAAATGAGATTTTGTACTTTCAATGAGTTAGTTAAAAAATAAAGAATTAGCATGGGGTTCCATTTATCTAAAAAAAACACATAGGTACATGAAATAGACATAGTATTCAGAGAAGTAACTTTTACTCCAAGCTTTGCCAATACATACTTGCTTTCTGCATTTCAAAACTGAAATATGTTTCTTAACATAGTCTGAAACATTCTAACTCCATTGCCTCCCCAACCTACTGCGTCCAGGGGTTAAAAATCATCTCTTGCAATCTTCAGATAGGATTGCCAGAAGTTTATGAATTTAGGACTGAAAACTCAATAAATACATGGGGCACCAGGTGAAAGGCCACAGTCAACAGTCAACAAGTACTAAACCATGTTGTGGTAGGCAAGTAGGTAGCAAATGAATCTTGCTGAGGACTACTGCGTCCATGAACTGAAATTCTTCAGCATCTCTAAGTGATAAACATCCTTTTTTCCTTTTCACTCCAGTTGCCGCCTCTTCCATCTTTCTGTTTATTCCCTTTCTATTCTGATTCACCATTCCACTTACTCTAGTCCCCTTTTTTCCAAAGTTGTCAGGTAATTCTCCCATTGTTTCTTCTTTTTCACTGAGCCATGGTGCCACAGGGGTTGGAATACAATATTGCAGGCTAATGCTGCTGACTGCTTATTGCCAACAGTTCTGCAGTTCAGCTTTCACTGGCTCAAGGTTGACTCAGCCTTCCATCCTTCTGAGGTCAGTAAAATGAAGACCCAGATTGTTGGGGGCAATATACTGGCTCTGTAAAGGGCTGTAAAGCACTGTGAAGTGGTATATAAGTCTAAGTGCTATTGCTATTCTCATTATCTTGGGATTCCAGCTCCATTCTTTCAAATCTGATTGGGCTTGGATTCCCAGTCTAACTCAAATAGCTTTATGAGTCCCACTGAGGTGCTTTAAAAAGCCTTCTGCTGGCTCAACAGGCCAAAATATCTTCCCACTTCTTAATAGCATATTATAACATATTAATAGCATATAGCATATAGCCTCAACCTTAACCTGTCACTGCAAGCCTGTATGTAAAGTTAAAATAAACATAAAAATAAGTTGCGTGTGAAGTCACTTTATACATTTTCTGGAAAAAGTGGAAGGAAGGAAGGAAGAAGACAGAGAAACAAACAAAGAAAATAAAGAAAAAAGAGAAATAGAAAGGAAAGAAAGAAAGAAAAGAGAAAAGAAAGAAAGGGGAAAGAAAAGAAGGAGAAACAGAAAAAAAGATGAAAGAAAGAAAAAGAAAGAAAGAAAGAAAGAAAGAAAGAAAGAAAGAAAGAAAGAAAGAAAGTTGATTGTGTGTTTTAGGTACAAACAGCAATATCCTAGATGAAAGCCATATATTTTCATCTCTACCATCATTTGTGGCAAAGACCTCAGAGTGAAAGTGTATCAGCCTTCTTAGTCCAGAAAGATATCAGGTCTAGGGGTGACATGATAGCAGTGTCCCAATATCTCTGGGGTTGCCACAAAGAAGAGAGAGTCAACTTATTCTCCAAAGCACCTGAAGGCAGGACAAGAAGCAATGGATGGAAACTAATCAAGGAGAGAAGCAACCTAGAACTAAGGAGAACTTTCCTGACACTGAGAACAATTAATCAGTGGAACGTCTTGCCTCCAGAAGGGGTGAATGCTCCAACACTGTAAGGTTTTAAGAAGAGATTGGACAACCATTTGTCTGAAATAGCATAGGGCTTCCTGCCTGAGCAGGGGGTTGGACTAGAAGAAAGACCTCTAAGGTCCCTCCCAACTCTGTTATTCTGTTATAATACACAAAGAGATGAACACGTCTACTTTATTGTAAGTCTATATTAACACAGTCTTGCAAGTTTGATAGTAGAAATCTCCCATTGTCTCTTATAGCTTGAGAAGTTAGGAAGGCTCCTTTCTGAGTCTCTTTCTCTGCCCAATATGCAGCTGTGGGCTACGGTGTCTGTCAGCTGATCATTCTCTCTAGGCAGCTTCTGTCTCTCCTTCCCCATCCCAAGGTCATTCCCACTGACCATTGGGAGGTTTCAGCCTTCCCTTTCAGAAATTCTCTGGGTTAACCTGCTTGGTAGCTCCTGTTGTTACTACCTGTGAGGGATACCTTTTTCTTGGCACCAACCTGCTTAATCCTGGTGTGTGTGTGAGAGGTAAGACCTGCATGCCCTCTCTCTTTACTAGTTAAGAGAAAGATGGGGGGGAAAGGATGATAAAAATGAAATGAATTCTGTAGCACCATCTTTTGGGTTTTTATAGCTTTCATGTACGTGAATGAGAAAACCACCACTCCAATAGGAGTTAAATTAATATCCCAAGGTATAAGTAACAGCAGGGTTTATTTAGAAAATGAAATATCATAATACAAATAATTCCTATTATGTATTAAGTAGTCATACATAGAAATGATCAATGGTGGGAGAATTTTTTTTAAAAAAGTGCTGCTAAAATCACCATCAGCACCTTAAAAGCATCTCCCATAAAAGGCTATAAAAGAAAATGTAAGCTTGGGGCAGATCACCAGGTGCGATGGGTCTGCCACTCCCAAGATCCAAAGAGGCTTCAAAAGTACTGTGACATACAATGGCTGAGCTTGCATGGAGACAGTAAACATCAAAGACAATGAAAGATCTTAACTAGCACATGGAAAATAAAGAATAACTTTAGCACAAGGCTAACCAGATGTTTAACTCTGTCTATCCCACTAACAGTTTGTTCAACCTGAAGGTAGGATTGTTGTTATTTTGAGTCATCTTTTGCTGGCCTTGAAATGTGTTTTTCTGGAAATTCCAAAGAGAACTGGAATTGCTCAGGGGGCAGGGGGATTTGGAAACCCAGACTTTCCAGCCTGTTCATCCAGCAATTTTTGCTCTTTGTTTTAAAAGGACAATATGTTTTTCTCTCTAGCAGAAAGCAAAGCATTTGGATAAACTTCCAGTGTATACGTTCAGGTAACATTTTTCCACCTCATGAAAAGCAATCACTGTAACATAATGGGCAACAGAGATTCAGAGCACTTCAATTCTTCAAAATACGGCTCCACACATCATACTAAGCTATACTGTGCCTTGTCTGATTTTGGCTCTGAAGCCAATCTGTGTACAGGGGGTCCTCGACGTACAACAGCTCATTTAGTGACCGTTCAAAGTTACAACAGCACTGAAAAAAGTGACATGACAATTTTTCACACGTATGACCTTTGAAACATCCGCTTGGTCACATGATCAAAATCCAGACGCTTGGCTGCCGATTCATATTTATGATGGTCGCACTGTCCCGGGGTCATGTGACCACCCTTTTGCAACCTTCTGACAAGCAAAGTCAATGGGGAAGCCAGATTCACTTAACAACCGTGTCACTAACTTAACAACTGCAGTGATTCACTTAACAACTGTGGCAAGAAATGGGGCAAAACTTTAACAACTCTCTTACTTGGCAATAGAAATTTTGAGTTCAGTTGTGGTCGTTAGTCAAGGGCTATCTGTTTTTTTGAAAAACATGGCTGTGGCTTGTGAAGCCAACCAAGCGTGGCTTATCCAATGGCTAAACAAATCAGGCTTTTATACCCTGTGTTTACCTTTAGCACTGATCCAAAGCTCAAACCGAAGTGGAACCTATTGATCTACTTGCATTTGCATGCTTTTGAACTGCTAGGTGGGCAGGAGCTGGTTCTATACATGCTTATTAAAATGCATTTATTTTATTTTATTTATTTTTCATGTTTAAAACTCCGACAAAATGTCATGCTTCTAGCTGTGTTTAAGTAGTTGGCCATTTGGCAGGTAAAGCATTACAATACCATTTGGTGGAAGACGATTCCAAAGTATTCCACGGAATTCAAGGAGGATATCTCCCCTGAAACCCTGAACAGGACACAGGCTTGCATTTAAACCAATTTGCCCTTTCAGCCCCTCCTTCCAGGATATTAATGTACTTCCTTCCTCTTCTCAAGGAATAAAAGGGAGGCCTGCATCTAGGCAAGACCTCTTGGAGTGGGTGGGATGCCAGATTCTCCTGTTTGATTCTCCTATTGCAAGCACCGGCTCTGGGAGCTTGTTCTACCTGTTCTGTTTTTCCAACCCTTATGTTGGATGTTGGAGGAGGAGTCTCTTCAGATAGCTTTAAGATTTTAAATGGAACCGGGCAGGACAAGATCAAGTTTCAGATCTGCTTGAGAGCTGAAACCCATCCATCCTATTTAATGAGGAGAACTTGCAGAAAGCTGGATGCAGGCCTGCTACTATCACAGTCCGAAAAACACATTCCTGCCTTTGGCCGGTCCTCTTTTCCATTTTGGGAAGCTATTTCTGTCAAAAGCAGAGGCTGGCTCTTTCCCAGCCGATCATGTGTATCCACTTGGTTCTCCTTGCAGTACAATACCACCCTATAGACCTACTCCTTTTCCTAAGCCACCTTAACAACCCAGGAAGGGCAAAGTTCAAATGTATGGCCAAATTGACAGATTGAAGGACCTTGCCTACTTCCTTGGGACTCACAGAATTGAACTCCATCCAGATAACCTCACAAGACTGTGCTTTGAACAACTCTTTATCTTTTGAGGGCAACCAAAATTATTAATGGTACCCTTGGGAGAATGAATGGCCCATCAACTCCTCAGCTCCCAAATCATTAAAAAAGTATTGAATAAGTGGTCTTTAATGCAATATATAGGGACGCGGTGGCTCAGTGGGTTAGGACGCTGAGCTTGTCGATCAGAAGGTCGGCAGTTTGGCGGGTCGAATCCCGAGTGCCGGGTAACAGAGTGAGCGCCTGTTACTCGTCCCAGCTTCTGCCAACCTAGCAGTTCGAAAGCACATAAAAATGCAAGTAGGAAAATAGGGACCACTACGGTGGGAAGGTAACAGCGTTCCGTGTGCCTTTGGCGTCTAGTCATGCCGGCCACATGACCACGGAGACGTCCTCGGACAAACGCTGGCTCTTCGGCTTTGAAACGGAGATGAGCACCGGCCCCTAGAGTCGGAAACGACTAGCACGCATGTGTGGGGGAACCTTTACCTTTTTACCTTTAATGCAATATATGGAGAGTTACATAATCTGAACCTCTGGATTTAATCTCTTAAGAAAGGGCTTTTATAAATGTAATTTCCCTTCAAAACAGGTCATTCTGTCTGCTGTTCAGAGCTCGCTATCCTGGCCACTCCTTCTCTTACCAAACCCTGGACTTTGAACCAAAGTCTTTTCTTAACGGCACCAATCCAGGCTATTAGGAAGGAGTTGCATTAAGAGACATTTGGCCTATACTTGAAATGAAATGAGATTTTGTACTTTCAATGAGTTAGTTAAAAAATAAAGAATTAGCATGGGGTTCCATTTATCTAAAAAAAACACATAGGTACATGAAATAGACATAGTATTCAGAGAAGTAACTTTTACTCCAAGCTTTGCCAATACATACTTGCTTTCTGCATTTCAAAACTGAAATATGTTTCTTAACATAGTCTGAAACATTCTAACTCCATTGCCTCCCCAACCTACTGCGTCCAGGGGTTAAAAATCATCTCTTGCAATCTTCAGATAGGATTGCCAGAAGTTTATGAATTTAGGACTGAAAACTCAATAAATACATGGGGCACCAGGTGAAAGGCCACAGTCAACAGTCAACAAGTACTAAACCATGTTGTGGTAGGCAAGTAGGTAGCAAATGAATCTTGCTGAGGACTACTGCGTCCATGAACTGAAATTCTTCAGCATCTCTAAGTGATAAACATCCTTTTTTCCTTTTCACTCCAGTTGCCGCCTCTTCCATCTTTCTGTTTATTCCCTTTCTATTCTGATTCACCATTCCACTTACTCTAGTCCCCTTTTTTCCAAAGTTGTCAGGTAATTCTCCCATTGTTTCTTCTTTTTCACTGAGCCATGGTGCCACAGGGGTTGGAATACAATATTGCAGGCTAATGCTGCTGACTGCTTATTGCCAACAGTTCTGCAGTTCAGCTTTCACTGGCTCAAGGTTGACTCAGCCTTCCATCCTTCTGAGGTCAGTAAAATGAAGACCCAGATTGTTGGGGGCAATATACTGGCTCTGTAAAGGGCTGTAAAGCACTGTGAAGTGGTATATAAGTCTAAGTGCTATTGCTATTCTCATTATCTTGGGATTCCAGCTCCATTCTTTCAAATCTGATTGGGCTTGGATTCCCAGTCTAACTCAAATAGCTTTATGAGTCCCACTGAGGTGCTTTAAAAAGCCTTCTGCTGGCTCAACAGGCCAAAATATCTTCCCACTTCTTAATAGCATATTATAACATATTAATAGCATATAGCATATAGCCTCAACCTTAACCTGTCACTGCAAGCCTGTATGTAAAGTTAAAATAAACATAAAAATAAGTTGCGTGTGAAGTCACTTTATACATTTTCTGGAAAAAGTGGAAGGAAGGAAGGAAGAAGACAGAGAAACAAACAAAGAAAATAAAGAAAAAAGAGAAATAGAAAGGAAAGAAAGAAAGAAAAGAGAAAAGAAAGAAAGGGGAAAGAAAAGAAGGAGAAACAGAAAAAAAGATGAAAGAAAGAAAAAGAAAGAAAGAAAGAAAGAAAGAAAGAAAGAAAGAAAGAAAGAAAGAAAGAAAGAAAGAAAGTTGATTGTGTGTTTTAGGTACAAACAGCAATATCCTAGATGAAAGCCATATATTTTCATCTCTACCATCATTTGTGGCAAAGACCTCAGAGTGAAAGTGTATCAGCCTTCTTAGTCCAGAAAGATATCAGGTCTAGGGGTGACATGATAGCAGTGTCCCAATATCTCTGGGGTTGCCACAAAGAAGAGAGAGTCAACTTATTCTCCAAAGCACCTGAAGGCAGGACAAGAAGCAATGGATGGAAACTAATCAAGGAGAGAAGCAACCTAGAACTAAGGAGAACTTTCCTGACACTGAGAACAATTAATCAGTGGAACGTCTTGCCTCCAGAAGGGGTGAATGCTCCAACACTGTAAGGTTTTAAGAAGAGATTGGACAACCATTTGTCTGAAATGGCATAGGGCTTCCTGCCTGAGCAGGGGGTTGGACTAGAAGAAAGACCTCTAAGGTCCCTCCCAACTCTGTTATTCTGTTATAATACACAAAGAGATGAACACGTCTACTTTATTGTAAGTCTATATTAACACAGTCTTGCAAGTTTGATAGTAGAAATCTCCCATTGTCTCTTATAGCTTGAGAAGTTAGGAAGGCTCCTTTCTGAGTCTCTTTCTCTGCCCAATATGCAGCTGTGGGCTACGGTGTCTGTCAGCTGATCATTCTCTCTAGGCAGCTTCTGTCTCTCCTTCCCCATCCCAAGGTCATTCCCACTGACCATTGGGAGGTTTCAGCCTTCCCTTTCAGAAATTCTCTGGGTTAACCTGCTTGGTAGCTCCTGTTGTTACTACCTGTGAGGGATACCTTTTTCTTGGCACCAACCTGCTTAATCCTGGTGTGTGTGTGAGAGGTAAGACCTGCATGCCCTCTCTCTTTACTAGTTAAGAGAAAGATGGGGGGGGAAAGGATGATAAAAATGAAATGAATTCTGTAGCACCATCTTTTGGGTTTTTATAGCTTTCATGTACGTGAATGAGAAAACCACCACTCCAATAGGAGTTAAATTAATATCCCAAGGTATAAGTAACAGCAGGGTTTATTTAGAAAATGAAATATCATAATACAAATAATTCCTATTATGTATTAAGTAGTCATACATAGAAATGATCAATGGTGGGAGAATTTTTTTTAAAAAAGTGCTGCTAAAATCACCATCAGCACCTTAAAAGCATCTCCCATAAAAGGCTATAAAAGAAAATGTAAGCTTGGGGCAGATCACCAGGTGCGATGGGTCTGCCACTCCCAAGATCCAAAGAGGCTTCAAAAGTACTGTGACATACAATGGCTGAGCTTGCATGGAGACAGTAAACATCAAAGACAATGAAAGATCTTAACTAGCACATGGAAAATAAAGAATAACTTTAGCACAAGGCTAACCAGATGTTTAACTCTGTCTATCCCACTAACAGTTTGTTCAACCTGAAGGTAGGATTGTTGTTATTTTGAGTCATCTTTTGCTGGCCTTGAAATGTGTTTTTCTGGAAATTCCAAAGAGAACTGGAATTGCTCAGGGGGCAGGGGGATTTGGAAACCCAGACTTTCCAGCCTGTTCATCCAGCAATTTTTGCTCTTTGTTTTAAAAGGACAATATGTTTTTCTCTCTAGCAGAAAGCAAAGCATTTGGATAAACTTCCAGTGTATACGTTCAGGTAACATTTTTCCACCTCATGAAAAGCAATCACTGTAACATAATGGGCAACAGAGATTCAGAGCACTTCAATTCTTCAAAATACGGCTCCACACATCATACTAAGCTATACTGTGCCTTGTCTGATTTTGGCTCTGAAGCCAATCTGTGTACAGGGGGTCCTCGACGTACAACAGCTCATTTAGTGACCGTTCAAAGTTACAACAGCACTGAAAAAAGTGACATGACAATTTTTCACACGTATGACCTTTGAAACATCCGCTTGGTCACATGATCAAAATCCAGACGCTTGGCTGCCGATTCATATTTATGATGGTCGCACTGTCCCGGGGTCATGTGACCACCCTTTTGCAACCTTCTGACAAGCAAAGTCAATGGGGAAGCCAGATTCACTTAACAACCGTGTCACTAACTTAACAACTGCAGTGATTCACTTAACAACTGTGGCAAGAAATGGGGCAAAACTTTAACAACTCTCTTACTTGGCAATAGAAATTTTGAGTTCAGTTGTGGTCGTTAGTCAAGGGCTATCTGTTTTTTTGAAAAACATGGCTGTGGCTTGTGAAGCCAACCAAGCGTGGCTTATCCAATGGCTAAACAAATCAGGCTTTTATACCCTGTGTTTACCTTTAGCACTGATCCAAAGCTCAAACCGAAGTGGAACCTATTGATCTACTTGCATTTGCATGCTTTTGAACTGCTAGGTGGGCAGGAGCTGGTTCTATACATGCTTATTAAAATGCATTTATTTTATTTTATTTATTTTTCATGTTTAAAACTCCGACAAAATGTCATGCTTCTAGCTGTGTTTAAGTAGTTGGCCATTTGGCAGGTAAAGCATTACAATACCATTTGGTGGAAGACGATTCCAAAGTATTCCACGGAATTCAAGGAGGATATCTCCCCTGAAACCCTGAACAGGACACAGGCTTGCATTTAAACCAATTTGCCCTTTCAGCCCCTCCTTCCAGGATATTAATGTACTTCCTTCCTCTTCTCAAGGAATAAAAGGGAGGCCTGCATCTAGGCAAGACCTCTTGGAGTGGGTGGGATGCCAGATTCTCCTGTTTGATTCTCCTATTGCAAGCACCGGCTCTGGGAGCTTGTTCTACCTGTTCTGTTTTTCCAACCCTTATGTTGGATGTTGGAGGAGGAGTCTCTTCAGATAGCTTTAAGATTTTAAATGGAACCGGGCAGGACAAGATCAAGTTTCAGATCTGCTTGAGAGCTGAAACCCATCCATCCTATTTAATGAGGAGAACTTGCAGAAAGCTGGATGCAGGCCTGCTACTATCACAGTCCGAAAAACACATTCCTGCCTTTGGCCGGTCCTCTTTTCCATTTTGGGAAGCTATTTCTGTCAAAAGCAGAGGCTGGCTCTTTCCCAGCCGATCATGTGTATCCACTTGGTTCTCCTTGCAGTACAATACCACCCTATAGACCTACTCCTTTTCCTAAGCCACCTTAACAACCCAGGAAGGGCAAAGTTCAAATGTATGGCCAAATTGACAGATTGAAGGACCTTGCCTACTTCCTTGGGACTCACAGAATTGAACTCCATCCAGATAACCTCACAAGACTGTGCTTTGAACAACTCTTTATCTTTTGAGGGCAACCAAAATTATTAATGGTACCCTTGGGAGAATGAATGGCCCATCAACTCCTCAGCTCCCAAATCATTAAAAAAGTATTGAATAAGTGGTCTTTAATGCAATATATAGGGACGCGGTGGCTCAGTGGGTTAGGACGCTGAGCTTGTCGATCAGAAGGTCGGCAGTTTGGCGGGTCGAATCCCGAGTGCCGGGTAACAGAGTGAGCGCCTGTTACTCGTCCCAGCTTCTGCCAACCTAGCAGTTCGAAAGCACATAAAAATGCAAGTAGGAAAATAGGGACCACTACGGTGGGAAGGTAACAGCGTTCCGTGTGCCTTTGGCGTCTAGTCATGCCGGCCACATGACCACGGAGACGTCCTCGGACAAACGCTGGCTCTTCGGCTTTGAAACGGAGATGAGCACCGGCCCCTAGAGTCGGAAACGACTAGCACGCATGTGTGGGGGAACCTTTACCTTTTTACCTTTAATGCAATATATGGAGAGTTACATAATCTGAACCTCTGGATTTAATCTCTTAAGAAAGGGCTTTTATAAATGTAATTTCCCTTCAAAACAGGTCATTCTGTCTGCTGTTCAGAGCTCGCTATCCTGGCCACTCCTTCTCTTACCAAACCCTGGACTTTGAACCAAAGTCTTTTCTTAACGGCACCAATCCAGGCTATTAGGAAGGAGTTGCATTAAGAGACATTTGGCCTATACTTGAAATGAAATGAGATTTTGTACTTTCAATGAGTTAGTTAAAAAATAAAGAATTAGCATGGGGTTCCATTTATCTAAAAAAAACACATAGGTACATGAAATAGACATAGTATTCAGAGAAGTAACTTTTACTCCAAGCTTTGCCAATACATACTTGCTTTCTGCATTTCAAAACTGAAATATGTTTCTTAACATAGTCTGAAACATTCTAACTCCATTGCCTCCCCAACCTACTGCGTCCAGGGGTTAAAAATCATCTCTTGCAATCTTCAGATAGGATTGCCAGAAGTTTATGAATTTAGGACTGAAAACTCAATAAATACATGGGGCACCAGGTGAAAGGCCACAGTCAACAGTCAACAAGTACTAAACCATGTTGTGGTAGGCAAGTAGGTAGCAAATGAATCTTGCTGAGGACTACTGCGTCCATGAACTGAAATTCTTCAGCATCTCTAAGTGATAAACATCCTTTTTTCCTTTTCACTCCAGTTGCCGCCTCTTCCATCTTTCTGTTTATTCCCTTTCTATTCTGATTCACCATTCCACTTACTCTAGTCCCCTTTTTTCCAAAGTTGTCAGGTAATTCTCCCATTGTTTCTTCTTTTTCACTGAGCCATGGTGCCACAGGGGTTGGAATACAATATTGCAGGCTAATGCTGCTGACTGCTTATTGCCAACAGTTCTGCAGTTCAGCTTTCACTGGCTCAAGGTTGACTCAGCCTTCCATCCTTCTGAGGTCAGTAAAATGAAGACCCAGATTGTTGGGGGCAATATACTGGCTCTGTAAAGGGCTGTAAAGCACTGTGAAGTGGTATATAAGTCTAAGTGCTATTGCTATTCTCATTATCTTGGGATTCCAGCTCCATTCTTTCAAATCTGATTGGGCTTGGATTCCCAGTCTAACTCAAATAGCTTTATGAGTCCCACTGAGGTGCTTTAAAAAGCCTTCTGCTGGCTCAACAGGCCAAAATATCTTCCCACTTCTTAATAGCATATTATAACATATTAATAGCATATAGCATATAGCCTCAACCTTAACCTGTCACTGCAAGCCTGTATGTAAAGTTAAAATAAACATAAAAATAAGTTGCGTGTGAAGTCACTTTATACATTTTCTGGAAAAAGTGGAAGGAAGGAAGGAAGAAGACAGAGAAACAAACAAAGAAAATAAAGAAAAAAGAGAAATAGAAAGGAAAGAAAGAAAGAAAAGAGAAAAGAAAGAAAGGGGAAAGAAAAGAAGGAGAAACAGAAAAAAAGATGAAAGAAAGAAAAAGAAAGAAAGAAAGAAAGAAAGAAAGAAAGAAAGAAAGAAAGAAAGAAAGAAAGTTGATTGTGTGTTTTAGGTACAAACAGCAATATCCTAGATGAAAGCCATATATTTTCATCTCTACCATCATTTGTGGCAAAGACCTCAGAGTGAAAGTGTATCAGCCTTCTTAGTCCAGAAAGATATCAGGTCTAGGGGTGACATGATAGCAGTGTCCCAATATCTCTGGGGTTGCCACAAAGAAGAGAGAGTCAACTTATTCTCCAAAGCACCTGAAGGCAGGACAAGAAGCAATGGATGGAAACTAATCAAGGAGAGAAGCAACCTAGAACTAAGGAGAACTTTCCTGACACTGAGAACAATTAATCAGTGGAACGTCTTGCCTCCAGAAGGGGTGAATGCTCCAACACTGTAAGGTTTTAAGAAGAGATTGGACAACCATTTGTCTGAAATGGCATAGGGCTTCCTGCCTGAGCAGGGGGTTGGACTAGAAGAAAGACCTCTAAGGTCCCTCCCAACTCTGTTATTCTGTTATAATACACAAAGAGATGAACACGTCTACTTTATTGTAAGTCTATATTAACACAGTCTTGCAAGTTTGATAGTAGAAATCTCCCATTGTCTCTTATAGCTTGAGAAGTTAGGAAGGCTCCTTTCTGAGTCTCTTTCTCTGCCCAATATGCAGCTGTGGGCTACGGTGTCTGTCAGCTGATCATTCTCTCTAGGCAGCTTCTGTCTCTCCTTCCCCATCCCAAGGTCATTCCCACTGACCATTGGGAGGTTTCAGCCTTCCCTTTCAGAAATTCTCTGGGTTAACCTGCTTGGTAGCTCCTGTTGTTACTACCTGTGAGGGATACCTTTTTCTTGGCACCAACCTGCTTAATCCTGGTGTGTGTGTGAGAGGTAAGACCTGCATGCCCTCTCTCTTTACTAGTTAAGAGAAAGATGGGGGGGAAAGGATGATAAAAATGAAATGAATTCTGTAGCACCATCTTTTGGGTTTTTATAGCTTTCATGTACGTGAATGAGAAAACCACCACTCCAATAGGAGTTAAATTAATATCCCAAGGTATAAGTAACAGCAGGGTTTATTTAGAAAATGAAATATCATAATACAAATAATTCCTATTATGTATTAAGTAGTCATACATAGAAATGATCAATGGTGGGAGAATTTTTTTTAAAAAAGTGCTGCTAAAATCACCATCAGCACCTTAAAAGCATCTCCCATAAAAGGCTATAAAAGAAAATGTAAGCTTGGGGCAGATCACCAGGTGCGATGGGTCTGCCACTCCCAAGATCCAAAGAGGCTTCAAAAGTACTGTGACATACAATGGCTGAGCTTGCATGGAGACAGTAAACATCAAAGACAATGAAAGATCTTAACTAGCACATGGAAAATAAAGAATAACTTTAGCACAAGGCTAACCAGATGTTTAACTCTGTCTATCCCACTAACAGTTTGTTCAACCTGAAGGTAGGATTGTTGTTATTTTGAGTCATCTTTTGCTGGCCTTGAAATGTGTTTTTCTGGAAATTCCAAAGAGAACTGGAATTGCTCAGGGGGCAGGGGGATTTGGAAACCCAGACTTTCCAGCCTGTTCATCCAGCAATTTTTGCTCTTTGTTTTAAAAGGACAATATGTTTTTCTCTCTAGCAGAAAGCAAAGCATTTGGATAAACTTCCAGTGTATACGTTCAGGTAACATTTTTCCACCTCATGAAAAGCAATCACTGTAACATAATGGGCAACAGAGATTCAGAGCACTTCAATTCTTCAAAATACGGCTCCACACATCATACTAAGCTATACTGTGCCTTGTCTGATTTTGGCTCTGAAGCCAATCTGTGTACAGGGGGTCCTCGACGTACAACAGCTCATTTAGTGACCGTTCAAAGTTACAACAGCACTGAAAAAAGTGACATGACAATTTTTCACACGTATGACCTTTGAAACATCCGCTTGGTCACATGATCAAAATCCAGACGCTTGGCTGCCGATTCATATTTATGATGGTCGCACTGTCCCGGGGTCATGTGACCACCCTTTTGCAACCTTCTGACAAGCAAAGTCAATGGGGAAGCCAGATTCACTTAACAACCGTGTCACTAACTTAACAACTGCAGTGATTCACTTAACAACTGTGGCAAGAAATGGGGCAAAACTTTAACAACTCTCTTACTTGGCAATAGAAATTTTGAGTTCAGTTGTGGTCGTTAGTCAAGGGCTATCTGTTTTTTTGAAAAACATGGCTGTGGCTTGTGAAGCCAACCAAGCGTGGCTTATCCAATGGCTAAACAAATCAGGCTTTTATACCCTGTGTTTACCTTTAGCACTGATCCAAAGCTCAAACCGAAGTGGAACCTATTGATCTACTTGCATTTGCATGCTTTTGAACTGCTAGGTGGGCAGGAGCTGGTTCTATACATGCTTATTAAAATGCATTTATTTTATTTTATTTATTTTTCATGTTTAAAACTCCGACAAAATGTCATGCTTCTAGCTGTGTTTAAGTAGTTGGCCATTTGGCAGGTAAAGCATTACAATACCATTTGGTGGAAGACGATTCCAAAGTATTCCACGGAATTCAAGGAGGATATCTCCCCTGAAACCCTGAACAGGACACAGGCTTGCATTTAAACCAATTTGCCCTTTCAGCCCCTCCTTCCAGGATATTAATGTACTTCCTTCCTCTTCTCAAGGAATAAAAGGGAGGCCTGCATCTAGGCAAGACCTCTTGGAGTGGGTGGGATGCCAGATTCTCCTGTTTGATTCTCCTATTGCAAGCACCGGCTCTGGGAGCTTGTTCTACCTGTTCTGTTTTTCCAACCCTTATGTTGGATGTTGGAGGAGGAGTCTCTTCAGATAGCTTTAAGATTTTAAATGGAACCGGGCAGGACAAGATCAAGTTTCAGATCTGCTTGAGAGCTGAAACCCATCCATCCTATTTAATGAGGAGAACTTGCAGAAAGCTGGATGCAGGCCTGCTACTATCACAGTCCGAAAAACACATTCCTGCCTTTGGCCGGTCCTCTTTTCCATTTTGGGAAGTTATTTCTGTCAAAAGCAGAGGCTGGCTCTTTCCCAGCCGATCATGTGTATCCACTTGGTTCTCCTTGCAGTGAGCTCAGAAAGCTGAATTTGGCCCGTCCCTTTAATCCTCCTGATAAAAGGCTGATGTCACCAAGAAGGGCTTCTTTTTCTGGCTCTACTGCAGCACCACACCACAAAGAAAAACAGTGCCGGGCCAAAAACCTGCCAGGAAAGCAGACAAAGTGGCAAGAGATTCTGAAGTTGTCATTAATGCTGATTTGTCCCAATAAGACCTTTCCTTTGTATTTCAACATGCACATTTCTAATGTGGGGACGTCATTCTCAGGAATCATAATTCAGAATAAAGCTGGTTAGAGCTGCCATCGATTGTTTATTGCTTGCTTGTATTTCAGACATTCAGTTACAGGATGGGGGGAGGGTAGGTGGGAGGAGTGGGCAACTTAGCACCAAAAAAAGATACAAAGATTGTTGCCCTAATTAGATTTTTATTTTCTGATTTGATACAAAGCAAAAAGAAAAAAAATCGCCTTCAGCTCCCTCTTTTCAGGGTAATGTTAAAAATATCATATCTCTCACCCCCAACTGAACCCTGAGGTACTGCTGCAAATGAAGACACAGACAGTAATCATTCAATTGTTTTTTTCTCTCTCCACATTTCATTAGATGAGTTTGTTTTAAGAAAGGCTAACTCTAAATGCCAGTACTGCATTGCCTTGTTAACTGTACTGTCAGCCTTGTGAGATAGTTTGAACAAGAAGCATGCCCAGCAGTGCTAGCTCTATTAGAATGTTACATTAACAGAATCTTGCAAATCTGAAAAGACATCACTCTCTCGTCGCTATTAGAGTCCAAGAAACTACGGAAGGTCTATTCTGAGAAGGTTGCCATGTCCCCATACCTTCTACAAGCCAGTTGCCTCTTATCTGGCGGCTGCCTAGTCTGCAACATTTCCTCCTGTGTCTCAATGTCATTCCCACATACCATTATGTAACATAACAGAATAGTAGAGTTGGGAGGGACCTTGGAGGATTTCTATCTAGTCCAACCGCCTGCTCAAGCAGAAGACCCTCTACCATTTCAGACAAATGATTGCTCAACCTCTACTTAAAAACCTTCAGTGATGGAGCACCCACAACTTCTGAAGGTAAGTCGTTCCACTGATTAATTGTTCTAACGGTCAGGACATTTCTCCTTTCCATCCGTTGCTTCTTGTTCTGCCTTCAGGTGTTCTGGAGAATAGATTCATTCACCACCTCTTCCTTGTGGCAGCCCCTGAGATATTGGAACACTGCTATCATGTCACCGCGAGTCCTTCATTTCATTAAACTACTAGACATACACAATTCCTACAACTTTTCTTCATGTGTTTTAGCCTTCCCTAATCATTTTGTTGCTGTTCTTTGCATCCTTTCTAGAGCATACGTCGCATCATGTGATACATTGTGATGTTGTTTGCCTTTGTGGGATGGGTGTGGCCTATGTGTGATGCATCCAGCCTGCGGGCCACCACTTTGATACCCCCCTTCTACAGTCTCAACCTATTTTTTTATATCATGGCAACCTTATGTACACTGAGATTCCTTCTGCGGGCCGCCAGCCCCCCTTCTACAGTCTCAGACTATTTTTTATATCATGGCAACCTTATGTACACTGAAATTCCTTCTGCAAGTATAGCCTGCCAAAATTGTCCCTCCCAGTAAAATTACCATATGCCAAAAGTGGGAATACCATGAGCTGAACATAGCCATCTACTCAATTTTTACATACTCTTAGATTGCCTGTAGGTACCAGTCTCCCCACAAAAGAAACACAAACTCCCCAAAGTGGGTACACCCCAATCCAGTGACCTTATCTGTCTTCTTCCTATGACTCTCAGAAGCCAGTTTTTAACTTTAAATTATGCCATTTATATAAATCACTGTGATAGCACTCCTGCCTTTGAAATTCTCAGGAGCATAATGTTATAAAAAATGGGGGTACGAAAAGTACTGTTCTTCCTTTCTTGCCAGATGAAGCCCCAATAAAGCTGATAGCAGGAAAATGTAGGACATATTTCACCTAGCACATACATTTTATTTATTTATTTAATTTTTTATACCGCCCTTCTCCCGAAGGACTCAGGGCGGTGTACAGGGCAATAAATATCGAAATATAAATACAAAAGTTAAAAAAGATTAAATAATTATGCCCAATATAATACAACAATTAAAACTATGTTAAAATCAAATCCAAACCCCAAACCCATCAGACCAGGCCGGATTGTTCAAATAAATAGGTTTTTAGATCGCGTCAGAAGGAGCGAAGGTCGGGGGCCATCCGGAGCTCAACCGGCAAGCGGTTCCATAGGTCTGGCGTGCCCACAGAGAACGCCCTCCCCCTGGGGGCCACCAATCGACATTCTCTGATCGGAGGCACCCTGAGGAGGCCCACTCTGTGGGAGCGCACTGGACGGAGGGAGGTTGACGTCAGCAGCAGGTGCCATAGGTAATCCGGACCCATGCCATGTAGGGCTTTATAGGTCATTACCAGCACCTTGAATCTCACCTGGAGGGCAACTGGCAGCCAATGCAGCTCGCGGAGCATAGGTGTAACATGGGAGTATTGGGAGACAACCAACACCACTCGCGCGGCTGCATTCTGCACCAGCTGAAGCCTCCAAGTGGTCCTCAAGGGCAGCCCCATGTAGAGAGCGTTGCAGTAGTCCAAACGAGAGGTCACGAGCACATGAGTGACTGTACGTAAGGCATCCCGGTCTAGATAGGGCCGCAACTGGCGCACCAGGCGAACCTGGGCGAAGGCCCCCCTAGTCACAGCTCCTATATGATCTTCTAAGGAGAGCTGTGAATCTAGGAGGACCCCCATACATGAAGTATGGACTTCATAAATATAATGAACATCAACTTGGTTGACTTTACAAGCAGAATTAGGCACATCCCTAGAGAAGATAGCTAGCCAGGCTGACTTCTCATGATCCTGATAGGTCTCATGATTTGGCTATCATCATAATTCATTGCTAGGAATTTGAGAGGGATTTCTTTCTTCTCACAGAGGGTCCAAATGGCCCTTCTGTCAACACAGTATGCTGGACTTTTGGCCTCATTCCACAGGGCTTTTTTGATGCTCTTCAAATACAGCCAGTTACATTGTACTAAGAGAGGGGATGAGATCATCTCTCCAGAAATGTACCTGTATAATAATAACTGTCCTCACATAACCATTGTAGTGTTTATATTTATGGAGTTTTAAAGAGGCTAGCAATGAGAAATAATGTGTAAGAAAACAGAATATGAATAACAGGATCGATTATCTTGATCAGTTACACTGCAGAGAATGCCCTAAATTAGGGGTCTTCAAACTTGTCAACTTTAAGACTTGTGGACTTCAACTCCCAGAATTTCCCAACCAGGAGAATTCTGGGAGTTGAAGTGCACAAGTCTTAAAGTTGACAGGTTTGGAGACCCTAGCCCACACATGTCAAACTTGTGACATCACGTGACATCACACAACATATCAGGACAGTTTTGCCATTGCCGGCAATGGGGTGAGCACGGCTTCCATGTGATACATCCGGCCCATGGACTAGCAGTTTGACACCCCTCCCGTAGCCTAAATAAAAGGCCAAATGAAATGGCTTCTGGACAAGATAATGTTTTTTTTTAGAGGCTATGCCATGTCATCTTTTCCCACTGACTTAAAACACAGAACCATATGCCTAATGTGCTTTGTTTGGTGTAATGTGTTGTTTATAGTATGAAGACTATAAACCATGTTGTATAGTTTAGATGTTGGCTATAACCATGGCTTTTGTCACCGACTTAAAACTCAGAACCATATGCCTAATGTGCTTTGTTTGGTGTAATGTGTTGTTTATAGTATGAAGACTATAAAGCATGTTGTATAGTTTAGATGTTGGCTATAACCAGGGCTTCTTTTCTCATAGAACGCTCAGAACGGCGTTCCAGCACCTTTTTTTTGCAAAAAAAAAAGCTCCCTCTATTGGCTTTAGGAGTAGGCAATCTTGGCCCTTTTTTATGACTCGTGGACTTCAACTGCCAGAAATCCTGAGCCAGCCACACTGAGGGGAAAGAGAGAGGTTTCCAAGCTGAGCCATGTTGGCTCAGGAATTCTGGGAGTTGAAGTCTTTGAGTCATAAAAGAGCCAAGGTTGCCTACCCTGCACTAGAGGACATTAAAATTATTTACAAGGTTACTTCTTTAGGAACTAAACTTTTAGAATCTAAAACAGCTAATTCAAAAAAGCCAACAGGAAAGAACCTCACATTTTTCATCTGCTTCTGTCTTTTGGAAGGTAAAATTAGATAACATAATCTATTTCCTATGTTAACATCTCTGCAATGAAATCAATAAAGGTAACAGGAAAGAAATGAGAAACATTTTTCTTAATGTAATATGTCTAATTTAGCTGATGCTAGGAAAAAAATAGTATCTTTTGTACACTCTTGAAAACTGTTTTGAATCTATAACCATCTATTACAACTAAACCACTTTAAATTAAACAATTCTTAAGAATGAAATATTCTTAATTTGGACTTTACTTTTACTGTTTGGACTGTTGTGTGTTTTGAAAAATAGATAATTTAGAATCTAGTTATGTTGCACTTCAGTCTTTAAATAATTAACCTACTATATAAAAAGGTAAAGGTTCCCCCGCACATGCGTGCTAGTCGTTTCCGACTCTAGGGGCCGGTGCTCATCTCCGTTTCAAAGCCGAAGAGCCAGCGCTTGTCCGAGGACATCTCCGTGGTCATGTGGAGTACACTAGATACCAAAGGCGCACGGAACGCTGTTACCTTCCCACCGGAGTGGTCCCTATTTTTCTACTTGCATTTTCACGTGCTTTCGAACTGCTAGGTTGGCAGAAGTTGGGACGAGTAACAGGCGCTCACTCTGTTACATGGCACTCGGGATTCGACCTGCCAAACTGCTGACCTTCTGATCGACAAGCTCAGCGTCCTAACCCACTGAGCCACCGCGTCCCTACAACCTACTATATACATAACAATATATGATGTTTTTCATGGTGAGCTTAACATCAATAACAGCATTTATTAAAAAGGCTAAAATAATTTCTGGTGGTATTATCTGTACATTATAATTTTGTTTAGTCACAATCTTTCATTTTTCACATTCTGAACAAGAAGTGGTCATGTATCCTAGCAAAAGATGTCAGTAGCATATGCCTTTTTTTAAAAAAAAATATCAAACATGCAAAGAAACAAAAATAAGTCCAAAATATCTGTATTACATCCAGAAATGCCAACTTTGCAACCAATATTTCTCATCCATAACTATGGCACCCTAAGGATACCTGCATACATGCAAATGCTTCTCTGGGATCAGTAACGCAGCAGGGATTGCTTTTTCCTTCCAGTAACAGATTGCTGGGAAATACCAAACATGGCCTTGAGAATTCCAATGTTTGTTACACATTTTTCTGGATGTGGTTGGAAAGAGGCTGTTTGGCGCCGGGGACCATTGCCACGAGGAACACAGCTCTGGGTCAGGGTTTGGAGCACCTCCGGGTGGGAGCTCAGCACAGGCCGTGACGTGGCAACTGTGGGGAAGGGAATCTCCATGGTGGCTGTGGGGAGGGGAATCCCCGTGGCATATGGCTCCAAGTCGCAGGGGCGGGGGAGCAAAGGACGGGCGGCGACACCATAGCAAGACACCGGCATCACTCCCAGTGACAGCACCTCTGAGTTCCCGCACCTTTTTTTTTTTAGAAAAAAAGCACTGGCTATAACCATGGCTTAACCCATAGTGCATGTTAAGCAAACCATCATTTGGCCAGACCACAACTATTTGGTGTATTGACTACTAGACCAAATGATCCTTCTGGATGAGTATATAAGTGGGAGTTGTTACAACAGAAGTAATGGCAATATAAAAAATACTGCACAAGCAACCAATCATTTCCCCCTCTTTTACTATGACAAAATAAACTACCTTGAGAAGTTTATCTTACAATAAAATGTGCTGCATTCTGGGTAGCACAACGGTTTTTTGCTATGAGAAGTGCAACATTACTTCTTTTACCACTCAACTCTATACTTTTCAGAAAATGATAATGCTCCTACTATATTTCAAACAGTTTTTCAAGGGGCAATTTTAACTTTTTTTATGGGAAAAAATTAATCACAGTCATCCCATAACCTAGAGATAATACACACTTAGCAAACATACCTTAGTTTGCATCCGTGTTTCATCCAGCCACGTCGTATTAATTCAATAATGTAAACGGATCTATAGATTAATCATAATTTTCCCACTCAAAAGGAGAGTAAAGGGATTTGGCTTGAGTAATATGATGGCTACTCTTTCCGACTTTTAAAGTAACAACAGGCTAAACTAATTTAATTATTGCTGGCACACACGGCTTTTTTTTAAATAGCTGGAAACAATTTTAAAAGCTCCAAAAAGAATGCCTTTCCCCCTTCTATGTGTTCCATGCCACCTACCGGGAAAAAAAAATCTTATTTCAAACTTGCTACTTTTTACAACTGACTGGAGCTTTTGGGCTTTCCTTTACGTTTCGCTGGAAGCCTCAGCAACCATGCATGGCATAGATTAAATCAAGGCGACTACAAAGCTTCGGGCTGTATCATTTTCTTGGGAGACTGATGGAGGGGGCGACGACGGAAAGGCCGGGAGAAAAGGGCTTTACTCCAAAAAATAAAAATTCCAACCCTTAGATAAAACCTCCTGCAGATACATTTACAGATCTCTGGATTTTTGTTACATTTAGGAAATTCTTTTTTTAAAATAAATAAATAAATAAATACGCCTCTGTGAACAATATCGCTGAACTTTAATGGGCGTGTGTGTGCTTGTAGTTTATATTAACTCTGGGGCTGAGTTTTCCTTCTTCCACTGTTTTTTTCCCCAGGACACTGACCTAGCCTTTAATTGTTTGGTGATAGGCATGTAAGGGGGAGGGGCGTTACTTGTTTATTGGAACAGCAGTTTTAAAAAAAAAATCAACCTAGGCGAACAGTTTCTAGTCCCCCCTAAGGATGTATCCAAACAGGCAGCCAATCAGCTCTTACACAGCTTTTTCAGCTTGTCTTTTTTAAAGGGACAGTAGCAAACGAGTTATATCACATTTAAAGAGAAAGATACCGACGTGGGGGGAGAGGGGGCAGAGTGAGAGGCTAGCTAGAGAGAAAATTCTTCCAGTTCTTAAAAGGGTCTAACTTTAGGCTTCGGAGACAGAGAGGAAAAAATGAGCCGCAAACAGGCGCCTATACTTCATAAAGATGGAAGGGGGGGGGGGAGAAATGGTGAGTTATTGTGACAAGGAGCCAAGGCGCCCTTCCTGGGTGCAGGCATAGCCCTTGGCACGTTCACCTCGGAGGTCGTATGATTTATAAGTCGCATATTTAAAAGACCTCCAAAATATATGATTATTGGAAGAAATGCCAAGGATACATCCTTTATCGATTTTTCCCCCCTCCCCGGCAAAAACAGTAAAGCGAGCAACAACAACAACAACAACAAAAAAGAGGGATGGGGGGGAATTGATGGGGCTGATTCCATTTGGAAGGGTTTTGACTTAAGTTGACGGTTAACCGTGGTGACATTTTCGCTGAACGATTTCAGGAAGAAGAGACTGCGCTACCCCTACTCCGGTCGCAGAAGCCAAAAGAGCCTGGGAAGACTAAACTAGTTGGGGTGGGGGAAAAGAGAGAAATAAACAGCAATATTCCCATTAATATTTTTTTATTGAGAACTGAAGTCCCGTGGAGTTCCGCAGGATTCTCTTCCGACCACGCTGTTAATACATATACGGCGATAGGGCTACCCCGAGGCCCCCTTTCCAAAACATTCAATCTTATCCTAGAAACATTTCGGCTGCACTTCCAAAGACACGTCGCCTGGGAGATGGAGCCCCCCCACTGAACAGGATCGGGATTTCCGAATAAGACGAGCGGCGCGCGGGATCTCTGTGTGTGTGTTTGTGTGAATGCGCCCACGGGCACTCTCCTGGAAGCAGCTCGGTGGTTCCGCCGAAGAGCACCCGGCGGCGGCGGTGGTGGAAAGAGGCTCGAGCACGGGCAGCGTTTCCCTGGGCCGCGCTGAGCAACAGCCGGGTGGAAGGCAATGAGGGAGAGAAAGCGGAAAGCGGGAGGGCGAGAGGGGAAGGGCAGCCCGGGCGAAGGGGAAGGGGAGCGTCGAGAGAGAGAGAGGGAAGAGCGAGAGGCAGCTGCGGCTAGGGCAAATGAGGGCTGAGGGGAGGAGGGAGGCAGGGAGGGAGGGGAAGAGAGGGAACGAGGTGTGCGGTGGCCGGTGAGAACGGCATGCGGGTTGAGAAGATGGATTGAGAGGCTGGAAGCGGACGCGGGAGGGGGGGGGAAGAGAGAAAAAGGTGAATCGGGAGGGATGCAAAAAAGAGAGCGCCTGGCGCACAGGCTGGGATTAGGGGAAGGGTACCTGGGTAGAGGAGAGAGCCGGGTAAGAAAGGCAGCCAGGTCCCCGCTCAGCCCCTAGGCAGGAGGAGGAGGAGGAGGAGGAGGAGGAGGAGCGGCGGCGGCAGTGGCGAGGGCCCCCCTCCCCGCCGGGAGGGTCCTTTTTTAGGAAGCAGCCCAAGGATGCCTGGCTTTGCCTAACGCCGGCTGGCAGCATCTCCCTTGGTGCCACCTTAAAAGTTTCTCGTCGAGGGCGGAACAGCCCTTCCCCCCCCCCGCAGGCCGCCGATTGGCCGGGGAATGTATCCATTGTGGAACGTTGACGCCCGCCGCGTTCTATCCCTAGTGTAGCCACGTTCGGTTGAGCTGGGGGGCAGCCGCGGCGGCGGCGGCAGCGGTAGGAGCAGCTGGGGGAAAGGAGCAGGAGCCGAGGAACAGGGGCAGGGCGATGGGGTCGGGGCCGGGGCTTTGACAGCTGCAACCGGGACGAGCGGGGCGGCCACAGCGGAAGCCAGGGCCGGCTCCAGCGGAGGAAAGGCGCGAGGTTTGGGAGACGGGAAAGCATCGGAGAATCGCAGGCAGCGGCGGCGGCGGCAGCGGCAGCAGCAGCTTTAGTTTCGCCTCTTTCTTACTGCGGACCATGTTCGCTAAAGGCAAAGGCTCGGCGGTGCCCTCGGATGGGCAGGCTCGGGAAAAGTAAGCGCCGAGGCAGCTTGAGGCAACCGCGGGGAACTAGACTCGGCTTTCTCCAGGCGGGCGTTCTTCTCGTTCCTTTATTGTCTTGTGGGGAGTTGGGGCATCTGGAAAGGGGGAAGAGCATGGAGGCTGAGATGGGGGTGGTGGAGGAGGAGGTGAAGAGTCTCCCCGGTGGGGGGGGAATCTATCTACGCCTTTCGTGCTTCAGGCAACGGGTCTCCCGAGCAAAGGGCGGCGGGTGTAAAAAAAAACAAAAAACATGATGGAGGAAAGCGTGCAAGCTCGCCTCGTCCTTTTGTCTGGCGTGGCTGTCCGTCTGTGCAAGTGGAAAGGGTGAAAGGCTTTGTCCAGACAAGGCGCGTTGGGTTGTCTTCTCCCCCTCGGCCCGCCTCGCTTTCTACCTAAAGAGTTTCCAAGTTCGGCAAAAGCGGAGGATTTAGGCGCGCGCGCGCGCGGGGACGGGGACGGGGGGTGGCGGGAGAGAGAGAGAGAGAGAGAGAGAGAGAGAGAGAGAAACTCCACTGGGATCGAGCTGGCATCCCCAAATTCTACCGGGAGCCGGTGAAGAGAGGCCGCCCTCCGCTCCGCCACCGGCTTGTAACGGGGTGCTGAATGGCCGGGGCTGCCTTTGGAGAGGATGCGCCCGGCGAAGTTGCGTTTTGCGCCCTGCAGCCAGCGGCTCTCAACTTCTCTTTGAGCGGGATGGGGCGCGCTTAGAGGCAGGTCAGGAAGTGGTGCGCCTTCACTGAAAGCGGGGGGGGGGGGTTCATTCCCTCTTAAGCAAAAAGGGGGGCTCCGGCGTCAAGGGGGAACCCTCTCATTAAGTCGGGCTGATTATCCTCTCCTTCCCTTCTTTCCTCCCCCCCCCAGCTACTGTTGTTTTTTTTTTTTAAAAAAAATCTTGTCTTTTTACAGGTTAGCTTTGTACGTCTACGAATACTTGCTGCATGTAGGAGCACAGAAATCGGCACAGACCTTTTTATCAGAGGTGAGTGACTTTGTTTACTTTTGACCCCTTTCTCCAAACCACCCCCCCCCCCAGATAGCCTTTGTTTTCAGAAAGCAGGCACTGTGGCCTCCATTTTGAATTTTTTATCACCTTTTGCCATTTATTGCTAGTTGGCCTCAGAGGCTCTTTTGGGAAGTGGGGGGGGGGGGAAAGCAGCAACAAGAGTGGAAGAAAATGGCATCTGTTTCTTCAGGTCTGTGACCCAAACCCCTCTTTTTATCCTTGGCTGTTCACAGATCCGATGGGAAAAAAACATCACACTAGGAGAACCTCCTGGGTTTTTACATTCATGGTGGTGGTGAGTGTTGCATATATTTTTTTTAAAAAAGAAAAACTTCTGTGTTAAAAGTTCTTTATTTCACTAATTGGAAGTGTTGGGGAGGGAAGATTATCCCAAGCAAACGATTTGGTTTGAGTTTGCATTTCTGTCTTAATCAAAACACGTAACTCTGGGGTAAGCTTGTTTCTTCAGCCTAGGTATGGTAGAAGTTACTTTAAAAAGTATTGAAGAGAATCTTGGGAACAATATTGTAGATTTGTTTTTATTTCTTGTATCCTCCACACACATACATGCATACATGCATACATGTGTGTATGTATACTCTGTATATATACTTTGTGTATGCACACGTTATAAAAATAAAGGAAGGTTTCTTATTGTCAAAAGGTTATTTACTGATGTTTTAAGAACGTGGAATATTTATGGATATAAAATGCATTGTTCTTCAGCTTAGCTTTTCATTGGGGACTAGTATTTTGTAGATGGTGCCTTTTCAGAATGTTTAATTGGGGAAAGAAATCTGGTGTCTAGGTTATCAGCTCCATTTTTAAAAGTTTGAGCTATGTTGCCAATTTTCCTTTAAACTTGTTCCTAAATTATTGGATAGTGAGATTTCCCATTGTGAGTATAGAAGTATGATAAAGTATACTGGACAAGTTCAGCATGACTGAAGCAGTTATGCAACTTGTAGCATGATGTTGAGCAATAGAAATATTTCAAACCTCCTGGTCTAGATCTTCTTGAATGTAAATCCTATTGATTGCAGGAAGAGTTCCTTTCATCTATTATAGTTAGTTATAGATGAATAATTATATTCATCTAATGTTAGTGCTGCTACCAAAATATATACCTTGTTATGAGATTGGCACCTAAGAACGATAAATATTTGAGGGACACATGTTGCTTCCATAGCCCAATTTTCTGATGATGCTTTGAATGATAGAATGTAAGTTATAGGGCCACATTTATCTCAATTCACAGACTACTTTTTTACATAGTTAACTGTGCTTATGGAATTTGTCCCGTTTTCTGAATTTGCATGATACATAAAATTGGCCTGCTAGGAACAGGAATAGCCAAGTTTCATGAGGTTTTCTTCCTTCTGGTGTGTAACTTAAATATTTTTGTGGAAAAGACAGGCTAGGCTGTCAGTTGCCACATGTTGATGCTCTTGGGACTGTTTCCCAATTTAATTTCATATTTGGCCTTCTTGCAGAGCATTGCTTAATTCACTCACTATTGGGGATAGCTTGAGTTGAAAATAAAGTCTTAGCACCCGGAATCTTTGGTACATGAGGGACAATAATAACACTGGATACTTGTTTGTGTTTTTTTTTTTACTTATTTGCTGGAAGGCCAAAGCTATGTCTGTAACCCACCTTTCTTTCAAGGACCTCCAGATGGCATATCTGCTTTTCCTTTCCTCCTTCTGCTCACTTTGATAAATTTGAGATAGGTTAGGCTGAGAAATAATAAGGAACCATGTGTGCTTAAGGAGTAACTGAGTGTGTTAACCTGAGTTGATTAGTACTAGTTATGTTCATATTAGAGTGTGTAAAGTTTATGTAAATTAGCATTTTTATATAGTGGATGCATTCTGAATTTTATTAGCTCTTTATAATGGCAATGTTTACGTGTGCCTGTTTCAAGACAGAAGAGGAATCAATGTTGTATTGAATGCATGGCCTTGACCGTCAAACAGAAACAGCTGCAAGGGATTGCAATCCACTTTAGGAGAAAGCTGCAGATGTGGAGTGGGACATGATCAGATTTAATAAAGTAGTAGGACAACTTGAACTGGCCCATAGTTTATTTCTAGCAACAAGGTGATTAAAAGCAACATTCAGTAGATCCATATACAAACTTCTGCAATGAATTGATTGCAGTGGGAAATAATGCAGTGTAGTCTAACTGGCACAGGAAACTTAACTTTTTAATATTGGGGGAAAAGAGAAGTAAAGCATAGAAAAGTAACCATTGAAACAGAGTTGATAGGTTATTAAAGCGGGGAATCTTCTTTACTGTATATTAAAACCTTGTGTATGTAAATAGGTATCTTGTGTCTCTGTTGTTGAAGGTAAAAGTCTCAAGTGGAACTAAAGTGCTATGTTCACTGCTCCTTGAATAAAGATTGAACAAGATTGAGAAATGCCTTTGTTCCTGAACTACAAACTCATTTGGATAAACCACTGTATGTCTGGGGATGTGTACTGCATATGTATTAATAACTAGTTCTGTCTTGCTTTCTTTTTATAGTGTATTTTGGGACCTTTACTGCGCAGCTCCTGAAAGGCGAGATACTTGTGAACACTCAAGCGAAGCAAAAGCCTTTCATGATTACGTGAGTAAAAAAAGTTATCCCTTGGTTAATAAACTGATTGCTACAGTTATTCCAAAGCAAATGCAACTAGATCGGGAGAGAAAAGGGTGTTACCACTGTCATTTTGATGATGTTTGAATATTGTTTTATAAAGTCACAGCTATGTGAATCCAGTTCAGTGGCTTTCCTTGAAGGCTTTAAGGTGGAGCTTATTGATCTGTTTACAGAGTCATGTGTCCTCCTAGGAGCACAGAGGATAAGGAGAAGGAAAGAGATGCTATTTATCATGAGGAAAAATCTAATGTGCAAACTTTTGACATAGAGGCCTCCATTTGAACATGGTATACTTCTTTCTTTAGAAAGAATTTTTAAAAATCTTCAAGGCCTGTGAGTATTTAAGAATTTACCAGAATGCTGCTGTGCAGTGTAATCCTGTGCATTTTTTTATCCATAAGTGAATCCTATTGTGTTAAGTGGGGCTATCCCTCCCTAAGTATGCATAGAATTGCAGCCTCAGGAGAGCCAATAGCTTCTGTTCCAGATAGCAATATGAAGATTTTTCCCCCTTTCCCTCAAGACTGCAATGCAGACTTCATTATTTCTTTAATTTTTAATAGGTGTGGGGATGACCAAACTAGCTGCAAAAGGAAATTTTCAAGAGGCGTAGGTGATGCATTCAGATGTTGTCCCTAAAAGGCATACCTTGGTTTTCTCCTCTGTTGTCATATGAAGCCATAAATGGTTTCTTACCTGGAATTAAATAATCGGTATTTGTGAATTGACTGGAGATTCAGAAAGTGAACTTGTCTAGAGCAGTGTGTTCTCATAGCCCGAGAAGGAGAACACAATATGATTATCCTATTGGATGGGACATTGTCCCAAATGAACTGTCCCAGATAAACTTTTGACTTGTCATCTTATCTGACGTGTCGGTCTCCGGCTTACCTGTAATGGCAGAAGACATCATTCCCAAGAACATGTCCGAGTGTTTAAGGCAGGGGTAGGCAACCTCGGCTCTTTTATGACTCATGGACTTCAACTCCCAGAATTCCTGAGCCAGCTCTGCTGGCTCAGGATTTCTGGGAGTTGAAGTCCAAGGGCCTTTCTTTCAAAGGGAAAGAAAAAGTTGATTTATCAGCAAGTTAAATAAGTTGACTGTTATGCAATTCAAGAAATTGGAGAGTGTGGGGGAATTGAGTGTGGCATGTAGTTGACAACAGTTTCATTTAAAAAGCGGTACGTACTTGGAAGGAGGACTCCCTATTTTCAGTCACTTTTGTGTCTGAGTTATAAGTTAAGGATCCGGTAGAAACTGCTTTGTAATCTCTAGTGACATCCATAGAATTTCCTTAATCCTATGGTTCTTTCTTCCTCTGATTCTCCAGGAAAGGGCTTCTTGGAAAGAACTGCCTAATTCATAAACTTTCATGGCTGAAGTTGGAGAATCCTTGCAGGTTATTCAAAGTAACTAGCAGGGATCCCAGTGATCATAGATGCAGTGAGTTTTGGTATGCTTTGAAAAACACCCTTTGGGGGGGGGAAACGCAGTTCAATTGACTTTGATAGCTGTAATTTAACCCTTCCTGATGCACCTACCTGGAGAATATCACATTATCTCTTAGAAAAATTATGGATATTTAGCCTTATTTTCTCTCTTCTTTCTGACAAAGTTCCTAGAGGGACTGTTGTGTTCAGCAGAGAATAGCCTTAGAAGTTATTTTTCTGATTTTTTTTAATGCAGAAACAGTAGCTTTCATTTAAAAGAAGTGCACGCCGCTGCAATGACATGTGCTAATTAACAGCCTGGGTCCTGTTTTAAAATAAATAGTGACACTCAACTTAGCCCTCAATCTTTTGAAAAATGTGCTTTGGTTTGCAACCTATGTTTCTCCCCCACAGAGAGAAATTTCCTGAGAAGGGAAGAAGAAAGTGATTAAAACATGTACTTAGATACATTTATCTTGCTGCTTAGAAAAATACTGTCTCTTGAAGTGTCTCATCTCAGTCAAAAGAGAAGACATGGGAACCTAGAAGGATTCACAAAAAAAACAACTATACATGCTAGGGATGGGAAGAGGGAAATCAGTCTGAGAATGCCAGAACAAATAGTGAATTTGTAAACCAATATATAATGTATATCTAACTTTGACAGACAGGATAGTCTATTAGTGATATTCTTTTTTTTTGAGCAGAAGATGCTAGTAGGTTTCTGATCAATAATAGAAGAAAACCCAATAGGAGGCAAAAATGAAGGGAGTCTCTCCTCTTCTTGCCTTCTGTGGCTCTAGAGTTCACAGCTCATGGCCAGGCTGGCTAGGAATTTGATGATGATTATCTCAGCACGCTTGGTGGATGTAATGTTGAGGAAGGCTGGCATAAGGTATAGAGTTGTAGCGCTGGCATGCAAAATTCAGTAATGCTACATTAGCAGCAGCCTTATAATAGTGTCTGAGGATTTACTGTATTTAGAGAAATTAATCTTTTTTAGCTTGGTAATAATTCTAATAATAGGCCAGAGTGTATTAGATGATTCACATAAACTTCTTTAGTACATGTTGCTTTAAGCTTACAGCAAATAGATACAATCCTCATTGAGGTTTTTAAAATTCTCAGTGGAAATACAGTTTTGTAACACTTCTAAGTACTTTACGTTTTTAGACTTTGTTTCCTGTTCTCATCCTTTCGCTATACTATTTGTTTTTAAAAGTCCTCTTGATCACAAAATAGATGGTTAATATGTATTTTCATAACTGTGTTGGCTTTGGTTATTGATATTTCAGGCAGTAAAGATGTTTTTACCTCTCTCTAGAATTAATACTTTCCAACAAGCAATATGCAGCATGCTTGCCATTATATACCAACTGGAGTGTAGTAGTATGTGAGTTTATCTCTCTGTGTGTATTGATACACAGGCTTTCTCAAGCAAGGTATAATGCAAGGAGCATGTTAAAAACCTTGCCATGTGCTTTATAGTTGCTGTGTCCACATAGTCAGGCCAATACATTGGAGTTTTGTTTCCATCTGCTGTAAATTATTTTCAGCATTCTTCTGCTTTTACAGAAATAGTATTCCTTTGGTATGTGAGGGCACAAAGATGAAAAGGCAGTTTCTGGTGAATGGGACAAGCATGATGAGATTTATAATCCCAGGCTATTCTTCTCCTAGGGAAGTTGGATCAGGTTTCAACTGTGGGTGGTTCTTGCCAATGTCCGGCAAATCAGAACCTTGGATTACAAGGTAGTTACTTATTGGCCTGACATGTAGCCAGGATCTTTCCCCCCATATGCTCTTTACCCGTAACACCATAAGGTGGTAGGTAGAATAAGTGCTGTGCCTTCTGAATTATCAGTGAGTGAAGATCCATTCAGGTTTCTAATCATCTGAGAAAACAGTTGGTTGCATGGTTTGGAATGGCAGAAGATGGGACTTTGAAAGGACACTTGATGTGAAAGATGGGCTAGCAGCTGTTGCTGCTTATGCTCTTAAAAAAAAGCATTTTTACAAGTTGGAAAGGTTTTGCTGTGCATGTGGATGTGGTCAAACTAAACAGCTATTATAGGTTGATGGACAAAAGCCCGGGATGGTTAATTGCTATTCAGTTACTTCTGTACAAAGGCATGGTTCCCAGTGTAAAGATTTATCTTTCAGGTGTTTGCAGAGTTCTCTGCTACGCTAGAGACCATTGATCAAGAGAATTACCTGGCAGAAGACAAAAAGGAACGTGCTTAAAAAGCGAGAGAAATCCTAATGCTTTCTGCGCGAAAGATAGACATTCTGGGTATATTGAAATGCACTGGAAATCTGGCCTCTCTTCTTTGCATGCATCTTTCCCATTGTTTATAGTTGAGGTGTGGTTACTTGAATGCTTAAGAAGCAAATCTCTCCAGATCAGTAGGCCTGGGGAATACATCCTTCAAAGAATGGGAAATCATGCTTCATTAGAGGCTTCTATAACAGGACTTGCATGCTGTGTAACTTCCATTTCATTTCCCAGTATAACTATATGATAATAGAAGCAGCAGGAGCAACAAGCAATTTCCCCAAAGAACATTTTTATTTTTATTTTTTTTAAAAAAAAACCCAACAATGAGCTTGAGGTTGGTTTTTGCATGCACGTGTCTTGTTCATAAGACTTCTCAGATCATTGACCTGTACTGATTTAAGAATTTTTCTGATTGAGATGCAAGGAGCGCTAGGAGGAAAAGCACCAGCTAAATAAACCACATACCAAACGAATGGGAAGTCAGTATGTTTTGGAGAAAAACCTCTTTCACTCTTCCTTTGTAAATGGAAAGCGATATTTTTTTAAAAAAGAATCTTTGCACTTCATTGTATCTGCTTGCTACAGGCAGGAGAATCTGGGAACAGGTTTTCCTACAGGTAGAAATCTAGATGTCGCAAGGATAAAGTGTGGCTGAGCAAAGAAATCCATGCCCACTTATTCAGTCAGGATGCTTCCATCATCTTAGAATCGGACCCAGAAAAGTTCCCGATTGCCCAGTTAATTATACGAAAATAACTCTAATATGTGTTTGGATTAATTTAAATGTTTGGAAAACACACATTATAAACTTTTTGCATAAAACAAAGTGAAGTTTTTGATATGTTTTTGATGAATAGGAAAAAAATGGATTATGGAAAAATAGGGAAGTTATGCTGTAACCAGAGTGTAAGAGGTAAATTTATATGTATACGTATAACTGTTGTAAAGAAATTACTTCTTTATATGCTTTCTTTTTTGCCCCTATACTTTTGGCTTTGGCTTTTTTCTCTTTTCCTTCTTCTAAATTATTAGTTTTTGTTACTTTTTATCTTTCTTTATTAAAATCTTTATAATAAAGTTATATGGGGGGAAATCCACATTGGTTAGTTATTAAAATGGAAGAGTAATTTGAAGTTTGCAGTGATACACCCCTTTTTAATATTTAGGTCCATTTATCTCAGTATCTTACAGTAGCGCAGAGATGAGGGGGAAGGAAAAAAAACCCTCTAGTGTTTTTGATGTGGTATTTCAGTGATCTGTGATTTGCAAAATTGTGAGTGAGTGGAGGGTGGGTGAGTTGGGGAGACCCAGAATCCAAAATGTGCTTTCAATTTCAGTGTTTTTGTATATTTGTTTTCCAAAAGAAAATGCTGCACTTTCTCTGGAGGTTTTACTACTGTTGGCACGGTTGCCTTGTTTCTGGGCACACTCGTGAGCACACTCGTATTACATTGTGGTAGCATTGCCAGACACTCTTGTTCCCGGTTTTATTGTGCATCTTCTGAGCTAGTGAGCTACAAAGGGATTGTACAGCATGACAGGGAATTTCAACTACCACGTTATCTTGGAATTGGCCGATTGATGATTGCAGTTCACCGTTTCAACACTCTGAAAGCCAATACAATTTGAGTTAGCTGTGATGACTGCCAGTTTAAATACCGCAGTGAATTTCTGTCAAATAGCTAATACACAGAATGGGGAATTGCAGAAAACTTGATCACTAGAACCAATTTAGTCGATTTTGGCCTCCAGCTACAGAAAATGAACTTAAATCTAGTTGACTGTCGCTACGTAGTTTTTGTGGCATTATTCTGTCTGCACAGGCTCCTCAGAGTGGAACTTTTGAGAGACGGCACAAAAATTCAAAACTGGTGTCGACAGATGATATTTTCACTTGTGCAGCGGGTAGAGGTTTCCAGAAGTAGCTGCCTTTTGAGCAGTATGTGTCTTATAAAATGTATGTTAGGAATTTCTAAAGTCTTTATTTTAAATGTTTATATATTTATATATATTTTAAAAAATGAAAATCAAGGCCTTTTAGATACAAGTGTAGAATGCGTTAAAGCAGCAGCCTGTTTGTTACATAGATTGGGAGATGTGTTGGAAGTGGAATCTGCCTACTACTGGGCTCTGCAAAATAGCATTTAAAAGAAATTAGACATCGCTGCCTTTTTAAAAATCCTTCCTCCCTATGTTTTATATCGGAAAAGTTAATTATAATATAAATAATTCCTTGCAAAAGCAGTAGGTGTGACATAAATATTTTTTTTCTACATGATTTAACTTTAATTGCCAGGAGAACGTGACAAGAATTGCATTCTTCAGAATCGTTCTTCCCCCGCCATGACATGAAACACGCATGCATTTCCGATTCTCATAGCTGTCATAACTCTGGAGATCGGTTTCAGTTGAAAATAGTATGATAGTCTGGCAATTAACAAGTGCTGTGTTAATTCCATTTACTAAGAGCAGATATCAGCAACTAGGTATGCGCAAAGCCTCCCACACCAGGAATAATAGATTTTTGAACTCCCCTATCAGCAGTAAGCATTGCTTTGGTTAAGCATGCTCTTGGATATGGTTTCTCCATTCCCATTTCAGCACTGCCAAAGAGCTTTTCTACCTTTTTCAACTCAGAATGATATATGTGTTCATCTGGTGGAGTGAGGTGTTGTGTGCTAGCTGCTTTACCAATAAAGAAATGGTACAGGGCGAAAAAAATGTGGAAAAGTGTTTTAAGTGGATATTCAGTTTTAAACCTGGTACAGATGCTATGTGGGAGTCAAAGGTGCAAACTGGTAACTCCGTTCTTATAAACAGTTGCAGAGTTTGCAATTAAAATAGCCTTTCTCCTTGGGAAAACATAATTTCTGCGTTTAAATGGTCATGCCATTATTTACGTTGAAATGCTGTAGCTTGTTTATGGCTTAAATAGGACCCCTCTTAGGAATAACTCTAGGAACTTTCTCTGAGTTTCTTCCTATCCTGTCTTTCAACCTTATAAGATTTTTAAAGGGGTGAACAACCCCTTCTACATCTGGATAACGTGTGGATTAACATCATGCTTAAACTGGCCTTACTTAGGCTGAAATCAGAGGAGCCAGGGCTTTTTTTCTCATAGAACGCTCAGAACGGAATTCCGGCACCTTTTTTGGATGGAACCTTGTAGGGTAGGCAAGGTGGGTTGTATGACATGTGTGAGTTCCGGCACCTTTTTCTTTTAAAAAAAAGCACTGAGAGGAGCCTTCCTTTTTTTCCCAGTTTTGTAATCTTCAAGGTACTACTGTGGCTAATGAGACGATCATTCTTACGACGCCTTTAAGATACACAAGAGAATTCATAGTAAGGTGTTTGGGGCTTCCCTTTACAGTTTCAAATGTCACTTTCTGGTCTAGGTTTCTCCTTTCACTTAAATATATGAAAGTTTTAAGAGAGAAGAAACGGCAACACTTTTTAAAACTTGGTTGTAGTGTGCATTCCTAGTAGCATGTTTTTCATTTAGACTAGAATTCAGTTTTGTTCACTATAATGAATTCCTTAGGACTCCCCTGAAGGTGAGCGTAGTGATTCTTGAAACATGTTACTAAAGGAAACTTGACAATAAAATTTTGTGGACTGAATCTATGATCTTGGGGCCATGACTTTTAAAGCATCTTGTGTAATGCTTGCCTTAATGTCCTTGGCAGTTGCTGTCTTCTGAGTATTAACTCCCACATCACATATTATCTGTGGAGAACAAGCTCCATGTTAAAAAAAAATATAATCTGTAGGGTAATTCTCACACCCACTTGACAAAGCTGACAAATAAATGAAAAAAAATTATTGTAAAGAAAACTTAGGAGTGAGCATGAAATAAATAAGCAAATGGCGAGCTGTTCTTTGTTATTCTTAATGAAAAACATCTGATTGAAATCAACATCATGGTTTAGAACAAGTGAAAGGAATATTTAAGAACTATTACTGATTTTAATTTTCTTTTCTACATTTTAAAGCCACAGTTGGGCATTTATAGGACAATAGATTTATATGCTTCTGCTTATTAGATGGTTGGTAGACAGACAAAACGCATAAGCATACACAGTGTCCGACCCCCATGGAATGTCCCCAATGCTCTCATTCGGGGGTTCCCAACGCCCAGGCTGCGAACCAGTACCAGGCCATGACCCATTCACATTGCACAAGCAGCAGGTGAGTGCATGCAGCTTGCACAAGTGGGTGCGCACGCGAGTGTGCCACCAGCAGGTGCAGCCACCTGCTACTCACACAAGTAGAGCTGCAAGCGCATGTACCCGCTGCTTGCACAGAACCATCCCTTCTCTCTCCCACCTCTACCACGACCACCGCTATTCTGAAAAGCCTGAAAGGTTGGGGACCACTGCTGTAGTTGGTAGAAGTGCTGATGGTGACAGAAATGGGGAAAATATCAAAAGAAAGATAGCAACCCAGCTCGATGCATATAAAGCACTGTTGTTTGAAGCATAAGAAATGCTAATTAGTAAATACTAGGCCTGTTCAGATGGTATTCCCCATATTTTCCAGTATGACAAACGTTGACAATAAACCAGAATCCACTTGCCCAAACTGCTTCTATTCACATCACTGCAGGGAGAAATACAAAATTAAAGGCAAGTTTTTTTGTCCAGCAGAAGCAACATAATTTGTGGAGAGCATTACCGCATTCTTATGTTTGTTTACTCAAAAGTAAGTCTCTGTTCGCAGAGCTTATTAGGGTTACAACCTTAGTTAATCAGTACTTGAAGAAAGATCAGGTTTGGGGCTTAATGTGCTAATATCATACAAACAGGTAGTAAGCAGCTGAGTAAACAATCAAAGTTGGTGACTTTAAAGACTTGATGTACTTAACTCCCCAAATTAGTGATGGAGAAAGGGTCAGGAAAAAAAAGGTCCAGGGAAGGCTGAAAAGGAGTAAGGCTATGAATCTGTGTTTGGAGAAGCCTATGTTGTCTTTCGGTTATAGTTGACCTTTGAGTATAGCAAATTTTAATATCTGTGTAAAGAGCTCTTGTATCAAGTCAGTTTATTTGTATTGTTTCATTTGGTGTTGTGTGAAGAGAGAGTTCTGTATTAGTATCTATTTACTGACTACTACTAGTAGTAATTATTATTATATAGATATGTATTTTTGGATATAGTTGGGTAACAGTCTCAGGGAAGAGTAGCATATAAATAATTACGATCTTTAATTTTCAAAATGTGTTTCCTAATGTCAAGAGCAAGTGGACAGTAATTGATATTATTGGAGATGGGTAAACACGTGCGCATGGGTTGAAAGTTTATAAGGCGTTCAGGGCAGATGTATCTAGTATGACTAATGAAAGCTATGAAATCAACAGCAATGCAGATTGTTGGATTGCATTACCACGCAAACTTTGTTTAACTCTGGTGTTCCCAGTGTCTGTATGTTTCCCTCTTCTGCTTTGTACAAATGTTGTACTTGGTGTGCTTTCAGTCGTGGACTGAGCTCTCACTGTTCTAAACAATTGTTAGTTTAGTTTGATCTTGATTTAAATGTGATACGTGTTCCTAGTTTGTTTACCCTTATGCAGGTATTTTCCACTTACGTGGATGTGCAGAGGAGTTGAAAGTCACAGAGTAGAACTCTAATAAAAAAGTAGAACTCTTAATCCTTATCTTATCTAGTCTTTCAGTTGGGTGGCAGGGTGTTTCTGCAGGAAATTAATTTGAAGGCTAGTATACCAGCACAAGAGGAGGGGTGATGGTTTACAAATGCAAACTATTGAAGCTTGTGCTAAACAAATTGTGATACGGTTAGGTCTTAAAAATCCTCTGTCTCTCACAATAATAATAGGGTACTTCCTGAGTGTTTGGGGATTGAAATGTTCACAATTCCCATCAATCAGTCTATTCTGAGATTTGGTCCCAATTTCTTGGGAGAATGCCTGGTTTGGGAAGATTGCTCTAGAAAGATTAAGAGATTTAGGAATCTATTTAGCATTCGGTGCTGTACAGTTTCAGTCTACTGTACAAACCATGGTATATATCAGCAGTCCCTAACCTTTTGGGCATCAGGGACCAGTTCGGTGGGGAGGGTTTTTTCTGCGGACCAGAGGGGGCGTGGTTTCACATGCTGCCTGCATCCCACAGATAGGGCTTTGCTTGTTTGCACGGCCCGGTTTCTGGCATGCCATAGCCCAGTGCCAGTGCACACGGCCCAGCAGTGCCAGTGCACGGATTGGGGGTTGGGACTGCCAATTGGGGGTTGGGACTGCCTGTGTGTGTGTGTGTGTGTGTGTGTGTGTGTGTGTATGTTCTGATTGGGTGGGGGATTAAGTGTGTTCTGATTGGGTGGGAGTGTGTTTTGAATGGTGGGGGTGTTCTGATTGGGTGGGGGTGTGTTTTATATATATATATATATATATATATATATATATATATATATATATATATATATATATATATATATATATATGTTAAGTGTTTGTTAAGTATTTTAGAATACCTTGCTAGGCCCCAAACACGGGGCAAATCTTATTTCCTGTTTCAGCCCCAACCCAAGGCCATCCACAGGCTGTAGTCACAACAGTGAAAGCTCATATTTGTGTAAATTTTTTTTTCTCCCTTTAATTCTTTGTTAGCAATCCAAAAAATTTACACACACACATATAAATTTGTTAATGTTTAATTTTATCGAGGAAAAGCAATCTTACCCTTTTCACAAAGAAGAGGATGCTGCAAGGAAAATGTCTTTCAAGGTTTCCTCCACATTTTTTTGTTAAAGAATGCAGAGGAGATATGCCTAAGACTTATAGTATGCCTTGTTAAATGTTTGTGAAACAAGGCAGGTGTGTGTGTTTTCTGAATAGGAATATAGGTCCTTTCACAAGCCATGTTATTTGAGAGAAGCTACAGAATTTTCTCTCTTACGAAAGAGAGAATCTTGTCTGATCCGTTATTCCAAGGTAGACACTCAAATCCTGTCCTTAAAAATGAACTTTGTTTGAATCGCTTTTCATTCATAATAAACCCTGGTTGATAAACCAGTGGCGGTGACTTTTACTATGGAAAAATAAAGAATGCATTATTAAAACACCCTCATTCATCTGTGTTCTTGGGATAAGATTGGGCTGTGTTAAAAGCTTTGATGGTCTCTTTGAAGCAGGTCCCTATTTGTCATCCAAATGAACTCGTGTTCTTAAGGTAAGAGTTATTTGAACTGCATTGGAGCTGCAAGAATGGATGGCTGTTGGGAAGCAGTTGCTCCTTTTTAAAAACAAAACAAAAAAAAACCTTGTTATTGACAAAACCCCTCAAAGCAGGAAAATCAAGAGGTCATGGCAAAGCTCTTACGCTATAGTCCCTGTGATTGGGGAGCCTAAATATTTATCCTGGTCTGTCCCTAATGAAAACAAATTGTCAACAGTTGTTCAGTAACTGACTAAATTAAAATCTGTAATTAGTCAATTAGATTAAAGAGTTGGCACAACCTGATTGTATCATGCTGGTTAGGTTATTAAGAGAAAGGGTGTGATTTTTAATTACTGCATGCTAATTTTGACAGTTTCAAATGGAAACAGACGTTACCCCCCCACTACCCCCACCTCACAACATGCCGTGTCGATTTGAAAAAAAACAACAACAACAACAAAGCAAAATGTAGTTGTTTCCACAAAAGCTCCAAAGTTTTGTCTCTAAATCTAGGAAGTGTTTCAGTTGGCTTAGAGTCCCCATAGGTTGTGGTCAGTCCCTTGGAGTTGGAAGGGAGGGAGGGAGGCAGGTGTCAGGGAGAAAAGGCTTAATTAAATTCTGCTGAGTTAATTAATTAATTTTTTGTTGACCATTTACTTTAAGGGCAATGGAAGATGAGCCTCACTTAATTCTGTTTGCCTTTTCTGAGGAAGACCGGGAATAACTGGGTTGGTTTGTTTGTTTCTTTAATGCTGAAATGTACAATTTGACAAATCAACGGCTGGATGTACTGGTACTTGATTAGGGAGAGAGGAAATACTTGTGGGAGGCAAAGGACTGGTGGTTGCTACAATACAGTACTGACTCAGAAGTTCACTTGTACTTTTGATGCTCTTGGCAGGCTTGTTTGCTAGAGGCAAATTGTATGGCTCTTCATTTCTTACTCGTCCTGGTTAAAAATGACCGGAGAGCCTTAGCTAACGGATGTGGGTGATAATGCTGGTGACATCAAAGTGAATCATCTCCCTTCCAGTCTTCCTCTGCTCTCCCCCTTTATTCTACCACTTTCAATAAGGTTTTTTTTTGGGGGGGGGGGAAATGCATCTCAAAAAGTACTGTTTGGCTGACTTCAAAGCATTATGTTTCATCAAGGCAGGTGCACACCTTCGCACAACACAAGTGTAAATCTCTCCTCCCTCCAGCGGTTTCCCCTCTCACAGACATAGCCACACCATTTTGCTTCAGGACAGTGGGTCTTGTTCCTTTGGCTGTGCTAGTGGTGGCCTCTGAATGCATTTTGTCCTTCTGAGTTGACCTCAGCTCCACCCCTGCAGGAAGAAAAAGAGGTTTGTGAAGGGGGGTGTGTGCGTGTATGTGTGTGCCTGTAAGCTGCTGACAGATTTGTAGCTCTGAGTAAATACAAATCTTGTAAACCTTCCTTCATTTCCTTTCTGCCTGTCCTTTCAGAGGAACAAAGAAGCTCAAAGCCATTCACACACAAAAAGCTAAGGAAGACTTTGCTTCGTGGTCCTATCCCAATCATGCAGGAATGATTGGGAGAAGTAAGGAGGAATTGTTCTTTCCCTTTCGGAAAGCTGACAGTGAAGCTTTTGCCTGAATTGGTGTATCGTGTGTGAATATGAGTATGACTTTCCTGTTCTGCTGATCATTTCCTTCCTTACCTCGGAAGCTTGGATTTTATCCTACTTTCTTTGTAGCGCATTTTCTGTGTCTCATTTCAATGCCATCCTTTTTATTTTTCTGATGTACTCTTATTTACTCGGTCTTTGAAACCTTAATCTCAAAGCGGGTGGCAGATGTGCTTGCTTATAATTCAGTAAAGCAACTTTAAAAAGACGCAGTAATGTAATTATTGGTGAAAACCAAGATTTGGGTGGGGATCACTGGTGTAAAATTGTGGCCTAGTGTTATAAGAGTTTCAGGAGCAGTTTCTAGAAGAAGGTTAGGTAAAGGAAAAGCTGCTTTCTACTCAGACTTTTGTTGTCTGGGTGGATATAACCATGTCATTTTCTTGGCAATAGTGTGAAAATGGATTTGATGTAGTCTTCCCATGAGATTTTTTTTTTTGGCTTCCTAGTACAGTTTATGAAGCTGATATTCCCTGATAGTCATTGTCATTCAAATACTGTATTTACCAGGGCCTTGCTTTACTTAAGGGCCAAGATAAGATTAGCCAGATTCTACAGTTTTTAGGCAGGCAGAAAATATGCAAAACCTGGTTTTCCATTCCCGAATGCTTGCTAATAAGAAACACACTAGATAAGGGAATTGTGCAACTGAACAAAAGTTTGCTTTAAAGACTTTAGAATCACAAAAGGTAAATCTTAGTACATTTTTAATGGGTGAATCCAGTAACTTTTTTTTTGTACTTGGCAGAAACGTAGCATTTTTGCAAAAGTTAAATACAGACGTTAAAAGTACCTTGAGGTAATTTACTGGACTTCTGTGTTAAAAGCTGCAACAGGTACTTGCTTATCTTAGGGTGCTATTGGTAAAAGAATGAGGGAAGGCTAGTAAAATGCCAGTATGCACCTTTGGCAGTCCTCTTCCCATCCTTGGTGTTCAAGACCAGCGTGGGGGTTGCGAAAGTAGCAGAATAAAATAACTGGAGGACGCCACACTGCCTACTGCTATTATTATATACCTGAAAATAAAGTAGTATATGGGTGCTTTAATATTTCTGTCAAACTGGATATGGTGGTAATAGCTACATTTGTTTATATAAGTTGTGAGAAAGAAAGAGAGAACAGCTAAAACAAATTGGGTGTAACTTTTACAAATAAAGATGTTTCATGTCAAATAGTTTTGAGTCATGTTTGATTCTGGGTGACCTCATGGACATGGATATGGAGTTTTCTTATGAAATAATACATAAGTATTATTGCCATTGCCTTAGTCCCAACATGTCTGTGGAGGTGTCCCATCCATGTACTGGCCTGGTGTCCTTGCTTTTGATCTCATCCAAGATCAGCCAGGTAGGCTAGGGGTTTAGGAGATCTGAACTTCCCCTTGGCTCATTAAATTCATTTCCTTTCATTTTGCAGCTTCCAGCGTTCTTTCCTATCCTCGACACCATAACAAACACAACTATTCCACCATTTAGTTTGGTCCTCTGAAGTCACAGAGGCCAATTGGGAGATTACTTGGAAAAGTTGTTTTGGGGATTGTGTATTTTGTATCCTTTAAACCAGGGATGTCAAACTCGCGACATCACGTGACGTTCCGTGACATATTGCAACTTTCCCCCCATTGCCGGCAATGGGAAGGGCGCGGTTTCTTTGTGATGCATCCGGCCCATGGGCCGGCAGTTTGACATGCCTGCTTTAAACAGTTCTGATCTGCATATGCACGTCTCTCTTTCAAATAGCTTTGTTTTGAACATCCCACTGCTTTTTTCAATTCATAGCAAATTTGGGCATAAAAGTGAAAGGGAATGGAATGGACACCTTCATCCTATGCAAAATGTAGGCAGCAGGTGAATGACAGTTCTCAGAAGAATGACAACTAGTTTTAAAGAGGAATTGTTTCTTGGGGTGTGCATGCCTTCTCTGTTCCACAGCAATGTGGGTTCAAATAGATTTTCTATATGGTCAAACCCTTAGGAAATCCTGCTTAAAGGAGGTAAAAGTATAAGGTGAGTATAAGCCATTTTGACTCTTTCAAAACATTTTTAATCATCTGAAGTGGCCATTGCCAAAAATGTAGTCATATGGATGAGTTCATAGGGCTTACTGGCAGGCAGATAAATACGGTAGATATAGGACTGGGGCCTCTGATCTGTGTATGCTTTCCCACTGTCTGCTACAAGGAGCAATGGCAACTTAGGACTTGCTTCAGACTTGGCTACAGAAATATAAGTGACATAGTCAGAGGGTGCAAATCTCAAAGAAACATGAAAAGTTGTCTTGCCAGGATCAAACGGCTGGTCCATGTTGCTTGGTTGTGACTGTTCCTGATAGTAAATTAGCTCGAGGCATGGTTACAGATGTTTTCCTTGAACTTTTCATCTGAAAGAAATTTGGATAATCGTGTGGTTCTTTGGGTAAGCTGGCATTCATGTACATAAAATATGTATCATTTGTTTTGGAAGAATTAATATTATGAAGATGTAGGCATAATATATCAGAAGCAATGGTTTGCTAGGTAAATAAAAGCTATTGGAGGCAGGCTTACAGTCAAAAATGGTATACACCGTGCAAATTCTCAATTGGATGCATCTTTGGAAATAAAGCTGGTTGATTTCTTCATTAATTCTTTTCTTTCTAAAAATGACAACGTTTGCATCAAAATGTCCCAAAAAAGTGACATAAGAACATTTGCAAAGCAGGTCAAAGGTGGATCAAAGGAGCCTCCGATTCGTCTTCAGATCCTGTTCCGGGAATTAACAAATTCTACTTTCAGTCACTCTTTTCATCAGTTGGTATATTGTTTGCATAAATTGAATTAATCATCAAATAAGTGCATGGTTTTTATTTGGGAAGGGTTAAGATTTCTGGGACAGTATTCTCAGTAACGAGGAGGAGCCCATAAGAGAGGTGTTTAGAAGTGAAGCAGAGGCAGAGGAGGTCAAGAATAGGAGAGAAAGCTTGTTAAAAAAGTAGCAGGGAAGAGGTAGGGAAAGGTAGGGAAAATAAATGAAAGCTGAGCAGAGAAAAAAAAAACACTTAGTTACCTGCACGATCAGATTCCGAGGAAGACTTAGATGAATTTGTCTTTAAGGACAGCAACAGGCCTTTCATTCTTTTTGCCCTAGCATTCATTTCCCACCCCCACCCCTCCCCCTCTAACTCCCTGTGCAACTATACTTAAGGAAAGATGGCTTCTTCCATTTTCCAAAAGCTGGGAATGGAGGATAGGGCATATTTCCACTGGCATAACAGGAAGCATTTTTAAAGGTGAATTGTTGCACAATCTTCCATTGCTACCAGCATGTATGAACCCAGGGTGTGAGTTGGAGATGAATCACAGCCAGGGCTCCTGCATCTTGCAGCTTCTACCTCAAAGGAGGCTATGGCCTAGTTTATCCATTGCACTAACTAAGCTATAGTTTATTGAATGGACTGGAATTGCACAACACACTAAGCCAAAATCAAACATCGCAACAGAAGCCATTCTTTACTGCATGAGAACCAAGATAGGCTTCTGCTGTTGTGTTTAATACAGAGGCTTTAATTCAGCTACCTACAAACATTACAGCCTGTCACTGGTGTGATGTTTGTAAATATTTGCACAGAAACATTTTAAAAATAATCATCTCTCCAATTAACCGAGAACACTGTCTTGATTGATCAAATGTGTTTAAATGTATTCTTAAGCAAATTAATTGGGTAAAAGGTGCAGTTGTGCCTGTGTAACAACTTGGAAAGCCAAAACATCCCTTTAAAAACAGTGCTGCATTTCCCTGGAAATAAAATTCTACGGTAGTGATGGATCAGTGTCCTTCTGTGCAGTTTTAAAGCTTTGTGCCTGTCAGTTGTGTAGTTTCAGTCACATATGGAAGGGCAAAGGGAATGGGCTGCAGCATTTAGAAGCAAACTCATTACATTTGTTTTTAAGGGACAGATGGCAAGCCCAGTAGTTTTGCTGTTGCCATTTACAGCAAATGGCTCCCAGGTCTCCTCATGTAAACACACACACACACACACACAGAGAGAGAGAGAGAGAGAGAGAGAGAGAGAGAGAGAGAGAGACATGGTGCATGGTTTATCTTGTTACATTTGCTGAATGTTTGAAAGGCAGGCAGGTTAAATCCTGATTTTTTTTTAACTGGTTTCATTCTCAGGGATTTGGAAGTCATCTCTTCTTCCCTCCCCTCTGAGTGTGCAGCTTCTGAGAAGACCTAGGTAAATTTGAAATCAACCACAGGCCTTTTCCATGAGTCAGCAAGTCCTTCCCAGCAGCTAAGACTGAAGTGAGATTCAGATAACATCTGCCATGACGGGCTGCAAAACCTGTTCCTCAGGTTCTGAGTAAACAGCCAATAAACACATGAATGTATGTTGCAATCGGGCCACCAGTGTATTTCAATGAGATGGACAGGCCTTTAGAGTTGGGTTGCAGCTCTCTGATCACGCCAGTAGCTAATCATAACAACCACAACACAACTGGAGATGATATTTTTGTCTTATAGATCAGCCTGGCAAACTATAAGCTCCCAAAGGGTGGATATGGAAGCAAGAAAAGAGGTTTCCTGTTCTCCCCCCCTCCCCTGTTTATTTCGGTGCACAAACAAAAATGGGCAGATTGGAAAGATGCTGTCTCTTTAAACTGGAGAGCTGTTGGTTTATTGCTACCGTGGGGGAGGGAAATCCTTTATGGCTGATGACATGTTCCCTGGTTAAGCTCTTGAAGCAGCAGGATGGGAGGAGTAAGGAGGAGAAGTAGCCACTGTCCTGATAATGCTGTGTGACTTTTTGCAGTGAGAGCAAGCAAATGTTGGGAGCATTTGCAAGAACAACTTGTTTTTTGTTGATTGGGGAAGAAAGATCTGCCCTGCAAAGATGATTTGCTTGCCTCTAGGACTCTGAGTACTCTGATACAAAGGTGAAGAGCAGTTATTCTTGGGGCATAGGACTCAAGGGGCACAGAAATGAGACATGCCCAAGCTTTCTAATACTCCATTCTGTCAGGCCCCATTTTTTCCTGCTGTTGAGATGGGAATCCTTTAGGAGAGGAGTCGTGGGCCCAGGAACAAATGGGTCCATCTTTGAGCTTCAGGGAATTAGGGCAGGGGTGTCAAACTGCTGGCCCACGGGCCGGATGTGTCATGGTGAAACCGTGCCCACCCCATTGCCGGCAATAGCACAATGTCATGTGACATTGTGAGTTTGGGACCCCTGAATTGGGGCTAGTTTGGTATACTACAGGGGTCTCCAAACCGGGCCGCCTTAAGATTTGTGTACTTCTATTCCCAGAATTTCCTAGCCAGCATGGCTGGCTGAGGAATTCTGAGAGTTGAAGTCCACAAGTCTTAAAAGTTGCCAAGTTTGGAGACCCCTGGTCTAGTAGTTAAAATATTGTACTAGGGCCAGGCAGACTCGGGATAATTTCATCTTTAACCATGGAAACCAGTTTGAACCAGTTGTCCTTTCCCAGCCAACCTCATCTTATAAGCTTGTGTGGCCACATGAAGAAAGATCTCCATGCTTGCTACTTTGGGCTCTTGAAGAAAAGATAGCAAAATCTACATTTAATTAATAAAGAGTGGAATTGCCTTGGGTCCTCACACTGGCCGGCAGAAAGTAAATAATGATTGTTACATTTTATTTATTTATTTTACATTTTGACATGAAGTTGTAAGGAAAGCTTGGATGTTTTTCTTCCTGCTTGCAAATAACTCATACCTAGTATTCTTTTGACTTTTGCCAATGAGTTGTGTGATCTGTTCCTTATCCAAACAGGCATGAATAATCTGCCAGCACACAGGTTTGGGTTTGGCCATCTGTTCCTTGAAGTTTGTGAGGTGAATGCTGTGACGTTGAGCAAGAGTTGTAGTTTAGCCATTTCATTAAGGTAGCTTCACACTTGTGGCAGAATAAAAGTTCTGACTGTTAAAAAGGGAAGCTGGCAGTAGTCAACATACAGTGTGTACGTAAACTTTCAGGAGTCTGGCAAATCTTTAGTAAAGCCAAAACCATACTGTCTTATTAGTGCAGGGGTCTTCAAACTTGGCCCTTTTATAACTTGTGGACTTCAACTCCCAGAATTCCTCAGCCAGGCACGCTGGCTGAGGAATTCTGGGAGTTGAAGTCCACAAGTCATAAAAGGGCCAAGTTTGAAGATCCCTGTATTAGTGGTTTAGAACATTGTTTCCGATAAGAAGGAACCCCATTTGCAGTGCCATATAAAGCCGATTGTGAATGACAGTGATATATAGGCATGATTTTTATTTTGACCTGGGGCTTCCGTCTTCAAATATTCAAGATTTCACTTTCTTACAGTGGTTAAAGTGAAACACACTCTCCTCCTCTCCTTCCATCATTAGATCTGAGCTGCACATACCAGCTGACCGGTATCCTTTTTATTGGTTACATCTTCTGAACATGACCTACTACACTTCATGCTTTGTGGTTCAGATTTCTCCCAAGATATGTGCTAAGAATTAGCCATTTCATTAAAGGTTTGTTAAGGATAAAAAACTACAGAAGCTAAGCCACTTGTCTATTGAGCTGCTTGTGATATTTTCTTATGATGGAGACTGTAGGCAGCGGACAGTTTAAAATAAACAGTATATAAAATAAAGACAACAGTTGCTAGCCCATCAGTTGCCTTTCTTGGCAATCCTCAAATTTAATCGAAGTTAATTGAGAAACAGGGACATCTGAATTGTATTAAAATCTTGGGATTCTCTCTAAAGCCTTGAGTTGCATGGTTCTAATAATGTACAGTGATAGCCTTATTTTCTGGAGGATTGTCTACAAGAGGTAATCAATGAATCAGCAACTCCTATGTGGAGTTCTTCATTTTTAAATGTTGAAAATAGCAAGGTCACAAGTTGCTTCTGATCTCAGTCACTTTGGAAGTAGAATTCAAGAGTCACATACATATTGGTTGTTGTTAAATCTTCAAAGGAATCGCCAGAATAATTTACATAAGAGTCTGTATATATGTTGAACATGTGCAAAGTACCTTTCCCTTATCACCAGAGCCAGGATTCATGAAGCTGGGCATTAAGAGAAGAATTTTACAGGAAGAACTTCTAATAACCAAAAATGGTTAAATCGAAGAGTTGCATTTTTGCTGTTTTAAGAAATTTAACACGATCGGTGATAGTGTCTGCATTCAGCCTCTTTGGGCAGTTAGTGGGCCTCTCTTCCCTTGTCATTGCCTGGTCCCCATACTTAACCCTACCTTCCTCCATCTCCACGACCCCCAATTTTGTTCAGGAATCCAAGCATCACAAGATAGTTAAGTGTACCTGCATTCTAATTTCCTAGAATGGTCCAGGGAGTTACGGGAATTATGAGAAGTTAAAAGGGCAGCTGTTAAGAGTTTCTTAGAGCAGAGTTTCTTAAACTTGGTTGGGGCTTTCTGGGATTGGAAGTCCACATATCTTTGGGCACATTGCCAAAGTTGAGAACACTGCCTTAGAGCACTGCCAAGAAACTCTGCCAAGTTCTCCACTGATGGAGCTGCTAACAGAAGAGGAAGCGGTAGTCTGCCCCACAGCCTCTTCATGCTGCCAGTTAACCTTGTTGCTGTTCTTTATAGGGATGAGAATTGTGAACTGTGTGTCAATCATTCCGTTGAGAGATGCATTTCTCCCTACACAAAAATAAAGGCAAGACCATAGTCAGAAGAACTCAGCGTTGGATACATTCAATACAGGATGCCCCAGTGTTGTCTTTTAATCTGGTACTTTATAATAAAGCTAGAGCAATAAGAAAAGTGCATATATATTTGGATGCCGATTGAGATGTTTGGTTGCTTAATCTATGTGTAGTATGTGTAGTTTAATGAAGAGAAGAGTGAGGGGTGACATGATAGCAGTGTTCCAATATCTCAGGGGCTGCCACAAAGAAGAGGGAGTCAAGCTATTCTCCAAAGCACCTGAAAGCAGGACAAGAAGCAACGGATGGAAACTAGTCAAGGAGAGAAGCAACCTAGAACTAAGGAGAAACTTCCTGACAGTTAGAACAATTAACCAGTGGAACAACCTGCCTCCAGAAGTGGTGAATGCTCCAACACTGGAAGTTATTAAGAAGAGACTGGACAGCCATTTGCCTGAAATGGTATAGGGTTTCCTGCCTTAGCAGGGGGTTGAACTAGATGACCTCCAAGGTCCCTTCCAACTTCTTCTTCTTCTTCTTCTTCTTCTTCTTCTTCTTCTTCTTCTTCTTCTTCTTCTTCTTCTTCTTCTTCTTCTTCTTCTTCTTCTTCTTCTTCTTCTTCTCCTTCTCCTTCTCCTTCTCCTTCTCCTTCTCCTTCTCCTTCTCCTTCTCCTTCTCCTTCTCCTTCTCCTTCTCCTTCTCCTTCTCCTTCTCCTTCTCCTTCTCCTTCTCCTTCTCCTTCTTCTTCTCCTTCTTCTTCTTCTTCTTCTTCTTCTTCTTCTTCTTCTTCTTATTATTATTATTATTATTATTATCTGAGCCTAAGATATTTGGTAGGAGGGCTTATTTTGTGTTGTAGGGCAGGGGTCCCCAACCCACAGGCTGCAGCCCACAAGTTAGCTACCGCCTCTTCAGAACCAGGCTGCACCTACCACTCACACAGAGCCATCCCTTCCCCCCCCCCGGCGCCAGGCCTCCAAGCCCGAAATGTTGGGGACCACTGTTGTAAGGAATAGATAAAATTATATCTGAGGGGGAAAATATCCAATGAGTATGTCATGTACGTGCTTATTATTACTTTCCTTACATCTGAAGGAGCATGAGAAAAAAAGAATATTTTATGGCTAGGCTTGGGAAGACTTATTGCATTCTAATGCTTGCAAGAATTACTTGGAAGCTATTGTCAGCTTTCAGAAAAAAGGTACACGATTGTCTTTTCCTGTTTTTTAGTGAACGTTTGTGTTAATTTTTACCGTTACGGGTTTTTTTTAGGCATTATTGGTTTAATTGTAACATTTCCAAATCTTATAATTGCTCTAGAACAGTGACTCCCCAAATTCTCTCGGAGTGTGCTGTTATAATTCTGGGAGTTGAAGTCCACATATCATGAAGTTGCCAAATTTGAACAATACTGCTCTGGGAGGAAGAATTATATAAAAATAAAAAATGGTCTGCTCTTGATTTGGCAGGTCAGAAGATGTGCAGGGTCTGCTTTGATGCTGTCTGGGATCTGTTCTGGCAATATTTGAAAATTTCTGAACTTTGTACATAAAGTGAGAGCTCACTGCAAGTGAAGCTTGTCTGTGGAGGGAACACTCTTAATACCAAGTGTTACATTACACATAAGAGGATTTCAACAGCAACTGTAAGCTCTCTGCATTGGGCACAAATATTGCTGTTGTCCACCCAATTATTTAGCTTTAAACCCTTTATAGTGGATTGCAGTCCAGCAAAGAGTAGGTTCTTGCATTTTGTTTGATGCTTTCCAAACTGCAAAAATTTCACAATGAAAAACTGTGTCTTACACTTGTCATGAGCTTGTGTTGATCTAAAAAGGAGATAAATCCTGCTTGCTATTTGGATTCCACAAAAATCTTTTAATGTCCAGGTTTTGTTCCCATTTGAGGAAAAAAAATGAAGGTTTGGGAGTGAGTCTTGGATTTTTAGAAAGGAGGAGGAAAAGTAACAGATGGATTGAGAAAAATTTTGTTTTGATCTTCTGGACTTGGCTACTGCCTGTATTGTTCCTAATTCATGGAAACTGTCATGAAAAAAATGGAAGGTTTGTAAAAGTTAATGTATTTCTTTTTTATCTTTAGAGGCTTCATCTCTCCCTTCTGGAGAGGAGCCCCTAGCTGGTTATAGCACTGGTGATAGAAGTTCTAAGGGTACAAATTGAGGTTATTGACACTATAAGTCTTCAGGGTTTTTTTATATCAGTAGATTTCCTTTTTGGCATATTGATGATTCAGTCCAGGCACAGGTTACAGAACCTACATCTGTATACTGTTTGCTCAAAGGTGGAATGCCCCAATGGACCATGGGATTAGTCAAGCTGCTTAGCATTTGCTTGAAGTAATAACACAGGGCTTCCATTTGCATGCTCAACTTTAAATAGTTAACGTGATTGTGGGGGGGGGAGATTTCTAGAATCTTAGTCTTGGGACAGATTTCTTTTTTTTTAAAACACACACACACACACACACACACACACACACACACACACACGTCAATGATTTCTTGAAAGGTTTAGTTTTTCAACAATTACCGGTAAGTCCTGTTACTTAAAACAATGTGATTTTTGCTGTAATTGTATTTTGGGAGGTTATGCATGGATGCATTTGTGGGTTTTAAATCTCCGTGCTGTTTTGTAACAGCCCTAACTCATTTTAAAGAACGAATATTTAAATCTGAGTTTTCTCTTCTGTCTTCCCATTCCTCGGTATTTGCTACAATAATACTCCTGATTTAATCCTGTGATTTGGCTATTGTATGGCTTATTAGGTGCTCAGAAACCAGATCGGGATTGCTAGTTTACCAATGGCATACATAGGGTATGCACATGCTTCTACATAAGAGGCACACGTGGTGTCGTTTGGAAAGCAGGTTTGGATATGTTATGAACTTCATAGCTTGCAGAAATTCATGTGTTTTTGGATGTATTCCCTGGGACTGAAAGAGATAACTAACAAGCTGGTTTGGCAACTCTCTTGCAGGTAATGTTGAAGTGGCTTGTGAAAAGGAAGGTGTGTACAGAAACACTGTCAGTTCGAACACGATTTAACTTTTGAAATTCAGATCTGAACAGAAAACCTTTTTAGGGTGTACGAGAAATGATGCCTCTTTTAATCCTGGTCTAGAGCTCTGTACAAGTGGCTGCCCCATCTTTCTATACAAAGCGCGCAGGGGCGCGCGCACGAGAGAGAGAGAGAGAGAGAGAGAGAGAGAGAGAGAGAGAGAGAGAGAGAGAGAGAGAGAGGAGAGATTCTGAACATGATCTGAGGGCACCCTTTTACTGTGTCAGAATGTAGAGAGTTGTAATTTTTTACCATGATTTATGGTAAGAACCTATGGATGCTGTGCTTTTAAAGAAAGCCTTGGTTTTAAAATGTATGAAGGGAGGGGGAGGAGGTGGGGGAGGGTGGAAGGGAAATGCTCCATAGGCAGGAAGAAAGTGGAATGGAGGGGAGGGGGGAGAAGGAGGAGGGACTGTTTGTGTTCCCTGAAGCTGAACAATAGGGAGGTAGCCTCCTCTTGGGGGGGGGGGGGTTGGAAATCGACCTAGAGCAGATGCGGGCCAGCCAGGCTAGAATGTGGAAGGAGGTGGGGGAGGACCAATTTGCATAACTGATTGTTGCCCTGGGGATTAAGCAGGAGGGAGGGAGGCAGTGGGAATACAAAGAAAAATACAGAGTAAAGAGTATTTTTTTCCCCTCTCTCTCTTTTCCCTCCTCCCTCTTCCCCCCCCCCCAGCACATGCGGTCACTTCTCCTGCTGGGTGGTGGCTGCTGTGTGGCAGCCTAGGCCTTGCCCGCTTGCTGACGTGCATGGCTGCTGGGCTTGGGCGCTTCTCCTGAGGGTTGCATTCTTATTTCTGCCTCTCTGCCCTCCTCCTCCTCCAAAAAGAGGCAGGAGGTGCCTAAGGGGGAGGCTGGGTCTCCTTGCCACAGAATAGGCCTTACCAGCCCCTGATGCCCGCTGCAAAGGCATGACTAGGCAGCCTGGAAAGTTAAGATAAAGTCCAAAAGCAGACCTCTCTGGCTGTGTCACAGGCGAACTTTTCTGTACAAGCTGAAATGTTTGATCTTGTGTGTTGAAAATGAGCTTGGCATTGTTGAGAAGCTACCTACTCCTTCCTGGCTGCTGTTCATCTATTATTTGAAACGGTTTTGCGGGGTTTGTTTTTTTTTAATGTTAATTTGACCTAAAGGTGTTTCTCATTTTGAAAAAAATGTTGACCTCCATGCCCAAGTGGAGTGTAATTGTAAGCCACCTGAGTTTGATCTGCCATGTTCCGCACACACATCCTTCCATGGTAAAACAGCGTCCAGATCCCTTTGAAACCTTAAATAAAGGCAAAACTGTTAATGCCACACATTACAGACGAACACTTCACACTGCAATGTGCCGCTTCTGTATTTATTTTAAAAGATGCTTCTGAACTCTAGCTTAGTTGCACAGGAATGCAGGGGAAATTTGCAACCAACAGAAGCTTAGTACTGAGACTTTTCATCTGTTGGCCTATCAGGCATAGGTTTTAAAACCCATTTTTCTTCTAGCAGTTGTTCAAAAACAGGGAGTTTTGTATAGGGTTTGTATATATGGTATATTATAGAATGTTTTTAGAAAAGCTAGGTCCTGTGCCCTGTGGCTCCCACCACAATATATTTCAAAAAAGTTTTTAATAAGGCTGTTTTAAAAAATGTAGTATAAATAGTTTATGATGAGAGACTATATTGTCTCTTTTCTCCTGTCTAACATTGCAGGTTTTCCTACTGTAAACAGCTCTCACTAAACTAAATATGACTTGGGGAAGTGGCAGCAAAAGAAGGTGACAATATTCTGTTTTTCAGAAAGAGCAGCAACTCTGTCTTTCTTCTGACTCCAGTTTGCTATCTACGGGTATTATAATTCTCTTCAGTTTGGCTCAGACTTGGTAGAACCCTCTCCATTTACTTCGAAATGCAGATTCTCCAGTAGTGTTTGCCACTGTGGAGTTCATTCTTCTTTTACTTAGAAATATCTAGGTAAAATGACATTCCAAAATGATTCTGTGGCATGCTGCTGTTATGGGCCTGATTTAAGTGCAATGAGATATTGTGCCAGCCAATATTTTAGTAACACATGAAACCAGAGTCCCTTGCAACATAAATATTTTTGTGGACCTTGGGCTACATGCATGCCCTCACGTTTTTTTAAAATCATTTGCATAGGATCATTGCTAGTCCAAAGTGGCTTATGATTTGTATAGGAAATCTCAGTGGAAAAAAAGATGTATTTTGTCATTTGAAAGATTCCTTGCAAATTAAAGAGCCAAATTAGCATGGAAAATCCCTCATTAATTGGTTTGTTCCTCAGAATCAACTGTTGTTACAGATTCTGGGGTTTGTTGTGGTATTTTTGAACAAGTCTGCATGCAAACCCAATATGCCTCTTGTTTGATCCATGGAATTCCAATATGGCTACCTCTGAATGGAACCTTTTTGCTGTTCCCAGGGCTTTATTGTTGGATGTAATATTACAAGGGAAGATAGAAAAATAGGATTAATTACATTTAGATATAGAATGCCTATAAGTACTTACACAAATAAGCAGCCCAAATCAGGTTGGTCTGATTATAGCAAAGTATAATATGGCATGAGAAAATGAATAATAGCTTGCAACACTCACTGTAAGAGAGATTTTGTCAGCAATTTTAATATACAGTCCCCTCTGTGATGGTGAGGCAGCTGAGGGATGTCTCATGATTTTCCCCAATGCTAACTGCTGACGTTGCTTTAAGAAACTGGCCCAACTTGTAATTCAAGAGTCTTCACCGCCTGAACTGCAATAGTTCTTCTAGAAAATGAATAGAAGAAAAAGGATGCTGATTCAGGGTGAGGGGCATGGAGAAGGGAGCTGGATGGAGGACTGAGGAACAATTAAAGCTGGCTCCTGCAGTACAGGTTGGGCCAGAGATTTCCTGAGCCTTGAAAAACTAAAGACTACTATTCTAGGCTTCTTTCATGCAATTATGTATTTAAGGCTGTTTCATATTCTAGCCTGTGCATGCTTTTGAGTTTCCATCTGCCCCAGCCTTCCTCCAGTGTTCCTAGCAGGCAAAAATGTCTATGTGCAAGAGTGCGAGTCGCTGATTTTGAGAAAGATATTCCACTACTGTTCTATTTATCGCTAAGATTGTTATTTAACACTAAGACAGTGATGGGTATTCTCTCAGGCTTTTCCAGTTTCCACATTACTGGGCTTGCACAATTCCTAACCACTATGGATATTGAATATGCTGACTAAGAATCTTAGGAGATGTAGCTCAAAACCTGTAGGTAGCAATAAGTTGTGGATGTCTTGTTAGATCTTAACATTTTTAATTTACTAGTGGGTTCTGCATAGTTTTGTTATATAGGTGTATAGTTAATTCACTATAGGCCAGGGAAAAAACTCATAATCTGCTTTACAGTAATCAACTCTTGCCAAACCAGCCCTTATTTGTAATTACAGTAGAGTTACTGCAAAGTTGTACAAGAAGGACCTTACAATGGCACCATTCCTGGGGAAAAATCCAACTTTTCAATTTAGAGATCTAACAACCCAACAACAAAAAATTACTTATATGACTATGTCTGCAGCCTAGGACCTAGGTCTTTTGAAGACACTAACCCTGGCTCAAAGTTCTTTTCTTCTGCCTTAGTTGATTATACAATATGTAGCTTATTTTCAGGACATGGCAAGCTGGTGATAGTAGTCTGAGAACTGTTGCTTAATTAAAATAATTGACAGTCTTTTTGTAAAGGAAAGCTACCCAGTACACAATAACAAAATGATTCCCCTATTTGCTTCTACTGTATTAATTTGCAGAGATTCTTAGGTTTTTTAAAGTAGCTTGTTCTAGTATAAAATTAGCTGTATCTTATTCAGGGATTCATGCAGACAAGGGCAATGCAGGTTGCATTATATATTTTATCAATCCCAATTTATTTTCCTTGTCCAGTCTGTATAAAATATGGTTATTGATAATCAGATTTAGATTTTAGAGGACGTTAGGATGCCAACTACAAATCTTCATTTAAATTGGCTTAAAGCTAATTATTACAGAATTGCTGAAATACATGGTAGGTTTCAGAGTGAGTATGGCCTTGCACAGTGATATATGTTTTCAAGGAAACCTGGAAAGAATTGTGTGCAACAGAAAGAGTACAAATTCCTACTAGTAGATCTTTAGTGGCAATGATGCACTCTACAGGACCAGCATATCCATGGTGTTTATTTGAGAAATTGTACCAATATATCCTTAGCTGATGTGCAATACTGAGATTATTGTAGATGGAAGAACGTGACTTGATATACATGTGTACCGTATATCAACTGTGTATGAAAGTGGTGATTAATATGGTTCTTCCTCTATTTCATTCCTGGATCAGCTGGGAATGAAATAGAGGAAGTTCCTCATGTAAGCTATGAGATATAGAATATATCCCGTATCCTATATATAGGATATAAATCCTATAAATAAATAACTTTTCTCAAGCAGGAGCACTTTTTCTCCTTGAGGGCTATAGGTGGAATGTGTTTGATGTGATAGTCATCAAGATGGATTAAACCTGTCCTTCCTTCCTTCCTTCCTTCCTTCCTTCCTTCCTTCCTTCCTTCCTTCCTTCCTTCCTTCCTTCCTTCCTTCCTTCCAAATAAAGCTGAGGCTTGTGATACATGTTTTTGTATTATTTTGTTTATTTTCTTCCTTATTCCAGAAAAGAATAAACACAAAAAACCAAAACCTCAAACTACAGAAAACAGCTGTTTTTCTACCAAATTTAAATGGCATAATTTTGGGGATTCTTGGAGATGTGACATTGTTATAGTATGTGAATCATAGAATCGTAGGGCTGGAAGGGACTGTGGAGGTCTTCTAATCCAACCCCCTCCTCAAGGTAGGAGTCGGCATGGGTCTTCCAACCTTGGGGTGGGCAAGCGGCATACGTCTGTCCCCAAACTAGGTGCTTACTCATTACCATAGAAATCAGTGACTTGCATTATATTTTTTTTTTGGCTGTGGAAGGGATATAAGAGGATGTGGTAGTTGGTGACATGGTTGAAATTCAGCCTCACCTATTCCCTGCTTCTTTTTCAAACAGAATCCGGAAATTCAAAAGGTTTGTCCCCATCACTCTACCATTCCTTTTTGTGGACCCCTGCAGGAGTTATCACAGCCTATAATTTTACAACAATAGGCTTTTAAGTTGGAGAGAGAAGAGCTAAATCAGAACTTCACAGGCAGGGGGCACCATTGAACTGATAGGTATTTGTATATCTCAGGCTGGGATTCTATTCTTAAATAATTGGCTTCTGATACTTTACTCTGATATGAGAAAATCCTGTTCCTTTCTATTGAAGAGACAAATATTTTTCTGAAGGAACTTCTTGTTTTTGCTACTACTCTGTATTATTGCAATGTATTTTAATGATGCGCTGCAATTCCCGGGAATAGCTATTAGACATCTTTTAGGAATCAAAGTAATTTGCGTACAACCCATGCTTCAATGTTTGGATAATGTGCAATCAGGAGTTGTGAGCCTGAGTTAATGCTATAAATCTGTAGAGAAACTTAATGTTGTAAACTAGGTAGTACTGCAGTGGTTAAAATTTGTCTTAATAGCAAAGTTCCTTTGTAGGAAATGGCGGGGAAAAATTTCCAATAGGAAATTAGCTAACTTTTGCAGAAGCTCAATTGCCATTGGTGCAATAATAGCACTTCCCAGAGGTTTAGTGTAGCTAAACAAGGTAGCAGTGCACATCTTTATTCATTCATCCAAGGTGTAATGGAGCAAAAATCTCAAGCTACTTTCACATGACTGAAAGTTTGCAATATTTGCTGATTACATGCCAAAATCGTGACAGTGTGATATATGTTTTTACTGAGAGTATTTTCCTTCCTTCTTTCCTTCCTTCCTTCCTTCCTTCCTTCCTTCCTTCCTTCCTTCCTTCCTTCCTTCTTTCCTTCCTTCCTTCCTTCCTTCCTTCCTTCCTTCCTTCCTTCCTTCCTTCCTTCCTTTTATATAACCACATCTCTCATAAACAACTGTACACAATTTTCTACTGTGATATAAGAAACAAGGAGATTCTTTTTAGAAGGCTATTGGATTGTTTGTGTTCTAAATAACATTGTCAAGATAGTTTCTATTTTGCTTCCTCTTCCTTGTCCTCAGCTTCCTTCTTTCCTCTCCTAAGTTAAACAAGAGATGCATTTGGCAACCCAATATAAATCAAACTAGAAGCTAAAATGAAGCTTTATGTTCTTAGCACCCTAAACTATGGTTTGTGAAGCACAAGAAGTGTTTCATTCCAGACCCTCAACTGTAACTATGTCACCATGAATTCAGAGAACTCTTTCTGTTTTTAAAAAACACAATAAAGCAGCCTTGAAATGGTCTTTGTTTTGACGGCTGGTTTCTTTCCACCTGATTCTAATGTTGTTTTCCACAATGTAAGAAAGTTCAAGAATCTTGCTAGAAAAGGCAAGAAGAGTTTCTCCGTGGGTCTGTCCCGTTTCTTTTTCTGACAAGTTTCCTTTTTTAACACCCCAGGCAAGAAAACACTTATTCCCAAACTCAAACAAAATGTGCTTTCTACTTGTTGAGGTAATTTTTGCTGAATTTTTTTGAGAAAAAAAGTAGAAGATTTGTGTCATGTCGGCATGATTCTGGTGAAACACATGAATTGTCATGGCCTTTCATTTCTATAAATTTAGGCATATAAGAATAGAATATGTGAGATGAATTTTCTTGAATATCACCGCAGAGGAAAGAGTTGGGTATAAGAGGTCATCTACCTCCTGTTCAGTGCAGGATCATCTCAACATCCTCAATAGATGACTATCCAAATTCTGCTGAAAATCACCTAGAGAAGGGGAAGATATTATTCCATGTGGTAACGTTCCTCTGATTGACAGTTCTTACTGTGAGAGGTTCTTCCTAATGTTTGTTTAATCTGTGGCTATGTCTTCGAGGTTTCATCCCATTGTTGGAATGATTAAAATGATGGACAAGCATAAAGAACTCAAGATTCTTTAATTAGATTCAATTTCTTATGTGATTATGAAGCTCATTAGGTTTTTTTGGGATTGGTCACTATGTCTGAGCCTACATCATTTTACTATTATAAGGATGAAATGAGGGGCGAATCTTCTAGTATGTTTCCATCAATTATCGGAGAAAAGAATATAATGAAGTAGTATCGATAAATTCATACTTGATTTGTCAAATAATATAATTTTGTTAAATGATCTGATTTTCTTGGAGGAAACAAATAATATTTGTGCATTTCTTAGTACATGGAAATAGTTGATCTGCAGATTCTATCAACCCAGTTCAACAATGATGATGGTTATTAAAGTTGAAGGAAATTGTTGTCTGGAAGAGTTTAAAGATTTCACTTTGGGGCAGACTAAATAAAGATCATTCAGGCTAAGATGGAATTTAGGACTCAACATATTTTGTATAATCCCAGATAATGGAAAGAATACCAACCATTTTCATATTTGAAATGTTAAATGCCAATCACACAGAAACAGGTACACATACACTCAGTTGCAACTCATGATGGGTATTTTGTTTTATAAAAATGCCAAGAAGAATGAAATGGTAATAATGTAGTCCTATCTGGAATTATTGCAAGAGTCCCATTGCTTCAGAGTAAGGCCAATTAAGCACTTTCATGCATGCAACAGTCACATGCCCAGGGCTGTTCTCCAGGTAAATATTTTATACATATAACTATGTATACACTACATATGTAAACATATCAGTCTATGGGTGATTGCTTAATCTCTGCAATGAAGGGAAGGGTAATAGATTGTTTTATTTCCAGTCTCTCAAGTTTGTGGAGAAATCATGGAGCCAAGTATTTCCTTGTCCATATAAATAATATTGACTAAGTTGCATTTTGATCCACCTTTTCAAAAGAGTGCCCATAAGCATTGGATCTGTGATTTCCTTTTGAAAGTGATCAGTCCATGTACTGATTTTTAATATTTCTGCTCCATTTTTCTCTGTAATCAAGTCTGGATTTCCTAGAGACAGTTTAGAGTAGAAGTACTAAATGTAGGAATTCAGCCAAAGTAAATTGTTAGTGAAATGATTTGGGGAGTAATTTTTTAAAATTTTTGTTTTACCTGTTGAAATGAACGATTCATTTAATTCATCCTGGAATTTGGCACTTGTTTTACTAGTATTTTTCTCATTTCTTTATCCGTGGAAGTTTCCCCACCCACCCCCGAGCATTTTAAAGGCTCAAGTTTATATGCTGCATTACACAACTTCTTACTAGAGCTAACTAGCATTATGGCATGTACCAACAACATGTCTATTTTTACCTGCAAGCATCAATGGGTTTTTCAAAATTATATTTCCAAGGCTCTGAACTTTCGATTGCTTCACTGTACTGCACAATGGATTCTCTGTCAATATGCCAGCTAATTAAGTTTAACTTTTAATGTTGCTTCATCTCGGTATTCTTTCTGTGGAGTCCATTTTTAGTATTTGTGTTTTTTAGCGTATAGCCTCACTAAAGTAATGGATTCTCCATTTCCCCTTTTCAGATCTCCCTTTCTTTTGGCAAATCAGCAACTTGCTTATTCTTGAAAGCCTTTTGGAGCTAAGGGGAGATTGGTTAGAGGTAACGTGCACTTTTAAAAAAAAGTTAGGCCTCTTTCAGGAAAATAGTATTTTGGCTGCTGTGTGGAAAAGGGTCAAGGCAAACCAGGCACTTAGCATCATCTGATGAAAATAAAAAGCTATTGCTTCTCAATTTGCTGATTTTCACTGAACGTGCCTTCTGGAAAATGATCAGAGAGGTGAAAACCATACTGCTTGGCTCTTCAATACAAAAGTGCTCATTCATCATTCTTGCAAAGAATACACAATGTGATGTAAACAGTTTTATGCTCCTTTTTCTTTGGTGGAAGGACATGGTGCTCTCATTAACTGTCTTGGAAACAGAAATATGTTATCCTACCTTCTGCTGTATGATGTGTTTGGGAAACATATAGATTTTTAATTAACCTTGGTTTGATAAACTTTTTATAACACTGCTTTAATCTTAATCATAAAGAAGTGTGACAATTTCCAGGATCTGATAATGTTAAAAAGTTATTTTTAAATCATTTATAAATTGTCTATCTGGTATCAAGATTTGTTTGTAAAGCTGTCACTAACATTTTTTTACTATTATTTCATGCTTAATAAATAAGTTAGAACTATCCCAAAAGATGCTTTGGTCAAACGGAAGTGAAACGTCTTCAACAAAAAATAAAAGAACCTCCCATTTTCGTTTGAAAAAAGCACTTTTTGTACAACATGGCCTGGATGACTTGAGTACCTCCGTAGACTAAGCAAGAGCTATTTAGTGTGGTGATCAAGGTACCAGTTAGAAACCAGGAGACTGTGAGTTCTAGTTCTATTTTAGGTATAAAGCCTACTAGGTGACTAGGGGCCAGTCACTCTCTCTCAGTCCTAGGAAGCAGGAAATGGCAGACCACTTTAAAAAATATTCCCAGGAAAACTACAGAGATTTGTCCAGGTGGTTCTCAGCAGTCAAGACTGATTCAAAGGAGGAGGAATAATAATAATAATAATAATAATAATAATAATAATAATAATAATAATAATAATAATAATAATAATAATAATACAGAACTTGAGAAAGAGTATTATTTTTTATGATCATAATAAAATAGTGAGAAAATAGAATTGTATGTTGTGCCAGACCTACTGATATAAATAGAAGGATCTGGGATTCCCAACAGGAATATGATCTGGTGCTAAAATATAATATTCTAGGTTACAATTTGTCCAAAGCAGAAAAAAAGAAGAATGTTTACTTTTTATGGATTGCAAACTATCCTTGTGCTAAAAAGTAAAGGTAAAGTTTCCCCCGCACATGCTTGCTAGTCGTTTCCGACTCTAGGGGCCGGTGCTCATCTCCGTTTCAAAGCCAAAGAGCCAGCATTTGTCTGAGGACGTCTCCGTGGTCATGTGGCCGGCATGACTAGACGCCAAAGGCGCACGGAACACTGTTACCTTCCCACTGGAGTGGTCCCTATTTTTCTACTTGCATTTTTATGTGCTTTCGAACTGCTAGGTTGGCAGAAGCTGGGATAAGTAACAGGCGCTCACTCTGTTACGCAGCACTCCGGATTCGACCCGCCAAACTGCCGACCTTCTGATCGACAAGCTCAGCGTCCTGAGCCACCGCATACCTTTATCCTTGTGGTAAAGGTAAAGGTTCCCCCGTACATGCGTGCTAGTCGTTTCCGACTCTAGGGGCTGGTGCTCATCTCCGTTTCAAAGCCGAAGAGCCAGCGTTTGTCCGAAGACATCTCCATGGTCATGTGGCCGGCATGACTGGACGCCAAAGGCTCACGGAACGCTGTTACCTTCCCATCGTAGTGGTCCCTATTTTTGTACTTGCATTTTTACATGCTTTCGAACTGCTAGGTTGGCAGAAGCTGGGACGAGTAACAGGTGGTCACTTTGTTACGCGGCACTTGGTATTCAACCTGCCAAACTGCTGACCTTCTGATCGACAAGCTCAGCATCCTAACCCACTGAGCCACCGCGTCCCATATCCTTGTGCTACTACAGCCTAAATTGCATTTCCATGTTTCCCCAAAAGTAAGACCTACTCCAAAAATAAGCCCTAGCTTGATTTTTGGGGGTGGGCCTAATATAAGCCCTACCCCAAAAATAAGCATTAGTTTTGGAGCAAGGTGCACGCCTAAAAATCAAGCTGGGGTGGGGGGGTAGAGCTTACTATTGCAGCCAGGCCTCCCATGAATGGACACTTGCCTTGCCTCGCCGGCCTACCTCTTTTTCAAACAAAGAAGCAGCTTCATTCTGCAGCTGAGAATGGAGCTCCGGCCTGTGTTTCGCAGTCAGAGGCCTTTCCGGAAGGCCTCTGACTGTGAAATGAAGGCCAGAGCTCCATTCTCAGCTGCAGAATGAAGCTGCTCCTTCGGCTGCAGAAGAAGTGGGCCAGCTGGGCAGGGCTGTTGATGCTGACGCTGGAAAGACACCCCCCCAAAATAAAAGACACCCCCCCAAAATAAAACCTGGTACCTCTTTTGGAGGCAAAAAAAAAGGCCTGGGTCTTATTTCCGGGGAAACACGGTAGTAGCAATTGTAGTAGTTTTGTAGTAGCCATGTCACATTGTGAATTCATATTTATTTTGGGATCAATGGCAGTAGTGTTTTTTTCCCCCCAGAAAATTCTTGTCACGCTAGATACCTTCATTCTGATTTGTACTTTTGGCTTCTATTTCTGTAGAACTTTTTACTTTGGTAAATATTGTTACGTTACTTACACCATTTGTTTCAAAGTTGTTGTGAATTTTGCATTTGTCTTCTAAAGTACTAAATCCCACCTAGTTTTGTGTCATCCGCAGATAGATTTCTCTCCTATCCACAAGCCAAGAGCAAACTCTTCTTTATCTCCATCTATATATATCAAGTTAATTGTCCTGTCAAAATTAGCCTAGTAATCAATCAGTTTATAGGATGTTTTGTCAAATGTTTTGAAAATAGGTTTCACGTCCATAGTATGTGCAAACATTTTTTTTAAAAAAACATAAAATTTACAGAGTTGGAAGACCCTACCTCTGCCATCAAGTCCAATCCCCCTGCTCAGTGGAAGAATTCAAATGTAAGCATCAATGACAAAGGTCTATTCAAGCTCTGCTTGAAAATACCCAGGGAAAGGATTCTATCACATCCTTAAATAAATGGTTCCGCTCACAAACTGCTCTTTTCCTAAGGCGGTTGAGGAAATCCTAACTATTTAAGTTGAGACCTTGTCATCTAAAACAAATTTCCACATAATTGTCACAGTGGGGTGATTTTGATTTTGAGCACTGATTTTTTCCCCCCAGCCTTTTGGTGCAAATCCCCTCTCCTCTGTAATTTTGTTGATTTTTTTTTCATAGCCAAAGCCACGTGATTCTATGCAGGTTCTTTACATGCATCTTAAGTATTATACCTCCACTTATTTTTCCTGAGCAACATTTTAATTGTAATCTCACACTTCTTTTGTGAAGCAAAGGATGTAATCTCACACTTCTTTTGTGAAGCAAAGGATATATTGGAACCACCACTTGCTATTGATAGTTGAAAGGCCTAAAGACAAGATCCAGTGATAAGCTACCCGGTTGAACTGGGATGTCTGTTCTCCCAAACAATTTCAGAAGTGAAAAGTAGCAACAAGGAAGTGTGGATGTATTTTTCCCCTTGGTGTTAACTGATGTCTGGCACTTGAATTCAAAAAGGAAGAAACTTAATACATTTTATCAATACTGGCCACCCTCTTATCCTCTGTCCTCAGCCACACATGCCTTCCTAAACAGGTAAAGTATACACCATGTTCAAACAACAGGGCATGCAGAAAATAATTCTTGGTACCTGGCAGTTGCATTTTGAACATTCTTTGAATGCTGGAGATGTGTTATGAACATTGTAGTTAAAAATCAAATGAGCAACAATTGTAATTGTTAATAACATCACAGCTTTTTATAATATGTGTGAATTGTACATTTTGCCCCTATAGGAAGCACAGAATATAAATTAAAAATAAACCCAGCAATGTTAATGTGAGCCTTGTTTTAATACATTTTCAGTACAGTATTAAAATACTGTATTATGATATGTGGTGTTGTCATGAAGTTACTTTTTGTTTATTGTATTTTTATTTAATATTATTGGGAGCTACCTAGAATTATCTTGTATAAGAAAGGCAGCTATATAAGTTAATAAATAAATAAATTGCTTGTCCCTAAATCTGGTGTTATTTTCTGATGACAAATGGATTGAGATTGAATTAGACATTTAAGGACTATCGCATTATTAGTGGGATTTCTTGAGGGTCATATGTTATTTCCTTCCTTCTGACAGTTGTATGCTAAGATCACTCTGTATGCTATCACTTACTTCTTTCTATTCTGGAGGTGACTTAATGTGCACTATGTAGAACCATACAGCTAAGATTGACTTGGAATTTTAAACTTTCTGTCAACTTCAGTCCTGACTGAAACAGTGATGTGATTTCCTGCATTATTTTTTCTTTAAAAATGCAATCACATAAACAGTCTTATTCAAATATGAATTCTTCTTGTGCATCTTTTGATTTCAGACTAGTTTTCTACTGCACCCTTTAATTAAAACTTTAAAAAAAACTACATCTAGTTAGAATGGGCAAATTACCACTATCAATTATGGACAGTAACCTTGCTTTAGGTTTACTTTATCACAAATTTTATTTATTGTTGCTTTTATTTATTTAGTTCCAGGACTAAACTGAACTTTCAGAACTAAGAAGGTGTTGGTTTTGAAGTATAATGTTGGTTAGTTCAGGGGCAATGATTTTTACAAAAGAATGTTCTTTCAGTTGCAAAAAGCTATTGAATTAAAGGTAGAATTAATGTGGTTTGTGCTTTTATTTATCAATTTATTTAATAAATTTCTACCCTACCACAGACAAATGACTCTCAACATTTTATATAATGTATGTAAACACAAATTAAAATATCAACAGATTAAAATCAGCTACAAAAGTAATACCATAAAATACAGTCAAACACCATCAGAAGTAAATAAAAGAGAACAATTAAAAGGAACATATCAAGAATAAAGGAAAAGAACAAGATAGCATCAAATGTCAATTTAAGAAAAAATTCCTCCAAAATAATTCAGTTTTTAACGTTTTCTTAAAAAACAGCAAAGCTAGTTCAATCTTAATTGGGGGCTATTCCAAGGCAATGTCTCTGCCATCAACAAGCAACACACTCTAGCTTCAGACCGCCTCCCCCTCTATATTTTTTAGGAATTTGGGACTCAAAGTAGTTTTTCTTTAGATGTTCTAGTAGGTCAGACCAAAAATTGTTGGAGAAAACAGTCTCTGGTCCTTGTTCCCACGACAAGTTGAGGCTATTAATGCATAATGAACTTCGCATGTCCTCATGGTTATAATACATGAATCAAAATGCCTTGTCAGTATATCACTCTTCTTTATTTCTAGTTGTGAATTTTGCCAGGCATAATAGATGTTTAATGGTGATATACATCTTTAATCCAATTCTAAAAAGCCTATTGTCAAGATTAAAATATCAGTGTTTCTATCTTCTGGTTACTTTATTATAGATAGTCCTTGCTTAATGACCAGCCACTTAACAACTGTTCAAAGTTATAATGGCATAAAAAAGTTACTTACAATACCTCCCAAAGTTATGATTGTCATGCTCCACAGTCACATGATTGCATTTTGGGCTCTTGGAAACTAGTTAATGTTTATAACTGTTTGTAGCATCCCATGATCATGTGGCCATAATTTGTGACATTTTTTTACCATTTTCTGGCAAAAAGTGCCCATTGGATATGGTGAATTTGCTTAATGACCACATAGTTTGCTTAACAGCCATGTAATTCTGTTAATCATTGTAGTGACTCACTTGTGGGACGTTATAAAAGTGGTTGTAAAATAGAATCAGGTCACATGATGACCCGTTTAACAACCCACAACAACTTACAACCAAAATTCTGGGTTCAATTACACTCATTAAGCAAGGATTACTGTATTCATAAATTACAGTTCCAGACAGTAGTGAGAGATAAAAGACTGGGATTGGGAGCCGGAGTGGACAGAGGAAAGAGATGTATTTTTTTTAAAAACAACAACAACCCTACACTTGATCCAGCTTTGTAATATATAACTTTTGTCTTTGGTGATCAGGTTTTCTTATAAGCACATCAGTGTGTGTGGAGAGATCATGTTTAAGTTGTTCTCTCATTACCTCAGTGTTTTTTCCCCTTTAAAACTGATTTATACACAACTGTCTTTTATTTTGCTTAACTAAGAAGCATTTATTTTAATCATACTTTTACCAGAATTTTTAAATATCTGACACTCTATACTGTAACATGTCTAGAATCTGTTTTGAATTGTTTTGCTAAATCCTAATTTGAGGAAGAAAGCTGGTTTCTGCATTCTTTTTTATTTACTGATTTTTATCAGCTAGAAAGCCATAATTCTATAGCTTAACAAATAATAATATGGTACATGAGATGGTGTCATTTGCAAATGTTTAAGCTTGTCTTTGAGGAGAAGTTGTCAACAATGAACTAATGGAACGTGGTGAAAGTGATTTTAAAAAGTCGCTGCTTGAACATGCAGAATATATTCATTGTATCTTTAGACATTCAGTCCTTTTCATATGTCATTATCGTTTCATTTTGAATTTTGTGGACCAGCTGTAACCCTATATAATAACATCCTGGAACTCACCAGATTTTTAAAAAAACATATTTCTGCTTCTGACATTGAACACTGGAACCTAATAAAGTTACTAGTTAACTGTGTCTTGAATCTTCTCTGCTTACCAATAGCATTCCTAGTGTGCTTGTATGCTGCTGTCACTTTGCTCCTTAAAGCAGAAATATATGTACTTAAAATTCTGTCATATGTTAGTGCAAGTCCTGTAGGCAGGCTCATTTGTTTCAAAGTTTTCGGAGTGCAACAAGTGTGTAAAGAAATGTGGTTTTAAAATTTAAAAGGTCCTGATAGTTTCCTTTTTTTGATGGAGTGAAAGAGTTTGCAAAAGTGGCAACATTCCTAGAGAGGAAAAAAAAGATAATTCAGTAGCCTTCCAGCCTTTTTAATGCAGTGGGAACATTTTAATGAAAGCACAATATCACTGGCTCTTCTGCTAATTTGCTTCACTAATCTTTCTTTGATTCTTTGATCTTATAGATCTTATACTATAGTTTTATAGTATAAAAAGCTATTACTATGACACTTCACAAGAAAGTTAGTTTTTTAAAGATTCTTTTATCCTGTCTTTATTACTTTTGTAAATAACTCGAGAAGGCAAACATACAAACCGCTTCTTTTTCCCCCCCACAACAGCCTTGTGAAGTATGCTGGGCTGAGAGTGAATAACTGGCCCAAAGTCACCTTGTCAGCTTTTATGCTTAAAGCAGGATTAGAACTCATCTTTTCCAGTTAACAAATGTTCTGACCTAGGCTTCTTCATTACTTCTGTTTGTGGTTAGGGAGCATAGTCCATAGTCCAACTATGAGTCCTTGTTTCAAGTCTTGTCTCAGCTGCAAAATTCAAATAGGTTTGGACAAATAACTATTTGTTTTTTCCAAACAGTGACTATGAACTTTCAAGAATAAAGTATTTTAATAAAAATATTTAAGGATGATATGCTAGTATTTTCAGGTATGTAATAATCACTAACTATGACAAGATGGCCGTCTCCATCTTCTATGTTGTGGAAAGACAGCTGTTGACTGTAGTTTGCAAGAAAGAGATCTGTATTGTCTATTTGTTGGGAGCATAGATACATGTTTGTTGGGCATTGCATTGGCCTTATTTAATGTCTATTCAAACAAATCTGATATACGTAAATAGGTTTGAATATTTGGTTCGTCAGTTTTTAAAAAATATAGGTAGTCCTCAACTTACAACCACAATTGCATCTGAAATTTCTGTTGCTAAGCGAGACAGTTCTTAAGTGAATTCTGCCCGATTTCATGACCTTTCTTGTCACAGTTAAGTGAATCAGTGCAATTATTAAGTTAGTAACACAGTTGTTAAGTGAATCTGGCTTCCCATTGACCTTGCTTATCAGAAGGTCGCAAATGGTAATCCCATGACCAGGGACGCTGCAATCATCATAAATGTGATCCAATTACCAAGAATCCAATTTTTGATCATATGATCATGGGGATGCTGCAATGGTTGTAAGTGTGAAAAATGATCATAATGTAAGTCGGAGGTCTCCAACCTTTTTGATTTGGTGGCCCAGAAAGGGAGGCAGGGACCACTATATGCGCGCACAAAAATGACCCCTGTGTGCAGGTGCGCAAATGGGCCGTGTGCGAGCGCATGCACACACACAAATGGCCACATGCAAGTGCATGCGCATGTGGAAATTGCTGCACGGGCATGAGTGCTGCAAATGGAGTGGTGCTAGCACTGGTGGGACACTTGATGGGGCGGTGCTAGCAACGGCAGGACGCTTGTGGGTGAGGCAGCGCTAGTGCTGGTGGGACGCTCGGGGCAGGGTGGTGCTAGCACCAGGAGGATGCTCACAGTGGTGCTAGTGCGAGTGTGGGGGGTGAGTGCACACGCATGTGCGTGTGCACTGGCCATCCCTTCACACGGCCCAGTGGCCAAGTGGCCGCAGCCTGGTAGTGGTTCATGGCCCACAGGTTGGAGACCCCTACTTTAAGTCACTTTTTCCACTTTCGTTGTAACTTTGAACAAACACTAAATGAACTGTTGTAAGTTGAGGACTACCTGTACTTTTAATGCATTTCTTATTGAAGAAATACTTGCGTGGAAATAGAATGGATAGCTCTAGAACATGCTTAAATATTGTAGCGTGTGTCTTGTCATTTATAAGATGCTGGTGGAAAGTCAGCTCTCACCAAGCCCTTTTAAAGTGTGTAGAATTTATTCTAGAATGAACTAGAAGTACTAAATTGTTAGCAACCATTTGCTGCTTACATACTAGTGTTAGGTTGCTGAGAATGGATATAGCAAACTGTTACCTCTTCAGTTTCCAGCATACTAACATAAGTAATTTTAGAAGGTATTTTGTTAACTTGTACAAAGTCTTACAGTAAAGGGCTTGCTCTGTTAAAGCATGCTGAGCAGTTTCTCAAACATTCTGTGTCTGATCCCTTACATGGCAAATGATCAAGTTCAGGTTAAGTGTGCAGTTCAGTGATAAAACTATAAAAAATAGAGGCAGCAGAAACAAATCCCCATATTTGTTCATATTATCCTCCTATATTACTATCAAAGCTGGAATCCACTGTCTCATTCTTCTACTTCTTTCTTTTTGAAACCAATATGGGATTATATTTCTACTTGTCAGTGCAGTTCCATCTAGTACTGTAGTTTGCTGGTCAGAGGATGAACTTAGAAAATATTTGTTTTTCCTATGAATTTAGAAGAGAAGACACTAAATTATTCCAAATTCTGGCAATGTGTTTATTGTCACCATAGAAACCCAGTACTTACAGGGTAAGTGGTCAAACCAAGAATTCTTCAAAATGATCCTATAGCAGACTAGAAATCCCATCTGATCTTCATATTGCATATTAACAACTGCCGTTTTTTCTCTTCTTAAATGTAGTTTGGTTCAGCCAAAATCTTTAGTCACTCATGTAATAGTTTAGTTACTCATGCAATAATTTAGTCACTCATGTAAGGTTCACTCAAACACGGTTAGATGCGATGAGACCAACATCTTTTATGCATACAAATGAGTAGGAAGAAATCCTGTTCAGGCTTCAACGATAACAGGCTTGCTAAGAAGCAAAATTATTAAACAAGGTAGACACCCATTTTTCCTTATTGCTAACAACTGAAATTTAGACTTCGAGACAATTTTTCTATTTAAAAAACAATTTCCTATGGATTTGATGTAGACAAGATTGTCAACCAGAGTCTAGATGATGTTTGATTTGGAATACCTGGCTATTGCCATACAGTGAATCCGTCTAAAACCATCAAGTAAATTATCAGCCAGAAAGCGCCATGTATCCTACCTATTACATTTATTGACAACTCACTTCACACTGAAAACTAGCAATGAAAATGTGGGGCTCTAAGCAGCCTTTAAAAATAAAAAAATGAGTGAGGTTAGGCCTTGTGCATCTTCCTTCCTTGGAAATGATTTTATTTTCTGCTTTCTTCCACTTCTAATAGCTTGTAGATTGTATGTAGAAGAGATTCTAGTCAAACTTTGTCCAAATAGAGGTTTTTTTACTTCACAGTCTTTACAGTTGGGTGAAGGATGCTTACTTTTTCTCTTTTTAACTCTTACCACCCTCAAATACACTTTAGGACTAAGATACTGTCGTTTCATGATTTCCTTCTCCCACTTTCTTAAAATTTATCTTGTCAAATACATTCAGATATTTGACATGTCTCCTTAGTGGTCATTCTTACCGCCATCCACTTGTGAGAACTATCTGTAGAATGAACACCCACAGTCTTAAGAACTAACATCTTGTGGTAAACTTCCTTCTGTTTCAAGACAGCACCTCCAGCCCACCAAGCCCCACATAATTGTTAAAGGGTAGAACATTGTAGATTTGCCTTTCCAATTCTGGTTCTGTATTCAATTCTCATTAAGTCCCCCCCCCCCGCCAGTATGACCTTTGATAAAGGACTGAGGAAGGTTGTTGTAGAGCAGGGGTGTCAAACTCAATTTCATTGAGGGCCGCATCAGCATTGCGGTTGCCCTCAAGGGGCCGTGTGGGTATGGCCTGGGTGGGCGTGGCCTACTGGGTGGGCATGGCTAGAGTGCGTATGGCCTACTGGGTGGGCGTGGCTAGAGTGCGTATGGCCTACTGGGTGGGCATGGCCAGCTCTACATCGTTGGCATCAAGGGTGCCTATGGGGGCCTGGGCAGGAGTGGGACAGATCTGAGGGTCTCTGGCAGAAGGAGGGTCTCTGGGCCAGGGCCAAGGCAGTGGGGGCCGTTCCCTCACTGTTTCCAGGATGGCTTCGCGGGCCGCATGAAACCACTTCGCGGGCCGGATCCGGCCCCCGGGCCTTGTGTTTGACATGTCTGTTGTAGAGTTTGAGGCATGTAAGACCACATTTGTTGTATCAGTATAACAAAGTGGGGAAAAATGTATTCTTGGATTCTTGGTCTTGTTCTTTTATTACTATTCTTAGCAAGCACTTTATTGTAACATCCGAAAATGTGTTGTAAGCCTACATTAAAGAATTCATTTCTGGTAAGAGTTGGCCTTATGCTGCTGTTTTTTTAACACTTAGTCATGTTGCTGGAGTGTTCTTTCACCAAGACCTTTGCAAAGGTACAAGTCCATGGTGAATCTGGGTGTGTGTCGAAGCAGGGGACTGCCTTGCATGCCCTGTTCTGTTGGAAAAGGAGAGGGGGGACCCGTCAATTGGCAGTAGGTTGCTCTCAGACAACTGGAAGGTGTTAGTATACCACTGGCCATCTGTCCACTTCACTGTAGCTTTCCTCTGCCTTCTGTTTACTACAGAAGGATTTAGCCATGTTCTGTAATACACAGCCACTAAATTTTGACCACAAGGAGTAGTAAAATTCTCTTATGCTTTGTTTCTTCCTATTTCATATTCACAGCATGCCTCCCCCCAACACACTTGGGCAGGCACACAGCTACACTCAAACATACACACGCACGGCTTGGCAGAACCTTATAAAAGTTTTTTTTTTTGACCATATTTTTCTTTTATCAAGTCAGTATTTTTTAAAAAAAAATCTAGGAAAACAGCCAAAGCATCAAATGTGGAATTGGATATTTTTTTCTTTCTTTCCCCCTCTTTCTTAAGCAGACAATATATCCAACTTTCTCTCCAGGCTGCAGGATTATTAGCATTACCTTCCTCAGCTAGTTAAAGGGTTAAAATTATGGGGAAGTTCAGCTAGCACTTGCAAGATATGGTTGCCTTAGCAACAGGCCTTCTAATCTGGTAGGTGACCTGAGAGACTGTGGAAGATGCAGGGGTTGGTTTGGCATTTCATTTTTTTATGAGGGCTTCAGCTCTCCAGCTGGCTCATTTCTGAACATAAAGCGGCTGTTCTTGCCACTAGAATTACTGGCATTCCAAAACAAAATATTCCAAAGAGGAAAAATATATTTTAAGATATCCCTCTTTTGGATTTCACAGACTTGTATGGACGAGGCCCAGCTAAGCTTGAGCCTCCATCCTGCCAATCCCTTTATGCAAAATGTGTTTCCACCCCCCAAGTCTCCCCTGTCTTGGTGCAAGGTGTAAATTTCTCTATTTCTGGCAAAGAGAGATTGGCAACAATTACACACTGACACTATTTTATTCTGTTTTAATTGCCATTTTTAGTTGCTTTAAAATAAAACGGTAGCAGTTCTTGGTTCAGAAATTTTGGTGGATTTGCCCCGACTGAGGGCTTTCTGGACATTTTGGGCTGTAGTTCCCAGAACTTGGCCTAGCGATCTGAGAATTATAGGAGCTGTAATCCAGAACAACCAGAGGGGACCTTCTTAAAAAAGCTAAATTATTGCATCAATGTTACGAATTTCTTCTGAGTTTTGTGTTTTTCCCTGTGCTTCATTAGGATTACTTGTTTATAAGATGCGAATATTTGATTTCAAACTTTCAAACTCGTTCTGCAATTGTATTGTCTGAAATCCAACATGTGAGGCATGTGATTAATTGAGGGGGAACAAATAAGAATGAGGGGTGAAAAAGGAGCATTTGTACGTGTCTCACAGAACATAGGAAACTTTGTAATTTAAATGTACAAGTTATTCTTATTGTAGCCAGCCTATTGCTGGAATGACTTACCACAAATTACCTCAGTGCAGGGAAGTCCATTTGATTTAGTAATATTTAAGTTTAATAAATAAATAAATAGAAATAAATTTTACAAACTGAGGGGAAAAAATCCTTACTGAATAAGGCTTTATTTCTCCCTCTTTTCATCACTTTTGTAACTTTTCAGGGTAAAGGAATTTTATTTACTTGTTAGATTTGTACTCTTCTACAGCCAAAATGATTTGGTGGGTTTGTTTTTGTTTTTTAATTTATTCATTGATTGATTGATTATGTACCATCAGGGTGTTTTCAACTATTAACCATCATAATAGATTTTCTCCATGAAGATCTATCCCTAACCTGTTGCCAGGCACAAGAAATCAAGGCAATTTAAATGAATATACCGTAGGTTTAATACATGCTAACAGTTTCTACAAGAATCTGATCTAATAATGATCAAGGCAAACATCTGGTCTTTCAAGTCTCTCAATGGTCCACTCATTGCCACTGCAACTGAACCCATTCACCTTGCTGCTGATTGTCCTTAGAACAATGGTGGCAAACCCATGGCACGCATGCCAGAGGCGGCCCTCAGAGCTCTCTCCGTTGGTACGTGCACCGCCGCTGCCAGGAGCTCAAGCAGAGGTGGTAGAGCACGCCCACACCCAACAAGCCAAAGGCCACCCCGAGCAGAGAAAGCTGGATCCCCATCGGTGCCATGGCCTCCCAGTCCCGGCTAGGATTGTGTGCCTCCTGCCCACCGCCCCATCTGTCAGAGACCCCCTGGATCTCCCCCAACCCTGCCTGCCCCCCACAGGCGTCCCCCCATGAGCAACATCGAGGTGGCCATGTCCACCCCAGCCATGCCCACCCAGTCTGCTGTGACAACCTGGGCCATGCCCACCCAGTGGGCCACGCCCCCATGCTCTCCTTGAGGGCACCACAGTGCTTATGCGGCCCTGGCACTTTGTGATAAATAAGTGGGTTTTGGGTTGTGGTTTGGGCACTCGGTCTCTAAAAGGTTCTCCATCACTGCCTTTTCCAAAGAGCTGGGGTTTTGCATAATATGTCCAAAGTAGGATGTTTCGAGCCTGGTCATTTGTGCCTCAAATGAGAACTCTTGAGTTGATTTGTTCAATGAACAATGGTTCAGTTTCATCAAAGAAAGATTTTTTTTAATATCTGGAGAACTAGACGTAGTAGACCACTACATATACCTTGCTCAATGGAAGGTGATACAATAAAGGAAATTGAATGGCACGTTAAATGTGGTTGGCAGGCATTCGGCAAGCTAAGCATAATTTTCAAGAACAACCTCCCCCTATGCCTGAAGAGAAAAGTTTTTGATCACTGTGTGTTACCTGCTCTAACATATATATGCCAGTGAAACATGGACACTAACCTCACAATCAATACAAAAACTTATGAGTGGCGCAAAGAGCCATGGAAAGATACATGCTTGGCATTACAAAACAAGATAGAAAGACCTGCACATGGATTAGAGCAGAGGTGAGGTCCCCAACCTTTTGGGCACCAGGGACTGGTTCCGTGGAGAAAGGTTTTTCCAATGATTTTGTGTGCTGCCTGCATCCCATGGATGGAGCTTTGCTTGTTTATGCGGACCAGTTGCTGGCATGCTGCAGCCTGGTACCAGTCCATGGACCCTGGATTAGAGAACAAACAAAAGTATACGATGCCATCAAGAGAGTAAAAGGATTGAAATAGAAATGGGCTGGACACATAGCAAGAAGAACTGATGGTAGATGGACCAAGGCAGTCATAGAATGGATCCCACAAAAGAGATCTAAAACAAGATGGATCTACAACATCAGCAAGTATTCATCCTGCAGTGGATAGACAATAGCTAAGACGACAACGACAATGATGAGTGAGTATGTATGTATGTATGTATGTATGTATGTATGTATGTATGTTATGTATAAATAACCATCAGAAGTAACATAATGGTCAATCTGATGGAAGATTCTGACTTTAATAGCTTGCAGAAAGCCAGTAGAATGGGAGCAGAGTTGGGATGATGACACAAATGGTCACAAGTTTGTCTTGCTCCAGGTAGGGCCCCATAAGCGGTACGGCAACAGGAATAGGATTGTTGATGTTTTAGTATTTTTGAAACTTTCAGAATATTAGCACTGTCCATGCACACACCTAGTTAGACACATTAAAGAGGCCACTTTTTAAACAAAGCGCTTTTTCTTTTTTCTTTTAATGAAGTTTTAGTGAACCTCCTGACCTTCAGAGTTTTTGTAAATGTCAGCAAAGCAAATTTACAGAGTGTCTTTCTCTTGATCATTACTGTGTGGAGAAACGGAAATAAGATGGAAAGGTTTTTCATGCTCTCTACTTGGTTGTGAGTTTTATGGTGACAAATTCAGTCCTTACCAGATGAGTAAATCAAACTGAACAGGATTATCCTCAAAGACTTTCTGCCAAGGAACCAGTGTCCCCACTCATTTTCTATGTAGGCTGTTCCTTGAAGGATACCCGTAACTTGTAGATAGCCACTACTGTGACATCTTTTTATAAACAAAAGATTCATTTCCAGTACTATTTCTGACTTCACTTATCTGTCAATTAATATTAGAGCCCCTAGCAGCTGCCCACAATGTGGTTTCCTCTAGATGAGTTGGGACTGCAAACCCTAGAATTTCCAGTTGGCAATATTAAGAATAATCTGCCTATATACTTAGCTTAGATCTTCAATTTAATTTGCTCCAGGCAATGTCGGCGGTAATATATTGAATTAGTTCAAGCCAATGGAACGTTAAGCAGTTGAATCTGGAGAAGAAACCAGTTCATTTTGAAAGTTTGTGGTTTCACTGCTCTGAATATTACCTGACCCAATAAAATATGATGTCCAGGAGTCATATACTTCTTGATTACATGATACCTGGGGATTTTGTCAGATCTATCCATCGTATTTTCCTCACAATTATTCTCTTCACAATTATTATTGGGTTCACAGTCCACAGAAGGTGAACTGAGATTTATCCTTTCTATCTCAGATTCAAATCCAGTGAAAATCATGAATGTCAAGAGGTGTTATGCTAACTCATAGCTGTCTGCAGGTGTTTGTGTTGTAGGAAAAAAAAAATCAGAAAAGAAAACCCCGACTTTACCAGTCTAGGACATAAAAGTAAAATTTATTTCTCTTAGCACATGGACCCAGACAGTTTTTTTAAAAAAATCATTTCTGTACAGCATTTCCAACCTGCTACTATGCTGAAGGAATCTGGTAGCAAGCAGCAAACCAAAGAAAATAGAGTTAAATACGACAAACCTCATCTAATATGGCAAATTCTTAATTAACCCATCATAGTTCCCTTAATAAGCTTGGGCTAAAAAGGAATGATGGAATAAGACTGTTTAGCTTGCTTCTAAAGAGCAAAGAAGCTGTGTGTAATTCACGGGAGAGGAGAGTATGGGTTGCTCCCAAGAAGGCCTTCTGTTATTGTTGTTGTTTTTACACCCCAAGCATTTTAGCAGGAATAGAGACCCCCAATGAGCCTTCTTGAAATGAATGAAAGGGATGAGTAGACTCTTTTCTAGTAAGTTATTGCTTGATATAACCCAGTACTGTGCCATAACATAAATGACTGTTAAGGTTATATTCAGGTATCCACTGCACATTCGGTTGTGCCTGAAAGCCTATTGGTAACCAGTTCCAGTAACTTAAAATAGGTATTACACTGCACTGGCAGGGCTGATTCATCAGCATTGTAGCTGCTGCATTTTGTTCCGGTTATAGCTTCCAGGTGATACCCAAAGGCATCCCTATATGAAGTGTATCACATTAGTCCAGCTTATTGGTGATTAAGATATGAGTTACTGTTCCTGGTCCACCTTGGATCATAACCGATATACCTGCTAAAGTTGGGAAAAGCCCTCTCCAGCCACTGGCTCCATCTCCTGTTTATGGGGGATTCCCTAATTGCAGACTGACTCCTTCAGGAGAAGTGCAATTCTGTCCAGAGTAACTGTTGGGGATCCATGGTCTTTGGATGCCATGTGATTTATTTACGAACAGGATTTCTGTCTTGGAGTGATAAAGTCTAAGCTTGTTTCTCCCCATATATTTCCACATTTATCTAAGCCAGGACATCTAAGCCAGGACATAAGAGCCTTGGTGGAGCAGTGGGCTAATGCCTCCTTAAGTAACACCAGCTGCCTGCAATTAGTGCAGGTTCGCATCCCACCAGGCTCAAGGTTGACTCAGCCTTCCATCCTTCCGAGGTAGGTAAAATGAGGACCCAGATTGTTGGGGGCAATTAAGCTGACTTTGTAATAATGCCGCTTGGGGGTGTGTGTGTGAAAGCCCTAATAAGCAGGCATATACATAGAATGAAGGCTACTGCTAAGCTTGTAAGCCACCCTGAGTCTTCGGAGAAGGGCGGGATATAAATGGAATTAAAATAAAAAAATAAAAATAAATATAAATCTAGATATCTGGTGCTGGACCCAGGGTGGCAATAAAAGCTGGCTGCCATCAGCATGTTGAGGATATTTCATCCAAACCTCATATTCTTCAGAAGGAGCTTGCATTCAGAGACCACTTGAGTGCATAAGCTCTTGAGATTTTCTGGTAGTGTCCGTTTCATGCAGCAATTGGGCTTGTTTTTACTTAGATTCCAAGATGAGACAAGATCAGCCCAGTGTCTTAGACAGCCTCTCAGGACCCCAAAGTTGCAATGTATAGAATTTTGGACCACTCAGTGGACTTTTCTATGTGAAATAGCTGAGACAGAAAACTAAATTAGCTGAAGCCCACCCCATCCCCCTGAGAATCATGAATGCCTGGTTCTCTCCAACAAAGCTCACCTACCTCCCATCTCACTCCCCCCCAAAAACCACTTAAAGGAAACCTCAAAATATATTTTCTCTTTTAATAAAAATGTGATTTGTGAAGGGGGGGGAAACCCACTATAATCTCCTCTCAGAATATTTACTATCTTTTATACACAGATAAATGTTAAGTTGTGATTGGAGCTTTGGGTCCTCATTTTCTATTTATTAAGTGATTGTATGGTTTAACAGTTTCCACCTTGTCTTCTCTTACCAATTTTCCAGTAAGACACCAACATATTCTGCTTTTTGACTTAAGTCTGGTCCATGTTTTGTGTTTGGGCTATTCTACACCTGTTTTTGTTTAATTAAACTTTAATTCTAAATAATTTCAGGTAATGTGTTTCAACAAATATTTGGGACAAGATTGAAAAGAACACTACGTTGAATCCTAACTGCTGATGATACTTTTTCTTTTGTTTTGCTTTACAAGTGTACAGGTAGTCCTCGACTTACAACAGTTCGCTTAGTGACCGTTCAAAGTTACAACGTACTGATGGTCACACTTAACAACCATTGCAGCATCCCCCTAATCATGTGATCAAAATTCAGACGCTTGGCTTGGTTGCAGTGTCCCAGGGTCATGTGATCACAAAAGGTGATCTAATGAGCAATTGTGGCAAAAAAGGTCAAAAAATGGGACAAAACTCATTTAACAACTGTCTTGCTTAGAAATTTTGGGCTCAATTTTGGTTGTAAGTCAAGGTCTAACTGTAGTAAGGTCTCATAAGTAGAGTTGGACATATAAGTTCCAGTTTACTAGCCCTGTACTTTATAACAGGGGTCCCCAACCTGTAGCCACAGCCCACTACCGGGCTATGACCTGCTGGCCACTGGACCACGGACAGGCTGGCCAGTGCACACACTCACCCCCACTCATGCTAGTGCTGCCACTAAAAAAATGGGGCGCCGTGTGGCAAAATAGGGCGGCGCTAGTGCTTATGCGGCAAAAATGAGACAGTGCTAGCAAGTATCATGTGGGTGCTAGCACCGCCCCATTTGCGTTGCACGTACTCTCGGCCCCATTTGTGTGTGTGTGTGTGTGTGTGTGTGTGTGTGTGTGTGTGTGTGCACACGCACGCATAAAATGCTTCCCTCTCCCTTTCCCTCTGGTCCTCCAACCGAGACATGTTTGAGACCTTTGCTTTATGACATCAGGTGAGTCATATCTCTTTGAAATGTAAGAATGCCTTTAGATGGAGATAGAATATTAGTATATTAGTATATTTTTATCTCCTTCAGTGTGTATTGTGGAAGGCTGTTGACCAAAACTGTGCTAGAGAAGGCAGGATTCATTCTTCTGTTTGTGCACAGTTTTAGATGAAAACAGTGGAATATCCTTCATTTACTATTACACGAATTTTGAAACTTCTGCATTCCTAACGCTGCACTTATCAGTGACCCACCCGCATTTGGCCTTTTCTTTATGTTTTCCAAAGGATTGCTTGTTTATTTACCCCCACTTGGATAGCATCCCAAGAGCCATTAGACTGATAGGTTTTCTTTCTCTGAGATCAAAGGCAGGGAACCCTGACTCCAACCTCAAAGAGGGGAATCCAGCATCAGATTGCCCATTTTCCCACCAGTTCTTGTTTTCTGGCAGGGAAATCATAACACTGGGAATTTGGGGGCTGGTTAAGAGAATGGATGGAAAATGCAGGATATGAAGGATCACCAGTGCTTACAGCCTTTTGCCACATCCCCAGTCTAAAGCCGATGTAAATATATTTCCCCTCATTTCATGGAGTAAGAGGGAGGTTGTTAAAATAACCTAAAAAGAACGAAGAGACGTAGATAACAGGATTCCCCCCTTCCCGGCCTGCTATTCTACAGCCGGCAGCTGCAGACTTATGGACATTAAAAGAGGATTTAATTAATCAGGTATTAGTTTTGTTTTTTAAATACTATCCTGAATACATGTTGCAAAAACTGAAGATGGCAGCAGACATGTATGTATAATTTAAAAACAAAGCACACTTTCTAATATCTGTTTATCAGTACACTTCCATATGGAAATGTAATTCAGGGTATCTGCTACAATTCAGGCAACTAATTAAAAGTTATTTAATCAGATTGCAACCTAAGCCCTTATTCTGAGACCTTTGAATAATTTGCTGGTGTCTTTGCTCTTGTCCTGCTAGCTTTTGATAGCAATTTTTAACAGCTTAATTTCTGACCTGTAAATTCCTCTGTAGTAAATACTTGGTGCCTCATATCATGATGGACAGGAGCTGTTAGTTTTAAAGTTATATTGGGAGCTGTTCCTTCTCATATCCTTGACAATAAAATTTAGGATTGGTTTTATCTTGTACTTGCAGTTTCTTAGACCTTTAATTTTGAAAATCAAGCCATTTAATTCAGTATCTGGATTGAATGGAGATTACCCACTACATGTGTTAATTACGTTAACCATGCTAAGAGAACTGTGCTATTACTGATTATAGCTATTATCAATTATCACAATGATAATTGCACAAATATTTGCTGCTTTTATTGACTTCTCTGATTTTTTTCAAGTTTGGAACCATTTGACCCCATTGTTCATAAGTTTTTGATCACAGGCTTAATTAGAAAACCATTTCGTTTGTTTGTTCAAGTAGGGCTTTAAGTACCTTGCAAATTAAGCATACCTGCCTACATTATATACTTACCTGAAGTCATCCTTTCTCTTTGCAGATCATGAGAAAATATGAAAAAATATTGTGGGTGCTGAAACTCAGCCCCCTGGCTCCAAATTCCCCCTTGATCCTTTGCTAAGAATCATCCCTAAATTTAATGTGCATCTGCAACCATAAAAGACTAGGAATTTGGGAAAACTGAACTTCACAAGATGTTAATTTACGTACCCTGTTTCTGATTCAGCCTTCTTGTATGCATATATTGTACTGTTTTTTTTTTAAAAAAACTTGATTATTTACAGAATTAACGCGAATATAACTATTTTTGCTCACACAAAAATTTCGTGAAAGTCAAATGCTTTTGATAGCACAGGAAAAAGAAATATTAGTAACATAAATGAGTACTATAGAACATAATAGGTATTCATTTGGGTACAGGAATTATAATCTGGACATTCAGAGTAAATTATGACTATTATCTGCATATTTTTGTTTTATTGTGTTTCTATAAACACAAGGAGAAGTATATTGTGTGTTAAGCACTCTATTTATGCTTTACCAGAATCCAAAATCTAGAATATTTTACTTGAAAGTTATGAAATCTCCTTTAAGCTTATGCCAACATTTTCAGTGATTGGCCTGAGATACAGGAATACTGATATAAATCTAGGCATTCACTTACAGCCTATTGTCGGAAAGTTTGTGATGAAAACATATGTAATAATTTTGACTTAAAGAAATAATTAACTTTGTGGATGCAAAAATGCATTATTAGGCTTCACAAGCTGGAAGGGACCTTTGGTGGTCTTCTGATCCATCCCTCTGCTCAAGCAGGAGACCCTGTATCTTTTCAGATAAGTGGTTGTCCAGTCTCTTCTTAAAAACCTGCGGTGATGAAGCACCCACAACATCTGAAGGCAAACTGTTCCACTTGTTAATTGTCCTCACTGTTAGGAAGTTTCTCCTTAATTCCAGGTTGTTTCTCTCCTTGATATGTTGTTTCTTGTCTTGCCTTCTGATGCTTTAGAAACTCCTTCCAACACCTTTTTTTGACAGATTTTCTAAGTTTTAAAAGTAACTTTTGAAAATTTGATGTTTGGTCCACCTGGACCTGAATCTCCCTGTTGAACGTAGCAGATCGGCAGCAAAATCATTAAAATGGTGCTTGCGGGCTGCTTGTGTGTCGAGTCCAATGCATGCGTACTTCGTCCAGCTGCTCGGCTCGTGGCACTGCTCGGCTTGTGATTGGTCATGTGGTCGTGCGCTGAATGCTTACTGTGGGCGACGACCATTATGTTTCGTTACACAACTGATGTGTGGGTTTGTGTACAGTGATCGACTACATGCAAAAGGTAAATAAAAGATTAACAAGATGTGAGTTCTGGCACCTTTTTTCTTACAAAAAAAGCACTGTGTGTATATATATATATTTATATATATACATATATATTTATATCTCTGTGTGTATATATGTGAGCGTGTATCTATAGAGAGAATACATAGAGATATAGAGATATACAGTTAGATAATCAGTTTCTATCAGTAGACAGTCCTAGTCAGATGCTGTCTCTTACTAAAGGTACGTAAATGTGATTTGTGATTATATTTGTTGGAATATTTTCATGCTGTTTGAATGGGGAGGTTTCATTTTGAAAATTTCTTGCAGAATAGTTTGGCGTAGGATTAAGTGCAGTGTAGAGTTCAGCAGTTGTGTGTTCACTTTGGTAATTGAACGAAGCCCATCTCAGACCACATGAAATGTTTTCTAGTAGAAATAAAGCTATTACATCTCCTTAGTGTCTATTACAGATTTGGTTTTCCAATTAGTTTTAAATGTCTAGTCCAGATTGCTGTGAAGTCCCTAGCTTAGATAATGGGAGTCCTCTATATCCTTGAATGCTGCAAGTTGCATCTTGGAACTGGACACTATTTTAAACGATACAGAACATTTAGCCACCAAATAATTACATGTTCCCTGTGTCCTGTTTACCTCACTATATTGCAGAAGTGCTTCTTACTGTCTCTCCATATTCAAAGCCAAGGAGCTGCAAAAACTATTTTTTTCCTTAGGGCTTTCTAGCTTAAAGGCATATTGCTTGTTCTTACAAAAGTACTAACAGATACCATAACTAAACATACAAAAATCCAGGTACGAGGTTTTTCTAACATCTCTTCAGGATGACAGGTTGCTTACCTCAGCAGCCTTCTGGGAAGTCGCCCAGTGAACACCTTGAAAATACCAGTTTGATCAGTAGCCAAGATACAAAACCCATGGTGATGGATAGCAAGGATTTATTTATTTTATTTTATTTTAATTCCATTTATATCCCGCCCTTCTCCGAAGACTCAGGGCGGCTTACAAGCTTAGCAGTAGCTTTCATTCTATGTATATGCCTGCTTATTAGGGCTTTTGGGCTGGAAACTTATCTTAAGTAGGCCCTCTGAATGGCAGTCAGTCCCTAGACAACTGTGGCTGGTTGTGAAAATCTGCGACTGGATCTGGCTAGTATCTGAATGGAATATTATTGGGAAGCCTTCTTTTCAAACTGAGGAGGAAAAGAAGCTCCTGGGATAACCCAGCGGCGAACCACTTCTGCCTTATTGCCTTCATGTGTCCGTTGAATAACAGGAGGTCACGCTCAATCCAGAGGAGACGTTGGTTTCTTTTGCCTAGGCAGGAAATTTTTACAAACTACAAACAATGGTTAATCTAGGGCAGGGGTCTTCAAACGTGGCCCTTTTATGACTTGCGGACTTCAACTCCCAGAATTCCTCAGCCAGCATGCCTGGCTGAGGAATTCTGGGAGTTGAAGTCCGCAAGTCATAAAAGGGCCAAGTTTGAAGACCCCTGATCTAGGGGTCTCTGCATATTTAGGAAAGCAGCTACTAAGATTGCCTTTTGTTTCCCTGATTGTAACTAAAGAATTAGTCGTTTGGAGACTTGGTTTCTAGTTTGTACCAAGGCTTTTTTTTTCCCTTCCCCCCAAAAACAGGTGAGGAAAAAGCCTTCTACTGTCAATCGTTTTCCCTGCTATTTTGGTTTTTCCTTTATTGCCAGCCTCTCTTTTTACTTTCTTCCTCTTTTTTTTTTTTGCTTTGTTTTGTAACATTGAATTTTGTTTGTTTCTGGGTTCTGACAGACTGGTTTCAAAAAGGAAACTCTCTTCTAGGAAGAAATAGTTACTTTTTCTTGCCCACTGCTGTACTTTATCAAAAGTACATCTTATCATCACTTTTTAGGACGTCTTAAAGTTTCAGAGTAGAACAATCCTGTTTCATATCTATTTTTTCGTGAAACTGCTGCTAGCCTTTGGTGAGTGAGCCTTTCTCTCATAGCCTCCCTTCTGTTTAATGAGATAATGGTAAGAATTATTGGTACTCGTTTTTGTTTCCAAATTGTCCTTAGGTTTACAGAACAGGTAGTCTTCACTTACCAGCCATAATTGGGACTGGAATTTCCATCACTAAAGTGTTATGAATGTAAAGTGTGATATCTCTCGATCGTGGTGATTTTATTTTAAAAATGTACAGCTATAGTGATAAAAAAACTAATGCAAACTAAAAAAAAGACAGTATGCAGAGAGGAAATAGGGAATAGGAAAAAATTGAAAAGAAAGAAAAAAATAAGAATATGGTAAACAAAAAAAGACTTCCTCCTTCATCCCAAGTATTAACAATTTTAATAACTTAGCTTCTCTTAAAATATAGCATATGAACTCTTGTTCCTATATTCTGTCTCATCTATAAACAAATCCCCTGACCTTCGGTCCTTCCGCCGTGACCTGAAGACATGGATGTTCCAACAATTGGGCCTGGACTGACTGTAGTTTTAAATTTGGTTTTACTGGGTCTATTGTTATGTATTTACTTCATTGTTTAGTTCTTTTTTAAATTTTGTATTTTATGTTTGTAACTTTTTATTGTTGTGAGCCGCCCTGAGTCCTTAGGGAGAAGGGCGGCATATAAATTTAATAAATTCAATTCAATTCAAAAAGCCTCGTCATTTCAGTCCTAATCAGCAAAAGTCCATATAGGGTTACCAGAGAAACATACTTATCAAATAAACCAACTTTATATTTCTTCCTTTAACTTTTAACAACTTGATTTTTAGTCCCTTCAAATAAGGTCCTAATGTTTGGTTTCTTTTCTTTTTCTTCTCACAAAATTTTTCAAATGCTCCCTTTTTGACAACTCAATATAGGAAAATTATCCAAGTCACGCTCTTGATCTGTTATTTATATATCTATTTTTAATTATTGAGACATCAGCTGGTTTCTTTTGCATGTTCAGTGTAGGATTTATTTGCATTTCATTTGTTGTAAGTAGTCATTTTAAAATTTCAGATCAGTCTCAGTTTTGTTCTTTTTTAAATACAGTCTATCTATAGAGGCAGACACTCTTAAAATTAACTTCAGGGTACACGGTTCAAAAATATCTTTCAATAAGTTAAATGTTAAAGTAATTTGCTCCATTCTGAATTGGTAAGTGAAATGTAGGTGTTCTTTAATTGCATTCTTTAATTCCTTCTAATTCCCTCTAGTGTCCAATATTCAAAGCCCTATCCCATTTTTTTTTGAGAATTCAAAACAAAGAGCATTTTTCCACAAGAAGTATTCTTATAACTTTCTTACCTTATTTCAAATTTATCTCAATCCTTAGTCTGTTTGTAACTTTCTAAAATCAAAGTTTTAATCACCCTTTTGTTGTTTATTGCAGACTCTTTTTTAGAGATAAGAATACTCTGTGCTTATTCAAATTCAGAGCAATAGTACAGGGTTAAAACACCCTGGATGTTAATATGTATATATTTAGGGAAAGACATTTCCCTTTCAGCTAATGAAGGCCAGTACAGGAGAAAGAAATTAAAATCAAAGCATGTGCTTGTAAAAGGTAAGGCCAATTCCTCTCTGTCTTTAAGACCTTACATTTGAAGTTTCAAGGATTCTTTGCAAGGGGAAGGTCAAGCTGGGCTTGCAAAAGTCCTTCTTTTCAGCTCTAACCTGAACAAAAACAAAGCCAGGCCTGTTCCTCCTCTTTGTTGTCTGTCAAAGTTTGAAGTAGCATGCATATACTGGTGTGTGGTGTGTCTTTTTAAAATTCAGATTATCCCGCAAGTTTTGGCAACTCTTGTAAATAGGCCGTATTACACTCCAATCCCTCCACAACCCTTTTTTTGGCCATTCATCACATGCAATCACAGCATGCTCAGTTTAGTAAAAAGGTGAATGCTTGGTTATACATCAGTTTTCTTAGCTAATTATGCATTGCGGTACTTTATCCAAACAGCTTTACCTGGGCTCTGAATGCATGGGATCCTGCATTCTGGCTTCTTGGATGGTTCTAAACAAGCATCCAACTGTTATAATGCAGGGGTTAACATAATCTTCATTAGGCAGCCCTTGACTGGCGCAATGGTGGGCAGACTGCATGCCCTTCGGCGCCTCATTTAACACCCTGGGAAGGTGTCTGCCATCTGTCTGAATTATTTGTTCTTAGGTATTTTGTAAGATTTGAGGGAATAAATTGGTTGCCTTAAGAACCACAAAGCTTCAGATACCCATAGTACGTCTTAACAAATCTCTTAACCACCTCCAACTTAAGTTGCTTCTTATTCTGTTGGGTCGGGCAAATATAAAGGGGCAAAATGGGAACTTAAAAGTTTCTGCAAAGTGAAGGGATTAGCCTCCTCCCAAGCCCAGTATTGAAAAAAAAATGTTAAGAAAACATTGGTTTCTACTCCAATGTTGTCATGATACCAGGAGTAATTCCCCCAGAAGTGCCCAGTAACAAAGCAAAAGGAAGTACAGCCTCCCGGCTGAGAAATGCTGACCATTCCTGGGTTAAAAAGTAAGGATTTTTGTTTTTCCTTGTTGCTGTCATCTCTCCTTTCTGTATGCCATTCACCACAGGCAGGCATCTGTGATGTCCACAAGAGAGAGTAGATAGTATCTTGCCTTTATTTTCAATGGTCAGTTGCACAGCAGTATACATTGAAGAAACGGTCGAGTGGCATATATTAATTGAGTCAGGCATCCAATTTATTGGCTGTCTGTGGTGCCTGTTGAAACAGTGCAGGTGCATAGAATGTGTACCTATGCTAGAATGTAAAATAACCACCTGTAGAGGTTACTACATACTTTTAAATATAGCATACAAAAGGATAAAGGCAGTTGTGTTTCACTGCCATATATAACAATCTCCATTTAAAAACATGAAAGGGAGAATTAACAACCCCTCCACCAAATGATTCATAACCTAATTATTTTCCAAATTGTGCATGTGACAAATTTACTTGCTTTGGGCTGTATCTTTGACCTTCCGATTCATTTTTTTATTGGTTTTGCTCTTTGTGACATATGCCATAGGTAGCTTGAATACTGAATTTTAATTAGAATTTTTTTTTCTACTTCCATTTAACTAGGAGGACTCGAGCAGTTTTTAAGCAATGTTTTGAGGACTAGTTCTGCTTAAGAAAGGTGATTTTCCAAGAGTAGCAATGGAGTTGCCTGGAACGGGAGTTTTGATATTTATTGGATGAGTTTTTATTGCAGAGGTGCTGTTATTCAAGTCTGTTATGAAAGAATACCATAAAGCCTCCTTGACTATGTTGATTTCATTCTGCCTTCCACTTTCAATATGTTGTGTTTCTGGCGAATCAAGCAAGTTTGCAGCCTACTATTCTCCCTGCTGTTGAGTTAGTTACTATCAAATTCAGATTCCTCGTGCTTCGTACAATGTCCCTCCTAGGGTTATTTGTTCTATAAAGCCTTGTTAAGGATTAACATTTTATGACTACATCTTGTTTCATCAGATGGGGCACACATCTATACACACATCTAGCTAAAAACAAAGATTTATTGGACAGAAATATAGCATTTTATGACTACATCTTGTTTCATCAGATGGGGCACACATCTATACACACATCTAGCTAAAAACAAAGATTTATTGGACAGAAATATAGCACATTTGGCGATGCAAAATTAATTTCTTGATTAAAATATGTATTCAACATAAACTTACTGTTATTTAACAAGAAAAATTAATGTATGTTGCAAGGTAATCCATAATAGTGGCTAAATTTACAAAACACACTTTTCTAGCAATACCTTCTACAGGTTATCTCCTTGAAGGCTGAAATCCAATGTTAAGAGTATCCGAAAGACTGCAAGAGGTGGCAGTGTTTCACTTCCAGTTGTACAAGTACTAGCAAAACAAATCCAGCAAGTAAAATCTAGCTTAATGAAGCTGCTACAACCAGTTGCTGCTTGTTCTAGTTCTCGCCCAATCGTTTGCAAATAGAATCAAAGGAATGGATTTGTTACTTATGCAAGGATAAAAACAGTATTTCTATTACCCGTATGAGCAATACCATTGGATATAATCCACGGAGTCTACTTTGATACAGCATATACGTTATTACATATTACATGGAGGAAAAATTGTCATAGATGAATTGATATCATTGGGACCCTTGGTTGATGCTTGTCTTAATTTTAGATTCAAAATGTGATTTTTATTGTTGGGATTGTTAGAAAACGCATTCTAAAAGTACTGCATTCTAATATTCAGAATCCCAGACTGTGTAGGAACTTGTACCAAAAACATACCATTAAACCTAGGTGTAGCTGATGTTTATGATCCAATATTAAACAAAACAAAAATTAGTAATAGTAAATAGAAACTCCTCCACTCGCTGGGTAGCTTTTGAATGCAGATTTAAAGGCATTTATGTTGCATGTTAGTGATTTTCTAAGCATGTTGTCTTTTGACATCTGGTTTAATTATATCAGTTTAGCTCTGGAAAATGTTAATTTGCTGGATAAAATTTCAATGTTAATAGAAGGGCCACCAACTTCACAGTGGAAAATACTACTAGCTTTCTACCGTTGTTGAGAGTCTTTTTAGTTGAAACGATGAAAAAAAGTGGGGCTTTCCCCTCCCCTTTTTTCTGGGGCCCTGAAAACATCTGCTCTGTTCTACAAAGGAATGGATTGATTGCTGACTTCACCTGGCTGTCTGCGTCTCTTGGTAAAGACTGACTCAGTTCATTATCATGCTCCCATGAACTGACGTAGGAGCTGAGTGTTTTGTGTGGTGCCTGACAAGGCTGCTGGACAACAGTGAAGTATCCGTATACAATATGCCACACCCACCCGAGTGACTGTTTCCCAAAGGTCATGCAGCCTTTTTAATGGTTTCATTATGCTGGTGAGTGACACATAAAACTTTCAAGGATGTTCTCTGTCCTTGAACAGAGATACCTAGGTCGTGCCTGAGAGTCTCAACTATTTTGTAATCATATCAATTGTTATGGCCAGCCGTGCTGGCAGCTGGCCATAGCTAAAAGCCTAAGTCATGCTTCCAGAAAAGCGGCCTCTTATAGAACACTATATCCACCCTGAGCTAAGTTAGATGAAACTCAGCTTTGTAAACAACGGTTTATTAAATTGAGAAATGAGCAGTTATGTTGGAACTCACCCCCTCATCCTTGTGTAGCAACTTTGACCATTTTTGTGTGTGTGTGTGTGGCTTGTCGAAACTACAGGTAGTCCTTGACCTATGACCACAACAATTCAGCTCAAAGTTTCTGTTAAGTGAGATATTTGTTAAAATGAGTTTTTCGCCACTTTATGACTTTTCTCGTCACATTTGTTAATATGTTAACAACTGCAGTTGTTAAGTTAGTCACATGGCTGTTATCTGAATCTGGCTTCCCACTGACTTTGCTTGTCAGAAGGTCGCAAAAGAGGATCACATGATCCTGGGACACTGCAACCGTCATAAATATGAGTCAGTTACAAAGCATCTGAATTTCGATCACGTGACCATGGGGATGGTGCAATGGTCATAAATATGAAAAACAGTCATGCCACTTTTTCCAGTGCCATTCTAACTTCAGTCACTTTGTCCCATTTTACGACCATTCTCGCCTCAGTTTTTAAACGAATCACTGCAGTTGATAAGTTAGTCACCCAGTTAAGTGAATGTGGCTTCCCCATTGACTTTGTTTGTCAGAAGGTCAGAAAAGAAGATTGCATGAACTTGCGACACAACAACAGTCTAAATATGAACCAGTGGCCAAACATCTGAATTTTAATCACATGATCATGGGTATGCAGCAAAGGTCTTAACTGTGAAAAATGGTCATAGATCACTTTTTTCAGGGCTATTATAACTTTGAACAGTCATTAAATGAACTGTTGTAAGTCGAGGACTACCTGTCAGGGCTGTTTACATCTGAACTGAGAAACTGATTTAATTTCCAAGCTAGGCAGCTCAGTTAAACTCCTGTTTCAGATACAGCTTGGTGGTTTCAGCACACAGTCACAGATGAGCCAAAAAGCATGCAGCTGAGCAGAGGATGGAGTTTAAGGCCAGTGTTCATTCCTTAACTTAGTAAGTTACTGTCTGTATTACTAGGAACACTCTGTTGTGCGTTTATGGATAAAACACAAACTGTGCATCAGAAGTTTCATTCTTCTCTAAAGTATACATTTATTAGACAGCATTATGAATTACTACCGTATTTTCCGGTGTATAAGACAACTTTTTAACCCATGAAAATCATCTCAAAAGTTGGGGGGTCATCTTATACGCCCAGTCTTATACGCCGGAAAATAGTACATAAATCAATCAAGCGCCCCCGTTCTTGCAAAGCAACTTCAAGCCTCCTTAGTCCAGTCCCCCCTCCAACGTGACTCTCCCTTCCCACCCCCAAGAGCCTCTCAGCCCCTTCCCCTCCCCCTTGCAAACGCCAGACCCCGGGAGCTCTTGCGTCTATTCCAAAGGGTGGGTGGAAGGAAAAGCCCCTTTCGGCTCCGGCTTGGCTGCAAGTCAGCGAGCCCGGGAAGGCATGCCCTCCCCTCTCACTGTGGAGGAAGCAGGGCAGGCTGGCGTCGGGCGGGAGCCGGCAGGGCAGTCCTGCACACGCGCGCACTCCCCGGCTGAGCGCGCGCGTGCGCAGGACTGCCCTGCCGGCTCCCGCCTGACACCGGATGGCTCCGCCAATGCTGCCTCAAGAGGGAAGAGCGTGAGGCGCCTGCCATGGCTCCCCGAGGACTCCTTAGGAGCCAGGGAGCGCGCGCGTGCACAGGACTGCCCTGCCGGCTCCTGCCAGACGCCAGCCTGCCCTGCTTCCTCCACAGTGAGAAGGGAGGGCGTGCCTTCCTGGGCTTGCTGATTTTCCGGCGTATAAGACGAAAAATCTTGAAAATCATCTCAAAAGTTGGGGGGGTGGGTCGTCTTATATGCCCAGTCATCTTATACGCCGGAAAATACGGTATTTTCTTAGTGCATTGCTGAGAAGATGAAATTATCTCCAGTATGGTATACTGTACCTTGCTGAGCTGTTCAAAGGAGTGTTAAGGTAATTAACACAAGTACTTGAAACACAAGTACTTGAAATGTGCTACGTCACCATTAAGGCTTCTTTTTCACAAATCTGCTTTCCCTCAGTCCAAACAATCTTCTCCATCCATGTTTAAAAAATACCTCCCTTTAATCCTTGTGGCCAGGAAAAGAGGTTAACTGCAGAGGGTAGGTGAATTGAAATTTTACTATGTTATCTTTGTCACCTGTCGTCCATTTTGGGGGCTTGGGGAAAAAGCAGAGAGAGATGTTTTTCAAGCACATATCCCTCTTTAAAAATAGCTCTCCTCGCTCCTGCCAAAAAAATGGGTAACTAGTAGGGGAGGTATACAAAAATATCCAGAAGAAAGCTTTGATAGGTTTCAGGTGGAACATGTAGCTTCATTTTGTCCCTCTCTACAGCAGCTGTCAGCTTATTTGGGGGCTAGTCCCCAGGCCTAGTGGCTGCGAGGAGTTGGCTGTGTCACAAGCAGAGTGTGGTGAAGAAAAATACCCAAGCTTAGATGTGCCCACACCAGCCGATAAGAGCTGGATAGGTCCCAGTCTTTTGGCTGCATTGGTGAAATATGCCAAATTGTGCTCACGGCAAGATTGATTTGGAAGAAGAAGCAAAAACTTGTTTCTAATGGAAACGAAAAACAAATATGAACTATCTGCCCAGTGGGCTGGGAATGAAGCAGAGGCAGCAGCATCAGGACGTGTCCTTTAATAAAGGTTAGCAAGGCATATTTGGGCCACACTTAGTGGAACATGACGCTGAACCCTAATTGTTGATGATAAGAGTTCAGGGAGAAAAACAGAAAGCATGTTTAGTGATTGGAAAGCTCCTTTAATGTTAATCCTGTTTGTTAATCAGATTTTGTGTTAATTAAAATTACCTACTATATGTTTTGTTTCCTGTAAAATATTCGAGCATTATGTTAGCGCAAAGTAACAGAGAGTTAACGGTGATGGGATTTACTTTTATTTTTTATCCCATCTTTATTTTTTCATAAATAAATCAAGGTGGCAAGCATACCTAATACTCCTTCCTCCTCCTATTTTCCTACTACGGCAGGGATGTCAAACTCACAACATCAAGTGACATATCGTGACTTTTTTTGCCATTTCTGGCAAAGGGGGTTGGGGCATCTGGCCCCGGGGGCCGGCAGTTTGACACCCCTGCACTACCGCAACCTTATGAAGTGAGCTGGGCTGAGAGAAAGTGACTGGCCCAAAGTCACCCAGCCACTTTTCATGCCTAAATTTGATGCATCTATGTAAGGAAGAGAGGGATGCGGTGGCTCAGTGGGTTAGGACGCTGATTGTCGATCAGATGGTCGACAGTTTGGCAGGTTGAATCCCGAGTGCCGCGTAGCAGAGTGAGCGCCTGTTACTCGTCCCAGCTTCTGCCAACCTAGCAGTTCGAAAGCACGTAAAAATGCAAGTAGAAAAATAGGGAACACTACAGTGGGAAGGTAACAGCGTTCCGTGTGCCTTTGGCGTCTAGTCATGCCGGCCACATGACCACGGAGACGTCCTTGGACAAGCACTGGCTCTTTGGCTTTGAAACGGAGATGAGCACCGGCCCCTGGAGTTGGAAATGACTAGCACGCATGTGCGGGGGAACCTTTACCTTTTTATGTAAGGAAGAGTGATTTGATGGGGACAGGAGTCTTGTTGGTAGACTTTCCAGATCAAAACCATGGCAAACTCTATAAAGAGAAAACATTTCATTCAAAAGAACCCCGCACCTTTTTAAAAACAAACGAACAACCACTCTGATTTGCAGCTCAGAGCACATACTATTTATAGAGGCAGGCAGTGGTTATAGCAATTCTTTTCTTTGTGTATATGAAAGTTCTTTTCAGTGGAAGTTAGCTGGGGGAAAAAAAAGATATTGACTAGGTCACTTTTGGTGAGTGGGAGAGAGACGGGGGTGGCGGGGGGAATTAAACAGTCTGGCTTCTTTTTTATATTCCTGTTCTAAGTAATACTTATTTACTATGTCTCTCTTAACTGGCCATCACAGTCCAGATAGGTCAAATAACGCTGAGCTGTCATTGTGAGATGTTTAGGTGTTCCATATCAGCCTCTGAGTGCCAGTCAGTGACATGCTTTGTCTCTGACTATTTGCAGAAGTAGCAGTAATTCAGGACAAATGCCCTCCCGGGACTCTATCCGAGACCACCAAGCTTGTTTTCCCTGCAACCTCTGTCCCTGAAAGGGGAAAGGTAGAGCATTGTTAAGCCACAGCAATCTAGCTCTCTTGGTACTTGCTAATTTCTGTGTTTGTATTGTGGCTCTCAGGACCAGAAACATAATTGTAAGCTGGTTTGTTTTTGTTTGTTTGTTTTGTTCCTGCTGATTGGGGGAAAAAAGAGAATGGTAGCTTGTACCCAAAGCGAGGGAGGATCATGGTGTGTTAGGAGAGTTGAAAAGAGAATTCAGTGAATATAAAATTTCACACATACAGTATGTACCCCACTTGTCCTGTGAAATAGATTTTTGATTAACCAACCTGAATCATTGTGAAATATTTTGAAAGCACGATTGTGTCCACGCATTGAATTTAAATAAATATATTTGTTCCCTTAAAAACACATTTAGGTTGCCTTTAAGATACATTCTCTGTCCAGATTAATTTGATCTTTTTTTTTCCCCCTGGAGACATTACTGCCAATCATCTTCTGTAATGTGAAAGCAGTATAATGGTTTCAGAAAACCTTTTGCTGTAGGAAATATCAGGAATCTCCAAGGTAAAATACCTGCTTTACATAAAGGAGGAGATTTTGTTAGAAGCCACAGAAAGAGGTCCGTCCAAAAGATTCAGTGAAGGATGTTTGGGCCTCTGACAATATTGCCAGGTGAAGTTTCTTGACATCTCAAAGCACATAGTCATTAGTAGACTGACAGGTGTTATGCTACATTATTCTTCCTGTGTTAAAAATGGGCACATAAGGAAAACATATTCTCATTTTTTGTGCCCAAACCAGGATTTTATTAAGTCTGGAAGTATGAATACTGAAAAAATAGCTAGAAAATCTGTCTCCCATGAGACTCAACTGTGGAGTGATTTGGTAGCTAGAGTGTTTGCGGCCATAGTTTCCATTGTATTTAGTGCAACGATTGTACAGAAGGATGCAAATAAGTAAAATGAGTTTACTTCTGGATTATGTTGCTGGAGGACATGAATATTTTCCAGTAAACCAACAATTTAATAGCCCTATGGGGAAAGGGGTGTCTTTTAATTGGTTGAATTAAATTATTTGAGTCAAAATTCATGCATGGACAGGAGAAAAGCTACTTTGCAAGAGATAGTGAATGCCTAGCTAGCATGAAGGGAAGCAGCAAACATTTTTTCATCTTGTGTTGCTAAAGAATATCTGTTCTTTAGGGTGAAAAATGTTATTTCCCCAAAACAGGAAAAAACTTAGATTTAGCTTATTTTTGTCCCTTAAATCTAAAATCCATTAAAGTGGGGTCTATTAAATCAAGTATTTATTTCTGTGACTGAAGTGTCTTTTGCAAATTATCATCTTATGCTGAGGTACTATATATTTACTACTTGATGACATTTTATTTCTTATTTATCCAGCTTCTGCCCTCTCTACCAATTAAAAGGTTTCATATAAGAAAAATTAAGTGGAAGGGATTGCATGGTCTAAACCAGTGATGGAGAACTTTTTAGAGGCTGAGTGCCCAAACTGCAACCCAAAACCCACTTATGTATTGTCGGGTGCCGGGTGGGCATGGCCCATTGGGTGGGCGTGGCTGCGGTGGTAACGGCAGACTGGGTGGGACTAAAAAGTTCAATCAATCAATCAATCAATTCCAACTTTGCAAGATCTTTTTTTCCCTGTGAGAAGTTGAAATTGATTGATTGATTGAACCTTTTTTCTTTTTTGCACACAGCAGCGGAGGCCTAAAGCAAAAAGGTTTTATAAAGCCCAGGTGAAGGCCTAAGACTGGGGCAACAGTGCGCGTGCCCACAGAGAGGGCTCTTCATGCCACCTGTGCATGTGTGCCATAGGTTCGCCACTCCGGCTCTAAATCATCCACTACTAAAACCATTTATTACTAAGAATGGCTTCTAGCTCTGTACAGCCACCAGAAAAAATTTTGGAAGCTAAAAATGGCAGGATTCTGCTGCTTAATGCTCCATTTTGATATTTTCTTACCCTTTCTTATATGATTACCTCTATTCTGGAGTTAGAATAAGGAAGAACATTCTGAATGCATTTCAGGAAGTGTTGGCGCTGACACAAAGGGTTGGTGGAATGCATTTGCTGAGCTCAGATCATTTTTTAAAAAGCTATCTTCCACTGGACATCATTTTTCCAGAAACAACTTACAAGAGAACCATGAAAAGTAGAGGCACAATATAATGTCAGGTCCGAGTTGCCCGTGGTGCAGGAACCTGTATGCTCTCAGTATTCACATATACACCGATATATACTTGAAAAAAATGTACTTGAAAAAGATAAAAAATACTGCTTTAGTTTTTTAAAAAGTACATTTAAAAATATGGGGGTGTTTCCAAGTAAGCGTGAACTGTAAGGCTATGGGGTTTTTTCCCCCTTCGCTTTAGATATGCTAGGATTTTTAAAGTCATAAGTTTGTTAAATAAAATACACTAGTTGACTTCAGAGTGTATTAAGCCCAAAGAGAAATTAGTAATGTAATGTATGAATGTTATAGCCTTCATTCTGAGCATCACATTGTATTTTGACGAAGTGAGTATTTGGTTGTAGTTCATGAAACTAATCATATTATTTGACTCCTGGGACTTTTATCCCACCTATGTATTTTACATAATTTCCAGACTGAGCTACTTGTTTCTGGGCTACAACAGTTTAATTTCTGGAAAGAAATCTTTTACTGTTAAGAGAAACATGAATAGAAAAGTTTAATTTCTGGAAAGAAATCTTTTACTGTTAGAGAAACATGAATAGAAAAGTAATGCTTTGGGTTTTGCATCCTAGACTTCATCTTTCTTTTCTATTGATCTCCCTTGTTTAGTGATGGGATGGTCAGTATTCATTACAGCAAATGTTTTAATGGGTAGTCTCCTGCAAGCCAGATATTTAATGATATCTGGTGTATCTCTGAATTTACCCACTGCCCGGCAAATATTGTGGGATCTGTTCTAATGGTTATTTCCCATCCCTTTCCTATTTCTTCTAATGACCCTTAATTTGGGGCTTCCTTCAAGATGTTTTCCTCCTGAAATTGAATTTAATGCTTGATCTGGATGGGATTCATGCGGGCTTGATGTTTAGCAATCTATATACAGTTATGTATTTTAAAAAGGGCCTAGCCGTGAATTGTTGGAATCTCATTGTTTGTAAGCTATTTTTAGAGTTTGACATATCGGGCTTCTAGTTTACCGTAAGCATTTTCCTGGCACCTACCAGATTGTACAGTTTTTAATATTTTGAAAATATTAAAATAGCATGCTGCAAAGTGAAACGCTAGCCTCCAGGTTTATCTTAAATTCCCAAGTGTACCCTTTGAAGCCCTTATGGGGTTAATAAAAATTATGTGCAGCTACAACCCAGTGGTATATTTGAAAGTGTTCATACACTTCAGGAGTTTCCTGTCAGAGGGGTCTAGAAAAGATAGAGGTAAAAGGATGCTTGATAACTTCTTCATAGCTATTTGATGAGTGGGAAGCCTATCCTGCTGATTCCATTATTATAAGAGCATCTAGAATTGTGTTCCCAAAACTTATATCTTCCGCCAATAGAAAAGGGGTTGGAAACCTCTGCTTTAGAGTACAGATATCTTGTTATATCTCTGAGCATTTAATTGACCAGGAAAGCAACCGGCCTTTGAGTTCTATTCAACTCTTACTCCTTGTGGCTTTGCTGCACCAAGAGCAGATCTGTCAGGATCTGGCCAAAATAACTAATGGCTACTACTTTTTGATTTACAACAGTTCCTTTAATGACTATTCAAAGTTACAACAGCACTGGAAAAAAAGTGACTTATGACAATTTTTCACAATTATGAGCATTGTAGCATTCCTGTGGCCATGTGATTTACATTCAGATGCTTGACAGTTGGCTCATATTTATGACCTTTGCAGTGTCCCGGGGTCATGCGATCCCCTTTTTCTGAAAAGCAAAGTCAATGGGGAAGCCAGATTCACTGAACAACAGTGTTACCAATTTAGCAAGTGCAGTGATTCACTTAACAAGTGTGGCAAGAAAAGTCATAAAATGGGGCAAAACTCATTTAACAAATTTCTCACTTAGCAACCTACATTTTGGGCTCAGTTGTGGTCATAAGTCAAGGACTACCTGTACTTTATTCATCAGAAGTGCTCAGTTTTGCATAGCAAAGTGCATGGTAGTATTTCTGTATGATTTTTCTTTCAAAAAGTATGTTAATCGGTATGTTAATCAGACAGTCACTTGTATGTTAATCAGTATGTTAATCAGACAGTCAATTGTCTGAGATGGTATAGGTTCTCCTGCTTGAGCAAGGGGCTGGACTAGAAGACCTCCGAGGTGTCTTCCAGCTTCTATTCTATTCTAACGCTAATTCTATTGTAAGAGAATATTACTAAAATCTGGAGACTTGCTTAATAGGCATTAATAAGACTGCAAGCAAGTTACTGTGGAGCAGGTTCTGATTTTAAACAAGCTTGCAGCCTAAAAACTCTCCAGACTATTGTATGGAAGCCCGACTCTGGATTTAGATAGGCTGCATTTAAACAATGTACTTCCTTGATTTATTATGAAAACAGATGCCTTGGTTGCTCATGGTAGAGAATTTTCTGTACAGTGTTTCCAAGGTGAAAGGTTATTTTAGACTGAAAGCAGCTAGGTGGGAAATGAGATTGGATTAGCTGAGATACTTGGCTTCTTTATTAACAACTGGACTTTGAAATGGCTATGAGTGGCATTTAGGTAAAAGTGGGAAAGTGGATGTTGTTGAGTGTGAAGAAGCTTCTCATTGTAGTACTTTCAAATTGGATAAGTCATTTCCAGTCTTACCCCCTCCAGATTCTTATACTTTCGTAGCCCATGATCTCTGGAATGCTCTTGTAAGTATTTGGAGGATTTGTATTCTAAAGACATCTTTACATGGGGCATCTGGGTATTCTTTTATGCATTATCAGGTGGTTCCTATAATTTCAAGGTGGAATTTGACTTTGGAATCTATGTAGGAGGGACTGAATATAATTTTATGTTCATACCTATGGGCGTATCGAATGGCTTTGAGACAGCAAAATCTTTATAGTTGTCATAGATCAGGATGATGTTTTGAGGAGAGGGTGATCTAGGGATGGCAATCTTTTGATCCCATTATCAATCCCATAGACATGTCTTTGAACAAGGGTCAAGATACTTGAAAATCAATGTCTTCAGAACAGGCAGAATCATTTAGCTTCCTCTGAGTTAGGTCTAAAATCTTATACTCCATATTGATCATTCTTTTTAGATCATATTTTTATATATAGCGTTGAGGCAAACGAATACATGAAGTATGTAAATCTGCATAAAGTTTAGTAGGCCTTAAACTTTCTGGGGCATAGAAAAATATCTCGGGTTTTAAAGGGTTTTCAGCACAGTTCTTGAGCTTAAAATATAGTACTGCCTTTCTGGAAGGAGAAAAGTACTTATTTTAGAATCATGCTAATGTAGAGAGACTGTGATCCTGCCTGCAGTTAGTTGGGAATATGTAGTACTGAACACATGTGTAGATTATGCTGCTTGAGAAGAGCAATTTTCTTTTCAATAACATGTGGAATGATTCCTCTTTTCTTCAGACTGGTTAACTTTTCTTTTTTTAAGCAATTAATTGCATATTTTAGGATAGGCAGAAAGGCTGTGTTTCTCTTGTAATGAAGAGGCAGGTAAGAGAATGTAGTTACTGTAATGTGAATGTTGAGCCTTCCCATTTGCTAATAAGGCAACTTTCTATAGTCTTATGTAGGTTTTCAGGGGTAAAGGAAGTTTGTTCATTGACTGATGTCAAACAAATGATAACCTTTTCCCCAAAGTAGCTTAGTCAAAAGATAACTTTAGAAGCTTTCTAGAAATCCAATTAAGCCAAGAGATTTTAATTGATCCCATAATGATCTAATGTTTGAACATTAGAACCAAAGGTAAAAGACCAAAAAAGAGTCATAGCTACCATGTTCCAGTGACACAGATCTAACAATTTTATGTTTCTTTAGAATGATTACTTGGTGAGAAAGTATATTGTGAGCTGACACTAATAGAACAGAGGAACTTACTTGTAAATTGAATTAATGATTTGGGACATGCAACACACCAATTGCGAAATGGCATTTGTGAACTTGAGGGATGTAATTTTTTCTTTCTGTTTGGTTGAAGATGCAAAAATGAAAATATTTTATGAGACACTTGGCTTTGGGTATAACAGCGAGGATTGATAACATAAATCAATTACCTCTCAAAAGGAAAATAAGGGTAGTAACAACAAATATTGTTGAAAGGAGTTTTTATATATATACAGTATATATACATATACATATACATACACTGTCCCCCTGTCATGGTCCGATCATCATCTCCTACGGCTGGTCTTCCGATACGCTACCCCTCACTGGTGGGCTGCGGAGCTGACCAGGTGGTTCCGCCCCAGGCGCCTAATGGATCCAGAACGGTTCCAGACGGCGCTTGGGTCTATACCTATCTCCCTCACTCACAACCCGGCCGATGCCTTGGTGGAGGCTTGGGAGAGGGCCGCCACTGAGGCACTTGACTGTGTTGGACCCTTGCAACCCCTGACCCGGCGCAGATCCTGATGGGCTCCATGGTTTTCTGTGGAGCTCCGGGAGATGAAGCATCGGAGATGGAGTCTGGAGAGCTGTTGGAGATCCAGCCGGTCTGAATCTGACCGATTGCGACTAAGATCTTTTACTAGGTCTTATCTCGCGGCGATGAGGACGGCGAAGTCTAATTACTTTGCTGCCCTCATCACGTCCACAGATAATCGCCCGGCCGCCCTGTTTAGGGTAACTCGTTCCCTCCTTAATCAGGAGGTGAGGGAGGAACCCTTGCAGGGGCAGGCCGAGGAGTTCAGCCAGCATCTGGCGGACAAAATCGCTCAGATTCGGACTGGTTTGGACTCTGACTGGGCAGAATCTGATGGGGAGGAATCGAGCCGTCTTGAGAGTAGTATTATCTGGACTGAGTTTGATCCTGGACAGGATTATGGGGAGGCTGAGCTCTACCACCTGTTTATTGGACCCGTGACCCTCCTGGCTGGTTTATTCAGCTCGGGAGGAGACACGAGGCTGGTTCCGGGCAGTGATATCTGCTTCTTTGAGTGAGGGTGTCTTCCCTGCCGCCTTGAAGGAGGCGGTGGTGAGACCCCTTCTCAAGAAGCCTGCCCTGGATCCAGCTATTCTGAATAACTATCGTCCGGTCTCCAACCTTCGCTTTTTGGCGAAGGTTGTTGAGAGTGTGGTAGCGCATCAGCTTCCTCTGTTCCTGGAGGAAACTGATTATCTTGACCCGTACCAATCGGGCTTCAGGCCCGGGTACAGCATGGAGACGGCATTGGTCGCGCTGATGAATGATCTCTGGCGGGCTCGGGACAGGGGTTGCTCCTCTGTTCTAGTCCTATTAGATCTCTCAGCGGCTTTTGATACCATCGACCATGGTATCCTGCTGCGATGTCTCGGGTTGGAAGTGGGGGCCACTGTTTTACAGTGGTTCTCCTCCTACCTCCTGGGTCGTTCGCAGTCGGTGTTGACGGGAGGGCAGAGGTCCGCCCCGAGGCCTCATTTGTGGAGTTCCTCAGGGGTCGGTCCTCTCCCCCCTCCTGTTCAACATCTATATGAAGCCGCTGGGTGAGATCATTCATAGTTTCGGGGTGGGGCATCATCAGTACGCTGATGATACCCAACTTTTTCTTTCCACCCCGAACCAACTCAGTGATGCCCTCGACGTGATGTCCCATTGCCTGGAGGCGGTTCAGGTTTGGATGGGGAGAAACAGGCTCCGACTCAATCCTGCCAAGACTGAGTGGCTGTGCATACTGGCATCTCGAGTGAACCATTCTTCTCCATCTTTAATGATGGGGGGTGAGGTGTTACCCCCCGTTGATAGGGCTCGTAACTTGGGTGTCCTCCTGGATTCACGGCTCAGTTTGGAAGATCATATAGGAGCCGTGACCAGGGGGGCTTTCTCCCAGGTTCGCCTGGTGCAGCGGTTGCGGCCCTATCTGGACTAAGATGCCGTATGCACAGTCACTCATGCACTCGTGACCTCCCGATTAGACTACTGCAATGCTCTCTGCATGGGGCTGCCCTTGAGGACCACTCGGAGGCTTCAGCTAGTGCAGAATGCAGCTGCGCTAGTAGTAATGGGAGTTTCCCGATACTCTCATGTAACATCTCTTCTCCGCGAGCTGCATTGGCTTCCAGTTGCCCTCCGGGTGAGATTCAAGGTGCTGATGATGACCTATAAAGCCCTAAATGGCATGGGTCCGGATTACCTTAGGGAGCACCTGCTGCCAGCATCAGTTTCCCATCGTCCTGTGCGCACCCGCAGGGAGGGCCTCCTTAGGGTTCCGCTGGTTAGAGATTGCTGGCGGGTGATTCCCAGGGGGAGGGTGTTCTCTGTGGGTGCGCCCGCCCTTTGGAACGAACTGCCGATGGAACTTTGGACTGCCCCCGACCTTCGCTCGTTTTGCCAGGACTTAAAAACTTGGTTGTTTGAATTGTCTGGCCTGGACTGAGGGATTTTTAATTATATTAAATTAAACTAAATTAAATTAATTTTAAATTTCAATTTTAATGTTATCTTAATTTTGTGGGCTTGTATTAATTTAATTGTATTTTATTCTCTCTTTTTGTATTGTTTTTAACTTGCCCTGTGAACCGCCCTGAGTCCTTCGGGAATAGGGCGGTATATAAATTCAATTAATAAAATAAATTATACATATACATATACATATACATATATACATATATACATATATATACATATACATATACATATACATATACATATACATATACATATACATATACATATACATATACATATACATATACATATACATATACATATACATATACATATACATATACATATACATATATATATATATATATATATATATATATATATATATATATATATATATATGTTTCAAATGTTAACTATTTAGATTACCTTGCTAGGCCCCAAACATGGGGCAAATCTTTATTTCCTGTTTTCAGCCTATCTTGAAGGCTATCAAACAGGCAGTAGTCACACCGGACAATTCATATGTTTGTGTAAATTACTAACAAAGAATTAAAGGGAAACTGAGATGCATTTCTGACTCCTTAGTCGTCCTCAGTCAGCTATACCCTTCTGAGATTCGAACCTGGGCTGATTGCATACAAGGCAGTGTAAATAACACTGCCTTGTATGCAATCAGCCCAGGTTCGAATCTCAGAAGGGTATAGCTGACTGAGGACGACTAAGGAGTCAGAAATGCATCTCAGTTTCCCTTTAATTCTTTGTTAGTAATTTACACAAATATATATATATATATATATACACACATATACACATACACATATACATATATACATATACACACACACATACGCACACGCACGCACACACACACACACACACACACACACACACACACACACACACACACACATATCCAGAGTCTGCAGTGGCACTGCAAGATAGAATTCATGTATGTTCTACTATGTAATATCCATTTGGGCACTGTTTACAAGGATTTTACTGGTGTGGGGGGGCACTGGGTGAGAATGTGGTCCATGCATAGAGTTGGGATAATGGGAGTTGTGGAAAACCATGTTTAATGTTCTCCTGTATTTAAATTTACCCATAGCAAACTATAGTCTTCCTATTTTGTGGATAACAGAATAACAGAGTTGGAAGGGATCTTGGAGATCTTCTCCTCTAATTTCCTGCTCAGACAGATGGCTGTCCAGTCTTCTCATAAAAGCCTTCAGTGCTGGAGCACCCACAATGTCTGAAGGCAAGCTGTTCCACTGGTTAATTGTTCTTATTGTCAGAAAATTTCTCCTGAGTTCTAGGTTACTTTCTCTTTGTTCAGTTTCCGTCCATTGCTTCTCGTCTTGACTTTGGTGCTTTATAAAATAGGTTGATGCCCTTTTTTTTCTGGCAGCCCCTCAAATATTGGAACACTGCTATCATGTCACCCCTCGTTCTTCTTTTCACTAGGCTAGACATACCCAATTCCTGCACTGTTCTTCGTATGCTTTAGCCTTCAGCCCTCCCCCAGTCATTTTTGGTGCTCTTCTCTGCATTCTTTTTCCAGAGTTTCAACTTTTTAAAATATTGTGATGACCAAAGTAATCAAGTATGGTCTTACCAAGGCATTATAAAGCAGTAGTATCACTTCTCATGATCTTAATTCTATCCCTCTGATTAATAGGTTTGCAGATAGTCAGAAAAAGAATGATCATGAATTTGCCTTTTGTCATAGAGAATTAAATGCTATCGAAACTGCTATATATGTTGCCACAAAATCTGTTCAGAACTTGTGCATGTTAGCTGATCCTCAGCAGCCTTGAAGACTAGGAACTTAATATCCATTTCTCTCTTTTTAATGAGGAATGTGGAGTCCTAAGAGTTCAGAGGGATTATTGCAGTGGGAACAAGATCTAGTTCATGTCACATTTGCAGATGAGCAACGTGTTAGTACCAGAGGATGTGATTTAATGAAACCTGAATATGTTGATCTCATTTTATTTCTGTCATGTACCAGTGTTCTGTCATTTGATATTAGATGGAGCAAGATAAGAATACGTAAGCAGCTCTCTATTCTTACAACTATTTTTTATATTTTAGACTTTCCTTTTTTATTATAATTTGCTCTAGGTTTGTTTTTTTCCATTAGTGGTGTTTGCAGCATTAATTGCTATTCATGTGTACCCAACTACTATACTCTGGTGTTGTGTTTTGTGTACCCAACCAAAGTAGGAGAACCTTGAGAATCTTTTATTTCTGTCTAAAATTTTAGAACATGTTTTCATGCGGATTTGTTTCCTTGTATGTATGAACATGTTCAGTTAAAATTGCTTTTAGAGTTCAATCATCATCAAACAAATTCTGCATTTACTGGCTTGTTTCTTATGTGTTTATTAGTTACATCCCATCTTTCATTGAAGATATCAGTGGAAGATATATTATTCCTGCATCAACCATCCTGTGAGGTACATGGAACTGAGTGAGGAAATGGTCCAAAGTCAGCCAGTGAACTTCCATGGCTGAGTCTAGAGTTCAACCTTTCACAGTCTAACCTATTAACGTCACACTAACTCTTCCTCCAGTGAAATCAACCAAGAATTTGGGGTAACCTCAGCTAGTCTGGAAGTACCGTATTTTCCGGCGTATAAGACGACTTTTTAACCCATGAAAATCACCTCAAAAGTTGTGGGGTCGTCTTATACACCCAGTCGTCTTATACGCCGGAAAATCAGCGAGCCCGGGAAGGCACGCCCTTCCCTCTCACTGTGGAGGAAGCAGGGCAGGCTGGCGTCTGGCGGGAGCTTATACGCTGGAAAATACGGTAGTCAAAAAGTCAAAATATCAGGAGGCCACAAAGATATTGATTATAATAGCCCACAATGAAGCTGCCCTTGGCTGCAGATCTTAATTGTTCATAGTTTTGTATATATTTCAGAACTGATAGACGTACATTTTGGGAAGAAAATGGGGAAAAAGGAACTTAGCCTGAGGCTTTGATTGATAGCAATAGGATACAAGCATGTCACTATTGGCAATTAAATTCCTTTTAATTTCCATGATGGTTCAACGTTTTTGATTGTGTTCATGGATGCATCAAGTATGTCTTCAACATTTTTTGGCTGGGCTGGAATCTGTGCATGCAAATCAGTTGTGGGTGCCATCTAGTGATGAGTCCTCAAATGAACGTAACGCCAGCACCCTCTCCACTACAGAAACCGATATGCGCATTCTGACATCTGAAATATATGTAGGAGTGTGCAACTCATTTTTGTGTACAAGTGTCAGCTTTAAATTAGCAGTGTGATGGTGGTGTTAAAACAGCACATCATGGTAGTACCAATTATGGGATAAATGACCTCATAGTAGAGTTAAAAATTAACTACCTACCTATGACTGCTTTTTTGCCTAGGGCTCAACATATTCAGATCATAAAATTGAATTGATTGGTTTCACATAAAATATTGGCATTCAATAGATTCAACTGCTAAAACAAAACAGTTCATGCCCTTCTGATTCCCCCCCCCTTTTTTTTTAAACTTACGCTCTGTTGTACTTAGAAATGTTTGGCATATTAGCCGTAATGCCTGGGCAATCATTTTAAAGTAAACATCTTTATAAAAAAAAAATACTTCTGTGCAGCTTTCCAGTGTTCAAAATTTGGGAGTGTGTGATTGGCGAGGAAGTCCTCCTGATTTTTGCTAGTTTCTGAGCCATTAAACTAAACTTAGGAAGCTCATATTGGAGCTCTAGAATATCAAAAGTGGCATGCTGCTAGCTTCCAGCTTTGGTTAGTTGTGTTTGTCTGCTAGGATAAAATAGCTGTCAATCCTGCTCTGATCTGTCTCCCTTCTCCTTGGGGAAGGGCTCAGTGCAAGATTACTGGTCCTTAAAAATTCATGGAAATTGGTTTTCATTGCGTCATAATTGTTATGACTCAGAAGTGCAGAATAGCCATTCTGCCCTGCCTATTTTTCTCACTTTCATTGCGTGCAGAGTTCTTAGCAGCAGCTGCAAGAATCATTAGGAGAAGAGAAAGAGAGAGAGACATGCAACTATAGTGCTGTGTTTTATTTATGCTAACTGCTGCATTTGACTTAGAAAATGATGTCCCACTGGGTCCTGTGGTCAGCATATTATTGCTTGATTGATGGCTGTCGAACTGGCAGTTTGGGGCAGATTGCAGTGGGTGGAGGAAAAGAACAGATGCTCATTGACTTTTGGGGCTTAGTGTCACCCAAAGACTCAAGACCACATCTGGGGGAGGGCGGAGCAGATGGGAAGGCTCTATTGACACCAGCCATTCTTTTCTTGCTGTTTTTTCCCCAAAGGGAAATCCCTCAAATGATTATGTCACCTTTTTTTTGCCACTTTTAAATCAGGAATGTGGTAGCCTGGAAAAAATAAAAGCAAGCTATGCAAATACTCACCTACCTGACACAAGCACCGTTGTGTTCAGCGGTTGTTAAAGCAGTCACTTTATGAAAAGCCATTAATACAGATCTCTAAGGGGTTATCAGTTGCCAAAAAACCGTGACTTCATTAGCGTAGTGATTATGACTTAGGGTTTCAGAATTCCAGGTTTCAACAGCAACAATAGCCAATCATTAATAAAATAAAATAAAATGCAGTAGGTAGCTATTGGAAAACACACAAGCAAGTGAGATTATTGTCCACGATCTGGTTGTTCTCTGTTCATCTTCTTTATTTGTTTTGCAAAGGGCAGGACCAAGTTGGAAATTTCCGAAAACAGAAAACATGGGGATCAATTTTAGCAATCTGAATGATTTTAACAATTAGATTGTGTAGCCCAGTTCAAAAGGCTGCTGCTTTGTTTTGGGAACAGAAGACCTTGTGATCCCTTCTTAATCTTAACAACTGATTGTGATGTTGTATGTTATTATTTCTCTGGGTATAAAAGGTTACTTATTTTGCAACTATAATTGTGGCCTGGTGAGTTGGGCTTACTTATACCCTTGTGATCCTCTACTTACAACCACAATACTGAGTCCAAACTTTCTTTTGCTAAGTGAGTCATTTGTTAAGTGATTTTTGCCCCATTTTACAAACTTTCTTGCCACGGTTCATTGAATCACTGCAGTTGTTAAGTTAGTAACATGGTTGTTAAGTGAATCTGGCTTCTCCATTGACTTTGCTTGTCAGAAGGTCGCAAAAGCCGATCATATGACCCTGAGACACTGCGACCGTCATAAATAGGAACCAATTGCCAAGTGTCTGACTTTTGATCACGTGGCCATGAGGACGCCACAACTGTCGTAAGTGTGAAAAATGGTCATAAGTCACTTTTTTCAATACAGTTGTAACTTCAAATGGTCACTAAGTGAACTGTTGCAAGTCGAGGACTACCTGTACTTTGTTTCATAGATCTCTCATTCAATGGACACCTTAGCTAGACGTTAAAGATATTGAGAAGCCCCCTTTAAGCCATATTTTGGATCCCGTCTCTCTGATTCCAAAATAAAAACATTGGAAAAGAGTGGTAGTCTAGGGCAAGGGTCCCCAACCCCTGGTCTGTGGACTGGCACCAGGCCGCAGCATGCCAGCAACCGGGCCGCGCAAACAAGTAAAGCCCCATCTGTGGGATGCAGGCAGCATGCGAAACGACATCCCTTCCGGTCCGTGGAAAAACCTCTCTCCACGGAACTGGTGTCTGGTGCCCCAAAGGTTGTGGACTGCTGGTCTAGGGGCTGATTAGATGCCTGAAGTGGGACCGGTTTTGTGGGACTGTCACACAATTAGGTATTTCATACGAATGAAATGGAGAGAATGCAGGAAGAGGCAGCTGATGGCAACTGTTTGGGAGCTGTCTTCTTCCATATTAGTCCTGCCATGTGTCCAGATTATATTTGTCCACTGGCAGCAATTTTCCATTTCTTCAAAACACTGATTTCGAGAGACTTTGGAGAAGAGGAATGCAGTTAGTTGAAAGCTATAGAACTAGGATGAGGATAACAACTGCTAATTTTCCTTCTCTGGATAGAGAGTATTTCCATATATTCTTAAGACACTATATTTTTTTTCTAGAAGCATAAAGCTTAAGATAAAATATTATTTTAGGTTCATACTACTAAGTTCCTCTGCTCTGACTGGAGTTTTGTGTTACTGCTCTCTGCAATAAATAGTTGTTGCATTTATTGACTCACTCACGTACAACCGGGAACTATGGTTTTTGTTGTGAGAACAAATTGAGACACACCTTAGGTTTCTTCTATCTTTGTATCCTGCTTATTTTTTGTGTGTAATCTTGCTACGAAAGCAACTGGGTGACTTTGGGTCACTCACTTTCAGTCCAACACACCTCATTGTTATGGGAAAAATAGAAGGAAGGTGTGTTGGATATGTTCGTACTATTGAGTTATTTGTAAAAACAAAGGTGGGATGCAGATAAATACATTGGAAATGTCTGCTTTGGGCTTTTAATAAATAATTCTTCATGACATCTGACTATTAAGACAACTATGGAAAATGCTTACACTGTTTGTCAAAGGAAGCTTGAAGAAACTGGGATTAAACTGTAGTTTGTCCTGAAATAATTGTTACAACAAACTGTGTTGCTCCATACAATTAAGAAGTATATTTAATCTTATCCTTGACTGGAAGCAATAGCAGGGAAACGGGGACTCAATGTAGCACATAATTTCTCTCCTAAATTTGAAATGAATAGATACCTAGATATGTTCATCATTAAATAACCGTGTCAGTGTCAGCTGTCAGTTTTCAGAAATATCATGGGACCTGGTTCCTTGAGGGACTGCCCACCTGTCTCTCATAACATCTGCCTGGCCAAGTCGATCCTGCAGTTTTGGCATGTTCTGGGTTTCTTCCATTAAACCATGTCATCCCTCAGGATGTATAGCCTTCTGTGCAAAAGCACCTGCCTTCTAGAATGAGGTTCCCCTCGAGATCCAGATGATCCCCATCCCGTCGTCATTGTCTTCCTTCCTTCGTCATCGAAGACACTGCCATTGTAGTTGCCTGTTTCTTACGTGCCTAATCCACGCCATTACGCTGACACCAGACAAGTACCAGCTGTTCTCGGTTTCTTGTTGTTGCGTGTGGGCAATAATCGTAAGGAACAAAGATTAGCTGGAAACCTCTGGATGTGGATGTTCAGCAGTTCAGGGTTGCTGAAATCCAGGGTTTTGCTGAACATATATACAGCTGTGCTTTGTACGGGCAGAAGGCGTGTGGGAATACGTATAGCAGCGGTCCCCAGCCTTTCCGGATATGCAGACCGGCAGCAGCACGGAGGTTGGAGAGGGGATGGTTCCATGCAAGCAGTGGGCGAGGGTAGCTCCATTTGCACCAGCAGCAGGAGCATGCGCCCTCCGCTTGCACAAATGGACCTTTGCGCACGAGCATTAGAGCCTGCCACTCGCGCAAGTGGAGTCGTGTGCATTTGCCTGCGGTTCTGAATGGCCCGTGGCTCCAGGGTTTAGGATCTCTGTCGTATAGGACCTTGAGGAAGTAGCCCTGGGATCATTCAGAGAGTAAGCAAGAGAACCCCCAAATATAGCATACTGGATAAACTACATTTGGAAATAAGAGAAATAAAACCTGCTGTAAAGAAAAGACCTCAATAAAAGTATCAGGGCCAGAGTTTAAAAATTACTTAACTACCTACCGTCTGTGTATGATACTGCTCTGGATGACATGTTTTACATGAATCCTATAATTTATATAATTGGTTTTCTGCTAGTGATACTTTAAATTATACTTTAAAATGTAGTGATTCCTTCATTATGATTTGGTGGATTATGGGATCCTTCCAATGTTACTGGCTCTAATATTGGCCTATAGTAAGGAAATAATGTGAAATACCACCAGCATGGGTTGGAGGGTTGCATCCAGACTAACACAGGTCATTTTCATCCATAGTAAAGTTGTGTTTCTCTTGTCATTTAATACATTGGGAAATCTAAGCAGATTGAACATCTGAATCATAGTCTTGTTGCCATGCATAGGTCACTCTTTAGGAATATATTGTAATGTAAGTTAAGTTAACTAGCTGAATAAAGATTCTAATGCAAAACTGGGACCCAATATAACTTGTGCAATCTTCATTTATTTATAAAAAAATTATAGGCTGCCCATCTTACCTCAAGTTAACTCTTTGCATTATCTGCCCCTCCTGTATACGTAAAATTCAATAGTATCTACAAAATATACTCCGTGTACCCACAATAATATTTGCTCCGACTTTTTTGCAACCAAGTTTCTTGATTGTCTGCACCTGCCTACTCTCTTATTTGTAGTAGTTTGATCATTATGTGGATTTTTTTTTTTAGTATTCCATGCTTGGAAGTGGAAGCAAGATTAGAGGATTACTTCAGTGTAATTATTAAATAGTGTGGGAGTTGCCTTATGATATTTGAATGGAAGTATCTTGTCCTAAGGAATAGCATTTTTTCCTCATCTTTTGAGTCATTACAAATATTCCTGATTTTCTAATTTTGATAAAACAATGGAGAGATGAGGTGGCAAGACAAAAATCCCATGCTTTAAATCTCTCTCCTCTCCTGACCTGTCCCATCTATTGGGATGGAAGGAAGTGCCTGCTTCAGTTTTCTTTCTCCTTCTCCATTTCTGCTCTCCCCGAATTAATGAAATAGGACTGAAGGAAAACTTCAAATAGATTCAGCTTCAGAAGTTTTAATCATTTCCTGCAGATCTTACATTATCAGAGTGAGGTAGTCTGGAATGGAATGGGAGAAGGGTGGCATATAAATATAATCAATCAATCAATCAATCAATCAATCAATCAATTCACTTATCCCATCCACACATAGATCTGCTGAATGTCCTTCATAGAGTAGTACAGAAGTTGGTTAAAAGCTCGTGCTTACCCTACTCTTCCACTGTCTGGCTTGCACTTGAAGCCTGAAAATACTGTACTCATTGGTGGATTAAAATATTTTGAGGCAGAATCTTGTTTATATTAAATAATCTATTCCACCAGCTACTATTTAATTTATTACAACAGTGCAGGAAGCATTCATTTCTATATTATTCAATGAAGAGCAATTTTTCTCCCAATATATTCCCTTGATGCCTTTGTTTTTCCCGATATACATATGCATTTGTTGCTTCTGCCTTTCTGTTTCCCCTCTTTGTATTTCCTTTCCTGTAATAGAACAAGTGCAATTGGTTGATGTGAGAGCTGTGTTAGTTGATATCTTTGTAGTGTATTTTCCAGTCTATGGTCCAGACCGCAAAGCAGCAGAGGTTAAAGAGTTATAGCCTAGTTACATCTCGAACTTGCAAGGTAGAGCCTTGATCATAAAGCAAGACTCTTCCTGCCTACAAGAAACTTTTCCAACGTTGTATCATCCGGTCTAAGAAGCCATTTCCAGTTAGTTTAAAGAGGTGAGTGTTCGTTGCTATTCTTGGAGCTATGAATCATTCGTGTGCATAGTCATCATGTGAGTCAGCATTTTTTTTTTGCAGAAGCTATAAAGCTAACTTTTGTAAGCTATCACAAACTGATCTATCATTACATATATCTCTGCAGCAGGAAAACTTCTGCAGTTTGTTATAAGGGGCCGATTGCTTGGCTTTGATTAGGAATCCTACCTGTCAATACTATTTGATCAGAGTGAATCAGAGAATAAGATGTTATACTTGATATCTGAGCAATGACATTATTTAGGATTTCTCTGAAGGTATGTTTTATTTGGCTGGACCAGAAATGTTCTCATTGTTTAGCACTATTGTCTGACATAACTTAAGAGACGGGAGTTTCTCTGTTATCGTACAGCCATTCTGTGAGATGTTTTCTGCCATTGAGTATCTCCATCCTTGGGAATACTTTGACATTTTAGTGGGTTACGTTGAAAGCAAACACGCTTCCTCTGACTTTTAAGGGTGGGGAGCCAGTATTTGTTTTCATTAATCGTAACTTATTGTATGACTGACTTTGCCTGGACTCTGAACATAAGCTGTGTTGGGCTGTGTTCCCCCTTAGGTGGGTGATGAACAGAAATAATGGAATTGTAAGCCTAGTCTTAGATGCCAAAAGACATTCTGAAAGAAGGTAATGACCAATTATGTCTCATTTCTGTAATGTTGCCAAGAGAACTGTATTGGTATCTCCATGGGCAGGTACCCCTCAACTTGGCTATAACGGAGCTTGGAATTAACATTGTAAGTCATGATATTCATAAATCAAGGTGCCCCTGTGATCAGACCTGATTCATGTGACTGTGTGTGTGTGTGTTTGTGTGCAGCCATTGGAACTCCAGAAAAGGGTCGTTAGTAGTGTTTGGGCAGGGTTTGTCTTAACTTCCAATGGTCGCTAAGCAACCAGTTGTTGAGTGAGGACTACCTGCAATTAGCAGGAATCAAGCTTGATTGAAGGTTGTCTTTATGTTTGTATATTATAATGTATTTAAAGGGACAACAATTCCAGTTCTGAAATGTGCATTTTTGTTTTCTTTTGTGAATGAGATAGATGCAGGATATATCTCCGCTGAGTCATAAAGGACCCTCACCTTTCGGTAACTGTTACCCTAGGTCAGGGGTAGGCAACCTCGGCTCTTTTATGACTCATGGACTTCAACTCGCAGAATTCCTGAGCCAGCTGGCTCAGGAATTCTGGGAGTTGAAGTCCATGAGTCATAAAAGAGCCGAGGTTGCCTACCCCTGCCCTAGGTGCTCTCTCTCAAAAATGCAGTTTATAGATGGTATATAAAAGGTTTTACAAAAAGCAAACTAATAAAGTGAAAGAAGTAAAGAAAGAAAAAAACAATGTGTAAAGAGAAAGAATAAAAAGAAACAGAAAGAAGCTTCTAGTTTCCTTTGCAGCAAATATAAGTGCAATTACAGAATTATTCCTTGCTCTTTGAATACAAAAAAGCTCACTTTTTTGATTATCCAGTTTTTTCCCCCTAATCAAGAACAAAAACACAATTCTTAAATGAATTGCTCTGTTCCATGCCACGTCCATTCTGCTCTATCTGCATATGCATGCACAATATCACATAACTCAACACTTGATGACAATCACCGTACACATGATTGTAAGTCTGGGCCATTGCACCAGAGGAATTCACGACACCTCTACTTCTGACTCCCTCAAGCAGCCAAACAGTTTTTGCAGAATCCGTTGCACTGTTTGCCCAACCAAACAGAACAGAGCTCTTAGCATGCGGAATGGGACAACTCATCATGGTCAATTCACCACAACCAATTCGCCACAGCCAACTCACCATGGCCAACTCACTGCAGGACAATTCAACAATTCAATTTAATTATTTACAATAATTTTTTTAAAAAAATAATTTTTGTCATTCACATTTCATTTTGTCCCTCCTTTGGCGTCCTTTCTTTAATGATTCTGTTCCACTAGTTCTTTTTCAATATTAGGGTAACTCTTCTCCCGCAGCGGGTTGTCCTCTGGTGAGTTGGCCACAGCAAGTTGTCCAGTTGCAATTTGGCCATGGCGAATTGTCCCGCAGTGAGTTGGCCATGGTGAGTTGGCCATGGCGACTTGTCATAGACATGGTGGTTTCCTGGGGCTCATGAGACTTTTTTTTTTAAAAAAAAATGTCACTGCTCAGGCTTTCTCTGGTGGTTACTAGATAACATGCTTGGTTGCCATTTAATAGCTACCTTTTAATGTCTTGTTGGCATTAAGTGACAAAATGGATACCAACTGTGGGGTCTTTGAAGCTGCTCTTTGCAGTGAGGGATTGGTTGTCTTTCTCTGGAGTTAGGATTCCAAATGCAATTTAGGAGAAGGAAAATGTAGAACCAAACACTGCAGACTGAATCGGGACATGTTTTGAAATGTGACGCCCCTTCCTGCTTTGTCTTCCCTTCCCTTCTCAGATTTGGGGCTAAGTGATAAAATTTGGCATTCTTTCAGATCATCCATCATAGAAATGGCCATCAAGAAACTGCTTCATTTAGTAGATTTACTGGCATATTGGAGACATTAATTCTCTGGAGCTAAAGGTGCTAAATCACTGCAAATCCATGGACTTCATCATCTGCTCAGTGTAGAACTTCTCAAACTATGAAGCAGGATAAATGGCTGCTACATTAACGTTGTATCATTAATCAGTCCTAAAAAACTGGAGTTTCCCCAAAGGACTAGGAGAGAGAGCTCAGGTGCTTTCACTCTATAAATCTGACGTGCCCAGCAGCTGTGGACCTGAACCCTTCCATCCCTATAGTATGCAAAATTATGAGACCATGGCATGATAAATGGTCCAGTTTCAAAGCCATTAGTTTTGTTGGGGCTGCCTACATATAAACATTAGATATAGAAACTTGCTGCACTGGGGTTGTACCTTATTATCACAGGCATAATAGCCTTTGGGGGAAAATCTTGGGGTTATGTTTCTAAATAAGTTCCTAGTTCTCAGGTTTATAAAGAAAAGTGTGGCAAAGTGCAGTGTGTGTGTAGACTAAAAGCATGTTTGCACTGGGGCAACATCAAGATGCCTTTTGTCACGCAAAGACTTGGGCTTTGTTCCTGTATGCTACCATATTTTTCGGCGTATAAGACGACTGGGCGTATAAGACGACCCCCTACATTTCTTGTTAAATTATAGGGTTTGGGCTATACTCGCCGTATAAGACTACCCCTCTTCCAACGCACACCAAATAAAAATTAAAAAACATCAGATTTGATTTTAATATGGTAATTTTAATTCAAATGCTTATGACATGCAGGTACTTAGTAGGAAAACTGTCACTTAAAAACATAAGGCTGTTTGTCATCAAACATGTAAACATAAAACAGTGCAAGTGGATTAAACTTTTCCTAATTCACTCTAAAGATTTCCCAAATGGGAGATCTACTCCAGGTTTTCCAGCCAGCCTGCCCAGTTCCTGAGTCAAATGTGTCCTTAGAGCTAAGCCCCTGCTCTGGCTGCTGCATTCCCCACCTGCCTTTCAAGTTGGGATAGACTGCAGCTGCTCTTCAACTTTAGAAGGAAAGACGCCCTGTAAAAAATCACAGACTGCAGCTTCTTCTCCAATTGGTCCCGCTTTCGCTGTGCAGACCTAATGGGAGATCCGCTCCAGGTTTTCCAGGCAGCCCTGTCCCTAAAGTTTCAGCACCCGGCGTATAAGACGACCCCTGAGTTTTGAGAAGATTTTCATGGGTTAAAAAGTCGTCTTATATGCCAGAAAATACGGTACTTTTTGTAAATATTTTAGCTTTATTCTTCAAGCATTTCACATAGTACATAGCGGGTACTGCGTATTTGTGTACATTATTTATTTTAAAGTAATAAAACCTTACCCCTTATTTATGAGTCTACAAGTCACAATATGCGTAAGAGTAATTAATACCCAACCTAGAAAGATATCAAAGAGCTAGCTTGAAATAATGGCTTTAATTCCTCACCCACCCACCCCAATTGTAACAATTGTGTCTAGCCTCTGCTCTGTGTCATACATAGACCCAACTACAAAAGAGACAAATACATATTTGTGTTAACCAATGAAGCAAATGATACTCCAGTAAAGACCTAAGATTGCAGGACCAATTACTGTATATGGTGTAGATAACATACACAAAACTTTTTATACCCTTCTTAGTAACTTGAAGGGATGCGGTGGCTCAGTGGGTTAGGACGCTGAGCTTGTCGATCAGAAGGTTGGCAGTTTGGCGGGTCAAATCCCGAGTGCCGCGTAACAGAGTGAGCGCCTGTTACTCGTCCCAGCTTCTGCCAACCTAGCAGTTCAAAAGCACGTAAAAATGCAAGTAGAAAAATAGGGACCACTACGGTGGGAAGGTAACAGCGTTCCGTGCGCCTTTGGCGTCTAGTCATGCCGGCCACATGACCACGGAGACGTCCTCGGACAAGCGCTTGCTCTTCGGCTTTGAAACGGAGATGAGCACCGGCCCCTAGAGTCGGAAACGACTAGCACGCATGTGCGGGGGAACCTTTACCTTTACCTTTAGTAACTTGAATTGAGCTTGAGAAACAATCTATATTCCTGTCCTGCAGTTTCATTGTAGGAATGTCACCTATCTTGCAGCATTCTGGATAAAACTACACATTCCAGCTTCATCACTCAGAACTGCTCTATAAAATGCATTGCTTTAAACCAGTTCTGACATTACCAGCCCATAATCATGGATGCCAGGACTCTCATTTCTCTAAAAAAGGGAGCAACTACTTTATCAGACACTTTGATCACAGCTTCTCCAGTGTCTGTTAAATAAGCATGTGGTTGCCCAAGCTGACCCTCAAGCTTGTAAAAATCTGTTGGCAGGGAAAGTTGCAGTCTCAACACAGTTAAGGAGTATCTTCCAGATCACAGGATTAACAACAACATCTATGCTTTCTCCAGATTCAGCTTCAAATTCAGTTTGGGTTCTTTGAGTAAAAACTGTGGACAGGATCTCCTGATAACATTTGCACTTATACACACAGAGCTGGTTTGGATCAGATTCAGTGGTCAACTAGGAGCCAAGGGGAAGTCCACAAGTAACATAGAAGTTACTCTTGACAATGTTCCTCAGGAATTAATGTTGAGAGACATACTGGTTCCTATCTGGAATTAATATAGAAACCGGATAGGAAACATGACCAATTCTACTTTATTATAAGGTTGCATTAACAGAATCTTGCAAATCTAAAAGTAAGATCTCCAGCCATGTCTATTTACAGACTGATTAGTAAGGCAGATCCTTCCTAAATTTATTTCTCAGACCATTACAGAATTGTGGGCTCCTCCCCCTCTTGTCTGATCATTCCCTGGTCAGCGTCTTTTCCTTTCATCCTTCACATATCATTGCAGATAGCAAGCTGTGTTCTTATTTGTGGTGTGTGTGTGTGTGCGCGCGTGTGCGGGCATCCATCCATGTGTGCAGTGTTTCTTGTACAACTGGATCTCGACTTACTACAGTTCATTTAGTGATCTTTCAAAGCTGCAACAGCAATGAAAAAAGTGACTTATGTCCATTTTTCACACAACCATTGCAGCATCCCCACGATCACATCATCAAAATTTGGATGCTTGGCAACTGGTTCATATTTATGACAGTTACAATGTCCAAAGGATATGTGATCCTCTTTTGTGACCCTCCGACAAGCAAAGTCTGTGGGGAAGCCAGATTCACTTAACAACTGTGTTACTAACTTAAGAATTGCAATGATTCACTTAACAACTGTGGCAAGAAAGATCGTAAAATGGGGCAAAATGTACCAAACAAAATGTGCAGTAAGATAGATAGATAGACAGACAGACAGACAGACAATTTGGTGCAATTAAACTGTAGAGGTGTGTGTGTGTGTGTGTGTGTGTGTGTGTGTGTGTGTGTGTACAAAATTTAGAAACTTAACTGACTTTATTGATACCAGCTAGGTCTGTGAAATACTTGCATTCAATGCCCAAAAGATGCTTTCAAGCTCATCAGACCATAAACATGGTATTTGCGTGCAACTCTTTAAACAGCTGCAGCTTTTTCCAGGATTATAAATCTGCTTTCCAACTAAAATGCAATTCTCAGGAAAAGAAGAGGATGCTTCAAAAAGAGTTGCCAACAGGGTGCTACTTTGGATCTGCACAAATTATGAGACATCTTTTTGGAATTTCATCGAAAATAACTGCACAACACAAATATTTGTGCCAGAATAAATATTGCCTAGTTTGACAGAGTATCTGTTGAAAGACTGTTCGTAGTAGATTGTGGACCTCTTTGTTATTAGAAAAACTGGGACTTGGGTTCAGATGTTTCATTTATTGGTTAATGTTTGCCTTGCATATAACAGAGAACCTCATACATATATCAGCTACCTACATTGGGTTGATAGGTCCTGCTGGATTGTGCATTTCTTCTGAATTTATGAGATTCTGAAACCTAAAATAGGTTTTATGCCAGGTAGAGTTCAGTATAAAATTTCTATGAGACATGTTAATGTATGCATTCATATACAACAAAATCTGTACTTGTGTGGAGGCAGAATTACATGTTATTTTTCATGTTGATGTGTAATGTGGCTTCAATTAACCATGTGTGCTCGCTCATCATGTGTTAGAGGAAATGATGGACAGAAGAAAGCATTTTTAGTCTATATCAGTTTCACATGAAATTGTTTGTAAATCTAGTCTTGTTTAGATTTTTTAAAAACATGGCAATTTTAGATGCTTTTTTAACCTCAAAATAATTTATTTAATACATGCTAAATTAAAATCTTATTTACAGCAGGATTGTCATGGTGTAGAAATTATGAGTGGGAATGGTGGATCAGAAATATGGGGATGTAAAAATGTGAAGGGAAGCTGTTCAAAATTCATCTCATTTTACTCCTCTGTCCCACTGCAAATTTGTAATGCTATTTTATTTTCCAAGATAGTTGTGAAATTGCTAATATTAGTGTGAAGGTCACTAAATGCTGTTATTAATAGGTGAATTATGCATTGTCTATTTGCAGCATATACACATATATGGCTCAATTTCACAACACACACAGACAATCTGTAGAAGTGAAAGCCATAAAATTCAAAATGATTTTGTAGCATAATATATATTTTCCTTCAAATGAGTAAAGTGCTACTAGATTTGGGAATGGAGGTATTAGTGGCTTTATAATGGAGAATGCTTCCAGACTACATCACTACTAGAGGTGTCTCTTGAGTTGGGTTCCTAAAATTGTTTTGGTTATTGTTCTGAGCTTGTTTCCACCATGGGGACCAAATTATGCAGAATGATTCTGACAGTGCTATCTTACTGTCATTGGTTTAATTGCTGTCAGTGAGAACACATATTAAAGCAACAATTTTGTTATTTTTTTACGTGCAAGTCTTTTTTTTTTGAAGTTATATGTGTTTGATTTTAAATGAATTTAAACTATTTTTTTCCAATTCACTTAGTCACTTGAGCTTTATACAAATGATACAGCTCCATCTCTTCTATGGCTTGGGGATATCTAAATCTTACCCGAATTTCCAAACATTGTAGACTGTCTGAGAACATTGCCTTGTCTGAAATTGTCTGTGGAAATCTCTACAAACATATTCTTCATTTTATTTCATAGCTGTGTTAGAGGGAGAAACTGTGTGTCCTGTTGACAACTTTTTATAATCTGAATTCACAGTCTAGCTTTTGCAAAGCTTACTTTGATTTATCAAGAATAGTATTTAGGAAGAAACCGCTTTTTAAAGAATTTACAGCTCTCCCTTTGTTCTATTTCTCTCTCCCCTACTTGCCACCTAATTATTTTCCAGTATTTTCAGAATTACCAGATCTTCTCTAATATGCACGCCGCATAGTGTGAATTTGCATGCCTACATAGGTTTTTTTAGCCTTAAAATTGTGATAACCCGTTTACCCACTCAAAACAGAATATGTGTAACCACATTATGGCATTGTTTTTTGAACAGAGTCTGGTGTTTTTATGACTGTACATGTGACCTTGCCGTCAAAACAGGTGCATTTTGCCATTTGGGTGCCTGCCGTGGATACTTGCATCAGTAAGTGGCAGATTGCAAGGCTGAAATCAGTATTATAGCCCTTAAGGTGAAAGTAAGCAGAATATAAGCAGTTGGGATGATGGTAATAAGATTTTGGTGTTGCTTCGTACTGTCCAAATAGCTGCCAAGTCTTTGCTATCTGCTACTCTAAAGTGGCTCTGGTTGATCCACTTTAATTGAATTAATAGATGTTTTGACAAATGAGGGGAGTTGCTTGCTGGAAGGAATTATTAACATAGGACCGCACTTGAGATAATAAAATACGGTTTTAGATAATTAGGTTGTTTGGAAAATATAATTAATGCTTTGTCCTCCCTTGAATGTGTTACATCAGTCTTTCCCAATCTGGCACTCTCCAGATGTGTTGGGACTGCAACTCCCAACATTCCCCTGGCTGGGAATTATGGAGGTTGCATTTCTAACTTATCTAGTAATTGGCAGATTGGGAAAGGCTGTGCTTATATACCATTGTATAGTGGCCAGATACAGAGAGCATATTAATAGACATTTCTTCTGCAATATAGTAACCAAATAGCTTGTTCCAAAAGTAGCTAGTAGCCCTCCTTTTGGGGGGTGGTGGGGGCAATAATTCTGTTTTTTGTCTTATTCTCTGCTGTGTAAGATACTAGGACCAACTTGCCAACCCCAGTGAAGCTACTGTCTGTTGTCAAACAGCCAAAGTCACCTACAAAATATTTGAGCAAATTTGCAGAATTCAGCACAGATGAATTTTATCCTTGAAAACGACTGTCAAGAGCCCTACTTTTGTAAGCACAGAATCACTGATTAATGTTGTTGAAATAATCATGTAATCAACTGTCCTCCTCTTGCTTTCATATATGCAAGGTCCTTCCTGCTCTTTTCCTCCATTTTGGTGATTTGGGTCTTTGTTGGAGTTGCATTATTTTGAAGGGTGGCCTACCAATATTCAGGTCAGTTAAAGCTGTTATGTTCCTCTCATCCCAACAGTATAGTTTTTTCTGAGATTTTTTTTAAATGTTTAATTTTTCTGTTTTTATTTTTACTTTATTTAGTTTTTTCCCCCCTTTTCTGTTGTTGTTTCAGCAGAAGTTAGGGTTTGCCTGGAGGTAAATCAGCAGTAATTCCTTTTTGGAACTCACATGGCCATTAATGAAGGGAGGCAAAGCTGTTGTGGTAAAGGCAACACAAAAGCTTCAGCCTGAGGGGAGACTAAAGGGCTCTTCTCTGCAAAAAGAGAGCCTTTAGAATTCACATTGCCCTCTTTGTACCGCTTAGCAGGGTGCTGTACTAATAAAAAGTCCCAAGTCTCTGATGTCACTTCCTTTTACTGTATGGAAAAATTTTTCCCATGATGGGTAATGCTGGGATTTCAGCTAAGCAATCACTCTGAACGTTTTATAACCTCCAACTTTTCCCGCCACATTATAATAGAAGGAACGCTTTATTTGGGTTTCCATTTTCAAAGGTCAACATTTTTTAAAAAATTAATGGACGTTTTCTTAGATGGGGCACCAGAATCAGGTTTATGGAACAGCCTACACTATTCGGATTGCTGTTCTGAATTTCATTGAGGATACTCTTGCTCTGATTCAAGTGCTCTTTTCCATGGACTTTTCATGTACCAAAAAAAAAAAAGGAAAGAAAGAAGGAAGGAAGGAACGGTTGATAATTGATGATGGGATGGAAATGGGGCTGGCATCAATGACATCACAATCAGTAGCACAAAAGCAATACTGGAATGTGACAGTGGTTGATATACTTGGGAGAAGTTGATAACCTCATCTGTATGAGAAAATGTAGAAGAAGGTGCCCACATGTGTTTCCAGATGATATAGGGCTGCCTTTCCCAGCTTGGCAAATTCCTGAACTACAAAGACATGCCAGCTTTGATGATAAGGGTTCTAGTTGTGCAACTCAAGGTGGAACATCTGATGGACAATTTTGCCTTAGCCAAATTCTCTAGAGGGCTATATGCTTTTTGCGTTTATCACTCTTTCTCTTTAATATGTGCAGCTCCAGACCTTGGTGAAGCATACTGATAGGAAAAAAAAAGTTTTGACTTTGCTGTTATTCACTTTTTTCTGTTATTCATTTTTTGTTTTACCATGTTTATATGCCGCCTCATTTGCTACTTCACTATTGGACAAATACCTTGTGGCAGAATGCTGTGTTTCTGGATTACATTTTTATTTATTTAAATTTCTAGCAAGACCTCCAAAAGTGTTTTTCCATGTTGAAAACAAGTTAGACAAAACAGTCAGTTCCATGGTATATAAATCTTAAGTACACGAAATGGATGTTTTCTGTTGATTATTACAGCTACAGTTCAAGAAAAAATAATACAACTATTTGCATATTACTTACCCAACACTGCAATGTAGTTTCCTAGTTCAGGGGTAGGCAACCTTGGCTCTTTTATGACTCGTGGACTTCAACTCCCAGAATTCCTGAGCCAGCTTGGCTGGCTCAGGAATTCTGGGAGTTGAAGTCCACGAGTCATAAAAGAGCCAAGGTTGCCTACCCCTGTCCTAGTTTAATGTAGTCTCATAGTTCCCAAAGGGTCTTTTTAGTAAATAGATACTTGAATAAAGGAGAACGTTATTTCTGTAGGATATTGCCTTAGATCTTCACAGATACAGATATCAAATTAATGAGCATTTTCTAATTTTTGATATAGTATTCCTAGACAGTTCTGGAATTTGATAGTTTGCCTTGCGGCCATAAGTAAAGAGAAATGAATTGAAAATGCATTGGTTATTTTTTTTTCTGCAGTTGATTAGGATTTCTGCCCCTTTCCTCCAAGGAAAGGGAAACCCCAAAAGGAACTTATGAAGAGGGGACAAATAATTTTTTGTTTAGTATCTTGACAGAAAGGCTGTATTTAAATATATTCTGTCAATAAATAAATAGTATTGATTAATCTCTTGCAAAGTTCTCAGAGGTCAACCAGAGGTATAATAGAATAGTATACTCTATATACCCTATTGATTTTCCAAATAATAGAGACAGCTGATAACCATTTGAACTTCATAGGTTGGGGGGAACTATAATTCAAAATACATATATTTGCACTGAAAATGACAAAAGAAAATTTTAGTCCTTGTGGAAACGGGAACATTTTGAAAATATATGCTGAAACTGAGCAGCTATCTGTTGAAAAGTGTGGCAATATATAATTCCAAATCCAATTTCAATCAAAGCTTCCTTTCCTTGCTCCGTTAAAGAAAGCCTCTCTTTGTCTTCTGTGATTGGTGACCTTGGCAAGTGCGCCCTAATAATCCTTCATATTCTACCTCTCAGTACTGCCAAATTATATAGGTACGAAAGTTGGACTGTGCCAATTAATGTTGATTAAATTATATTATTGCTGTAGGTATATGTTGTGGCTTGTTATACTACTTATACAGTGCTAGGTGACTGTGGTATCAGAATCTTTAAGATTTGCACATCTCTCTCTCTAAAGCTCTAGTCTAGATAGCTCACTGGGGTGAGAACTTGGCGGGCACAGTAGTTGGAGCCTTGAAAACTGCAAGATGCTTTTTGAAAAGGGAAACGAGACGTCCTTGGCTAGCACAAGCAGAAAAATCTAATTATTTGTCCTTGGAAGACTCATACTGTGTGTGCATCCTGCAAAGATGAATCTGTACAGACTTTTTCTCCCTTTTGTAACCACAAATTGGACATAATTCATCCTATTTTCCTTCAAGTGTGTATACTCCCTATCCTCCTCGAGTCTGCCGAAGAGTTAATCCAGTTTGTGAATTGTACTGCTCTATTTCATCTGTCTTATTGTGAAAGCACCTGTATCCTCCTCCTCCTTGTCTGAAATGTACCCATCCTCCATGCTAAATTAGTTTCTTGCTTTTACTAGGCATGAAGAAAGCATCCAGTTTATTGCAGATAGTACTGAATTACATGGTAGCTTACATCAGTTTTACCCTTGTGGCCCTTTGCTCCTGCTCCGGTTGACCTACTTCAAAAAGCTTGGCCTAGTGGTCTTGGAAACTGGTGCTGATGTTTTTGTCCAGAAATCATTGCTGAGTTCCCTTTTTTTTTTCTTTTGAGAATGGGTTGAAATTGTGACTATTCATTTTTGTAGTGTGTGTTTTTAAGACAATTGATTTACTAGGCTAGAGGAAGGAAATATATCTTGCAGATGTTTTGGACCATAATAAAAAAAATACAGGAATTTGTAAAACTTCTCTCAGATTTTCAACCCCTAACTAACTAACTAAAAAAAAAGCGTAAAAGCATATATTTTTGCTTGTTCTGCAGCACTGTTTGCTTTTATCTTTGTTTTGGATATTTTAGACAACTTTATAATCAATAACAAAAGTATGAGATGGACAAAACACAATATAACTTAAGAAGATGGCCTCTCCTCTCTTGAAGAGCAACCTTCCATAACCTGATAGTTGTCAGCTTCCATAACTCCAGCTATTGTGAATGAAGATGAATATACATGTCCCAGGATAATGTTGCAGGATCCAATCTGGGTCAGTCACCGGGACCAGAGGTTTAGTCTTCCGAGCTTTTGGACTCGTGCTGAGCCCATCTCTCCAGTTAGAGAGAATTTCCCTGAGGATGGACTCCAGCATGAATCCGAAAGCTCAGAAGACAAAATCTCTGGTCCTGGTGACCGACCCAGATTGACTCCTCCAACCAGTGTGGCCATTCATGTCAATGATAGGAGGTGTCCAATATAGAGGACACCAGGTAGAAGAGAGCTGTAGGATTTCTAGGTGCTTGAAATTAAGCAGCAGTATACATCCCAGTTGTGGACAAGATCCCACAATGCAGGGCTTCTCCAGTTTTGCAGAACTGGATCCATCTGTAAACTAGTCAAAAAAACCTTTTTGGATCTTATTTGTCAAGCTCTCTCCTCCTGAAAAAGATCTCTGCCTCTTTTATTAGGGTGAGCATTGAACAATATGAGATTTCCTGCTTGTTTTGCTTTTACTACACACATAAATATATTTGTGATGAATTATGCATGTAAGGTAAAGGTAAAGGTTCCCCCGCACATGCGTGCTAGTCGTTTCCGACTCTAGGGGCCGGTGCTCATCTCCGTTTCAAAGCCGAAGAGCCAGCGCTTGTCCAAGGATGTCTCCGTGGTCATGTGGCCGGCATGACTAGACACCAAAGGCGCACGGAACGCTGTTACCTTCCCACCGTATTGGTCCCTATTTTTCTACTTGCATTTTTATGTGCTTTCGAACTGCTAGGTTGGCAGAAGCTGGGATGAGTAACAGGCGCTCACTCTGTTACGCAGCACTCGGGATTCGACCCACCAAACTGCCGACCATTTGATCGACAAGCTCAGCGTCCTAACCCACTGAGCCACCGCGTCCCTTATTATGCATGTATTGGTACATAATGTAAACAGGTGAAAAGAGAACAGAAAGGCCACATAACGAGAATATTGTGCTCCTGGACCATGGAATGGTGCCTCTGGAAGTAAAGGCTAGTGAGGAAGTGACTAACCTTACCCTATTTCCAAATTTTTGGACATTCATGGTTGTCTGTCCTAGTCAACAATCTGAGAAGCATGGCCCTGGAGGGAGGGCAAGATTTCTACTTGATGTTGATAAGTGAAATACAGTTGTATGTTGCCTGTTGGCAAGTAAAATGGCTTCTCGTTGATTGACAGGAGAGGTTTGAAAACAGGCTGTACAATTCTGCTAATGGGGCAGCACATTCTGATCAAATTAAACTAATGGCATTGCTTAAAACCATAAAAGGAATTATTTATCATTTTTTTAGCATACACAATTGTACTGCACATGGTGATGTCAAAGTTTTGTGCAAGCAAAATTGAAATGTGTCTAGAACTAGAGCAAGAGAACTGCAGAAAGCTGTACTCCTTGCTACTTAAGGACAAGTGTTGTAAGTTCTGTCAGTCAGATAAAAAAAAACTGCAAATAGTAACCACTCGTATAAAAAAGGAAAGGAAGAGTGCTGTTTGGACAAAAAGAACATATATGAAGGGAACGTGACGCATTTAGACATCCATTTTAATGTACTGTTGGTAAGCATTATCTTCTCTAATCATACACATTGTCACCAGTTTGTGAATACTCTGCTCGGCTCCTTCACTAACTCTCCTGGCTTAAACAAACCGAATTGCATTAGCATGAACGGGAACACCGCGCCGCCAGTTATGAAGTAAACAAACCAAGATTTGGGTTTGGAATAAAGCTCTAGTTCAGGGGTAGGCAACCTTGGCTCTTTTATGACTCGTGGACTTCAACTCCCAGAATTCCTGAGCCAGCACAGCTGGCTCAGGAATCCTGGGAGTTGAAGTCCACGAGTCATAAAAGAGCCAAGGTTGCCTACCCCTGCTCTAGGTCATTCAGTTAGCCCCAGTTTTAAAAGAGTAAATGAACTCTGTGATGCACCACCCAGCTAATTTACAGTAAGCCAAGATTTTATAGAACCTTTTGCAAAATGCAACTATCAATGCAAATTACAGGTAAGCCAAATAGATCCTTTTCAACAATAAATATCTCCCATGAAAATACGACTGTTCTATTTGAAACCAAACTCTGAAAGGTTAAGAACTCCTGGTTCTAAAGCAAGGCCTGTACAATTTTTTTTTTTAAAAAAAAGTTGAGATACACTCAAACTGAGGCAGGTGTTTTCATGTTACAGTAAAGAATATTTCATTGGAATATTTCACTACTTAATATTTTCATTGGCAAAATAAGTTTTGTATATGAAAGAGGGTTTTTTCCCCCCTCTGGGCCTTCAGACTAATCTACAAATTTACTGTACAGTGGTACAAATGAGACAATGGGAGGATTGGATGGTTATCTAATACAGGGATCCCCAAGCCCCGGCACTGGGCTGCGGCATGCCACAAAACCGGTCACGCAAACCAGCAAAGCCCCATCCGCAGGATGCAGGCAGTACATGAAACAACGCCCCTTCTGGTACGCAGAAAAATGTCTCTCCACGGAACCGGTCCCTGGTGCTCAAAAGGTTGGGGACCTCTGATCTAATACTTAGGTCACAGGGACTTTTCGTGTCCTTTGTGCCTGCTTCCCGAAACATTGTGGTTACGTTACTCAGAATTGAAAACCTATCTGAAATTGCATGAGGAACAAGACAAACTTGCATTGGATTTTCTATGCTGAAACAATGCATGTGTTGTATTCTACTTTAGCCTTTCTGCAGCAGATCAAAGTTTTTGCTCGGAAGAAGTTGACCACGTCATTACTGCTTTTTTGCCATTCTAGCAGTGGTGCCTTTCTAGACTATGGGTTGGTCGGCAAGTGCACTTTTTTCTTCCTCCTTACTTTTCAAGAATGGTGTTCCATTCTTCTCTTGAAACTCCAGATCCAACTGCTATATTCTGGGAGGGGGGGCTCTCCTCCCTCCCCTTTCTTGTCTTGGTCTGCTGCTGTTGTTGCTGCAACTTTTGAAAAGCACTGCCTTAGGCAGAGCTGTATATTCTGAGGGCATAGTTGAGATCTCAATGGCTCAAACTCCATATGGCTCAAAGGGATTAGTCAGGACTGGTTTTGTGGATTAATGGGGGGAGGGGAGGGACTGTGGAAGGAGTGGGAAGAGCTAGAGATTCAGAGATCTTGGTTTACGAGCTACATGGAAACGAATCTGGTAGTGGATCCATTCATGGCAGGAAAAGAAATAATTGTGCGTAAAGGAAAGAGCAGCAAGTTAAAGCCCAGAATACAGGTGAAACTCGAAAAATTAGAATATCGTGCAAAAGTTCATTTATTTCAGTAATGCAACTTAAAAGGGGAAACTAATATATGAGATAGACTCATTACATGCAAAGCAAGATAGTTCAAGCCGTGATTTGTCGTAATTGTGATGATTATGGCGTACAGCTCACGAAAACCCCAAATCCACAATCTCAGAAAATTAGAATACAGGGAGTGCAGAATTATTAGGCAAGTTGTATTTTTGAGGATTAATTTTATTATTGAACAACAACCATGTTCTCAATGAACCCAAAAAACTCATTAATATCAAAGCTGAATATTTTTGGAAGTAGTTTTTAGTTTGTTTTTAGTTATAGCTATTTTAGGGGGATATCTGTGTGTGCAGGTGACTATTACTGTGCATAATTATTAGGCAACTTAACAAAAAACAAATATATACCCATTTCAATTATTTATTTTTACCAGTGAAACCAATATAACATCTCAACATTCACAAATATACATTTCTGACATTCAAAAACATAACAAAAACAAATCAGTGACCAATATAGCCACCTTTCTTTGCAAGGACACTCAAAAGCCTGCCATCCATGGATTCTGTCAGTGTTTTGATCTGTTCACCATCAACATTGCGTGCAGCAGCAACCACAGCCTCCCAGACACTGTTCAGAGAGGTGTACTGTTTTCCCTCCTTGTAAATCTCACATTTGATGATGGACCACAGGTTCTCAATGGGGTTCCGATCAGGTGAACAAGGAGGCCATGTCATTAGATTTCCTTCTTTTATACCCTTTCTTGCCAGCCACGCTGTGGAGTACTTGGACGCGTGTGATGGAGCATTGTCCTGCATGAAAATCATGTTTTTCTTGAAGGATGCAGACTTCTTCCTGTACCACTGCTTGAAGAAGGTGTCTTCCAGAAACTGGCAGTAGGACTGGGAGTTGGGCTTGACTCCATCCTCAACCCAAAAAGGCCCCACAAGCTCATCTTTGATGATACCATCCCAAACCAGTACTCCACCTCCACCTTGCTGGCGTCTGAGTCGGACTGGAGCTCTCTGCCCTTTACCAATCCAGCCACGGGCCCATCCATCTGGCCCATCAAGACTCACTCTCATTTCATCAGTCCATAAAACCTTAGAAAAATCAGTCTTGAGATATTTCTTGGCCCAGTCTTGACGTTTCAGCTTGTGTGTCTTGTTCAGTGGTGGTCGTCTTTCAGCCTTTCTTACCTTGGCCATGTCTCTGAGTATTGCACACCTTGTGCTTTTGGGCACTCCAGTGATGTTGCAGCTCTGAAATATGGCCAAACTGGTGGCAAGTGGCATCTTGGCAGCTGCACGCTTGACTTTTCTCAGTTCATGGGCAGTTATTTTGCGCCTTGGTTTCTCCACACGCTTCTTGCGACCCTGTTGACTATTTTGAATGAAACGCTTGATTGTTCGATGATCACGCTTCAGAAGCTTTGCAATTTTAAGAGTGCTGCATCCCTCTGCAAGATATCTCACTATTTTTGACTTTTCTGAGCCTGTCAAGTCCTTCTTTTGACCCATTTTGCCAAAGGAAAGGAAGTTGCCTAATAATTATGCACACCTGATACAGGGTGTTGATGTCATTAGACCACACCCCTTCTCATTACAGAGATGCACATCACCTAATATGCTTAATTGGTAGTAGGCTTTCGAGCCTATACAGCTTGGAGTAAGACAACATGCATAAAGAGGATGATGTGGTCAAAATACTCATTTGCCTAATAATTCTGCACTCCCTGTATTACATGCAATCAATAAAACAAGGAGTGTACATAGAACAATATCGGACCTCTGAAAAGTATAAGCATGCATATGTACTCAGTACTTGGTTTGGGCCCCTTTTGCAGCAATTACTGCCTCAATGCGGCATGGCATGGAAGCTATCAGCCTGTGGCACTGCTGAGGTGTTATGGAAGACCAGGATGCTTCAATAGCGGCCTTCAGCTCTTCTGCATTGTTCGGTCTCATGTCTCTCATCTTTCTCTTGGCAATGCCTCATAAATTCTCTATGGGGTTCAGGTCAGGTGAGTTTGCTGGCCAGTTAAGCACAGTAATCCCACGGTCATTAAACCAGGTTTTGGTGCTTTTGGCAGTGTGGGCAGGTGCCAAGTCCTGCTGGAAAATGAAGTCAGCATCCCCATAAAGCTCGTTTGCGGAAGGAAGCATGAAGTGCTCCAAAATCTCCTGGTAGACGGCTGCGTTGTCCCTGGACTTAATGAAGCACAGTGGACCAACACCAGCAGATGACATGGCTCCCCAAATCAACACAGACTGTGGAAACTTCACACTGGACTTCAAGCATCCTGCAGTGTGTGCCTCTCCATTCTTCCTCCAGGCTCTGGGTTCTTGGTTTCCAAATGAGATGCAAAAGTTGCTCTCATCAGAAAAGAGGACTTTGGACCACTGACCAACAGACCAGGTCTGTTTTTCTTTAGCCCAGGTAAGACGCTTCTGACGTTGTTGTTCAGGAGCGGCTTGACAAGAGGAATACGACATTTAAAGCCCATGTCCAGGATCCGTCTGTGTGTGGTGGCTCTTGATGCACTGACTCCAGCCTCAGTCCACTCCTTGTGAAAGTCCCCAACACTTTTGAATGGCCTTTTCCTGACAATCCTCTCCAGGCTGCGGTCATCCCTGCTGCTTGTGCACCTTTTTCTTCCACACTTTTCCCTTCCACATAACTTTCTATTAATGTGCTTTGATACAGCACTTTGGGAACATCCAACTTCTTTTGCAATTACCTTTTGAGGCTTTCCCTCCTTATGGAGGGTGTCAATGATGATTTTCTGCACAACTGTCAGGTCAGCAGTTTTCCTCATGATTGTGATTCCTACTGAACCAGACTGAGAGACCATTTAAAGGCTCAGGAACCCTTTGCAGGTGTTATGGCTTAATTAGCTGATTAGAGTGGGACACTTTGAGCCTAGAATATTGCACCTTTTCACAATATTCTAATTTTCTGAGATTGTGGATTTGGGGTTTTCATGAGCTGTACGCCATAATCATCACAATTATGACAAATCACGGCTTAAACTAACTTGCTTTGCATGTAATGAGTCTATCTCATATATTAGTTTCCCCTTTTAAGTTGCATTACTGATATAAATGAACTTTTGCATGATATTCTAATTTTTTGAGTTTCACCTGTAATGTACTAAATTGTATTCCAAGTGAACGTACCTACCAGAAATTATTTCCACACTGAATCTTAGTTAATAAACAAATAGGAAAACGGACACATACTGATAGGACTGATACCTGGGATTAACAGAGCCCCCTTATTATAACTTATTGCCATTTTTTTGTAGTTTGATTTCTAGAAGAATAGTCATATTGATATCTTATTATGACGAACACTGTGATTCCTTAAAGACGCAAACATATTAGTATAGCATAAACTTTTGAGGTGTAATAAATGTCCCATAATCAATTCATAAAAGTGTTTGTTGGTTATATTAATGCAGTGATTCTGGATACATGTGTTATAATACATTTTTCTGGATTACAGTTTGATCCAACTATGAGATACTCTATTTATATGAAGGAAAACTATATTTGTCTGTCAAATACCTTACCTTAAAGTGACGGATCATCTGCAAATATTGTAATGGATGCTGATATGTTATTTCCGCCTGATCTCCCTTTTGGGGCAGCTCATTTTAAATTTAAGGGTTTTATTCTTCTTGCAACAAGCACAGCTTTCTGTAATGTGCTGTCAACTTTAATCATATACAAATATAGCCAGTTTCTGCTGCTCTGGATGATGGAATTGTAGTGCAAAGTACAGGTAGCCCTTGCTTCGTTCAGAAATTGTGGCAGTGCTGAATGAAGGGACTTATGATCTGTACCCAAAGTTACAGCTGTTGTAGCACCCCTATAGTCACCTAATCAAAATTTGGACGTTTGATAGTCCACCCACAGTTTACAACCAAGGGGTGCTGCAACTACCCCCACCCCTTTCTCCTTCCTAATCTCAGATGCTCACCCATATATGTAAAGCTGCTGTGGCCCGAAGGCTTCTCTGCCTCCTCCCCACCCCACAAGGCCTGGGAGGCCTTGCCCAGATATCAGATTTACCAGTGGATGCTAAGTACTCCACCTACTTTCATGAGGGGGGGGCGGGTCTGTAGCTGCTTACAGGTGTACCCAGGGAGACATGGCTTTCCTATTGAGATGCCTTGCACTATACTGCAAGTAGATACTATTCTCACAATCGTTTGGAAGTCTTGTCCAAATTGTGCGATTTGGAGAACATGGCTTCTGAATGATCACGAGAATGTACCCTGGTCTCAGGGTGCTTCAGAAGACTCATTCTCCAAATCATACAATTTAGAGAATGAGGCTTCTTGTACAATCACAAGAATGGCATCCTTTTGCAGAATGGTGTAGCCTGGGCCTGCCTGTTAGCAGCTGGCAAGGTAGGGAGCAAGCCAAAGAGGAGCTGGGATTGAGGTCATTGAGCGATGCAGTCACATGACATCTCATTTAACTACTTCACTGAATGACTGAGATTCTGGTCCCAATTGTGGTCGCTATGCAAGGTCTATCCCAGGTTGAAGAAGGCTGATCCCAGGTATAGCTGTGGATAGACAGAGTGTACTTATCAGTATAAGTACAGAGAATGAGGTGGCTGGATGGAGTCACTGAAGCAGTAGGCATGAGCTTAAATGGACTCCAGAAGATGGTAGAGGACAGGAAGGCCTGGAGGAACGTTGTCCATAGGATCGCGATGGGTCGGACACGACTTCTCAGCTAACAACAACAACAACTTATCAGTATTTGGATTATAATTCCCGTAAGTCCCAGTCAGCCTTACTGGTGATTAGCAAACATGGCAAATATAATCCAGAACATCAGATTGCCTATGCTTTGTATGGTCAGCTAATTTTGTTTTCTGGTCCTTTCTTAGACAAACAGGGATCAGAGTGAGATAATACTTTTTTTTCACTTAAGGGGTTTTCCTTGAACCTTTACCCTATAAGGTAGATTGTATCAGAAAATCCTGGATCACATTATTCTTTAAGACAAAATCTTAGTCAGTCATCAGTCGGATAGACAGTCAAACACTTTACGGAAGAAAAATGAATGCTGCCAGGTTTTCCTATATTGGTAGGTCAGTTTATCAAAGATCATGGCTGGTTTGTATTTCCAAGCATGCTATTTGGGAATCATTATGACAATAGCTGTCATAATACCTAACATTTCTTCTCTACTTTTGCCTGTATCTTCTCTGTGTTCTGTTTTTTATATTTTAATTGCATAACATCCAGTCACAAAATGTATTCAGAGGGATGAGATATATTTTTCCCATCATTCATGCTTTTCTCATTGTTCTTATTGTTTTTCCTGCCCTACGAGCCATCATTTGCTTAGGTGAAAGCATAATTTAAGAATTACCAGAATCTTTCAATCAATCGATAGTATACTGTACTGTATGTACCATGCCACTCAATACCACATGTGTAAAGCGGTATAGTCTGCAAGGACTTTCAAAGTGGCAGAGTAAAAACACAGTAGTAGCAAAACATGCTGAATAAACAAGAACAGCATTAAATAATTAAGTGAATAATAAAAATGGAACAAATGGAATGAATGAATTCTTTCAATTTTGATTTCTTACAATGTCAGTATGAAGAAACAACGTTTTAAACCCCAAAAAATCATCCAGGCCTTCTTTCTGTACTAGACGAATAATGAGTCTTTCTTTAAAACCTACAGTGACAAGATTTTCTACCCCATTTCTAAAGCAGTTGCACATTTAAAAAAGTATCTGGAAGGCAGAGCGAGTATGAGAGATCACTAAAGTGAAAACCAATCTGCCATTGTGGAATAAATCTCTTCACAACTTGTATTAAGTCGTGTGTTCTTAATCCTAAGGGTTCAAAGCACGACATAGGAAGAAACAGAAAACTGGAGGGGGGGTGTAAATGTTTCATTTGTACATAGAAGTATTACCCTTAAGACTTTCTCCTCTGCCATGTTGAACTGACAGATAACAAGAAAAACAGGAACATTTTATTTCTAAAGTTTTCTACTCACTTTATCGACGGAAGCCAAAAAAAAATCTTGACTTCAGTAAAATCACTTGGAAAGTACTCCATGTCCTACTTACCGTTCAGATCCTCATCGCCTGGTAATTAAGTGACACATAACTTCCACAGACTTTTGTCACAGCTCCCCTCAAAATTGTAGTGAAATGTGCTTTTTCTTTCTGGGCTTCAAGAGAAGTTTTGCAGTTGGGAACTAGGAGTGCTAAAAGCTTACAAGCACTCTTGGGAAGCGGCCTGCCACCTAGATTGGGGCATGTGTTGCTGAGAGTCTCTGGCAGCAGAAGTGGCCAACAGGAGTATCAAATGTACGTATTAAGAAAGTTATCCATACAGCCACACTTTACTGGTCTCAGTTTAGAAATAGAGCAGGTTCCTCAATCTGCTCTCCTCCTCTTATTCTAGGACTCTTAAAATCCCAGAAGTCACAGCCAGCACGACCAGGAATTCTGAAAGTTGCAGTACAACACAACCTAGCTAGAACGCCTCAGGTTGTAGAAAGCTGCTGTAACAATTGGATTGGCCTTTTAGATTTAGACTAAGAGATTTCCAGATAGAGGATTATAATGAGTTCTTTTTCTAGAGACTACAATATATCTTTTGTGTGTGTGTGTGTGTGTGTGTGTGTGTGTGTGTGTGTGTGTGTGTGTGTGTGTGTAAACAAACAAACATACTGTTAAATCTCGCTTTCTTTCCCATTTCTATCTCAAACCCACCCCACCCCACAATTGCCCCACAGGAGTAAAAAATGTAGGGGGAACCATCTTTTTTTTTGGTTTTTATTTTATTTTTTAAAAAAATACAGTTAAAAAAAAAACAAACCATGAATTAGAATAACGATGCAAAACAATCGAGCAGCATTTAATACAGCAGCCATGTTGACCCTTTCCACCTCAATTTAAGGCCTTTTCCTTCTTGTTGGTGTATTTAATGCTTATCAGCTCTGCTTTGTAGACTTTATTACCAAAAAAAAAAACCCTCTTGCTCAAAATGTTAATTTTATGTTAACCTGACACACATTTTTTTTTTTCGTTCGAGGACAGGGAGGTTTCCCCCGCCCTTAAAAAAAGAGGTAGCGGGGAGAGAGCCGCTGTAGAAAATGTACTCTTCACAGATCAGTAGGCAAGCCAATTATGGGTCTTTCTGAAAGCATGCTCACCAGTGTGCCTGAGAGGGGATTTATTTAAACATAGAGATTGGGGGGGGGGGGAGTTGGAGGGGACGGATGGGAGAGACATGTTACAGCTTCTCTCTAGGTATACAATGCCTATTTGAATATCTGTGAAAGGTTACAGCAGCATTTGAGAAACGAGGTTTTATATTATGGCACGAAGATGGTGGCCATGTAGCTGTCAGCTTTTTGTCTAAATGAAATGGGCATCTTGTCAGGGCCAGGCAGATGGTGCTCACCTGCTCTTGGGCGAGCTCTCCAGCAGTCACCATATAACAGACAGCTGCTAGCAGTAAAATAGGCTTAAGCAAATGCAATAGTTCGGTATTCAAACGCAATAAGAATAGGAAAAAGTCTTTAGTTTTCCTTCCTTCTCTTCCCCCTCCTCCCCCTTTCCCCCCCCCAGCAGATAACATATAAAATGCTGACCTCTCGGCAAAATATTCTGTGTTTATTCACTTGGTGGAATGCTTCCAAAAATAAAACCTCCAAAATATTTTCTTTTCTATTTTGGTTATAATTGTAGGTTTCTACACTCCAGTATCCCACCCATGTAAAGTCCATTCTTTTCCTCATTTCTCTCATGTTTCAGTACAAAGTAAAAAAAGTCAGGGCAATACCTGGCTAACTGTTAAAACCAATAAAAGAGATCACCAAAGTTTCTAAATATAATGCTTTTTTTTTACCCAACCCTTCCTAATATTTCCCTAAGAATTTTCCCTTTCACAACGATGGGTTTTATTTTTAATGCTTGTCGTTCCTCAGTCTGCAGCTTCTGTACAACTTTGGTTCATTTCACATAGTCTTTCTCTCTCCCTGTCCTACCTTAAGGATGCACAATGACATGGGATGTCACTGATCAAACCTAGCTGGGATATTTGATTAGATAAAGAATTTCGAAGTTTAGGTAAACAAATATGTTTTTCCTTGAAGTGTTCTGATGTGGTAATAGGGTATTTTAGCCTTAGCTTTGTAGCAGCTTAAAGCATGAGCAGGTTTAGTGTGGCATACTTTGAGATGGAGTAGGAGCTTTTTCCTTACGTGTCATATTGTGTGCAACATGAGGTGTTATTCTCAAATGACAACACATGACATATAAACTTCCTGACACACACATGAAGAGAAAAAAAATCAAACAGTAGGACCAAGTCATCAAGAAAGGTGGGGAGGTGCATTCTGAGAATTCTGCTTCAACTTTTCAAAATATCCAAAATGATAATTTACAGCAATGCCAATTACTGTATTTGGGATAGCTATACCTGCAGAGATGAATCTATAATCTCCTGTGTAATTTCATACATTTCTTGGTATCATCTGCCTCTGATGTATTCTTAATTCCCCAGCCTGCCTTTCTGGAATCATTTTCTTTTCAATTTCATGTGTGCTTGTGGAAGTCTGGGAGAAAAATCAGAGAGAGAAAAATCCATTCAGCATTGCAAATTTTGCCCTCCCTGGGTTTTAATGATTTGCTCAAATGTCCCTTTATAGGCATAAAATTAGTCTTTTTAAAAAATATATGCTAGAAATGCCATAGTTTTATATGAAGACCAATTCCTTTGTTTGCATTTTTGGCTATTCACTATGTATATATAAGCATATACACATATATAAGCAATGTGAATAGGCCAATCACAATATGTTCACTACATTAATTAACATATTTTTAAAAATATTACTCTATTTTGGAATGTTCAAAGGTCTTGCCTCTATTTAGAAGAAACATTTAATGTAATTTACACACACACTACAGGAGACTCGGCAGGATACTCTGAAACAATAAGGCATATAGTAATGCATATAGTGACCACGATTTTCATTCTGAGACTTTGATCTGGGTCACATTTCTTTTGCAATCTTGTATATGTGATTGTGAAAACAGATCAGAATACTTCACAAATGTGGGATCTGTTACAAGATTATTCAACGTTTTCTTCTATTTTCAACTATTTTCATATTACCATCATGTTTGGGCACTCTGTTCTGCTTTCATTATATAAGGTTACAGTGTGTGTAGCTCCATAAATTAAGCCAATTTCCTTTCCCAACAGATGTTACCAAAAATCCAGTCGATTTTCTATTTTTCCTTAACATCAAGTTAATGATACTTTACTAGTCGTTTTGCTGCTGTTGTTTTTTCTCCAGAAGAAGTTGTACTTCTCCTAACCTGCCTCTTTAAAAAAAAAAATCAAAACAAAATTTGGTTTTGGGAGCTCCATCTTCTAGATTCATCTCATGAGGCTTTTATGTATAAAGATAAAGAAAGATGAAAACTAAGTACATGTGTATGTCCAGATGGGAGGTATGCTGTTCAGCCATGTGGTTGAGTGACCCTTGGTAATTGCAACATGGTGGTAATAGCACATGTACGTAGAAGTGTTACAACAAGAAAATGTCCATCTGCTTTAGTACTTGCAACTTTGCAGAAACTCTGGCAATTTACTGCTCCCAACAGCTTTGTTGCCTTGCCTTTTCTTTTGTTTTAAAAACTATGAAGCTTGTGCTATAAGCGTTTGCTTTAAAGCCTGTGTAAGTAGGAGAAGATACAGCTCCGTAAGGAAATAGCACAGCAGTAAAATGGGACATAATTCATCTCTCAGAATAGTATTGGAACAGAACTCTATCATGGGATGTGATGAGAAATATGGATAGTGTTGATTGTCAATGCAATAAAACCAGACAATACTGCCTGATACATTAATGGTAGATTAATTGTTCTAAAGCCATTGTAAGACCTAATGAAAGTTTTATATATTTATTTTATATAACTTTTTTGGCAGATGGAGTCTTTAAATGGCTAGTATTGATTGTTGGATGAAAGCCTAGTGTTTGCTGCTGATGGGATTATTAGATGAAAATTTATAGTTAATTAATACCTGAGTTTTGCATCATTTTCAAGCCTGTTAATTGCATGTGCCTCGGCGAAAATAATTTTGATTCTTTCTGGCAGTGTTGGAGATTTATAAACTTTTAAAACATGTAAATTGGAAATGAATGTTGTATTGGTGGATTAACATGGCTGAAAAATTATTCCTATTATATTTCCTGGCTAGTCAGAACCACGCAGCAACATTTAGCACATTTCATTTTTTAACAATATTTGGGGCAGAAGTAATTCATCTGGATTGTTATGCATTCTTTGGAGCAGTGTAGGAACTTTGGCCTTTGAGCTGGCTATTCAGCAACCAGTGTAGTATATTGGTTAAAGTTTTGAGCTGGAATCCTAGATCCAGGTTCAAGTTGATCCATGACCATAGAGCCCATGGCCCAAATTTAGAGTAGTATCTGTCACTCAGTTCAACCTATCTCTTAGGGTTGTTCTGGAATAAAATAAGGGGGAACATCCATTTGTGCAATTTGAAGCTCCCAGAGTAAAGGTGACATGTAAATGGCTGCCACCGCAACATACTATGAGTTAAAGTTCAGAAAAGCTGAATATACGAATGAAGCCAAATATACAGATGCTCTGAACACAGAGTTATTCACTTGTACTTCTCTACTTCTATATTTCCTTAAAGGTTTAGGTTCAGTGACTGGGAGGATGCAGGGAAATGGTACAGACTAAGAAAAGAGTCAGGATGGGCCAGTTTCCTTTCCCAAATTTGCACTTGACAAGTAATTTCATTGAAGGCTCCCAACTTTGAAATATACAGCTGGTCATTAGACCTGAAGGGAGATAGGAAATACCCAATGCACAATCTTAATTGCATGGTTTCCTAGTCTAAAGCTGTGTTTGCACACTAAATCAACTGCCTGTGGAACTCCGGATGGCCCCCGACCTTCACTCGTTTCGCCGGGACCTAAAAACTTGACTATTCGAGCTTGCCGGCCTGGACTGAGGGTTTTGGGTTAAGGTTTTAATTTTTAATTATTTTGGGGCTATTTAATTTAATTTTATTTTAACCTGTATATATTGTACTGTTTTAATTTGCCCTGTAAACCGCCCTGAGTCCCTCGGGAAAAGGGCAATATATAAATCAAAATAAATAAATAAAAAATAAATAAATATTATTTAACAACAATAGTATTAGGAAAATGGGTGGAGTGCAGCCTAATGGTCTGTTTGTAAGTTGTGATTTGCTCAGACTTTTATCATCTCGTTATGTTTCTGTTAACTCCATGATATAAGGGAGTCAGCTTCCCAGTTGAGGTTCTGGCCTAGTTTCAGCATGGAACCCATGTGGCTGGGGGATACAAGGCTGATAATTGCAGCACCATGGATAGTTCCAACAAAGCAACCTGCTTCTATCAAGTCTGAGGCTTTAGGAGACCTTTTCATTCAATAGCCAAGCACCAGCCACTTTGCTTTAAATCTGGCTGGAGGGAAAGGTGCTTACTCTCCAGTGTGTGGCTTTTTACCTATGTTCTGTGAATGGAACAGTATGAGAGGCTGTGAATGGAACAGTATGAGAGGCTATCCAGGCTCAAGGAATTGTCTTGACTCTTTTTCAATAAAGTGCTTGCTTCTTTATCTTGCTATAACTTTACGCTGCAGCCAGGACCATCGACTATCCTTTTCTTTTACCTTTTCATCTGCGGTTGCCCTAGCTAGCGTGCTTTACTTTCAAACGTGCAGAATATGTGGTACTTGCTTTCTTTATAGAATCACTTCGTAATCTTGTAAATATTCTCAACTCTTCCAAATTCTGCACATGCTTTTATTTTATTATCCCATTTTTCCTGATGTCTGTATTCCTGTATTACTAAATTGATGTTCCCGGTAAGAATCGTGTGTTCCTGTGACAATACTAATGGCTCTCCAAACTGGATTTCACAAATTTCTTAAGTGCATAATGAACGTTGAAGCCTCAAAACTGAGATGTTTGGCTGGAGGAGGCATACATTTGTGTTTGTGGATGGGTGTGGGTGTTGGCAGGCATGCACACGCTGCACAAAAAACAAACTGTAAATCAGCTTGTTTGGGCTTTAGGGGGAAATATAGAGGTTGACACACTGTCAATTGATTTGCCATTTAATTTGGAGCATTATATTTGGCTTGGTTACTACCATGCTACGGCATCCCCTTCTGTTAACACTTCCCAGCATACTGTACTTAATTCTCCTTTTACATTTTTGAGCTTGAGAATGTTATTTGTATATTGAAAATGTGGTAAAGCAGAGAAAGGTATTTGCTGCTTTACTTAAAAAAAACCTCGTCTACCAGGTTCTAAAACCTATAAAGAGAGCTAAACTGTAATAGTTCAATGTCAAACTTTTAATGTTTACAAAGAGACAGCTGTGTAGTCTAGGCAGAGCAAGTAAATAGGTACAGGAGCTTTTTACAAGGGAGCTGGTGGATATGGGGGCTGATCTGCCACGTTTGGGGAGAGGTTTGTTTGACTGATTGCAGGGGTTGTGGGTTTTTTTTGGCTGAGGCTGTTTGTATTTGGTTGTTTGCAAGCACAAAGTCCGATTTCGTAGTTTGAATGGGAGGGGCTTACAGCTGCCACTGATTCTTTGATCAAGTGATCATCTAGTACTGGAGCTGAAATTCTCAGCGGCAGCTGAATTTCAGGCAGCAGTGTTTAGAACAGGGCTATCCAACCTTGGCAATTTTAAGACTTGTGGACTTCAACTCCCAGAGTGACCCAGCCAGAACTCTGAGAGTTGAAATACACAAGTCTTAAAGTTGCCAAGGTTGGACACCCCCGATTTAGAAAGAGGCAGGCTGCCAGGCATGGTGACTAAAGAGAATGAATAGGGGAGATTAAGGAACAGGGGGATTTAGCTGAAAGAAGAAGAAGTTGACCTGGGAGCCTGAGAAGAGGATGGACACCAAGGGAGAAATAATGGCGGCTTGCCATATGGCTGCCGTTGCCTTCTCCAAAGAGTATGCAAATTGTGTTTTTTTACAGAAGCGAGCTTGGCTCCTTGCTGGAAGGAAAACTAAAGAATTGGAGGTCATTTCTTGTTTTAAGATTCATCAGGGAATGTAGAGCATACCATAAAAGACATTAGAATGACACCTTCACGGAGAACGGGACATAGAGAGTTCTCCAGGAGCAGGGGAGTAGGAAGAAGCTCCTCTAAGAAGGTAAAGGTAAAGGTTCCCCCACACATACGTGCTAGTCGTTTCCGACTCTAGGGGCCGGTGCTCATCTCCGTTTCAAAGCCGAAGAGCCAGCGCTTGTCCGAGGACGTCTCCGTGGTCATGTGGCCGGCATGACTAGACGCCAAAGGCGCACGGAACGCTGTTACCTTCCCACCAGAGTGGTCCCTATTTTTCTACTTGCATTTTTACGTGCTTTCGAACTGCTAGGTTGGCAGAAGCTGGGATGAGTAACAGGCGCTCACTCTGTTATGCGGCACACGGGATTCAACCCGCCAAACTGCCGATCTTCTGATCGACAAGCTCAGCGTCCTAACCCACTGAGCCACCGCGTCCCTCCTCTAAGAAGAAGGTACCCCAAAACCATGTAATCTGCGCTAGAGGTGCTACATCTTCCACCCTATCAGTATTTAGTAAATTGGTAAATATGGTTAATTGTTAGGCAAGTGACTTTAGGCAGCCTGTATAGGGATGCGGTGGCTCAGTGGGTTCGGACGCTGAGCTTGTCGATCAGAAGGTCGGCAGTTTGGCGGGTCGAATCCCGAGTGCCGCATAACAGAGTGAGCGCCTGTTACTTGTCCCAGCTTCTGCCAACCTAGCAGTTCGAAAGCACGTGAAAATGCAAGTAGAAAAATAGGGACCACTACGGTGGGAAGGTAACAGCGTTCCGTGCGCCTTTGGCGTCCAGTCATGCCGGCCACATGACCACGGAGACGTCCTCGGACAAGCGCTGGCTCTTCGGCTTTGAAACGGAGATGAGCACCGCCCCCTAGAGTTGGAAACGACTAGCACGCATGTGCGGGGGAACCTTTACCTTTACCTTTTTTATAGATGAACAGTAAGCTTAATGAGAAGCAAAACGTTGATGTAGAAGAAAAGGAACATGGGCTGATAACTCAGAAGGAGTACAAAGTGGTAGTTTAAACCTATAAGGATAAAGTCAGGAAGATTAAAGCCTAGAAAGAGATAAATGTTAGCAAAGAATGCAAATATAAAAACAGAGGTTGAGGAGTTTTTCTGAAAGAAAATAAGACTCAAGGAGTCCATGGTCAAGAAAGATTGGAAACTAATAAAAGAGCCCTGGTGGTGCAGTGGTTAGACTGCACTATTTCAGACTGATTCTGCCCACTGCCAAGAATTGGATCCTAACCGGCTGGAGGTTGACTCAGCCTTGCATCCTTCCATGATTGATAAAATAAGGACCAAGATTGTTGGGGGCAAGATGCTGGTTCTGTAAACCTTTCAGAGAATGTTGTAAAGCAAGGGTCCCCAACCTCCCACTGCCACCGCTGCTGGTCCGCAGAGCTGGAGAGGTTGGGGACCACTGCTGTAAGGCACCACAAAGCAGTATATAAGCCTAAGTGCTAATAATGGGAATCAAGAAAAGATAAACTCTCTAGTACTTTCTGTGCAATGTTTTCTCTCAGAAGAGGGAAAGAACCCTTCCTGACACGATTGCCAAAAGGATAGGATTGATAATGGAACAGTAAGAACTTAAGTTGGTTTCTTGAAATGAATTCAGGTCTCCAGGGTCAGATATATTATATAAAGATATTGAAGGAGCTGGCAGAAGTGATCTAAGAACCACTGACTGCAAACTTTGAAAAACCACTGGAGAATTGGTAAAATGAAGAAGAACAATCAGAATCCTAATATTCAAAATGGGGGACAGGGAGGATCTGGGAAACTACATACCACTTAGCTTAATGTCTGTCTTGGGCAAGATACAATAGCATATTTTCAAGCCACATCTGTGAGCACGTAGAAAACAATGCTACCTACCACTAAAGAATGCTAATGACTCTTATCAGATTAAGTTCACTTCTTTTTATGCCAGAAGTAATTTTGTAGATGAAGGGACTGTTGCAGTATTTCTTAAATCTCAGTAAAACATTTGCCAGGGTCTCTTGTGTTATCTTTGTGAATAAGATGGATACATTTTGTGGACAAGGTGGATAAATTTAGACAGTACTCAAGTCTGATGAATTTGCAGTTGATTAAATAACCACATGTAAAGAAGGGCCTAAGTGGTTCTTCATCCTGAATGGAGCTGTCAAATGAACTCTGGGCTCAGTTCAACATAATTTGTAGCTATATCCCAATCTTAAAAGGATTGACTAAAACCTTGGCGTACAACGTACAGTTGGACATGATCTTTCTTGATGGGTTTATATACAGGCAGTGGTGGGATTCAAATATGTGAACAACCGGTTCTCTGTGTGGATGCCGCTTCCGGAAGTCCATTCTGGGCCTGGGCAACAAAACAATTACCGTATATACTTGAGTATAAGCCGACTCGAGCATAAGCCAAGACCCCTAATTTTACCCCAAAAAACTGGAAAAAGTTATTGACTCGAGTATAAGCCGAGTATAAGTATATGTGCCGCGACGAGCTGCTCGTTGACTCCGCCGGCAGCTGTTTCTTGCTGCCTCTCAGCTGATGGAGCTGCGCGACCACCGGCAGCCGTCTCCAGCCTTCTCCCAGCCATCCCTGCCGGCACGTGTGCTCTGGCCGTTCATGGCCGCCCCCGTTTGCCCCCTGACCGTGGGTGCGGCCGCGGGTCCGGCATTCGCCCGCCGACCAGCTGATGTGCGTGGGCGTGGCCGGGCTGTCCCCGGAGCCGGGCGGGTTCCACCGGCGTTCAGCGTTCGCCCGCCGAACAGCTGATGGGCGCGGGCGTGGCCAGGCTGTCCCCAGAGCCGGGCGGGTTCTACCGGCTCTGGGGACAGCCCGGCCACGCCTGCGCCCATCAGCTGTTCGGCGGGCGAACGCTGAACGCCGGTAGAACCCGCCCGGCTCTGGGGACAGCCTGGCCACGCCCGCGCCCATCAGCTGTTCGGCGGGCGAACGCCGAACGCCGGTAGAACCCGCCCGGCTCCAGGGACAGCCCGGCCGCGCCCATCAGCTGGTCGGCGGGCGAACGCCGAACGCCGGTAGAACCCGCCCAGCTCCGGGGACAGCCCGGCCATGCCCGCGCCCATCAGCTGTTCGGCGGGCGAACGCCGGACCCGCGGCCGCGCCAACTGCTGAGGCAGCCGTGCGGAGCCCAGCCCTCCCTTCTCTCAGCAGCCTGTTCTGATCGAAGGGACAGGGTTTTTTTGTTGACTGGAGTATAAGCCGAAGTGGATTTTTTCAGCCCAAAAAGTGGGCTGAAAAATTCGGCTTATACTCAATTATATACGGTAGCTACCTGTTCTGCCAAAGTGGTGCGAACTGGCTGAATTCCACCGCTGTATATAGGTAATCCCCAAATTACAACCATTTGTTTAAAGGCTGTTCAAAGTTACAACAGGACTATGACTTAACAACTGTTTTCCCCACTTATGACCATTGTATCATCCCCACGGTCACGTAATCAAAATTCAGACGCTTGGAAACTGCCATGGGTTTATGATGGTTGCAGTGTGACTTACGAGCACGATTCACACTTAAGACCATTGTATCATCCCCACGGTCACGTGGACAAAATTTGGATGCTTGGCAACAGGTTCATATTTATGAAAGTTGCAAAGCCCCGGGGTCATGTGATCACCTTTTGCAACATTCTGACAAAGTCAATGGGGAAGCCAGATTCAATTTACAACCATGTTACTAACTTAACAAGTGCAGTGGTTGACCTAATACCTGTGTCAAGAAAGGTCATAAAATGGGACAAAACTCACTTGACAGCTGTCTCGCTTTGCAACAGAAATTTGGGGCTCAATGGTAGTAATAAGTTGAGGACTACCTGTATTAGTTCAAAATCCACTGGATGTTGATTGCTCATGACAAACATAGGTTCCTATTACTGGGTAGGAAAAGCCAAATATAGAAATGGGGGGTAGAGGACTATGGGAGTCCCTGCCTTGGGTCTCAGCTTATCTGTCAAAGGATGCCTTTGCTTTGAGGCAGTGTATAGGAGACTATGAATACTAGAAGACCATTGTTAGTCTTTTGAGGTAGATATGAAACAAGCCCATTTGGATTACAGGAATGCTTGTAGTGTTTGGTAGAGTAACAGAATCTGGAAAGCCTATAAGAGTTTTATACCAAACAAAATCAAGATAGGGCTGTTTTGAATTTCTTTCTCACACTTTCCACTTTCTCGGATTCAGTCATTTTTTCTGAAACTCTTCCCTTAACAGTTTGCATATTCCTTCTTCATTCCAAAGGCCAAGTCTGCATTCCTCCGTGACCATTAACTGAACTGGACCAGTTTGGTATGGTGTGAGAAGATAGCAGTAGAAAGTTTGAGTTAAAAAATGGAGACTGTGGAGGGAGGGGGGAAATCCCTTATGCAACCCTGTTGGAAAGAGAATTGGACAACAGCTCAGAAGGTTTGGCTTTGCTTCTGCTCTGAACCCTCCCTCTTTTTGGTCATGTGATCCAGAGAAGAGGATATGTAACTCACCATGTGGGCTGTGCAAAGATAAATCCATACAGATGTAATAATTTTTTAATTTTAATTTTAACTGGTTTTTTTATTTTTCTCAGGGTTTTATTTAATCTTTTTTAATTTGTTTTAACGTTTGTATTGATTTTCTTTTAAATGCCCTGTAAACCGCCCTGAGTCCTTCGGGAAAGGGCGGTATATAAATATAAATAAATAAATAAATAAATAAATAAATAAATAAATAAATAAATAAATAAATAAATAAATAAATAAGAGGGGAAGCAGAAACACCACACAAAGACGCAGTACACTACTTCATTACACAGAGAAAAAGGATTAAATGCCCTGTAAACCACCCTGAGTCCTTCGGGAAAGGGCGGTATATAAATCTAAATAAATAAATAAATAAATAAATAAATAAATAAATAAATAAATAAATAAATAAATAAATAAATAAATAAATATGAGGGGAAGCAGAAACACCACACAAAGACGCAGTACACTACTTCATTACACAGAGAAAAAGGACGATGGCCTCTGCAATGTGAAGGGATTAAAAAGAATTCCAGAAGCCATGTTTTTTTACATGCTTTCCATTTGCATGTTTCTCCTTATCACATTTGGGTTTTGACTGTAGAGATTTGGTCTTCAGTTTTTTAAAGAGGACGTTTCCATCACCTTGTTTTTTTCAATATGTTCAAAACATATTGCACGCAGCCATCGTGATCAGTATCTAATTCAAAACCCTGGTCCTAAATGATACTTCAAAGTTTTAATTGGTTGTGCGTGGTTTTTTTTTGTTTTTTTTTTAATGAAAGCAAGCCTCTTATTTAAGGGTGTTCAAGGAGCAAGCCATAATTTCAGGCGAAAGGATAATGCACCAGGACACATGTTTTAAAAAGACAAAGGCTGTTTAAGTCTTAGAGTAGTTACTTATTCTATAGCATGAAACTTGAATATGTGGCAGGTAGCAAAACTACCTATGTTTCACAAAACACAAATGGGAGCAATTTTTTTTTAATGTCCTAGATTTTGATGAGCTACCATGACTTAACAACCGAGTAAATTCTGCAGCTATTCATAAAGTACACTGCTGTACTATCTGGCTTTTTTCTCATCTTCTTTCCCTCCCCTTGCTTAACGCATACAAAATGATTTAAATATTTTCCTCCCCACCATCCTTACTCTTTCCATATTTCTATTCCCCCCCCTTAAATTGGTTGCTGTGAAGTTTTACAACCTTGCCAAGTTATTTCCTTGTGATATATTAAAGCAAGATCAGCAGAGAGTCTCTGTGTGTTTGTATAAGAATGTTTGTAAATGTTAGCAAGTACCACTGCCAGACTCATTGAACATGTATGTCTAGCAGAGAGACCAAGAATAATTTCCAAACTGTGAATGACTGAAGTGGTTTCCCGTTTGTGGAGGTGTTTCCTAATAGTGAGGGTGGTGTGGACAGAATGGGGGTCTTAAAAGATTAAAAGCTTTCTGCTTTGAGACTGAAAAACTGCCCTGGTGTTGCTGCCTTACCCGATTACCCTTTACAAAAGGAAATATTAGTATAAAGCATCCATGAAATGGCTAGCTTTTAAAAAACATTTGTTTAATGTCGGTTTATTTTAACACATAATATAATTTCAGCTCTTTCTAACCTGAGGAAATGGACCTTTGACTTTGGTTTTAAATCTAAATCTAGCTTTAAGGTTGGCTAAAAGGAACAATCAGAAGTTTAGTTAAAATAGCAGGAGCGCAATAATTCTAAATGAATGAATATTAATGTAATGTTACTAACCCTTCTCTCAAAAGATACCTCCTTCCCCTGCCCCCAAAGAATTTGTTGATGGGGTCATATATTCTTCTTGGCAACTACGTTTACAGATGGGTGAGAAGGACAAGGAAAAAATCTTTAAAAATGCAAAAAATACAGATGCTGTAGTGACAATTGTAGTAAAGTTTAGCAACAGTAAGCCATAGATGCAAACACAAATTGGCCATGCTAAAATATCTTTAAATAAAACACAGAGGCATCCTTTCCCAGTAACAGAGAAATTTCTTGCTTCCTTTCTTAACAGTAGCTAGAACAAATACTTACCGTATCTTGTTCTTTTTCCCCCCAAATGCCAAACAGATGTTAATTTGTTTACAAAGCCGTGTTTGTTGTTGTTTTCAGCATTTAAGAAAGCTAGTATTTGGACCTTGAAACCTTTTGGATAGATAAAAGTAAAACTTCACAATCCCAATTATACGAAAATTGATATCTTTAGAAGTCCATGTTTGAGGACTTTCCCTCTGGATAAGTGAATTGTATAAACTATTGTACAATCCATATGATAATCCAGTTGATAACCCATGTTGAATAACAATAGCACTAGTCCTTGGGGTGAAATCTGGAAGAAGGGTTCTTCTGAAGGAGCCGGAGAGAGGAAGTTCCTTCCTGACATTCAGTTAATTTCTACATCCTGCATTAATTCTGATCCAGATCTCTAGTTTTTTAAACCCTTCGTTTTTAAACTCTTCACCATTCACTGAACCTGGCTGGGTGTTATCAGGATGTAATCGTCCTTTTTCTAGGAAAATATTCTTTACTTGCTTTCTTACAGTCAATTGTAGGTGCATAAAAACAGTAGCAGTACTGTTGAGATACCGTCTCCTGTAGATAAGATAATTTCATCACGGGGGGGGGGGGGGAAAGTGATAATACCGTGGGCGTATTAGTGAGAAGTCTAGGGTTGCATTTCACCAACGAGTAACTGGATTTTTAAAAAATCCACTCTCTTTTCACCCTGGGATGACAGAATACCATGAGTTGTGTTTGTGGAAAAAAAAAACTATCTGTACAGTCCTAACCCAGGGGTAGGCAACCTTGGCTCTTTTATGACTCGTGGACTTCAACTCCCAGAATTCCTGAGCCAGCATGGCTGGCTCAGGAATTCTGGGAGTTGAAGTCCACGAGTCATAAAAGAGCCAAGGTTGCCTACCCCTGTCCTAACCCAGCAATGTCTTTTGTCTCACGGCCAGCAAACAACATCTGTGTCTCAGGTATCCAGCCACTCCTATGGGGCTTCCTTCCCAATAAAATCCTTCCTTTCTTTTGCCTGCTGCAGGTTTATTATCAGCACTCAGCTGATTTCATTGGAGGCTGTTTAATTTGCCCTCCTCTTTCTCTCTCCTTTTTCCCCCCTTCCATTCCACATCAGTTGAGGAAAGAAGTTGCATCACTATCCATTGAAAAACACTATTTAGAGAACAGAAGACCTTTTTTTTGGGAGAATGTGGGAGAGTTGCAATTAAATTGGGGGGGGGGAGAGAGAGTGTTTGCACAATGTTGGATTTCTCCATATGAAAGTGTATGTTGTACTATACAGCAATATGGGAAATCTGTATCCTTCAGTGAGGCTGATAATTCTTTGGGTACCAAACTCAGTAAAAATCTACTGCCTGTAATTATTTTGTTTTTCTGCCAGGTTCTTTTCCTGCATGTAACTTCGTTAATTTGGCATGAATGTTAGTGTAGCTTTTTTTTTTTCCTCCCCCAAAAATACACTGACATCATTATCCCAAGGGGCTTTTTCGGTCCTGTAGCTAAAGTAATATTTATTCAGTAGTCCTATGCATGGGCAGCGTGTTTCTCTCATAGGAAGCGATAATTTAATATAGTTTTTTGTTAGCTTGCATTTGAATCCATATTACTCGAGATTACACTACATTCTGTTAGTCAATCCATAGTGTTATTGCATTAGGTTAGCTAATCCATAGTATTCCAGATTCTTTTACTAACATGCATTATACATTTAGTATTATGCTAATTCTGATTTACTCCTTTACTTTCCTCATTGCTGGGTTGACATATCACACCAAATTAGGGAGTTGGTTCTGAAGTCTAGTGATTTAAAACTGCAATAAATAACAGTTTGTTTAGCTTTGGCTTACAGGAGCCCACTCCTATCTACTACAGTTTATAGCATACAGTAATGTATGAACCCAGCCACTTATGACCTAGGCAACAAGCTATGGTTTACAAAACAAACGTGTCCTCTGAACTCTGGCAGTTTGTCGTGATCTGTTATTTGTGAGGAACCAATTTTCTAGAATAAAAATGCTTTTTTTAGTGGGAAATTCTTGGCTTTAGTAAAGGATATTACAAAATAATCCTTCTGTCTAAAAAAAACTTCACTGGGAATTGACATTCATAACAACCATCACCAATTCAGCTTTATAATGCCTATCTGCTTTTTCCAAACAAATCCACTTTTCTGGGCTTTTATTTTGAACAAAACTTTTCCTAAATAAATCCTACATGTTTCATTCTTAATTGGTACCAAAATATAGAGAGAAGGCTAAAGATCCAGCTAGACATTCATCTTGCCTATAAAGTCAGCTGGACTTCATATGTATTGCTTTAGAAGTAGAATTTTCTAAAACTTGAATATTCTTCTTTATACAATGCCTACAACAGCCCAGTGAACACATTCTGAAAAGAAACAAGTTCCCTGAGGATGGGCTCCAGCACAAACCCAAAAGCTTGGAAAAAATAAATCTTTGGTCCCAGTGACCAACTCAGAGTGGATCCAACAACATTATTGTGAGACCATATATATTTGCATTCATTCGTGAATCCTCTTAGTTCATATGACTCAGCAATATCTACCTTGGTAACAGGTATCTAAGATCTTCACTCAGTCTTCTATTTGGATTTTTTTTAATTAAACTATTTTTCTTCATCTGTGTTGGAGAGAGTCTGACCAAGCCAAGTCAAACAGGGAATTAGTCTGGAATCCCTACATGGGCACAAGAGGGCAAACTTTGATCACCCTTGAATGCCTTTGAACCTTATCTTGTCTTACCCAGGTGCAAACCATCATTCTGAGAAGATTCCTGTGTATAGTCTTAAGGCACAAAACAGCTAATTGAACTCTTCTCATGTGGATCTGGTTGTTCGTGCCTGACAGCCTATGTTTTAATAAGGATGTACCTTCAGCAAATATAGTTTAGCACAAATAGACCATATCTATATTTAATTTGACAGAACATTCAGCATTTCCAGGTCATGTATCTGTCCATCATTCAGAATCTTTTCAGGAAGAAAAGACTAAATCTAATGAGTCAACAATTAGTAGCAGGGCGCCGCCCCTAGATGTCTAAATTATGCGTGCACTGTTCATAATTTATTGTAATAAATACTTCTAGATGTTAAATATAAATTATGTAAGACGTTTATTGTAATAATTACAGTTGCAGGGTAAATATAATATCAAGATTAAAGCAGTATTGCTGATAATATGGGAATTATTTCCTGGCACTTGGTATTTCATAATAGCTTGTCCCAATCTGCCTCAAAAGAGACTGGGTATCCTTTCCCACGTGGTGTTCTGAATTTTGGATGATGGGAAGGAGCCTCACTTTGTAGATGGTAAGATTCTTCAGCTGCACATGCCCGAGTATATTTAAAGTATGGCTGCAGAATCTGGCTGCGTGCTTTGTATGTGTATGTTCCTTACTTTCCAGTTACTTCTGCCTTTTCATTTCATGCAGTCTGATTCCATAATATTAGTTTCTAATGTGGAGGGTGGCAAGCTGTGGTTTTTTTAAATTATCATAATTGTCTGATTCAGATGAGGTATGGTTATTCCGAACCAAGGACTAGCAAAGGAGTAGTGACTCTTGTACCCAACTATTAGTTGCCTTTTAGTTCACAGTATAAATCAATCTGTCTTGTTTGTCTATTTATCACTAAAGAAAGAAAGAAGATAGGATAGGACAAGGGTCCTCAAACTTGGCCACTTTAAGACTTGTGGACTTCAACTCCCAGAATTCCCCAGCCAGCCATAATTGAACTCTTCTCATGTGGATCTGGTTGTTCGTGCCTGACAGCCTATGTTTTAATAAGGATGTACCTTGGCTGGCTGGGGAATTCTGGGAGTTGAAGTCCACAAGTCTTAAAGTGGCCAAGTTTGAGGACCTCTGGGATAGGAAGTTAACTCTGCTGCCTGTCTCTTTTACTTAGAGGGGAAAAAAACCTCCACCCTGCATTTCATTCCAGAAACCAAGTGTGGTGCAGTCTTCTTCCCAAAAGGGGAAAAAAATAGACAGAACTTTCTGACCTCGTGTTCTTGGGTATGTTGCCTAATTTTTCCTATCCCTGAATTTTCATAAAATTCCTTTTTTCATAAAACCATCTACAGAACTTGGGGGGGGGGACAAGCTTTGGTCTACCATTAGAGAACAAACGCTTGACAATTAAACCCGACCAATATTTCCTAAATTTATGGTTGAGAGATTAAGAGAACAGTGACAAGATAGCTTCTTAGCAAGAGAGCAGCATGCTCTATAGTAAATATTAACTATCACCATCTTTTTGTAATGTAGTTTCCAAACCAGAGTTTAGTTTCGGATTAGAACTCACCACCATTAACATCGGGTTGATGGAGATATAAAGTATATTGGGTTCATATTTTGCACTAAAGGTAAGCATACATTGTTTCTTGGCTGCTTGCCATGTTGTGTGCATCTACTCTATTATGGTTGATTCAAAGAACTAAGGCTTGATATGATGTGCAAACCAGGTTACTCTGCACCTCTGTGGATACTAATGAAAGTGAGAGATAGCAGCATCCCCAGTTTTAATTATTTTACTACCTGCTCTGGTCATTACCCTGTAGTTGCAGGACTTTTTTTCTTTTCTTAGTAGATCAACATCTTATGAGCACTTCTAGTAATTCTTCCATTGCTGGTAGACCTCTTATCCTTCAGAAGCATAAACACAATGTGCAAGAAGCTGGCAATTATATTTGCATATTTTATGTCTCATTGGTAGTAGCAGCAAAATAGCTGCAGAATGTAGCTGGGATTTACACACTTTTCTTGATGGACTATCTTTAAAAAGGTGCTATAATGGGCAAGTTTTTTTAAAAAAAATTAGATGTATTTATATGCAACAGCATAAGTGCTCAAGATGTAAATGTTACGTGGAGCAAAACAAAAACATCTTGCTAATTTCACAAATGCAGTCTGAGCAGAAATACCTTCTAGCATTAACCCCACTATAATGCTATAAAATTTCTCAGATTCACTCTTAAGTTGGATTTGAATTGTACCTAATAGCAGCACTGGAGGCAGAGCTGTGAGTGTGGTCCGTTGCCTTCCAGGTTAGTCAAGACATCTGAGAGATAGTATGTGGTTGAGTCCAGTCAGTGATAAATTCATCCTTGAAGGAGGGAAAGATTCCTCATGCCTTGAAAGCAGTCATTGTTCTCCTATTCTTTAAAACTTACAGCTTTATTCTAACAATTCTAGCCAGTTGCTGTCTGGTCTCCAACTACGACTTTTGTGGAAAGGTTGTGAGGAAGGTGATCAGGGCGCAGTTCAAAATATCCTAAAAGAAGCAGATCGTTTGGATTCCTTCTGGTTGAGTTTCAGACCTGGATATAGTAATAAATGGTGGTGATCACCTTTGATGATAACCTCTGGCAGAACCAGGATGCAGTGATGCTACCATCTTGGCACCCTTAATCTTTCAGTGGCTTTCCATAACTTCCATCTTGTATGCTTGTATGCTTCTAGACTAGCATAGGCAGGCAGGCAGGAATGGGAGGCATAGTGTGATGATTCTCATTCCTTCAGGATCAATTCCAATCAAGAGAAGTATAGATCTGGTCCCAGGCCTTTTCGTTGTGGAGTGTCACAGGGTTCCACACTCTCCCCTCTTTTGTTTAGCCTGTACATGAAGCTGCTGGGAGAGGTCATCATTGACATAATAGTGCACTACTGATACCCAGGTATACATCTTAGCCCTTGTTTACTAAAGTGATGTTATCAGGGTTTTGTCTCAGTGTCTGTAGACTGTAGGGTCTGGAGGAAGAGGAATAAGCTCAGGCTTCACCTAGTAAGAACAAATGGTTGTGGGTTTGGGGACCACTTAGCTTTTACATTTTTAGTTCTGGATGGGGCCATGAGTAGATAGCAACTGTGCCTAGGAGAACCTTCACACAAATTAATCTTGTGTATCAGATGCACCCATTCCTGAATCAAGAGGCTCCATCACTCAAGCTTTAGTGGCCTCTTGCCTAGAGAGACTACTGTAATGGACTCTCCATGGGGTTGCATATGAAATGCTCAGAAACTGGCTGGTCCATAATGCATCTACACAGGTAATTATGGCTACACTTTGAAACATATGTGTGTAGGCTTCACGGTTGAGCTGCACTGTTTAGCCTGTAGTTGGCTTCTGGGTGGGTTTCAACATACTGGTTTTCTGTAAATGATATATAAGGGCAGTATATTTGCGGTTCTCCAGTTATTTCTATAAATTCAACAAGATTAGGCAGGGTTGTCATGCTCCAGATCCACTTTATTAAACAGTATCATCTCGCCAGACCTGGGAAGCATCCTGTCTCCTCTGTCACTATGCCCTCCCTGTGGGAAAGCATCCCCCTAAGATCTAAAAGGTCCCAACCCTTTTGGCCTCCAGAAAGGCACTGGGCCAGGATGTTGTATGATTAGACGGTATATTTCTGTATGTGTCTTATAAATTAGATGTGCCTGGTACTATAGATGCAATGTGTGTTTTTACTGGTTTATTAGATTTTAATGTATTTTTGTTATTGCTTTTCATACTGTTAGCCACCCAGGGTCATTTGCTAAATGGGTGATCGTATACATTGACTGAATAAGGAGCAAACAAAAACAAAGCCCATGGATTTTGAAATAAAACAAACCAACCCATCGCTTGCTTGGATCTGAACGAAATGGTCAAGATACTGCTTTACTCTAACATTAATCAGGTTAGCGAGAGGTGCTGTAGTGTTCTATTATTAAATTTAAAACCTCACAGTATAAGATGAAGGCAGTTTTAATGAGATGAAAAGGCTTAACTGGAGCCCACTTAAATTCATTCTTACCTGTTTATGCAATTTGCTCAGATCTTGACCTGTGCTGTAATCTTTCCTTTAGGAGTTTATAGTCTAGAGACTGGGCAGAAAACAAAATAGATAGATGTCCATCTGATACAGCCAACTGTAGTGGAGTTAGGAACTGTTTGCCAGTTGGCCTCTGGGTGTGTTTCTTGGGCAGGCCACTCTGAAGTATGTTTGCAGAACCAGTTCTATATCAGCCATTCCTAAGGCAAATTTATTTTGATGAATCAAAATGCAGTAAGTCTGATTCTTTTGCGTCTTATTCTCCTCACTTATTTGTACTATTCTGTTGAGCAGTTTTAGGTGTTATTTTTGGCCTTGGGCTAATAATCCAGTGGTAAAGTATCCGATTAATTTCTAGAAATTGGAGTGACATTTTTTCACGCCTTCAAATCAACCTTAACTTCCAGCAACCGCTTAGACTAGTCCCTGCGGTTATCTTGGCAAGACTTTCACAAGTAGTAGTTTGCTGTTGCCTTCCTCTTAGGGCTGGGAGAGAGTGACTGGCCCAAGGTCACTGAGCGGGCTTAATGACTAAGGTAGGAACTAGGACTTACAATATCCTGATGTCTAACCTGGTGACTGAGCCACTACACTAAATTGGCTTTCAGGAATCCCATGTAGAGATGTGCAAAACATCCTGTGCACAAAAAACACCTGGTTTAAGTGGCCCTTGCTTGGACAAAAACAAGTGTATTTTGGTTGTTTTGGTCCATGTATGGAATGAAATAAGCACAGGAAATCCTGTGAAATCCCATTCTGAGGTACCAGTCAATGGGATTGATTACTGGTAGTCATTGACTTACAACCATAATTGAGCCCAAAATTTGTTGCTAAGCAAGTTAGTTGTTAAGTGATTTTTTCCCCCATTTATATGACCTTTCCCCCCAGTTGTTAAGTGAATCACTGCAGTTCTTAAGTGAATCATGCGATCGTTAATCTGGCTTCCCCCGTTAATTTTGGAAGCTGACTAGGAAGGTTACAAATGGTGATCACATGATCCCAGGACAGTGCAACCATCTTAAATACATCCCAGTTGCCAAGTGCCTGAATTAATGGTTGTAAGTCGAGGACTACCTGTATTTTAAAAAAACAACAGCCCACTTCCTCTTATTTCTCATCAGAAGCTTCACTTATTCAACCATTTATCTTTATATTATTTAGACTTAAGTGTGCATCTTGAGATCTGCAGATGGAGTTTTTAATTGACCAGCCATGGTTTGGGCATTCGTTTAAATTTTCCTGCCTCCTTCTGAAGTTGCATCGATTGAACCAATATGGGGCAAGGACGCAGAGCATGGTTTCTAGAATTGTTTTTACTCCTGTTAAAATCATTCCTAATGCAGGTCATGTGACCAGGAGGGGAGGGGCTTAGAATAGAGGAGTCAGCCATGACTCTGACTTATTGCCTAATTGCCTTTCCCACTGAGTTGCATTTTTCTGCACTGTTTTTCTCCGCAGACTCTGCCCTGATTTGTCCCTTTCTAAAACTCTATTCTTCTTTTGCTGCTTTTCTCTCTCCACAACAAAGTTGGTCCTATTTTATTCAGCTTGGGGGGGAAAAATCATGCTATTGACGCATAGACATAGTCTCACTCTCCCTCTCGCAATTCATATTTTTTCCCACTGTTCCATTGGGTTGGAAATAATAATAATAATAATAATAATAATAATAATAATAATAATAATAATAATAATAATAATAATAATAATAATAATAAAAAATAAGGCTGAGGAAAACTTTGAAGTTTAGCCCCGACATGTTTCTTTGTATAGTCTGCTGGCCTTCTACAATAATATTTGATCATCAGGTCAGCGCTGACCTTTCTTTGGAATTTTAAATTCTTTTCCAGACATGGAGCAGGTGGTGTTGCGAGGTGAGACAAAAGCCTACCAAATCTTGCCCGTCTGACTGCTCTGAAAAGTTGAAAAGAAAGCCAAGAATTATGCCTGCAGTTCTAGTGGGAATATATACCCACGCTTTATGAAGTTCACTTCTATTTTCAACCTTGTGACCCATTAAGCAGCTTTGCTTCATGCCACTTGTAACATGGGAAAGAAGCAGTAGGGATGGGAGTTGGGAGATTATCCTGACAAGTGGATAGAAAAGAAGAGATCTGAAGGCCAGAAGAAGCACAGTTTTGCCCCTTACTGTTCAAATCAGAGATTGAATGAAAGGCCTTTGAGCAAATGGACATGCACAGACCGGCTTCACTTAAAAACAAACGAACAACAACAACAAAAAAACACAGCTTACATAAGCTGTTAAGGTACTTACTCTTGTAGTTTGTCAGCATGTATAAAATACTAGGAAGTTATAGAGTAAAGAGCTGCATTGTTTCTCCTCTGGTCCATTTCAGTAACCTAATATTTTGTTTTCAACCAAGACTGCTTTCAAAACATGGTTGTGTCATCTTTTTCCTTTGTCTTTTCATTTCAAGGCCACTAGATTATAACATTCTGCGCCACTATAAATACCTCAATAAAAAGTAGTGCCGGAAGTGATCTGAAATTTGGACTCTGCAAATTTTCTGGGATAAAGATTCAAAACAGTGAAAAGCAGGGCAGTTCCCAACACAGTGTGCATTTTCCCTGTCTGTCAGAGACAGGAAGGAAGATGTACAAGATGTACAAGATTCGCTTCCATTGGGATAACTGTACAAGATGTCACACCTTGGATATATCGGTAGTACCTGTAGTACCTGTAGTACCTGTAGTATTGGTAGTACAACCACAGTTGGGACCAAAATTTCTGTTATAAGTAGGCAACCTCGGCTCTTTTATGACTCATGGACTTCAACTCCCAGAATTCTTGAGTCAGCTATGCTGACTCAAGAATTCTGGGAGTTGAAGTCCATGAGTCATAAAAGAGCCGAGGTTGCCTACCCCTGTCAGACCCAATTTTAGGGGAATTTTTATGGTGGTCGTTAAGCGAATGGCATGTGGTTGTTAAGTGAATCATGTGGTTGTAAAGCAAATCTAACTTCCCCGAAAAGGTCGTAGATCCTGGTCACATGGCTGCAGACTGCTGCAACTGGTCATGCGTGTGAATTGGTTGTTATGCATACAAATTGCAATCCTGTGATTATGGGGTGGCACAGTGGTTGATGATGTATGAGTGCATCATATCTGTGAACCGTCAATAAAGAAATAGTTGTAAGTAGAGGATGTTGCACTTAACTATTTTATTTTTCCCCTTATGCAAACTGGAAAAAGGGTTAAACTGGAGAGGGGTATGGTATATTTAAGGCAGTTTCCTGTACAGGCTGAGACTTTTAAGATGCACTGGAGTTACAGCCTCAGCATTCCTGAGTTATTAGGACCATGCTGATTGGGGATAATGGGAATTGGGGTCAAACACATTGGGAGGGCAGAAGGGTGGTGATAGCTGATTTAAAGGCGCCACTTAGCAGTTTATTTTCTGCCTGGCACAAATATCAATCTTAGTGTCAGGAAAAGAAATCATTTACTGTATAATATTTGAATGGCAGTAGAAGTTGTGAGTTGACTTTCCCTCCTGTGAGGCTATCCCAGGGGTCGGCAACCTAAAAAAGAAAAAGAGCCACTGGGAACCGGTTCCATCACAAATTAAAAAAAGAGGGAGCCGCGTGCGTGTGTCCATGCACGCGCATGCGCAAAAAGGTTTTTTGCGCATGCGCGGACGCACGCGGCTGCCATTTTTTAAAAAATGAGATGGAACCGGTTCCCGGTTGCCTGATGGCGACGGCCCGTCTGCAAAGCTGCCGCTTTCGGCAGCTTTGCAGACGGGCCGTGGCAGCTTCCGCAAAGAGCGGCGCCCCTGCCCATTCCGAGAGGTGCGCGCGCACCTCTCCGAACGACCGGAGGTGCGCGCGTACCTCCGCGCGAATGGGCAGCGGTGCCGCTCTTTCAGGAAGCCCGCCGCGGCCCGTCTGTGAAGCTGCCGAAAGCGGCAGCTTAGCAGACGGGCCGCGGCAGCTTCCGCAAAGAGCGGCGCCCCTGCCCATTCCGAGAGGTGCGTGCGCACCTCTCCGAACGACCGGAGTTGCGCGCGCACCTCCGGTCGTTCGGAGAGGTGCGCGCGCACCTCTTGGAATGGGCAGGGTCGCCGCTCTTTGCGGAAGCTGCCGCGGCCCTTCTGCTAAGCTGCCGCTTTCGGCAGCTTCACAGACGGGCCGCGGCGGGCTTCCTGAAAGAGTGGCACCGCTGCCCATTCGCGCGGAGGTACGCGCGCACCTCCGGTCGTTCGGAGAGGTGCGCGCGCACCTCTTGGAATGGGCAGGGTCGCCGCTCTTTGCGGAAGCTGCCGCGGCCCTTCTGCTAAGCTGCCGCTTTCGGCAGCTTCACAGACGGGCCGCGGCGGGCTTCCTGAAAGAGTGGCACCGCTGCCCATTCGCGCGGAGGTACGCGCGCACCTCCGGTCGTTCGGAGAGGTGCGCGCGCACCTCTCGGAATGGGCAGGGGCGCCGCTCTTTGCGGAAGCTGCCGCGGCCCGTCTGCTAAGCTGCCGCTTTCGGCAGCTTCACAGACGGGCCGCGGCGGGCTTCCTGAAAGAGCGGCACCGCTGCCCATTCGCGCAGAGGTACGCGCGCACCTCTCCAAAGGTTTGGGGAGGTGCGCGCGCACCTCCGCCCATTCGGGGAGGTGCGCGTGCACCTCTCCAAACGGGCGGTGCCACTCTCCATTTGGAGAGGTGCGCGCGCACCACTGCCCGTTGGAAGAGGTGCGCGCGCACCGGGCGGCTGGGAGCCGCAAGAGACGGCTCAAAGAGCCGCATGCGGCTCCGGAGCCGCAGGTTGCCGACCTGTGGGCTATCCTGATTCCTTAAATGGGTAGATTTATTCTTCTTTCCCTTATAGCCTGTTTTTCAGCAAGACTGAAATTGAGGGTTTGACTGAGCTTTGGAAATATTTTTAACCCTGTCAAGTATGAAGAAACGTCAGTCCACACTGAGGGAAAGATGTGTGTGTGTGTGTGGGGGGGTGTATTATCCACGCATTCTTCTTTTTTCTTTTTTCTTTTTTGGCGCCCAGTAATGGATGCCTCAGAGCTCAAAGCTTCTGAGTTGAAGGCTGTCTTTTAAAAGCAATGTAAATGAGCCGTTTTATGAATTGATACACAATGTACTTAAGGCATAACTGCCTGCATTCCCTAGCTCAAAAATACTGCCACTTTCAGCAAACAACCCAGCTGTGGTGGGCCAAGGGTTAAGGACAGAGGGGATACCTAAGAGGCAGGCTCATGTTGTTTCCTGTAATCTGTGAATAATCTGTGCTTGATTAAGGCCTACCGGTTTGCCATCGCATTTTCTTGAAAGTGCAGAAGGTACGATAGATAAGTGACAATGTGGCCCCAGTGTGACTTATAGGATCTGGTTACATTTGGACCTGCAGGTAGGTAGGAAGCGTAGTGGATGCAGCATATCTAATTGGCATAATTTCTGTTGTTACCTGATTTGGTTCATGTGATTCCAGTAATTACAGCTAGTCTTCAACTGATGGCCACAACTGAGCTCCAAATTTCTGTTGCTAAGCAAGACAGTTGTTAAGTGAGTTCTGCTCCATTTCACCATCTTTCTTGCCCTGGATGTTAAATGAATACTGCGGTTGTTAAGTTAATAACACAGTTGTTAAGTGAATCTGGCCTCTCCATTGACTTGTGTTTGTCAGAAAGTCACAAAAGGTGATGACATGAGCCCAGGACACGGCAGCCATCATCATAAATATGAGCCAGTGGCCAAGCGTCTGAATTTTGATCATGTGACCATGGGGATGCTGCAATGGTTGTAAGTGAAAAATGGTCATAAGTAACTTTTTCCAGTGCCTCTGTAACTTCCAGTGGTCATGAAATGAACTGTTGTAAGTTGAGAACTACCGGTATAACACTGCAAATGAGGAACTGCTCAAAATTTGCAGATCTATATTTCTTTAAGTGAACAAAATAGTAAGCTGGATAGCCCTAAAACAGTTACCCTCAACATTCAGTTATGAGGTGGCAAGTATCTACTGCAGTCACCTAGTCATGCCGTCAAATTTTGTTTTTGTTTTTTTGTTTCAAGGCAATTTCAAATACTTCTAAAGGGCCATATGCTCCATAACTCCAATCCCAGAGTTATCCCATGTTGGACCTTCCATCACTGCTCTTTTCCTGCTTTCGCTTCCTCATTTTGTCACTGATATGAACAGATTGCTGTTATACTTCAGAGTTTTCTGTTTTTCAGTCATGCATATTGATGAGGCACATATCAACCTGTCAGAGTGGATGAAGGATTCTGTGAAATCACACATATATATATAAGCATTACCTGCCATTATTTTAATTTTTTTTGCACGGAGCGAACAAATTGCAGGCTTCATTTGGGCCCATGTGAAGCAACAGGTTCATATTCAAATGCTCCAGACATTAGCGCTACCATCAGTCCTAGCTAGCGCTGACAATTCTAAGACATTGTGGGATTTCTCGTCCACAATACTGAAGAGCTCCATAATACATTCCATTGATTTGTCTGTGCCTTAAATTTACAACGCCTATCTAGAAATACTGCATTTAAAAGATGCCTATATGGAACAGTGACAGCCAGTTTGGTGTAGTTGATAAAGGCTAGAAACCAGGAGAATGTGAATTCTCATTCTTCCTCAGAGACAACCAACTGGGTGACCCTGGGCCAGTCATTCTCTCTCAGCCCCTGGAAAAATGCAATGGTAAATTACTTCTGAAAACTGTGTGAACTTATCCAAGTAAGTCAAAACTAATTTGAAGATACATGCAAACACACACACAGAGACACAGAGAGAGAGAGAGAGAAAGAGAGAGAGAGAGAGAGAGAGTATAAGCAAATTATTTAAGTAATTTTTTAAATATCAAAATAATATAAATGCTTGTATCAGACTGAATAAGAGGTAACGAAATTGAAAGAGTACAGTCAACTATCAAAAAAGCAAGCAGAATCTTTCAGTATCTTTTTAAAATAAAAGGATGATTAATCAGTGAGGCACAAGGAAACTTTAATCTTGTAAATATAGCTGGAGTAGCTTTTGCCAAACAGGGCAATCTGCTCAGAAACATAAAGTCATTTAAGTGGGTTGATTAATAAGACTTGGTACCATAAATCTTGTCAGAAGCTGTGGGCATGAACTTTGACAGGAGTTCCTGGCTTTTATGTTTCGTGATTATAGTAATGGTACTGGATTAAAACAGCATGAACCAGATTTTGATACGTGGAAAAATTATTACAACAGTTCTTCACTTTACAAGTCTACAGTTGGACTGAGAAGTCAAACAACTTGACAACAGGTTCAACGCTGTAGAATATGAAATGAAATTGCAGTATTCTTGATAGGCTTTAGCACTGTATAAATCTTACCTTCCTATTTTTGTATACATTTTGTTAACTAGTGGATACTCTAAGAATCTTTCCTTCTACACTTTTCCATTTCAACAGTTAATCTATTTTAACTTTTATGTTGTAAGTGACCTTATATCATCCAAATGGTTGTATTTTTGTCTTTTACTTCGGTCTGGTATATTTAGTGAACTATTACTTTGGACTTAAGCCTCACATCAAGGTTCTTTTGGTAAGTAGTTGTCAATTGGATAGTCAATTGGCTGTAGAAATTGAATGAATGAATAAATAAAAAGTAGTTATCCTATTATGGCTCAAGGAATGTTCACTTACCACAATTACCTTGGCCAGAGTTCCTTACCGAGCAATTCTTCTTTGAAAAGCAAATGTGTAGACTATATTTCTGCCGTATAAATTATTGGTCCTATTTCTTACATTGAATAGGTGTTTGGGTTTTTTTTTGTTTTTTTTATAAAAAAAGCTTTTAAAAAGAAGAGCTGAATAATGCTGCCTTTACAGTACTAACAAATAACTGTTGCATTTCTTGCACAAGATTGACATCAATCATTGCAGCAGACTAAGTTTATTGAAGGCACCGGAGAGGTTCCTCATGTGTAGCCAAGAGGAGAAACTGTCGTGAACAGCCTTTCTTTCTGGAGGTGATACCTGAGAAGTTACATGAATTGGATTTGATCTCAGATTGAGCAAAGCAGGTGGTAGCAGATAAAACACTTTTTCAAGCTGTAAATTGAGCACACTTCACAAAGGAAACAGTGGTATTTTAGCCTGTCCCCTACAATTTGCCAAAGTCAGCTTGCATTCTTTCATGGTATTGTCATATACAGGTCTCTAAGCACATAAAAATGTTGCAAAATGGAAAGATAATATTTACAAGTGAATATTTTGATGGATGGATGGATGGATGGATGGATGGATGGATGGATGGAGATAGATAGATAGATAGATAGATAGATAGATAGATCCTTTAAATTAGACTTTTGTATTATATCAAAGATGCTACTCATCCTCTTCATGACCTGTTTTACTTGTTACCTTCTGGGAGGGATTTCGTGGTATCCGAAGCAGAACATCTAGATTCAATCACAATTATGTTCCATATAGCATCAACCTTGTTAACTCTCAAGCTTCCTCTTTCCGCTATGTATTCAAAATGGACAGTGATTAATATTTATACGTGTGTGTATGTGTGCGTGTGTGTATTGTGTATGTAGTAATGTATACAGAATGTGTATATGTGTTGTTATGTATATGGGTAGATTATACTTTTTTTTTAGAACAAGCAACAGAATTTCATTTTTAATGTGAGCCAGTGTGCCCACAGTAAAAAGTGACAATAAAGGTTATCTTATGTTATTTTATTAGCTTGGTGATGATTCTGGCACACCAAAGTACCTGCCTACGGTGTGTAGGCAACAAGCTATATCTGTGTTATTTAGGAAGGTAAACAAAATTAGTATATAAAATAACATTTTTTATTGCATGACTGAAAGGAATATTTTATTTCTCTGCATAAAATGAAAAGGGTGCAGTCTTAGTATCTTTCACTAAATATGCAGTCCTTTTTGTTGCAGATTTTCTTTGTGCAGTTGTAACGCACAAATGATAGGATCGTCTCATTCTTCCAGTTCCACAGTTTAACTTTAGGACTGTGCATTGTTTTTGATTCAGAAGGATAAAAAGGGGTACCATACAGTAGTGCAAAGGGGACAAACAGAGCACACGAGTGCAATTTCTTAAAACAGCTATGTCATTTTGAGTTATATGACTGCTCTCTACAGCTGCTGTTAACATCCAAGGAAGAGATGTGTTGAATCTTGGTCTCCAACCTTTCTGGCTCGGCGGAGGTGGCGGGATGGTGGAGAGGGGATGGTTTCGTGTGGGCGCCGCTTTCACAAATGCAGCATCGCAAGAAACTAACTTGATGTTGAAGATGATAACAGCAGCACGGTTACTGGTGGGACAATATTGGAAGAAGGATAGTTTGCCCACTATAGAAGAATGGGTGTTTAAAGTTTCGAATCTTGCAGAAATGTCTAAGATTTCTGCTTATTTGAAAGATCATTCACAGGAAAGATATATTTCAGTTTGGAGGAGATGGATAAATTATATTCGGAACAAATATGGGACTAAAAAGTTCCATTTAGCTTATGAGTAGATTTTAGTGGGATATTGTTATTGGTACTTTGTAGTTATGTTAAAGGGGAGTTAAAGCACATTATGAATTTGGTTAATTGTATATTATGCACAATTTTTATTTAGAATATGATTATTGTAACTATAATCCTGTATTTAGCTCTGGGAAGTGGGGGGGGAGTGGGTGGGTTTGGGGTGGGAGGGATTTGGGGATATATTGTAAAATTTTGTTTTTGTAAAACTCTTTAATAAAAAAAACAAAAAAAAAACAAATGCAGCATCGCATGTGCACTTGCCCACCACTTCCATGGCTTGGTTCCGAACAGCCTGTGGCCCAGCCCTGAATCACAGAGAGGAGATTGGGGACCCCTGTGTTAGATGTAAGAAACTTGTAGACATGCATTTATGTTCCAAAGTATCTTTACGCTTTTGAATGTGGAACATTGCCTAGCCTTATTTAACATGGCTTTTCCCATTTTGGGAATTTGTAAAGGGCCTAGAGCTCTCAGAATCACCAAGCAGGGTGGGACTTTGCTCACCCTGACCAGACCGTGTTAGGGTTTTATAATTAGGTTCTGCCAATAAAATCCTTTATTCTTCCTGCCACCATAATATCTTGCCCTATTCTCGCGCTGTAAGATCTTCAGACTTCTAGGGGTTGAAAGGAACATGGGTAAGAGTTTCCAAACTTCCCTGATACAGCCTCAGCTCTGCACCATAAAAGTTATTTCTATCTACCATCCAGGTTATGCTTCCTGTTCTTTCCTGGACCTTTGGCATGTAGCGGCACTGGAATTCTTCTTCGTGTTTTAAAACTGCTTAAAAACTTGGTGCTACAAGTCAAAGTTGCAGTCACGCCTGGCATTCTTATTGCCAGGATTTTAAAGGAAGGGAAGTTGTAAGGCCTCTGTTGAGCTTAAGAAAGAAATGTGATGCTCAGTTGTGTGTGTTGGGGGGGGGCAGGTCTTCTGAGGTGTGAGGCCCCAGTCTTGTACTTGGGGATCTATTCCTATCGATACTTCTGACAGGTGTATTTTATTTCTTTGTGCAATACGGGTGGTCCTTGATTTGTTTAATGACCATTTAGAGTTACAGTGGTGCTGAAAAAGTGACTTGTGATCCTTTTTCACACTTAACATCCATTACAGCATCCCCATGGTCATGTGATGAAAATTTGGCCACTTGGCAACTAGCTCATATTTATGATGATTGCCAGTGTTCTGAGGTCACCTTTTGTGACCTTCTGACAAGCAAGGTCAATGGGGAAGCCAGATTCACTTAACAACCATGTTACTACCTTAAACAACCGCAGTGATTTTACTTAACAAATGTGGCAAGAAAGGTCATCAAACAGGGCAAAACTCACAAATGCAACAGAAATTTTGAGTTTCATTGTGGTCATAATTTAAGGACTACCTGTAGTCAGTTTGCATACTTTTCCTTTCCATATTAATTGATGGGCATCTCATTTTCAAATTTGAACTACTGTAAAGGAAAGTAAAAGGGAAAAATCCCCCCCCCCAAAAAAATCTCTGGATGTGATTTTTTTCTACAGTAGACACTTCTGTGTTATACTGTCATCTCCTGAATTTGACAGCTGTATGATCTTTAGGTAGTAGATATCTTTGTAAAATACCGATCTGTGATGCAGAATATAATAATTCATCTGCCTCTTCCTCTCAAATTTATTATCTGGTTTTTAGCAATTATTTTGGCTCACATACCTAGCAAAGTAGTTACAAAGGTTACTTAAATTACTCTAGTGAAGCACTTTTGAAAGAGCTTATAGAAACAATAAACAACCCGAAAGTGGCGTGTTTTTATAGACAACACTTTCAGTTTTCATAAAGTCCCTCTAAATCCTTCTTTCCACCTCAGACTCAGGTTTATTCAGCTGGTTATTCTGTATGTCAGACTCTCCCCTCTTCCTACTTGGATTAAAAGACAACACGATTAGCTATAACTGAAGCAGAAGCATAATACATGGAAAGCTGGTTTCAGAATGGTTTGGAAGCCTGATCTTTTTTTTTTCCTTCTTTCTCTTTTTCTTGGCTGGCTTCCAGCGAGTAGGACTTCTGTGTAAGCAAAGACAAATTGTTTTCATACTAATCTGAACTAGAAACTGAGCTGCTGTTCGTCTTCTATGAAACGGCCCTGGGTTGGCCTATGTGTAAATCACACTGGTGGTGAGGTGTGAGATAAAAGAGCAGAGTAACTATTCCTGTGGAGATTACATCACTGCGTTCTGTTGGAATGACACACTCCACATACTTTTCCAAAACCTCCTCAGAACTGGGTGAGGATGGTGGTGTTGTAACTGGAGCCTTCCGGACATTTTTAAAATATTTAAAGCCACACAGTACCTTCTTCCTGGCTCTCTCCTTCGCAGTTGCATTGTTACTGAGTTTGCTTACTCTAATTCAAACCAGAATGCCAGCGCTGGTTAGACGTTGTGCAAATGGCATGCTTCAGAAAACCTCACTTCAATTCCATTCATGCTCTTTTGATTATAGTATTTGCACACATAAATATATGTAATAAGTTATTTATTGAACGCGTTTATATGGCCGCCCAATTCACATATGAGCGACTCCAGATGCCTTACATTTAAAAACCCATGCATAAGCCCTCCTCACCCATGGCAGCAGCAACGCAATCAGATCAACCTCTTGTTCAGCTTCATCTCCGTTCATGGTCCCCAGACTGTTAAGGAATTTGTTGTGCAGAGGTCTCCTTGTGCTACCAAAGAGTTGCACAGACAAGGAAGGGTACTGAGAGTAGCAAGAGTCACACAGTAAGAGTACACTGAGTTGTAAAAGCAAAAAGTATTTTACTTTGAGGTGGTGTAAAAACAAAAATGCACAGTCAAAAATAAACAGTCCAGGTCATACACAATAGCAACAGTCCAAGTAGCAATCCAAATACAAAGTCTTCTTACCGGTCCAGAGGTCAATACACAGTTCAGGTAACAGCAAAAACAGTAACAGTAGAGAGCAGTGAATTAAGAGAGAGAGAGAAGCTACGTTCCTAGCTTCCTCTTATGGCCATGAGAACACTTACACACCCATTGGCCAATTAAAGTCATAGCATTATGGTTAATATATTTTCAACCCAACATTGTAGGCTAACACCATATGCCTAACACAGACACAATGACAAAACCACATTTTGGGGGACTTTTGGAAAAGCAACAGGTTGGGGACCAACCGTGCCTCAGGGGAGGGATATTCCATAGAGAGAAAGCTGTTTTTTTGTGGTCCCACCAGATGTACATTCCTAATTGATGGGATCCGTAATCCTTCAGATTATAAACCTGCAGATTAAAATTGTAGGAAGTTGAAACACACTAAATTCAGGAAACCACTAAAAAACTTTTCAGGGGGCACTCTTTTTGATATTGTTTTGTAGGAGTTCTTTTAGGGAGTTTGAAGTAAGTGAAGCAGCCTTCAGAAATGGTACTCCTTTTTAGAGTACGGTCTACTCCACCATTGTCTAGTGACATCTGTCAACCCTGATACTGCTCAGAAAGGGATTGAACTTGGCCTTGCACATTGCAGTCCCAGACAGAAGCTTCCAAAAAAGTTTTCCTAGTGTGCCAGCACACCTTAAATTAAGTCTAATGTTGAAAATCTTGCTCTTTCTCATAATGTGTGTTTACAGTATTATAGTACAATCATAGCACAACCACTGAATCTGTAATTATGCAGACAATGCTTGGTCTGGATAAGATTTTGAAATTCATTTTTCTTTTATTTATGGGGCTTTAAATTATAGTTAAATATTTGACCATTAATTCCAGCTGTCTAGCGTAGTAGTTTAAAAGAGTAAAAGATATAAATTCAGAAGATACTGGTTTGAATGATGGCTCTGCCGTTAACTCACTGGTAATTTCTGAATCTACTTGTTGCAAAAATTAGTGAGAATTTTTTTAAAGCACTTTTTACTGCTCTGAGCGAGCAGTTCTTAGAAGATTCCCCTCTATTTGCAGCAGATATGGACTCTGCGGTAGGATAAATAACTTACATTTGAAGAACTGTATGTGAATTGAACAAATGATATGTGTCTGATCTTAATAAAAGTCTGTTTCCCCTATGAACATAAAAGGAGGAAGTATATGTCTGAATTGTGCATCTATTAATGCTAGCCGGGGAAGATGTGAGCTATATAGTTGACCGCTCTAGTCAGCAGGAGATTGACATAGCAACACTAGAGATTTCTGACTGAAAGGGTCCAGCTGTAGACAAGCCCATTTTTCCCCCACCAAAGAAGATCTGATTTCTATCCGGGTTCCCTCCCCTGCTGAGACAATGTCATCTGTTTTGTGGAATCACCCACCTTTCACAGTTGGTCTTGACCTGAAGGCCTTCAGAAAGGCAGTGAAAACTTGGGCTTTTGACTCTGGATGAGCTGAATCCCAGCTGCTGAGTTGTGGTACATTTTAATTTGGTTGCCATTTTATAATTTTAAATGTGTCATGTTGCTTTGTTTAATGGTTCTGTGTCTCTTGCTGACTTTTTTTTTTAGGCTGGCCAGAATCACTTCGTTGTATTGGGTGGTTGCATAAATGTTATAAATAGACAGAGAAATAAATAAATAGTTGCTTTTGTCAAATCTGGGAGGAAGAGGCAACATTCTCTTCATTAGATGAGTCTAATTATCTGGTTGCATGTAACAACTATCAGCAGTCTTAGTGACAAATTAGCTGCAAAAGCATCACTTAAAATCGAATCATTTCGTGGAATACTAGCGTCTTGAAACCTGGTTGTGCTTTCCTCCCACGCCAAGCTGTTTTCAGCTGTTGCTGCATTTTTAAAAATATTTTGTTTCCAATTTTGGAATTGCCGAAGAGATGAAAATGAGCATTAGTTGGGTTTTGTTGACTGTGAGGTCTGCTCAGGATGCCTTTCCTGTGCCTTAGAACATTAAGGTTGAATACTACAGCAAGTTCTAACAGTTGACATTTTTATATAGGGGGAAAAATGAATATATATCAACTCATCCTTTTCTCTTTGTCTATGTCTTTTGCTTTTCATATCTTCTTTTCCCCCCCTCCTTATTATTGAACTTAATATAGATAGTTTAAGCATCAGGTTCTGGGCTGAGATGTTCAGTTTCTTCTGCATTGTGATCTACATTCTACATCATTCTTTATTTGCAAAGCAATACTTGCAGGCAGCAGTAATAAATCAATTAATGACTCTGATGAATCATTTAATGGCTGACAAAATACCAGTAAAGCCAACAGCTTGGATCTCTCTATAGCAGTACTAGAAGATGCTGGTTGACTCAGAGCTGGGAGATGAAACAGCGACTGTTAGCTCAATTAGCACAATTAGTGTGCGATTTAAAGGCTTAGACGGCATCTGCTGGAGTATATATACCAAGCCGGTGTGTTGACTGCCTGTCTCCGTTTGGAGGCTGAACTCATCCATCCAGGTTTTCATCGTCTTCCATGCCAGTTTGATTTTAAAATATCACCAGTGAGTATTGGGAACTATTCAAGGGTGGACTTTGCCAATTAGAGTAAAGTTATAACAGTCTGAACCTTGTTTCCTGTTCTTCAGGAATCTCTCAGATTTCCCACATGTGCAGATGCCAAGCTGTATCCCAAGCTAATGACATTTCCCACAAGTTTTGTTACTTCACCAGGTGTGCTGATTGCAATCACTGCTCAGGTTTTAGGGCACCACACATTAATAAATAATGAAACTATTTACTGGGCTTGCTGGGCCATTTTTGATGTAAGTTTGACCTGTGAGCAGTGCAAATGAGTTTTGAAGATGTTGCTAATAATGCACTGATGCATTAAAATTGTACCTAACAGGGCTGAAGAATTATAGAAGTGTTACTATATAAAACATTCCTGATTCTATTCCATTAAGCTTTAAATTTTGTGGCTTGTGAATGTGCCCTAACTGAAACATTAGATGCACTGTATTTCTGCAACATGAGGAGGGACTCCATGATCAAAGCTGCAGAATCTCTTCCCTTTTCCTTCCATCTTCAATAGAATCAAGACTGGTATTTTGCCTTACCACGTTGTGTGAGCCTACATAGAAGAGATTTAGTTTCTCAAGGGCAAGAATAAGAAGGAAACCAGTGGCCCCAGCAGCCTTTCCTGTTACTACGCTAATTGTTAAGAGTCCATTTCCGCAACACTTGAAGAGCCACAGATTCACTCCTTTTAAAATGAGCTTTTGTTTTTAGAAGCAAAAGCAATTATTTATTTATTTATTTATTTATTTATTTATTTTTGTATACCGCCCTTCTCCCGAAGGACTCAGGGCGGTGAACAGGGCAATACATGTTAAAAAACAAGAATACAAAAGTTAAAAAAGATTAAACAAGATGCCCAAAAACTATAACAATAAGTTAAGTTAAAATACATAAAAAACAATAAAACCCAAACCCATCACCCAACAGGCCAGGCCGGCTTGTTCGAACAGGTAAGTCTTTAGATCGCGCCGGAAGGAGCGAAGGTCGGGCGCCATCCGGAGCTCAACCGGAAGATGGTTCCATAAATCCGGCGTGCCCACAGAGAACGCCCTCCCCCTGGGGGCCACCAGTCAACATTCTTTGACCGGTGGCACCCTGAGGAGGCCCTCTCTGTGGGAGCGCACTGGGCGGAGGGAAGTTGATGCCGGCCGCAGGTGCTCCCTGAGGTATTCCGGACCCATGCCATGAAGGGCTTTGTAGGTCATTACCAGCACCTTTAATCTCACCCGGAAGACAACTGGGAGCCAGTGCAGCTCGCGGAGCAGGGGTGTAACATGGGAGTATCGGGAGACTCCCAACACAACTCTCGTGGCTGCATTCTGTACCAGTTGGAGCCTCCGAGTGGTCCTCAAGGGCAGCTTGAGCTTAGATGTAGAACGCACCATATGAATAGCATAGACTAGCTGCTCTGTGTAGTCGTTATATTGTCTCCTTGGTCATTCACAAAGTTTTTCCGTGTTGTAGACCAATGAATTGTAATTGTAAACCACCTATAAAACAATGTAACTGTATAACAAGGGAGTTCGTCACTGTTAGTCTAGTTAATTTTGGGGATAAATCATGTTAGATGTTCTGTGACTACAGGTAGTCCTTGACTTAAAACAGTTCATTTGGTGATCATTCAAAGTTACAACGGAACTGAAGAAAGGGACTTACGACCGTTTTTCACACTTAACACCAGTTTCTGCATCTCCATGATCTTGCGATCAGAATTCAGACACTCGGCAACTGACTCATGTTTGTGATGGTTGCAGTGTCCCGGGATCACGTGATCACTTTTTGCGACCTTCTGACAAGCAAAGTCAACGGGGAAGCCAGATTCACTTAACAACCATATTACTAATTTTAACAACCGCAGCGATTCACTTAGCAACCATGGCAAGAAAAGTCATAAAATGGGGCAAAACTCGCCTAACCACTGTCTTGCTCAGCAACGGAAATGTTGGGCTCATTTCTGGGTTGTAAGACAATGTCTACGTGCAAAACAAAGTTTCAAGTAAAAATAATCCCCCTTTTCCATACAACGGTATATGAATGTGTATTTGTGGAAAGAATGAGAATGCTGTACATCAAACGAATGAGCAGCATGAGGAAGTTGGCAAAGCATTTTGAGAGTAACTAGATAAGTGGAAACCACATGTGTATGTATGTAAGCTGATAATGATCATAGAGGCACAGAAGTCTTGCTAATTGTATTTAGCGACTTAACTGTTGCAGTGTCTTTGTCTTGCATACAATATAATGAAAAAAAATGCAGGAGAGGATCTTATTGGACTACTGATTTATTAAACAGAAAATGTATGCAGCTAAACTTCTTCAACCGTTATTTTGACCTGGGCATCTTCCCCATTTCCGTGCGCCTTTGGCATCTAGTCATGCAGGCCACATGACCATGGAGACCTCCTTGGACAAGTGCTGGCTCTTTGGCTTTGAAATGGATCATAGGGGAAAATATTTTTTAATTAGGAAGTGAGAGAAAAATATAAACAATAATTCAACTAATTACTTCTTGTAACCTGAATTCTGTGCCTAGGCTTTCCTCTACCCTGTTGGCCCAGGTGTCACCATCTTTTATTCACCTTTACAGAACTCTGAGAATTGTTTTTAGATAACTGGCCCAGATACTAGCAAGTCTTTTAGTGCTTCTAAAATGTACTAGCTTTCTTGATATCCTGACTCTTGTATGAACCTGAGAAACAGATACACCCTATTAAGTAACATGATAAATATAGACAATAGAGAGAAAAGACTCTTCTACTTCTCAAGAGCAAGGAAAGACTAATGATGTCAGTGTACATGTGATTGACCCACTGTTGCTCCACTCTGGAGAGAAGCCCTACCTAGTAGAAGTCCAAGGAGTAACAAGCAAGTAGAAATTTTATATTGTAAGAAACAGCTTAACAGCTAGGCTAGCTGAATGAAATCTCCTGACACTGCACCCAGTAGTAGTGTTATTAGGGTAAGGATAGTTTGCACCTGAGTTGCAGTAAGTTCCCTGAACTCACAAGCTATGTTCTTTCTATCACAGATGAGCTACAAATGGGGAGGATGAAACAAGTTAGGGTTGTTACAGAGAGAGACAATGCCACACGTCAGGCTTTTAAATAATTCATCAAGTCTGGTAGATACAATTCTTCCCTTTGCATTCTGTTCAGGGCACTGTGGATACTTTAATTATTAACTTCCAGCCAAGTGTCACAATGCGTATGTCAAATTGACATGTGCGTATCTTGGAAAAAGAATAACTCCGTGATTTGATGGGAAGTATGCCTGGGCCAGAAGAGCTTTGCATAGTACCCGGTATTCCAACTGGCAACTGCGAAGGGCATTCCAGGCCAGCCAGGAAATTTTAACAGATGTGTCTTGTTGGGTCTGTGATATGTCCAAACTGAGAGGTTGCACACACCACAAAAGGGACCATGATAATCTTGCATTTCCTTTGCCATGGCTTGACTGCATATCCGTGGTGAGTTTTATCCCTTTGTGTATAAAGAGAACATAGCTTGTACATTCAGCTTTTTTTTAAAAAAAAACCAACTGCATTCTTTGAAGGTGGTGCTGGTGAAAGTTTGAATGTATAACTAGCATTGCTAAATATAGTGTGTAGTTTTTCCCCCCCTTTGATAGTTAGATGGGTTGTAAAATAGTAGAATATCTGAATTGCATTGTTGTAAGCTGTTTTAGGGATTTGTCTAACTGTGGGAAGCTCACCAGAGAGCGCTTATACTAGTATGCTGGAAATCTCCTGAAAAAATATTGGCTGGCAGGTTTATTGCAGTGCCTCCTGTCTTTAGAGGAGCAGCACATTATGTGATAGAGAGCATTTGTTTTATAATAAATATAATTGGGTGCACTGCAGTTTAGAGCTAGATTTTGTGTGTGTACACACACACACACACATATTACTAGAACTTGTAACGAATAACTAGAATTTCTTAAAAGGGAAGTTGTAATATTTTCATGGTCTATTTTTTTTTAAAAAAATGCTTTTAAGATGTGAATTTAAAAAAAATTATATTTTCCCTTGGTTTTCAATTTGATGATGCATAATCATCTTTTCTACTACCTTCTCCTGTTGTTGTCTTAGGTTTACATTAGTTTGTTGTTTTCATGTACACTTGAGAGCTTATGCACTGGAGAAAATTCCTTGAGCGCACAATGATGCTTGGCCAATAAAGTGTTCTGGTCTGTTCTGTTCTGTTCTACAGAGCTAGAAGCGGCTTGTGAATTTATTTTTCATAGTTGTATATAACTTTGCCCTTCATTGCCTTTTAAAAAGAAACTGGCTCAGATAGCTGGGGAAAGGGGGATGGATAGATGTCAGTAATTTCGTACAGAGTTGCACTTACTTTTCACAGCCTCTATTTCAGTACGTAGGATCCTTTGCACGCTGGATCTCCATTCCCTTTTTTGTGCTTGTGAAATAACACTATATTCTTTGCCGTTCATTAGTATTCCAAAGTAGGCAACTCCTGAATTTATAATGATGCTTTAAAAATCCAAAGAAAAAGCATTCTCTTCTCCCCTCCCTCCCTCCCAACTGGTAGGAGGAAAAAAAAATGCTCAGCTTTTTGTTGTACCTAACAAGGAGGCAGGGAAGAAAGAATCCTTCAAAACACAATCCAGGCTTACCTAATTTTGTGATCTCCAGATGTTTTGGATTGCAACTCTTAATATTTCCAGCACTATTTTAGAGCTAAAAGGGGATGATAGGAGTTGTAATCGGGATGGCACCAAATTTGGAAAGGCAAACAAGAGATCCTTTTAAGAGTTTACTTAAGCCTTCAGTTTTTAGGCAGAATCTGATGACATCTTGAACTGTGTTGATTTGGGAGAAGATTATTTATTGGGACCAATAGAGACACTGGCATACAAACATATTTATTTCCCTTGCAACCATTTTCCAAAGAATGTTAACCAATTTTGGAAGCGTCTGCAAATGGCTTTTGGAAAGTACAAGCCAACTCAAGAAGGTGGGGGAAGAATATGATTTTTTTTCTTTGACTATTATATCCTCCCATTTAAGCAGGTAGCTGTTTTTAGAGGAACTCCTTTGAAAAAGAACTGAAAAGTGAAAGGCCTGTTTGTTGAATTGCATTAGTATTTTATATGTTGATTCGGACTCTTCTATTTGTAAACCAACAACCCTTTCTGAAGTCCATTCTGCAAGCATTAAAACATTAATTCTTGTCCTCTCATTTCTGCTATGAAATGGTTACCTAACAAACTCTTTGCTTCTTGTGTTTCTCTTGTGTTATATCAGGGCTTTTCAACTGTGGCCCCCCAAGCCACAGCCGAGCAAGACACCTGCCTGCCCGCCCACCCGCCCGGTGGCGCTCTTCCTCCTGTCCGAGGTTTTCATTGTTGTGAGCATTTCTGTTGAGGACTGGCAGCAGGGGGTGTGTGGGGTGTGTTTGGTTTTTATTCCCTCCCTCTGCTGGCTCGTTGCACCCGTTTTTGGTCACTTCACATGACCCTGGGACACTGTGACCGTCATAAATATGAATCAGTTGCCAAGCATCTGAATGTAAATCACAAGACCCTGGAGATGCTGCAACATTCCAACTGATCGGAGCTTCTTCTGGCCTCAGCAGAAGCGCCAGGATCAGCGCTGAGTTCCAGCTGGAGCCTGACGCTGATCCTGGCGCTTCCGCTCAGCCCTGACAGCCCTGCAGCTCCAGCTGTCTCTCGCTCAGGCTTGTGCGGTGCTGCCACCGGTTCAGCTCATTCCCCTCCCCCGCTACCACTTTTCTAGGATGGTCGTATACCACCTGTCAGTTGCCAATGTACCACAGGTGGTACCCGTACCACTGGTTGAAAAGCCCTGTGTTATACATCAGGCTTAGAAAAAGAACTTAAGCACAGGGTGGGTTTTTTTTAGTAAATGCTTATTTATTTTAAATAGGTTTCAGCTTTGCTTTGCTATTTGCAGTTAAAAAGTAAGGATATAGATTAAAAGCTGGGTACAGGTGGTCCTCAACTTATGACCAGAATTGAACCCAAAATTTCTGTTGCTAAGCAAAACAGTTGTTAAGCGGGGTTTACCCCATTTTACGACCTTTCATGTCACAGTTGTTAAGTAAATCACTGCAGTTAGTAACACAGTTGTTAAGTGAATCTGGCTTCCCCCTTTGACTTTGCTTGTCAGAAGGTCACAAAAGGGTATCATGTGACCCTGGCAGACCCTGCAACCGTCATAACTACGAGCCAAGTTGCCAAGCATCTGAATTCTGATCACGTGGTCATGGAGAACGCTGCAGCGGTCATAAGTGTAAAAAATGGTCACCGGTCACTTTATTTTCAATGTTGCTGTATCCAAACCGTTACTAAATGAACTGTTATAAATTGACAGCTACTTGTAATGGGGGAAAAAATCATGCAATTCATATAACAAAAGATCCTGGATTTTTAATAAGGAGCATGTCAACATCAGCTGGCATTTAATGAGTGTAGTTCTATCTGTCAGAAAGATAGATAGATAGATAGATAGATAGATAGATAGATAGATAGATAGATAGATAGATAGATGATAGATAGATAGATAGATAGATAGATAGATAGATAGATAGATAGATAGATAGATAGATGGATGGATGATAGATAGATCAAACTTAGCTGAATATTTAGAATGTCATTTTTTTCATCAGAAGATGGTCCCATACATTTCTATATCTATCCCAATGGTAAGTCAAAGATGATTTTTCCAAAATGTAGCTATTTCAACTATGGAATTGTCAGAAACTGAGAAGGGTGTCCTTATGATGTGGAAACAGAGATTGCATCTAAGATTACTTATGAATGCTTCTTCGGAATCCATAAAGAAATGATTGTCCCAATGAGCTGTTTTTAATATCAGACATTTTTGTTCAAAATGTTAAAAAGAGTTAACATGACGTTGATGTGCAGATTGGGATTTCTGGTTCATTGCAACCTGGCAATATGTTGTTAGATTTGAAACTGAAATGTGGTTTTATTATTTTTGTTAGAAGACCTTGTTAAATGCGTGCATTTTAGGATACTGTTGCTCATGTTGGTGTGATGTATCAGAAATAACTGACAGCAGTTCACCTTTATTTTTTATTTTATTTTATTTTTTTAAAATGTCATGCTATAATTTATAACTAAAGGGAAAAAACAGCTTGCATCATCATAATGAACCTTTTTGGAGCCATAGCATTAAGAAATAGCAATTTTGGTGAAGAGGAAATATATCTGATAATATTTTTAGGAGGTCGGTTGTAATTGAGACCTGTAGTTCCATGCTTAGTTGTTTGATTGTGACATCTTCCTGTACAGTTTCTCCTGTGCTATAGGATAGCCATATGAAAAGATCCAGTGGAATTTAAATGTGGCTTTCAATAAATTTCACATGACTGTGTTGGAAGTTTTGTTCATTACTGCTTTATAAATAAGCTGACAAAAATTGCTAACCTGCAAAAAAGATTTCATGGTCTACTGAGGCATAGAAATAGGGAGGTGCCTTTCTCAGAAATATATTCCATGCCTCTAATGAAGAGGATTCTGATCTACCAAGGCTTAAACAATATACAGTAATGATTGGATTATTGCAAGATACTTCATTGTTTTTGCTGCAAAAAGATTAACAAAGCTTTCTAGCCCTCTGGACTATTTCTTTGCTACTTAGCTTGTTGACTTCAGTACTAAATGCAGAATAAGGAAGTGATGGAGCATTTTATCACATGTTTCATTGGTCTGCTGATTCCAGGTAGACTTTTCTTGTATTTCCCAATGGCTGCTAGCCCTGCTCTTCAATACAAGGCTATATAGCCAAAAAAATCATTACAATCAGAGAGATTTCTCATATTCAGATTACTGTATAAAACAAATCATTTTGCTGCTCACACTTTTCAACAGTGATTTTTTTTAACATGTCAAGTCAGTAGACATCTAATTAAATTAAATGTAGTATTGGTAAGACTTTTGTCTGTCTGATCAGTGGAGACACAATCCTTGATATCATACTGGTTGCAGTTTTGCAATCTTTCAAACATTAGTCATAACTAAATCATTTATTTCATTAATTCTTTATTAGCTCATTCTTGATTGTATTCAGAACCAACAAATTTTCCTTTGTTAATTTTTGACTAAAGTGTTTAAAAGCAATCCCTTTTGAAAAATATAAATCTCTAATGCAAATTTTTCCATGTGGGAGTTTCATATAGATATTTGTCTTTAGCACTATATTGAATTTTTCGGCATTTTACCGGTACTTCCAGATAAAAAAGAGGCATCTACTGTCAGAAAACTTTTATAAAAAATGAGCAATTAAAATAATGTTTTCATTAAAAATACACAGTACCAAAGTTGGAAACAGTAAAAAAAAAAACAACCCACAGCAGAGTGACTGAAAAATTACCAGAACATACTTTTCAGGTCTGACAAACAATATTTCATCACCCATGGCTTATCTTCTTTTTGTTTTCCTCCAGCTAGCTATTTATATGACTTTGTTTCTCAGAAGGGAAACTGGCAAAGACATTAAACTCTTACTATATTCAGTCGTAGAGAAATTTACATGTAAAACGAAACCCATTTATTCAAATTGTAATTTTATAAATCTCTACTTGGTTCTCATAGGTGAAAGACTGATTGTTTGAGAAATGGACAGTTGATGTTTGTGGTCTTGTTTGTTGTGATTCAGGGTCAGCCTGTGGGTTCGGCAGTTGGGTCAGACGACTCAGAGGAGGAGGAGGAGGGGGGTGTTGAAGAGCTTGATGAGGGGGTTGGACAGCTTGATGAGAGCCCACAGCCAGGCCCCTCCCACCTGGTCACGACGCAGACCCAGCTGTGTGAGCCTGACAGCGTGGCTGAAGATGACCCACAGCTGGCCCTGTTCAAGGACGCCCGATGCAGGAGGCAGTCAATCAGGAGTAAACAGAGGAAGGCAATGGGGCTCCTCGGAAGGAGGCAGAGAGAAGCCACGCCCTGAACTGTATAAAAGGGGGAATGCGTGGGAGGGCTGGTTTGCTGAAGGTGACCGCTTGAAAAGCTCCTGTTTCTTGGTTTGTGTCTTGTTCTATTTGTTTTTGTATCAATAAATTTGGCAGGCATAATTCCAGCCTCTTGCCTTCTTGTAAAAGGGGTTGTCCCTGCTTTTTCTGCAGGGCCGGTAGCAGGCTGGTACAGAACATTGTTGCTGTAATGTAAGCCATGGTTAAAATGATATCACCATCCCTTTTGGCCTCAGTTTTTTTTTAATCTTACTTAGCATGAGCGCGTGTTGTTTTGCCTTCAAGTCATTGGCGGCCCTTAGTGTATGCCTGGGTTCGACCCTGCAGTTTTCTTGGCAAGACACTGGAAATGGTTTGCCATTGCCTGCTTCCAAGGACTGAGTAGATGTGACTGGCCCAAAGTTACCCAGCTGGCTTTGTGCTTAAGCTAGGACTAGAACTCATGGTCTCCCAGTTTCTAACCTGATGCCGTAAACCACTATACCAAACTGGCCCTCTATTCCCTGACCCCGCCCTGCTGAAACAATAAAAAATGGGGAAAAAAATCAATAGCAATCAGCTTGTTAAACAGGAATTTGCTGATAATGGAATATCTGTATCAGATCATGCAACCCAGGCTGGATAAGTGGTAGAGCTGATTTTGACACAGCCTATTGGTGTATTCCATATGAATATGTGTGTTATCATTTAGCATTATAAAAATGAGTACCCTTAGCTCATGGACAGCTTCATCCTCCAGATTGTGCTGTGAGGTCAGTTAACAGTCATGCTATTATTCTCCACCGGGCAATCGATTTATACACACACACGCACACACACACACACACACACACACACACAGCTCAAAAAATAAAGGGAACACAAGATAAGACATCCTACTATTAAATACAGTACATTGTGTTGTTTAAGTGTTCCCCTTATTTTTTTGAGCAGTATGTGTGTGTGTGTGTGTGTGTGTACATACATACATATACATATATGTATGTATGTATGTATGTATGTTAAGTGTTTGTTAAGTATTTATAATACCTTGCTAGGCCCCAAACACGGGATAGATCTTATTTCCTGTTTCAGCCTAACCCAAGGCCATCCACAGGCAGTAGTCACAGCAGTGACAGCTCATATTTGTGTAATTTTTTTTTTGGATTGCTAACAAAGAATTAAAGGGAAACTGATATGATCATTTCAAACTTATTTGTTCTCATCAGTCAGCCATACCCTTCTGAGATTCGAACCTGGGCCGATTCTCAGAAGGGTATGGCTGACTGATGAGAACAAATAAGTTTGAAATGATCATATCAGTTTCCCTTTAATTCTTCGTTAGCAATCCAAAAAAAAATTTACACACACACATAATATATATAATATATATCTCAACCAATTGCCTGGTGGAGAATAATAGCGTGACTGTTAACTGACATCAGAATGACATTCAGAAAGACACATTAGCTCACCACCCTTTTGCCTACCTAATGCTCGAATGGAGACTGTGTTGTTTATGCTGAAATTAGGAATTACTAGGGACAAGGAATGGTGTTTTTGTTCGGTTGTTCTTGCTTGGTTTATTGACTATCTGGTTTAGCTAGCAAAGTACCTTTACCCTTTCTCTTTCCTGTTCATATGAAGACATTATATCGGGTCCAGTTAATCAGTAAACTTTTCCTGCAAATCCCACATAAGCCACATAAAATACTGCCAGAGATCAAATGAGGACATAAACTAAAGGCTTTGTATCTACCTCACAATTTTCCTTGTAATGTAGTAGTTAAAATCTGCTCTGTGCTTTTGAAAGAAGGGAAGGGCATACAGAGAAAATAGGTAGAAAGGCTTATACGCCTTTATACACCTCTTTTATTTCCTTGGCTTGGCTTTAAATATTAAGTATAATCATTTTGCTCTTTAAACATGGCAGGTTAAATATTTAGCACTTCTGTCTTTTGGATTATGTTCTAGGTTGTGTGGTATAGTCCTCAGTTGAAAGAAAAGTCTTAGTCAGTTTTGTCTTTGAAAGTGATGTTGGTAGCCATCTCTTAAATTATGAAGTGACTCTTTTTTTTAAAAAGAAAGTCTCATTAATAGAGTATGTCTGAAACTTCATTATTCCAGAACTAGGCTAGATGAATGGCTATAGTATGAAAGTGTAAATGTAGAAGGTGCTCTGGAACAGCATCTCCCACCTTGGCAACTTTAAGATGTGTGAACTTCAACTCCCAAAATTCCTTG